>NC_136414.1:76042500-77242500 GCF_051521515.1 Lactuca serriola
GCCCTATCCGGATTATATGATGATCTAGTAGGTTGAAAGATAAATATAGGATAAGAGCTTAAGGTAAAGAGACGTTGGGTGGTTTTTCTAGACAACCACTCGGGACATGGTTTAGGTTTTCCAAGATTCAAGTAATGTTGATGATTGATGGAACGTCTGCATAAACACCACGTGGGATTTTGGAGGTGTAAAATGATGGAATTGGCAGTGCTTGTATCAATCCTTATCGACGACGCGTATACTTGTATATGTAACGTCGGAGTAGTGAATGTAGCGACAAACAAGGACAATGTTACGGGTGAGAGTCGCACCTCACTTAGTGCATTGGGTCATGCCGATCACTTTAGTAGCGAACATGATACTTTCCTTGGGGTTACTAACGGATATATATATATATATATATATATATATATATATATATATATATATATATATATATATATATATATATATATAGACCCATAAAAAGGAAATATCTTATAATAATTAAAAAGATGATTAGAGGAGAGTAATTGTTAATGATGAAAACAAAGATTAATATTATCTTATTATATTATAGTGATGAATGAAGTAATAATTAGTTACATAGATAAAAACAAAGTGTAACTAAATGTAAAAGCTCTAAAGAAGAATAATATTATTTGAGCATTATTGTATTGATTATGTGATGTATTTAATGTCATGTTATGTTAGTGTTTGAATGCATGCTTGTATGATGCTTTGTCAGACCCATTTGGGATATGTGCATCCCATAACATCATACTTATGATTGGCTCACAACATATATTGACACTTGTTTCTTTGCTTGTTGTTTGTCTTGCATTACTAGAGGTTGCAGATTTTGATTGATTTGTGAGGATGAGGACTCTTGGGTAATTACATTTTGCATATTTCTAGTGATACCACTAGGGACTTGTCGATGAGATTTCATCTACTTTTGGTTTAGAAAAATTGTTTGGTGGGTTTAGTGAACCTAAACTTTTGAAAGAGGTTGTTTTTGATATTTATGTAACGTTGGTGATATTAAACTTTAAATAAGACTTTCGTTGCATTATTCTATTAAAAAGTGTTTCGAATAAAAAGAAAATGTTAGATGAAAAATCGAGATGTTACACCTTTCATGCCCCATTTATTCAACACCTCAAAAAAATACAGCCTTCTCTGCTCTGCTTTGCTCTCTCTCTCTCTCTCTCTCTCTCTCTCTCTCTTTATCACACACACATACACACTTTCCTTGCGACGTAGTTCTTCTAGTTTACAAGTAATCAACTATGAGTTTATCAGTTCTTCCACAACTATTGGAACAAACTATAATCTATACTAGATCCTAGGGTTTTATGTTGAAACTTACAACCTTTGATCGACATAAAAAGCTTTATGGGTATGAGTCATTCTGTGCAAGATTCAACACTCAAGATCAACGATCAATATGTTGGTTTTATTTTATGTTACATATTTATTTCATTTGACTGGACAATCTCCTTTTATGCATTTCTTACAATTAGATACGACCACAAATGATCAAACTAAGATTTGGATGAAATTTTTTAACAATAAAATAAATTGGATTTTTATTATTTGCTACAAACTAAAATATATTTTTAATATTATTTTTCAATTTGGTTACTTTAAAATAATAACGATTCGATTTAGTTCTTAATACTAATCGTTGGATTGTTTATTATCTTCTGTGAAATACAAAAATCTTAAAGGTTTTTATTGAGATCAAATTTTAGACTTGTGGACATTGAACTATCATCATATGGTTTTGAGTAATGAACCAAGAGTTTGTAAAGTTGGACCGAATCGATGATCAAAATTACACTCATTGGATTACCAAGGTCAAATCCATGTTTTTATGCTCAAGATCTATTATTTCCTTGACCCCAACCTGCCCGCCATTCCAATTGATTTGATCCTTAAAGTGAGAATGGCTCCATATCTAAAAGTGATTTTTGACATGGAAAAGCTGAGGCTTTTGCGCAGGAAGTATGAAGATCTTTGTATGGGCCACATTAAGAACTCCCTTTCTTAATGCCAATATTATTTGTATGCACCGTTTATAGATCCGAGACTACGTTGGAAAGGTTTTGAACTCAAGTACAAGGCACATGAGGAAGGTACTAACAAGTACCTCGTCGCCATGTGCCTGAACTTCCAAATGGTCAACGAAAGATGCATCGTGGAGCAAGTTCATTAACTCTAGGTCTTAGTCAACAAGCTGACCATACTTTCCATCTCTCTCCCAAAGCTCTTCTAAGTGGGTGTGATTACCATAAAATTGACACCCTCCCAGAAGGACTTTCTTAAGGAGGACAATGTATAAATCTGAAGACTACATATTGGATGATATGTTGAAACTCCTTTGAATCGAGGATGTAACTCGAAAAAGGGACAAGTGTGATAAATTCGGATCTAGTATGCACCACCTATAAGTTGGTGTATCAAGTCAAAAGGGAAATTCTATCGGACAGAACAGAAATGGCTTGGGACCCGGGAAAATAGACTTCGAGAAAAATGTTCATTAGCAATTTAGGAACTCAAAAACAAAGACTAAGATGGTCGAACCTTTCCATCTCTGTGAAGATACTGACCACTATGCATGAGAATGCAAGGATTGCAAATAAGGAATGATCGCACACACAATCGCGAAGGTCTCCAATCTGGTGACAAACACGAACCTATGCGGGGTTTACATGACATCTTTTCTGAATCGAGCAATAGAAACGTGTGGGTGGTTGATGAATACATGAGCCATTATGCATGGTTGTAGGCAAAATAATCACTTCAATAATTATTGTGCAACAAAACTAGAGACTATTATGCCATGTGCAAATGGAAAGAGAGCTACGGTTCAGGGTAAAGGGGATGTTTGTTGTTTAGAAGTTATTGTTGGCATACCCTTCGAGATGTTATATATATATATATATATATATATATATATATATATATATATATATATCATTACTATCTCAAAGGTATTGGTCTCTACGGAAGAATTTGACAAGGTCGGATTCAAGATGGATCCTGATAATGATCGAATAGAGATCACTAAATTTAGTTTGTATGTTAGGAAAGTAAACCACCGTGCAAATATGTATCCTCTTTTCTTTAGTTATCATGGTAGTGTAGGAAGGCAGGTGTTAATAATGATAATTTTAGTGTTTATATTAGAACTAATGTTTCCAATGTTGCTCGTAATGATGTGGTTTATGGGAATTTTGCTAATGTTAATGAGATAACTTTTTGTGGTTAATCTATTTTTTTAATTTCTATATGGCATTAACTTTTAGTGCACATAAAAATTAAAACATTAAGAATGCAAACTAAGGGAATGTTAAGGTTTGACACTAAATATTTTTACAAATATGAAAGATGTGTAAAATCAAAGTTTACAAAGAATTTGTTTCCATCGGTGAAAAGAAGTACATAAGTACTTGAATTGATTCATTCTAATATATATGAAATAAATGTAATACTTACTCGATGAGGAAGAAGCTATTTCATCACATTTTGTGATGAATGTAGTCAATATCTACAAGTGTATATGTTGAGATCAAAAGATGAAGCTTGTGATGCATTTGATTTGTCGAAGTCAAAATCAACATGAAAGACACATTAAAATTCTTTGCTCAGATAGTACAAATAATACTTCAATAGAGAGTTTGATACATTATGTGAAATAAATGGTATTAAACATGAACAAACATTACTATTCACTCCTCAACAAAGTTGTTTGGCTTCAAGAAAAACTTGAGCCTTAGTTGAGATGACCAACTACGTGTTGAACTAATCATGGTTGCCAACCAATTTGGAGGGAAAATCACTATTGATACCATGTGATGTCCTCAATAGGATCACTAGTTGACTGATTCCTACAAGCCCGTATGAATTCTAGAAAGGAAGACAACTTAACCTAAAGTATCTGATATTATATGACATGTTTCTTACTATAAAAACCGTATCCTAAGTGATACAAATTAAGATCTCAGGATATGAAGAGTGTAAGAACACTAAGATATACCGATTATTTGATGACAAATCAAGTGTCTCTGTAAATCTAAAGATGTGATTCTTTGAGGAAGAGTCGTAAATACATGGTGAAAACTCAAACCATATTGTATCTACAAATACTTATTGAGATAATGAAACTCTTTGAGGAAAAGTTGTAAATACATTGTGAAAACTCTAACCCTATTATATCTACAAGTATTTCTTGAGATAATAGCTAACCTTCTCAATCTGTACAATAACCAAGGAGAAGTATAAGAGCTAGAAAAAAAATCTAGGAGATGTTTTTTTTTCTTATTTAGTTGAAGGAACTCAAAAGAAAATGACAAGAAAGGTTAGTTTCTCCTTTAAGTTGAATGATGATCTTAAGACCATTAATGAAGCCATGGACATGTATGGATGATCCTTTAGGGAAGGAAGTTGTAAATGAAGAAATGAACTCCATTATAGGCAAAAAAAACTTGTAATTTAGCCGATCTACCTAAGACATAGAGACCTATATGATCCAAATGGATATTCAAAAGAAAATATCATCCAGGTGGATTAATATATGCTTATAAAACAAGAGTAGTTTATATAGGCTACGTATATCGAGAAAGGATCAAATACTTGGTACCTATGCCCCGGTTTCTAGGATTAGTTCTATTAGAACTCTTATATCAATCTTAGCCTAGAAAGGTCTATATATTGATCAATCTTTGGGAAGACAACCTTTTTATATGGCGATCTTAGTGAGGAGATTTGTTCGGAGCAACCTGAAGGTTTTGTGATACCCTCATAGGAAAAAATGTGAAGACTTATTATGTCCTTGTACGGTTTGGAAAAAGATATCAAACAGTGGCATGAGATATTTAACACCCGTGTGACTGCTTTAGGATACATGTGTACTTATTCCAGATACAAAAATGAATACAAAGTTATATATATATATATATATATATATATATATATATATATATATATATATATATATATATTCATCATCCGTACTCACCTGGAAGGTATTCTTCAGACGGTTAAATATATATCCTTTGAAGTTTAAGATGAAAGATATAGGAAAAGTTGATAATATTCTTGGTATTAAGGTGAAAAGGACCGGTAATTAAATTTCTCATAGTTGTTCTCATTTCATAGAAAAAAATTTGATAATCTTTTAAAATTTAAATATTTAGGAATTTATCAATTCTTTAATTAACTCCGGTTGAAAAGGGGTTCATCTAGAATATGTTAGTGTAATTTGTGGCATGATGTATGTCACACATTGTACTCGACTTGAATTGCATTCAGTCTAAGCAAACTAAGTCGGTGCACTTGAAGGAATTAGGAGACAAACTAAGTCAGTGCACTTGAAGGCATTAGGATACTTGTAAAGGATAAGTACTCTTGAGTTAACATATTCATCATATCTCGAAATACTAGCTGTTTTTTTATGCCAATTAGATAGATCATTGTTAGATGTTATTTTATGCATATTTTCTTTTATTTTTTGTTATGTTTTGCACCATATTTTATTCATTTATATTTGTTTTAGCATAAATAATGATATGTTCATGTTTTTCACCAAAATTCTTCTACTACTCATGTTTTTATGTCTTTTCAGCTATTTTGAAGTGGAGTACTATTGTAGAAGCTTTTGGAAGTATCTTGGAGTATATTTGGAGCTTAATGGAGCTAAAACACCTAATGAATTATGGAAGCTGGAATAAAGCAACTAAAAACTGAAGATATCAAGTCCGAATCTCTCATTTACGTACTTGCATGATCGTGTATTTCGTTACCAAATCTTATTTTTATAACATAGGACCAGAAATATGATCATGTTTTCTTGTAGTGTTTTAGGATTGCAACTTTTCAAACTCCAAAATTTGATTTTTCACATCTCGACAACGAAAAATGATCATAAATGTCATTACATAATGGTATTTCTAAAGTTCTATGATAGTGCTTTTGGATAAAAGTGTAGAAATAACATCCAACTTCACTAAAAGTTGTTCAAATGTGTTTTTTGTATTTTTCGCGAATGCGTTTTTTTCGAAACAGGACCATCTAAGCCCCAAAATCCTAATCAGACATTGTCAACTACCTATATATAACCTTATTACTTCCATATCAAGTCAGATTCCGTAGAGTTTTTCCAGACAAATTTAAGACGATTTCCAAGCGTTCTTGATATTTTTCGACAATTTACTTTTATATCTTTACTTTTATTGTTTAGATTGTTTTTAGTCATGTCTGGCTAAAAACCTCGTTTTCAGCTCTGCAAAAACTTCAACTCTTTATGTAGTTAAGTTTTAAATTTGGTTTTTAATTAGTGTTTATATCTAGTAGTTTCAATTTTTTTTCTTCATAAATGTTTGATTTTTAGTTCAATTTAGACAGATCATCTAAACTAAGGTCAATATAGTTAATCATTTTTTAAAATTTGTAATTATTTTAGTCGATTGGTAAATATCAAGTACGTTCCATATTTTGATTTAATTATGACATAAACAGAAAATCACATAATTTTATGCTTTTGATCTTGTGAAAATATTAGAATATGGGTAGGACTTTTACATACATCTTTATGCTACTTTTTTTTATTTAATTAAGAGCTTACTTGATTAAAATAGTAAAAAGTTAGGATTAAATCTAAGCACTTGTTTTGGTTAATTGATTTGGTAAAAGAGAAATTTATAGAACTTATTAGTAGTTTTTAGTACTAGCTTAGATATAATGTTTATTAAATAACCTTATCTAGATTAATTGTATAATGAGGAGAGTCATAGCTTAACGGAAATATTTTTTATTATTGAATTTACTTCATTTTCTTTCTCTATAATTTTTAGTTTTTAATATTAAACAAAACCCCTTTTTTTATTTTTTTTTTGTTTTGACTAGTATGTGCCTTCCGCAAAGACGCATTGAATTTTAGGTTGTATCTTTAGGATTCGAATCTACTTTTGTGCGATATCCTTTATTGCAGCTAAACAGTGAATTTATTTGCTTAGGTATAAACGACACGCTTAACAATCACATGAGCGATTCAAAATCCACACGTGGTTAGATTTATACTCCAGCTGGTGGTTTTTTGAGTGAGTAAGAAACTCACTTGATGACATTTCTTGGTTTGAAATTTGGGAAGTTACAAGATCTGTAATTTACTCTACCTCTTTGCATTTACTTGCTTAGGTAATGAGGCCAACCTTTAATATTAAGTTACTATTAAAGTTGTTGTCTTAACACCAATATGCAAGGTAGAGTGGATTAAAGATCATGTAATATCCCAAATTTCAAATCATTTTTTTCATTTTTAATAAAATACAATCATACTAATTTCATTCCAAAAAGATCAATAAGTAAGCATTCGTTCAAGTTTGACAACCCATCATCAAAATCAAAGTAATAATAGTACATTGAAAATCGTAAGTGCGAAAGTCTCCAAAACATGTCCATTGATGCAGTGCAATCAAGCCGTGCCCTTCCCTTTTCTTCCTGAACAACATGAATTATTTTAAACTTAAAATAATAAACACAAAGCTTAGTCAGTTACCCAAAATACCAAATATCCATGTGAATGCTATCATCCAACCATATTCTTACACTTACTTACGTTGCTACAATCTAATTGCAATCTTTTTTTGCTATAATCCAACCATAGTCATTCACGCCACTACTGTGATTCAAACATAGTATTTCATGTAAAGCCACAAAGACATTCTAACATACCATGACACCTAGTGTCCTATATAGTATAGTGAGAAGACTCGCTTGAATCTAATAAGCAGAATCTTAACAACAGTACTAACATGAGCTAGCTGAACTTCTCCTAATATGAATACCTAGACCTCATACCAATAACTCTACTTAGATTGCACCACTACTTGATAATACACATACTGCACTTTATTTATATTTTTACTTTCAGAAACCTTCTTCTACGATCATATTGTACACACACATTTTATTTGCCTTTTATTCATCTTTTTATACATATATGAGGGTATATATATATATATATATATATATATATATATATATATATATATATATATATATATATATATATATGATTCAAACATATTATCAGGTATACACATGTTGGGTATTTATTCAAAAATAGTTTGAAAAACTTAATTTTTAGGAATGGGAAACTTTAATATTTCGAATAATTATAAACTAGTTATAACCAACCATGGATCTTCCTACCAAAATTAGAAAGAAAACATCAACCAAAGAAGAAGTAAGACATAAAAACCTTTATAGCCTTTGAATCCTCAAGAGAGGCTTGAATGTTGTTGGGTTATTAATTTGTTGTGTCAAATGTTTTTCCATCCGATTTTTTATGTTGCTAGGGTTAGACTATTTAGTGTGCATGCATGTATCTTTTTAGGGTTATCGATTGTATTTTCCCTACTTAGCTTTATAGAAAAGCTCAAGTTGAACTTTTCTAAAGCTATTCAATCTAAGAATTCAACACTATTTTGTAACATCCCAAAAATACAGGCCAAAAATTTCATTTTTAAATACGCCATCATAAAACCAACAGTGTAATAAAACATTTGTATTATCATGTCATGTCAAAACCAAAGTAGGAATAATCAAACATGTTATCATAAAACAATATCAGAGTGTAATCCCAAAGATCTCATGTGCGGAAAACCATAGTATGATGCGCTGCGATCAAGCCGGCTCCTTTCCTTTAAACACGAAGTACCTGAAACCAAAACTGAAAACCATAAGCACAAAGCTTAGTGAGTTCCCCCATCATACCACATACCATACAATCACATAACATACATACTGCTAGGCATTCCTGGGGTGCCCGACCTACTCGGTACGGCCTTTCTGGGGTGCCTACCTACCCATGCGGCCATTCTGGGGTGCCGTCCTACCCGTGTCAAGCCATTCTGGGGTGCTGACTACCCATGCGACCATTCTGGGGTGCCGTCCTACCCGTGTCAAGCCATTCTGGGGTGCTGACTACCCATGTCAAGCCGTTCTGGGGTGCTGACTACCCTTCGGTCCTAACGACCGAACCTCGGGGACTATTTCACCCCTACTACTACTACTATCACATATCATAAGATAACATATTATCAGACATATCTGGGGTGTCTGAACTACCCTTCGGTCCTAACAACCGAACTCGGGGACTGCTCCCCTCCTACTACCTCAAACTCATATAACAGGTCATGCTAGCATATAAACATAACATCACATACTGTCAGACGTATCTGGGGTGTCTGACTACCCTCCGGTCCTAACAACCGAACTCTACTACTATCACATATAACATATCATGCTAGCATATAACATATCAGGTAGTAGCAAACCTAGATGATATCACAGAGACAATCATCTATCATACGTCTCCTACTGGTGGACCGGCATTGTGGCCTTAGACCCACCGCTACTGGAAGGTAACTCACCTCACACTGCTGAAGTCCCGAAGACACAATCCCACACTTGCTGAAGTCCCGCAGACTCGACCCCAGCTGCTGGCTGACAGATTCCCGAACTGTCAACACCAAAATAACACCCAATTAATAATTGGGTCCCAATACATAACCATACGTACATTCTTTGGGTAATTACTACATTACCCCTTGCTTGGCTTATTCAAGCCCAAGGCCCAATCCGTAGGCCCAAAGTCAATTAGGAATCAAAGCCCAACACATGGCCCAATTTTCCAAATTGGGCCTAGGCCTATACATGGTCTCATTCTGAGGCCCAACATCATGTACTCATTAAGGCCCAAACTATGGCCCATCTATGGCCCAATTTTCCAAATTGGGCCCAAGCCCCTTACATGGGCCTTACCCTAGGCGCATTAACTTATTCTAGTCTAATAATAAACCCAAATGAGATTAGGGTTTCACATAAAATGACAATTAGGGTTAGGTTTCCTACTTAACCCATTAAGGACTTAATCCTCTAAGGACTTTAATCCATTAAGTCTAATATCGTTTAGATTAATCTTTGCCAATGATTATTATTTAATATCTCAAGTTATTAAATAATTTCCGTGTGTCCCGATTAATTCCCCCAAATTAGGGTTTCATGGCATTAGGGTTTTCCAAACCCTAATTAGGGTCTCCAACCCAATACTAGCCCATTAATTAATTTGTTGGGCTTTTAGATCAATTAGGGCTTTATTGGGCCTATTAAGCCCACTAGAATATTATTAAGCCCATTAAGGTTTCATTAGGGTCCATTAAGGTTTTATTAAGCCCATTAAGTCTTATTGGGCCCATTAGGGCTTCCTTGGGCCCATTAGGGTTTCAAAACCCCAAACAAATCAACACAATCGAGACAAGGCACACCGCCACCCGAGACGGTGGTGGGAGGCGGCAGCCACCACCTCACGGTGGTGGTTTTGATTTTTCCTTTCATTATTCAATTTTTTTTTACATTTTACAATGAACCCATGAACTAAACACACACACCCACTGCACTAAAATAACACACACGCAACCACCTTATGGTGGCCGGCGGCGGCAGATGGTGGCAACCACCACCTTACGGTGGTGGTGGTGGCGGTTCTTCAATTTCCAGCCAACCAACTATTACATACAATATTACACTCATGAAAATACTCATACACACACACACACACTAAACACACCTACACGACGGCATATGGTGGCAGCCACCATCTCACGGTGGTCACAGTGGTATCTTTTGGCTTCCAATCACGCAGCAACACAACACACGAACTTGAAGCTGAGATGCACACCACCCAAACCCACAGTCGTCAACCACGACACCAAAACTCGAAAAGAACGAAGGAATGGGAAAAATAAACGACATATGACCCTACCAGCGGCTTCTCGGCAGATCGCGACTCGAGCAGCAAAGAAAGCAATGTATTCCTCGTTCCTCGGTGGTCCTCCGAGTTATTCCTGACGTCTCCGGCCGGCAGCAGCCTCGCGGCGGCGCTCTAGTGACGAAATGGTCGCCGGAGGCCTCGACGGATCTGAAAACGCACAAGAAGGAGAAAGACATGGCGGCTGAACTCGGCTTCACACTTCGTCTTCGGTAGCAGGGGTCGTCGTGGCTCACACCGGCGAGGCAGTATGCGAACGGTGGAGCTCAAATCGACGGGAAATGGCGGCCTAGGAGCTCTCATGGCGGCGGCTGGAGTATTGCATCCTAGGGTTAAGGGTTTAAGATGCGCGAGGGGAAGGTACGGGTGTTATCCCGTGTTCCATTTGAAACTTCAAAGCATTATTACAAGTCTGGCCCCTGACCCTACAAATCTTTTCAAATTTGATAAAAAATTTACCATTCAGCCCCCAGCTCCCAAAATCTCTTCAAATTAAGTACAGATAACTTACCAAGTGGTCCCTATCCTCATAAATAATTATAAACTTAGTCCGGAACTTACACTTTTAATCCCCGACTTCTAAAATTGTAATCAATAGCTCCCCGAGACCAACACCTTGCTATATAGTTATTTATTTTAGGGCTACTATTCGTTCATTAATTTATTTATTTATCAAATAAATAAACAGGGTATTACAACTCTCCCCTACTTAAATTATATTTCGTCCTCGAAATCATTCCTTACTCTCCCAACCACTCTAGTAGCATGGTCAAGAATCTAGGCACGCCCTAGCCTTCCTAGGGTAGCCACGACCAATCCTCGTAAAGCCCTAAAATCCGCAGGTGCCGAATTCCTTGCAACAAGACCACATGTACTCTGTCCGAAATCTACTGTCTCGAGATGGTCTGAATCCCTGACAAACCACTCATACTAAATCATTATCTATGATTCTAGTATGTTCATCCCTCAACTGACTACTTAACTTCTGATAGCATGTGGTTCCCGCCATAAACCTAGATGACAAACCCAATTATCTTTGCAGATCACTTATTCTCGGCTAAGGCTCAGCTAATCACACTCTGGGTGACTTGTCACTCCCCAATAAACCAGTTATTCCGTGCGCATATGCAACTAAAACACACATACTATCACTGCCCAAATGTTGAAACTGCTTGAACACTGAACCGCCTAAAGCAACATACGTTGCTACATAGTTGCTTACCAAAAACTACCAAGACCTCCTGGGTCTTAATTCTCTTGCCAATCCTATGAAATACTAGGTTTCCACCCGACTGCGGAGCCAAAGGACTTCCTACTTAGTCGCCTCACACGACTTCTAAACGAAATCCTTCTCTTGAACTAGTTTCCACTAGTTATCATGCCACTATGACTCTAACGACTTTTTGATCTAACCGATTGGGTCCATGCATCGCATCCTGTCATCATCCAATCCAAGAATAAAAGTGATCGCTACCTAACCAATGGTAGCCTTACATCACCAACGCCCTTACGCAGTCCATTACATCCCCGATCTCACAACTGTAGTGGCGTTCCTACAGTCTTATCACTGGCTCAACCAGATCTAATCCATCTGGGTAATACCGAAATCGAATACCTGGATTTCCATATCCTCACTGCTGCACCCGAACTGATGGGTACTATTGTTCCTTCCACGTTCTAACAACACGCTCATGCCATTTACCAACCTAGTGAATGCTACGGCTACACCCGTAGACTTACAACACTCTAATACTATCTGGCTGCTAGTGAATGTTACAGCTACACCCGTAGACTTACAACACTCTAACATTATCTGACTGCCTGGTGAATGCTACGACTACACTCGCAGACTTATATCACCCTAACACTATCTGCCAACCTAGTGAATGCTACGGCTACACCCGCAGACTTACAACACCCGTCACACTATCTGCTGCTAGTGAATGCTACGGCTGCCCCCGTAGTCTTACAACACTTTCCATACTATCTGATCGCTAGTGAATGCTACGACTACCCTGTAGTCTTACAGCACTTTCCAAACTGGGTCGAACACGCACTTGACCTGACATACCACTACACTTGAGTCCTAACCAGAACTTTAACCTGATTCCTGAAACTTGCTATCATGTGACCCCACTGTATCAGTACCGTACCCATGCCCGTGATCAAAGCGTCACAGTAAACCATGAAATCATCTACGCCCTCCTGCAGGGTGAGAATCAGTGCCTGGCACAACCACCGTCTGGGGGTCTCAAAGGCTGTCTACTGCTCAGGCCCCCAACGAAAGGTCACCGACTTCTTGGTCATTCAGGTCAAAGGAACCACAATCTCGGAGAAGTCCTGCATAAATCTCCGGTAATAACCTGCTATACCCAGGGAATTCTAAATCTCAGATGGAGACCTCGGAATCTCCCACTGCATCACGACTTCTATCTTGGCCGAATCAACTAGAATACCCTTCTGGTTGACAAGGTGGCCAAGAGATTGCACCTTGCGCAACCAGAACTCACAGTTGGAGAACTTTATAAAAAGTCTCTCCCTCACTTAGATTCGACTAAGTCTTCACATTACATGAGAATTGAAGGATTTCCAATCCTCCTCGCTTTCTAATACCCCACTGATGACAACCTGTGTCTGCCAATGCTAGCGTTTAATCACCGATTAAACCTTGAGATCTCACATCCTCAGAAGTCTCGATGAGTACTCTTGAAATCTGATCCAGTCTGACACCTCACTCCATTTAACATGCTATCAATTGAAGACCTTAATCTTCACTCTAGCTGACGAATCCTCGTTCCCACTGCCAATCTTGCAATACCACTGAACTCTAACCGAACACAGCCCATGCGAAAACACAATTCTCTTGAACATCCAGTGACCAACCACTTATGCATCTAACACCCACGACTGACACTACCCTCTTCCTGTCACCAGTTCTGTCTTACCAACGGTAGTGCCTTGAACTCCAAAGTTCATCCATAAACAATTACCCACCATACCTGAACAATGATAGAACCTTTGAATGCTAACTTCATTGGAGAACAATCACTCCAACCCTGATCGAGTATCCTCTAAATAATACTCCTGCATAGATCCCGACAAGGATCCGAAATGATAACGGTATGCGTGGAACCCACTTCTCAAGATGCGTCCCTTTGTGGGTTCATCAAGGACCTTCCGACATGCAATATGGCATATACGGTCCTTGATAACCGAACACTTGCAGAAAACTGACTCGAGATCCGACTTATCCAAACTCACTCGCAATCCCAAAGCGATACGTATTCCCAATATCCCTCTAATAAGATGACATACCCGCAACATCTGGAGGAATACTAATCACCTTCTGTTGACATGATCAACCCTGCTACCCTGAAGTAGCCTAAATCCTCGGAGCGACAAACTCCCTTGTGTACATTATCATACGCGTTGCTCTGACTCAGGCCCTGCTGGCCTTTCACCCGATGATCAGAAGTCATGGGTCTCTTCCCGGGACCCTCTACTATACCCGCCTAGCACAACCCTCTCTTTCTAGGGTGCTCCAAATCGATCTCGCATCTACAACCTCTTGGAAATCATATCCTTCAGGGTCTGACACCCTGTCACGCTCACTATCTCGCTTGCCAATGGCTAAGCTGCAACAACTGGAACATCCTCTGTTCCCAAACTGGGTCACAAACTCTTCCCTGAAGCTTCTTAGATTCTCCAAGTCTCTTACTGATTCGAGTATGGATCCTGTGCTTTCAGTAGTACGGGCCCAATACTACCTTCCACACCTATCCACACTTTCCTCAGCAATCCTCTCGGATCCTCCATGTCACTTCCTCAACTGGTACACCCAAGTGTAACTGAGCCTCACTACTAACTCACTAAACTATATCCTAGGTTCCCGAACCCACCCAGTCCTCAGCTGCTGTAGATTCCAAGTAATGTCAACTAGCTACCTCATGAATATAGCCACATACAACCGAGATCAGATAATCCTTCGAGTAATAGACCCATCCCTAGAACGGTTGGACTCAAATAAGAGTTGCACAATAGGGTCAAATCTATCACTATGAGATTATCCAGCCTGTGCCACATGTGACTTAGCATATTCACTTAATAGTTAGCTCACATTACTAAAAGTCCCACAAAGCACAAAGCAAGCATCATTCAGACAGTGGAAACTCTAACCATCATATTTCAATAAAATCATTCTATCCTCTAATCAAGAATCTGTACATGCAATTAAAAGGCTCATACAATCAGGCATAACCTAAACAGGCTATCCAATCACTGACTGATCTGTACTAGCATGCAAGTCTACAAGCACATACAGTAGGCATATAAGGCATCCTCTTAGATCCTTAGCCCTAATCTAGCATGCAGTTCTCATAATCATATCATATCATATCATAACATGTATGGGTATCTTGGGGAAAACTTACTTGAGCTTGGCTGATTGCATGCATCACACACTTTGTTCTTCTCAAAGTTCTTTTCTCTTTTTCAGATTCTTTTCAAACTCCTTTTATAAAATGGTTTTACTTTTGAAAACTTTCATACCAAGCCCTTAGTTTGAGTTCAGACACACCCGAGAATATGTCTGAATCCCTCAAACCAAGGCTCTGATACAAACTTGTAACATCCCAAAAATACAGGCCAAAAATTTCATTTTTAAATACGTCATCATAAAACCAACAGTGTAATAAAACATTTGTATTATCATGTCATGTCAAAACCAAAGTAGGAATAATCAAACATGTTATCATAAAACAATATCAGAGTGTAATCCCAAAGATCTCATGTGCGGAAAACCATAGTGTGACGCGCTGCGATCAAGCAGGCTCCTTTCCTTTAAACACGAAGTACCTGAAACCAAAACTGAAAACCGTAAGCACGAAGCTTAGTGAGTTCCCCCATCATACCACATACCATACAATCACATAACATACATACTTCCAGGCATTCCTGGGGTGCCCGACCTACCCGGTACGACCTTTCTGGGGTGCCGACCTACCCATGCGGCCATTCTGGGGTGCCGTCCTACCCGTGTCAAGCCATTCTGGGGTGCTAACTACCCATGTCAAGCCGTTCTGGGGTGCTGACTACCCTTCGGTCCTAACGACCGAACCTCGGGGACTATTTCACCCCTACTACTACTACTACTATCACATATCATAAGATAACATATTATCAGACATATCTGGGGTGTCTGAACTACCCTTCGGTCCTAACAACCGAACTCGGGGACTGCTCCCCTCCTACTACCTCAAACTCATATAATAGGTCATGCTAGCATATAAACATAACATCACATACTGTCAGACGTATCTGGGGTGTCTGACTACCCTCCGGTCCTAACAACCGAACTCTACTACTATCACATATAACATATCATGCTAGCATATAACATATCAGGTAGTAGAAAACCTAGATGATATCACAGAGACAATCATCTATCATACATCTCCTACTGGTGGGCCGGCATTGTGGCCTTAGACCCACCGCTACTAGAAGGTAACTCACCTCACACTGCTGGAGTCCCGAAGACACAATCCCACACTTGCTGAAGTCCCGCAGACTCGACCCCAGCTGCTGGCTGACAGATCCCCGAACTGTCAACACCAAAATAACACCCAATTAATAATTGGGTCCCAATACATAACCATACGTACATTCTTTGGGTAATTACTATATTACCCCTCGCTTGGCTTATTCAAGCCCAAGGCCCAATCCGTAGGCCCAAAGTCAATTAGGAATCAAAGCCCAACACATGGCCCAATTTTCCAAATTGGGCCTAGGCCTATACATGGTCTCATTCTGAGGCCCAACATCATGTACTCATTAAGGCCCAAACTATGGCCCATCTATGGCCCAATTTTCCAAATTGGGCCCAAGCCCCTTACATGGGCCTTACCCTAGGCCCATTAACTTATTCTAGTCCAATTGCTTGACTTTGGATGGCCCATTAATAACCCGATCATCAAGGCCCAATAATAAACCCAAATGAGATTAGGGTTTCACATAAAATGACAATTAGGGTTAGGTTTCCTACTTAACCCATTAAGGACTTAATCCTCTAAGGACTTTAATCCATTAAGTCTAATATCGTTTAGATTAATCTTTGCCAATGATTATTATTTAATATCTCAAGTTATTAAATAATTTCCGTGTGTCCCGATTAATTCCCCCAAATTAGGGTTTCATGGCATTAGAGTTTTCCAAACCCTAATTAGGGTCTCCAACCCAATACTAGCCCATTAATTAATTTGTTGGGCTTTTAGATCAATTAGGGCTTTATTGGGCCTATTAAGCCCACTAGAATATTATTAAGCCCATTAAGGTTTCATTAGGGTCCATTAAGGTTTTATTAAGCCCATTAAGTCTTATTGGTCCCATTAGGGTTTCAAACCCCCAAACAAATCAACACAATCGAGACAAGGCACACCGCCACCCGACACGGTGGCGGGAGGCGGCAGCCACCACCTCACAGTGGTGGTTTTGATTTTTCCTTTCATTATTCCATTTTTTTTTACATTTTACAATGAGCCCATGAACTAAACACACACACACCCACTGCACTAAAATAACACACATGCAACCACCTTGTGGTGGCCGGCGGCGGCAGATGGTGGCAACCACCACCTTACGGTGGTGGTGGTGGCGGTTCTTCAATTTCCAGCCAACCAACTATTACATACTATATTACACTCATCAAAATACTCATACACACACTAAACACACCTACACGGCGGCATATGGTGGCAGCCACCACTTCACGGTGGTGGCAGTGGTATCTTTTGGCTTCTAATCACGCAGCAACACAACACACGAACTTGAAGCTGAGATGCACACCACCCAAACCCACAGTCGTCAACCACGACACCAAAAATCGAAAAGAACGAAGGAATGGGAAAAATAAACGACATATGACCCTACCATCGGCTTCTCGGCAGATCGCGACTCGAGCAGCAAAGAAAGCAATGTATTCCTCGTTCCTCGGTGGTCCTCTGAGTTATTCCTGATGTCTCCGGCCGGCAGCAGCGTCCAACTCTTAAGAAGGAGAAAGAGATGGCGGCCTCGACGGATCTGAAAACGCACAAGAAGGAGAAAGAGATGGCGGCTAAACTCGGCTTCACACTTCGTCTTTGGTAGCAGGGGTCGTCGTGGCTCACATCGGCGAGGCAGTATGCGAACGGTGGAGCTCAAATCGATGGGAAATGGCGGCCTAGGAGCTCTCATGGCGGCGGATGGAGTATTGCATCCTAGGGTTAAGGGTTTAAGATGCGCGAGGGGAAGGCACGGGTGTTATCCCGTGTTCCATTTGAAACTTCAAAGCATTATTACAAGTCTGGCCCCTGACCCAACAAATCTTTTCAAATTTGATAAAAAATTTACCATTCAGCCCCCAGCTCCCAAAATCTTTTCAAATTAAGTCCAGATAACTTACCAAGTGGTCCCTATATTCATAAATAATTATAAACTTAGTCCAGAACTTACACTTTTAATTCCCGACTTCTAAAATTGTGATCAATAGCTCCCCGAGACCAACACCTTGCTATATAGTTATTTATTTTAGGGCTACTATTCGTTCATTAATTTATTTATTTATCAAATAAATAAACAGGGTATTACATATTTGATCTTCATTGTTTATGTTATTTTGTTCACATCGTTTATAGAATCTATCGATCTAAGTTTTTATTGTTTCAACAATTGGTATCAGAGCAGGAGATTGTGTATATCATACGCTATTCTTCTTTCGAGTTTTCAACTAGGGTTTATCATTTTTCTTGGATCTGTTGTTGGTGACTCAACTGCTTCAATCGGTTGTAGTCTCCAAATCTAGATCTCCTGTTTTACCCTAGATCTCTATTAACATTATTACACATCTGATTCTATATTCGCTTCTGGGAACTCTCGAGAATATGAATCACGAAGTTCCTCATACTCTTTCCTTCAATCTTTCCAACAGTATCAGATCTAGTACCAGAATCCCAATCCTTTTTCCGCAAGATTATGAAGTCTGTGCACTGTACTTCGAAGACTATGTTCTTGGCATTGAAGAACATGGCACCACAATATGGGAAGCCATGACGCTACATACTTTCTCTCACACGGCTACAAGGAAGGTCGCCAAGACTCAAGCTGGCTACAACGCAATTCTGGTTGAACAAAAAGATACTCCTCAAGATGAAAAAGATAAGCTGTTAAGTAACATCAAGGAAATGAGAATAATAAGGTTTGCTTTTCCACCAGAAATTTTCATCTGGTGAGTGCATGTGAGACAACAAAGGATATCTGTGATAGGTTAAAAAAGCTTTATTCAAGCGACACGATTTGGAACACTCCGTCCAAACTTTCCTTCTTTTGGAATTTGGAGCCTTTGTTTAGAAGTCTGATAAAAAGCTCAATCAGACCTTCAATCGTTTTAACCATCTATTGAGCAGGATGCTTAAACATAATCTCAAGTGTGAAAATATTGAGCAAGTTACGTTTATGAATGGATTAAATCCTGAATGGAAAGCGGTTGTATCAATTGTGAAAGCTCATGAACAGTTCAAGAGCAACTCTCTGGCAAAGCTTGTGGGAATCCTAAGATCCCATGAAGATGAAGTGATGAAGGATATAAAGCTTGTCTCTAGCATGGGATCATTGGCCTTGGTTGAGAAGGGCAAAAAGGTAGCTGAAGAAGATTCTGAATTCGACTTTTCAGACAATGAACTTAACAAAGAGGAATATGCTCTAATGGTATCTAATCCCAAAAAGTTCATCAAAAAGAATTTTGGCCGATTCAAGAATAGGAACAGGCAGGGAAACTTCAGTTCAGAAAATTCAAGAGAAGAGAGCTTCAAGAACTCTCAAAAGGAAGAAGAGAAGCAAGAAAAGAAGCTGTTAGGGGATCCAGGATATGACTGCAACTACTGCCATGGAGAGAATCATTTTTCCAAAGAATATATGCTGAGAAGGATGAGTGAAAAGAAGGAAATAGAGAAGGATGAAGCTTACTATCTTTAAAAGATAGAGGAGCTTAGGAAGAA
Organism: Lactuca serriola; assembly: GCF_051521515.1. Lineage (NCBI taxonomy): Eukaryota > Viridiplantae > Streptophyta > Magnoliopsida > Asterales > Asteraceae > Lactuca > Lactuca serriola. The sequence goes on from NC_136414.1 coordinate 76,062,346, forward strand.
GAGTGATGCGAACGTAAAGCTGCTTTGATTGTGCAGGAAGAGAGTGACAAAGATGGATGTATGGAAGTGTGGTGCACAGATTCTGAAGATGAGGAGGTTCGGAAGTCCACACATGGTGGATGTTTTGTGGAAAATTCTAAAGCACAAGAGTACATAGGAAAATGCCTAATGGTTCGGAGTGGTGTTTCGGAGCAGAGGGGCTATGCGACTGATGGCGACTAGGCCTCTGAAAAATGCTTTGCTATGAAGCCTGTTTGAACAGGTGAAAGAATGTGAGAAGGTCATCAGTAAGGTACACTCTATACTCCAATCTCTCAATATTCTATTTTCATGTTACGAATTTGAATTAGATGATTTAAATTACACTTTCTCTAATTTTGGCGATAGTTTAAAGAGAACCCGTCTAAGTAATTATAACCTAAGTGATCAAATCTGTAGGATAACAAATAAAAGTGAAAAGATAATGATGTGGATAGAGAAGTTGGAATTAGAGCTTAATAGGTCAAAGGATGATGTCATTTATCTTAATAGAGACAATTTAGCACTTTTAAAACAAAGAAATATTTTCTGTTTAACTGCGAAGCATTTATATTTCAATATTACTCAACTGCATCTTGATTGTGAAATAGATAAAAATATAAACAAAATGATTTTACCCTTTCACGTATTGAAAAAGGATGAAATCGATACAGAGTGTTATAAGTGTGAATCTATTGTGTCCTCTGATGATGTTTCCGATTCGTACAAAATTGGGCTTGACAAAATAGAAGCATACATTCATTCCAAAGAACATAAAAATATGTTAAAAAATATGTTGGATGATAAAGATAAAGACCAAATTAAATCTAATACTATGCAAAAATTTGACTCGTTGAGCATAAAATTAAGTTCAAAAAATACTTTTCATGCTGAAAACGTTTCTGAATTCGATTAAAGCGACATGAGTGTAATTTCTGTAGGGGATGAGATAGATTGTTCATCGTTTGTACAAAATGAGGCTGAACCAAAGAAAAAGTTGATTTCCGAAAATTCAATTGAATATGTTCGTATTGTAGAAAATAAATTTTCCAAAGTTTTAAAAGCGAAAACCACAATTTTTCCGAAAGTACAAACCGTTTCTAATCAAGTTTTCATAAAAAATGAACTTGACAAAACTGATACACCAGAACTAACATCCATCGTTAATAATGATAATGTTGATGGTTGTGACAAAGTTTTATGGTTTGGGCCAATAGACAATGCATACGAAACAAAAGGTCTTTCCGAAATGACCTCATGGAAAACGAAAGGAAAATACATTTTGGAACCACCGAATCATGTTGACCTTTGTTACGATCAGGCAGGACCAAGTGGCACGAAGGATGTCTCCAATGAAACATCTTTTGAAAAGCCAATCAGAAAAGAGAAACCTAAATTTAAAATTCAATATCTGTTGAAGAAATTGTTGCTAGGCAAAAGCAAATGAATCCTAGACATAGGAAAAAGTTACAAGAATGAAAATCCTTTTGGTAAAACATGATTTCCAATCAAAATTCTGTTAATTCAGAAAGATCTTTAAATCAAAATACGAATTATTCTCTAGTTCAGAAACCAGAAACAAAATCTTTTCCTAAACCACAGGTTTTAAAATCCAAGTTTCAAAACTTTTTGAAAAGCCTGAAACTAATTTTTCTCCAAAAACAAATGTTTCAAAATCTGTCAACCCATCAAAAGATGTTAAAGGAAAAAGTAAAGTCATTTCGAAACCAGGGATTTCTCTCCAGGAATTCGAAGCAAACATGGAAAAGGAGAAAAACGCTTTTGCGAAGAAGATTGCTGAAAAACACAAAGATTTTTTTCAAAAAAAACAATTCCTATTTAGACTAATCTTTGTGATAATAAAATGAAGGTTTTTAAAATATTTAAAGGGGAAGATAGTGTTTTTCTAAAAGGAACCTTCTGGGTTGATAAAAATAAATCTTTTCCGGTTATTAATAAATCCTCACGAGAACCCAAGAAGGTTTGGGTTCCTAAATCTCTCTGAATTATGTAGGTAATTTGTGATGAACAATACGACTCTGAATGATACATCGACAGTGGTTGTTTGAATCACATGATTCGAAGGAGAGAAGAATAGAGGGAATTCCGATCGCTGAAAAATGGTGGCAGAGTAAAGTTTGGAAACAACGCCACATGAGAAATTAAAGGATATGGCATGATTATGAATGGATAATTCTCCATTCGGATGGTAGCCTATGTAGAAGGACTGAAACATAATCTAATTAGTGTATCTCAATTGGTTGTAGGTACCAGGCTGAAAGTGTCATTCGATGATGAGGTATCTGAGATTATAGAAAAGAAAACAAAAGCAGTGTTTCTGAAATCCAAAAGAAAGGGAGAGATGTTTCCTTTGAACATAAAACCAATCACCGGGAAGCCTTCCATTTTTGTTTTTACGAAAGCATCTTCGGATGACAATCGGCTATGGCACTGAAGGCTCTCACATTCGAATTTCAAAGAGATCAACGAACTTGTACTTGGCGATCTTGTAAGAGGACTCCCTCTTCTGAGGTTTGAGAAGGAACATCTATGTGCAACATGTGAGCTAGGAAAGCAGAGTAGGAAGAGTCACTCAACTATTATCAACACCAAAATCATTGAGCCACTAGAACTATTACATATAGATCTTTGTGGTCCATCTGCTATCGAAATCATTGGTGGTAATAAGTATATTCTAGCTATAGTTGATGATTTTTCAAGATTCACTTGGGTGTACTTTCTTAGACAGAAATCAGATTCCACTTCGAAGCTAAAGGATTTCATCAAGCAGATTGAGCTTCAATTGCAAAAGCCCGTTCGGAAAGTACGCATCGATAACGGTTTTGAATTAAAAAAAAGAATTTGAAGAATTCTTAACTGACAAAGGAGTTTCACACAACTTCTCTACTCCTTACACTCCTCAGTAGAACGGTGTGGTTGAAAGACGAAACCGCTCTCTTTGCGAAGCTGCAAGGATTATGTTATCGTTTGCGAATCTTCCACTTTACTTCTGGGCTGATGCTATCGGAACTGCTTGTTTCACTCAAAATCACTCACTAATCAATAAAATATTCTTAATCACTCCTTATGAGATTTTGAATAAACAAAAACCTAATGTTAAGTTCTTTCATGTCTTTGGTTACAGGTGTTTCATATTTAATTCCAAAGAGCAACAGAACAAATTTGATGTGAAAGCAAACGAAGGAATCTTTTCGAGGTACGATCTTACTTCGAAGGCATATAGGGTTCTGAACAAAAAGTCGAAAAAGATTGAGGAAACCTATTTTGTCACCTTTGACGATAATTATCTAAAGAAGTATCAGAAAGCTGATTGTCCATCTAAGGAGATTTTTCCTTCGAAAAATCGAATGACAATTCCGATAAAGCTATCTCTTCAGAATCAAATGCAACAGATAATAAGAAGGATGATCTGAAGAAAATCATTAGTGATGCTGCCAAAGATCTTGGAAAAGAGCCACCCATTCTGAAGGCTTCTGTAATTCCAATTCAACCACAAGCTACAGATGTTCCTGTTCCGGGGGGGGGGGGGGGGGTTGACTTTCACCTCCACAACTGATACACCTATTCAGGGGGAGAATTCAAATCCAGAAGTCAACACTGATATTCCATTCGAGGGGGAGAATCTGATTCCGAATGTAGAGTCACATGCAAAATTCGAGGGGGAGAATGACAATGAAAATAATGACTCCGACACTCAATCAGAATTCGAAGACGTGAGTACCGAATTTGATCCAAACTATGATCCGAAGTACCCTCCATTGACCAAATGAACCAAAGATCCTCCTAAATCTCAAGTAATCGGAGCAACATCTTCAGGAGTTCCCATAAGAGCTCAACAAAAAGCGAAAACTGCATTATTTTCTAAAATGGAATTTTGCATGTGTAATTCGTTCATCTCCAAAACTCATCCTAAAACTGTGAAGATTGCTCTTGATCATTCAGATTGGGTGCAGGCTATACAGGAAGAGCTTAATGAGTTCGAGCGTAACAAAGTATGGAGATTGATCCTAACTCCGAAGCATGCATCTGTGGTCGGATTAAAATAGGTATTTCGGAATAAGCTTGACAAAGAAGGCAATGTGATTTGTAACAAGGCTCGATTGGTTGTTAAAGAGTATTGCTAGGAGGAAGGCATAGACTATGAAGAGACATTCACACTAGTTGCAAGGATAGAATTTTTTTCTGATTTTACTTGCCTATGCAGCTCAAAAATTTCTAAGTTTAACAAATGGATGTGAAATGTGTGTTTCTAAATGGTGAATTTGAAGAAACAGTCTATATAGAACAACCACCAGGTTTCATAAATGAGAAGTATCCAAATCATTGTTGTATTTTGGATAAGGCTGTGTATGGTTTAAAACAAGCACCACATGCATGGTAAGAAACCCTTACTCATTTCTTAAAGCAATTTAAATTTAAACAAGGTTTACTAGACCCAACCTTATTTTGCAAGAAAGATGGTGACCATTTAATGATCGTCCAAATTTATGTTGATGATATCATTTTCGGATCCACTAATCCTAGATTAACAGCTGAATTCCGAAAATTGATGGAAACTAAACTTGAGATAAGCTCAATGGGTCCTAGTAACTTTTTCCTTGGTTTGAACATTAGACAAAGTTCAAAGGGTATATTCGTCAATCAGGAAGACTATACGAAGATCTTGCTTGTGAAATTCGGAATGGTGGGAGATTCGAAGGTCAAGGTGCCAATGGCATTCAGAACGAAGCTTACACCATCTCTGGATAAACATGTAGTTGATATAACTCTTTATCGAGAAATAATTGGTTCATTAATGTACATATCATCTAGTCTTCTAGATATTATGTTTTCTGTTTGCTATTGTGGTAGGTTTCAGGCGAATCCTCGAGAACCACATACGATTGCTGTGAAAAACATCTTCCGATATCTCAAAAAGACCACCTTTCTTGGAATCTAGTACCCTTCTAACTCTGGATTCTTTATGCAAGGGTTCTCCGATGCTTATCTTGGTGGATGCTGTCTCGATCGTAAATTAACTTTCTGGGATGTCAGTTTCTAGATGGCAAACTTGTCAGTTGGAAATGAAAGAAGCAGCCGTGTGTATCCTTTTCTACTGTAGAAGCTAAATACATCGCAACTACGTCATGCAGTTCTCAAGTTGTATGGATATAGAATCAACTTCGAGATTATGGGATAAATATGAAGAGAATTCCTCTATACTGTGATTTTGAAAGTGCAATTCGAATATGCCATAATCCAGTGCAACATTCTAAGACAAAGCATATTGCACTGAGATATCATTTCATTAAGGATCACGTTGAGGATGGAAATGTTGAAGTGCACTTTGTTAGATCCTCTGATCAACTGGCAAATATCTTAATGAAAACCCTTACCTGAAACAACCTTCAATCGAATTTTACAAGGATTAGGAATGATCGAAGCAGACAACGTTCTGAAATATGTCTCATAATCGGAATTTAGTATTCACGATCTGAATGGTTCCGAGCTTCGGAATGATTCAGAATTTATTTCCAAATTCCGATTGGTTCCGAGCTTCGGAATGATTCGAAATTCACTGTTCATCAAAAGGTTTCACAATGAGTTGTATCATTGTACACTATGTTTCTTCCGATTGATTCTGAGTTTCGGAACGCTTTGCAAGTCACTGTTTATGTTTGTTTCTGAATTTATTTTCTTTACATATTTATTTATTTTTTGTTTTTCTTTTATTTGTTTTCAGATAATTCAAAACTCAAAAATATTTTATTTATTTCTGTTTTATCTTTTTCATAGAATTCAAAAATCAAAAATATTTTCTTTATTTCTGTTTTATCTTTTTCAGAAAAATCAAAATCACAAAAATATTTTCTTTATTTATGTTATATCTTTTTCAAAAAATTAAAAAATTACAAAAATATATTTCTTGATTTGTTTGTTATTTTCAAAATACGTTTCTGATTCAGGTACAAATTCTTATTAGCTCAATTCAGAATGATGGGGGCAGGTATAACATTCTGAATCTTTGTACTAGCTAAGTGTCCCTAGAAGCATGCTGCTGCATGTTGACCCAAGCTTCCAAGACTCTATGTTTGAAGTCTTAATGAAACTTTCACTCTGATTGTTACTTCCCAACAAGTCGAAATTCACATAAGTCATTGAGCTACCTTACTCTTCTTGTATTGAGTTAAGAGTTGACTGCTTGGTCATTCTTTTATAGCAAAGGTACACTTTTCTCTTCGGAACAAATATCTTATTTCTCCATTAACCTTCATATTCACAATACGTAACCCTTAAGACACTCAACAATTACCACTTAAGTTTATGGTTGCACCACATCTGTGTTCATGATCTTCAAATTGTTATTACCATGATTTGAGTGAAACCTAAAATCCAAAACCTATTTCTGAATTGACGGTGAACAATTAATATGTTCTAGAATTTTTTCACCAATGAATTGACGATTAAAACCTACATGGTTTGTACCTTTCATAGTTTGAAATCTCATTTTTTAGTGATCTTTATGAAGAGGTCTCGACCCAAGACTTTTCTTCCCAAAGGATCTAGTTTTTTTCTTAAGATTTAACTAATATCTAGTCACTTAAAATAGATCCAAAGCTTACTTGTTATTATGGATACACTGGTATGACAAGTACTTCTTCCAGACTTTCAGACATATATTAAGTTTCAGAATTTGGTTGAAGCTAAAGCCATCCTTGAAGTGTACTAAAAAAGAATCCTTTCACTATTTCTTAATAAATAGATGATTGTAATTCAATAGGATACCTCACAAGCACTTCCAAAATTCTATTGATTCAGAAGGAAGAGATCGTTGCCCGAGATCCATCTAATTTCATGTCAATTTTATTCTGACATCACTAAATCCCAAATATTTATTTTGCTTTATTTCTTTTTCTTTGGCACACTTTTGCACACAAATATTTATGATTTTTCAAAGTATTGTATTAATTTGTTTGGATTACCGTTCTTATGAGAACATGATATGGTGTATTGGTTTTCACTCCGAACGATAGAAACTGAAACGATGGTTTTCTTGGAGGATAAGGATTCAAATTAAGGCGCGTCCTTTTTCACCGCCTGACATCACACATGTCAGTTATAATGTCATCTAACACATACAGTTGTCACGTATTTCTAGGCTACTTTACCAGGATATGGGAACGTCAAACGACATATTTTTCTCTCTCCACTTATCACAGATGTATAAAAGGGTTTTGACGGTTAACTTACTATCACGCTCACAGAAAAAATGTCAAAGCAAAACCCTTTTCTCTCTCTTCTCCTGTTCATCTTCTTCAACTCTGATAATGACTGGATTGTCTGACACCACATCATTTATTGATCAATCGGCTTCTTAGATCATGCTAAACCTAATGGATGGTTAAAATTTGATTCCAGATCTGGATTCTTCTTGATACCCTAAAACCTTGAGGATTATGATAGAATGTCTGTGTTTTTCTCCTCTGGCTCAAGCTCTGACAATGGCTGAGTTGATTCCTTTGGTTCATCTATCAAATGCATATACGTCTGCATCATATATTTAGGTTGAAGGCTTAATCACCTTCGAGGTTTCTTCCAACAGGACCTCGATCAACAAAGCTCGATTTTAAAGAACTCTAGGGCTTGATTCCTCTAACGGCCTAGTTGATCCGGACTCGATTTCATCCATTGCTCTGATCAACATGTTTTTCCAGATGGGTTACCTTAGGGATATCACTTTGCTATCCAAGTTTAGGAAGTCCAATCTTCCTCCAATTTGGTATGGTCTCTTTATGCTACTCTTTGGAAGCTTTTTGGAATGAGTAGCAGGTTCAGACAGTACAAGCAAGCTCTTTTGCACAATCCTTTTTAGACTCTATAAGGGTATTAATCTCGACTATGGATCCATTCTCTGGACTCAACTTGTTCAGAGTACCTCATATTCAACTCGCAATACCGAGATATCTTGTGCCCATTTTTGGTCTATCGTGGTTAAATCAGCAATGGTTCACTTCAAAGTTCCGATCTCCAATGATGTTGTAATTTCTGCGATTCTGATCCTACAGACATCTTCATTCGTGATGTCTAACCCAGTCAAGTTCGCCTTTGTGGGATCCATCCTGGAGGTAATGCTCGAAAAACTACCCAATGACAATGAGATAGTAAATAAGTATCGGAAAAAGTTTGTTTCTAGTGTTCCTCCTATGCCAGATGAATTGCGAGCAGAGATTGAGGAGGCCAGCAAGCCAAAAAGGGGAGTAAAGCGAAAGGGAAAGGTAGGTCCTTCTGAAACTGTCAAAACACTGAAGAAGAAGGTTAAGAAAGTAGATAGGAAACCGAAGTCACCATCTCTAGTACATGACGATTCAGATTTAAGAACGCATTCCGATTTGAGGGAGGGTGAACATGTTCAGACTGAGGTTGACGATACCGCAGCTACTTCGGAACCACCTACTTCCAATCCAATTCCGAAGGTATCTACTCTCCCTACCTCAAGTACTTCTGATTCTAAATTCTTTCATATGCCCACTCCTCCACCTTCTCTAACTACCACTTCATCTCCAATCACCACCACTATACCTATATTCATTGCTCTACTTCCAAATTTCTTTGTTGGAGTTTCTCAACCCCAAATTTCTGTACCATTATCCACTCCGCTCTATACCGACTCTACATCAACCACAACTACAATCAGTACTCTGATGTCTACTGTCAACGTGTCTGATACGGGGGCATATTATTTCGGTGTTAGTATTGGTATAAGCACTTCAACAGCTTTACCATTGCGAGCCGATGATCCAGATCTCATCTTTGGGGATGAATCAAGAAGTTTTTTAGGACTTAACTTTTAGTCCTTTTTTCCATTCATCAGGAAAGTGATGATGACAACACCCTTATGACTCAAGGGCGGTTTAAGAATCTTAACACCAAGTTGGATTCAATTCTGGAGTCCTCAGTCACTTCAACCAATTATGACTTCATGCTCAAGACTCACATAACTATTGAATCGCTTACCAAAGAGAATGAAAAGGTCCTAGCTGAAGTAACAAAGACCATTCAAGCCTTAGAATCTACTATTTTCGAAGCGACCACAAAAGTCGAAAAACTATATGCTGAAGTTACAAAGTTCATGGAGGACTTTCAGAAATCTAATGATGAAAACACAGAGCGTGTCAACAAGGCAATTTCTGGTCTTAGATCTACATTGTAGATTGAGAAGGACACTTTTTTGCGTATTCGTTCTGAAATCCAAGTTGACAATTCTGCACTCAATATCGCTATTGAGAACAAAATTGAAAAAATTCAAGCAGACCTCACAACTGACAACAATCTTATGGATAAGCTGGCTCAGAAGACAAAAAAAGTGAAGGTTTTGTCGGTCAAGTTGAACTATGCCAACCGGCATCTACATGATTTAGGGTCGGAGAAAAGTTTTCTCAAAAGTTGTGTTTCGGACGTTAACCTATATCTGCAAAACCTCATAGAGATTCGCGATTCATTGCTCATAGTCTCAGTACGTCAACATCTTACGAAAAAACTCAAGCCTGTCTTCATCATGCTTAAAAGAATTGAGGGTGTTTCGGAAAGTGATGCTCTTCTGAAACAAGGGGGAGAGGTAAAGAGAAAGAGAAGACTAAGAAAACATCTGCTAAATCCGAACAGAAACCAAAACCAAACACTAATGAATCCGAACAGAATCCAAAACCGAACCGTAAAGATCAGAAGGATAATGAAGCTTCTGGATCTAGAGGACAAGAAAAGGTTGTTGATGATGAAGAAGAGCAAGAAGAATTACCTGAAGAAGAAAAGCTCGTACAAACGAAGAGAGACAAGGAGCTTGATGATGTTATGGAACTCAGAAAAGAGTCAGAATCAAAGTAAGTTGAAGAAAGAGTTGTGAATGTAACATTAGAGACTCAGAAATCCCTATTTCCTCCATGGACTATAAAAAGGATTCAGAAGGAAGCAATTGATGAACCAAGCAACAACTGGTTAGAGCCTTCAGTTTCATTTGAATTGGAAAATACTCCAGATTCGCAACTCGATTTTCCAATAACTCCTAGGGCATTTCTATTTAGATGCTTTGAGAATATTGAAAGAGCTCCGCTTTCTAATTCTGATGTCAATCATTCACTCTTCTCATTCTACATCACGTATGGACTGCCTTAATTCCGATCTTGGAATTTACAAAAGCTTGTTGCAGTGAAGGTTTATGCTCCCGTTGCAACTGATAACTTCATCAACATCAGATTTAAAGGATTCAAAGGGGCCAATAAATCAGAAACTGATTTTACCATTGCGGATTTGCCTTGCACGAATCCTTACGATTGAATTACCTTGTTTCTTATCTTTTCGAAAGAAGAAGCGAAGTATGAGCCAATCGTTTCTCATCTGAAAAGAATGTTGGTTTACAACATTCAAGAGTTTACAAAATTGGATGTGGAAACTACAGTTGTGCTGAAAAAGAAACCGATTTTGAAACTTGAAGAAGAATCGAAGGATCTGAACAAGATGAAACTGGGAAAAATCCAAAAAGAAATTGGCGTGTGGTGTATCAAAAGATGTAACACCAGCAAAAATTAGGTCAAAAATAAATTTGTTCAGTAACTATAATTAGGATGTACTAAGTGGTAGATATCATAACAAGGTTTCCAAAAATATAAGGAACACTAAAATACGAGTTATAACGAATAAGTTATGACCAATCGAAGATCCGCAACAAAACCGGTAAAACACTGTAAAGCCTAAAACGCGAAGTTTTAATAAAATACTTTTTAACCTTAGGTATCTAAATGAATGTCGTAGATATCATTAAACTGTAAACAAACATAAAAAGAACGTTCAAATCTGACTTCGTATGAGGAAGTTATGATTTTTCGAAGTTTCGGATATACAATTGGCATGTTAGTATTTATGTCGAATACTATCTTTAGTGGCCGTTCACCGTTAGCTTTAAATAGTTTGTCCATTTTTTTATTTACTGTTATGCCTCTTCGTCTCGGAGGCACCACTGCATAAAAAAATATTAGTCAAAATAATTTTTTATATACATATAATATGAAATACAATGAATTAGAATAAATCTTAACTACCATCGTTCTGGTGATCGCCAAAACCTCCACCAAACGGACGTGGTGGCTCGCCACCACCGTCGCCTCAATAGCCCATCACAGCAGCCATGAGATGGAGCAATGCAATCCAAAAAAATGACATCCTGAAAAATTATAACACAATATGAATATATATATATATATATATATATATATATATACATACATATAATATGATATGATTACAACAAATACAAACCATATTTTACTAGTCAAATGTAAAGATTTTTTTAATTATTCTCGCCCCCAGACACTTCAGTGTCTGCTGATACATCACTATCATAATCAGAATCTTCCTCACATTAATCAGTCTCGCAATCAGACACATTATTCATGATACTCGTTGGTGGGTCAACTTCAATATCATCTTCAACCGATTGAGAATTTTGAAAGTACTGGCTAAAGTCAACTGAGAGAGTGAAATTAGAAGAAACATTACTAAGAACAAGATCGGTTGAATCATTGTCGACATTTTCAATGGGATCATGGTCGACATCGTTCATCGGTAGATCCCAAATGCTTCTATGATTAACATTTTCAAAAACCCACCGGTGGTTGTAATTTACGTCACTTCGAGAAGGTTCTTGGATGTAAAATACTTGCTTGGCCTGCGTAGCAAATATGAGTTTATCTTCGCTGCTCAATTCGCGTTGTGGGTCGATACTGGTGAAATTATTATCATATTTAACTCCTACAGTATCGAACCACTTGCAACGAAAAAGAACGGTGGAATATTTATGAGGATAATGCAACTCGATAATCTCTTCTAGCTGACCATATTATTTCTCCTTATTCTCTCCCTCAGTTAGAACCCCCGAGTTTTGTGTTGATCGTTGGGCGTCACGCATAAGTACCATAAACCTAACACCATTCACTATGCAAGCGGTGTAAGTAAAGGCATTCGCATGCGCACCGATTGAAAGAGCCGATAACTCCTTGTTATACTCTGGAGACTTTTGTTTTTGCATATTATAGACTTTATGAAGGAACCATTTAGGGAATTTGGTTTTTTTCATCACTTTCAGGATGCAATGATTTGAATTCACTACATTGATGAATATATATATATATATATATATATATATATATATATATATATATATATATATAGTAAAAAAAGAGAAATTAAAAATAGAAAATGAATTAAAAGATAACAACACTTACGCAATATACTTTCTGACTTCCTTAAAACTATCAAGCACAAACCAATGTAGACGTTTTCTTTCCTCTAGACTGAGATTTTTCATTTTCATTGCGCTAGCCGGTCGACACTTTGACTGAAACAACCATAACTTTGTTTCTTCTATGACAACATCCTCGTTTCTTTCGATGCGATTGAATCGAGTCTCGACATCTTCAAGGTACATTGAACAAAATGACAATGCCTCTTCAGCGACATAACCCTCAGCTATAGAACCTTCCGACCTCGCCTTGTTTCTGACATAGTTTTTTAGTTTTTTCATATACCTTTCGAAAGGATACATCCATCTCATACATATTGGGCCTCCACAAATAGCTTCATCAAGTAAATGCAAAACTAAATGAACCATAATGTCAAAAAACGCAGGAGGATAAATCGCTTCTAATTTGCACAATATTTAATAATGGCTGCTTTTGCTTCTTTCATATCCTTCACCAATAGTGTTCTTGAGAAAAGTTGCTTAAAAACATACAAAGCTCTACTATTGGTGTATAAACACCTTTGCCCAAAAGCCCTTTAACTCCAATGGGTATCAAACGTTGCATAAGAATGTGATAATCATGAGATTTCAGCCCAATAATGTTAGTATTGGTTCCATTCACTTTCTTACTGATGTTAGATCCAAACTCATCAGGCAGTTTCACATCTCTTATAAACTGACAAAAGCGAAAGCGGTCAGGTTTCGTGAATGAATAAGGTGGGTGAGGTTTAAGGAACTTGTTGCCACTCTTTTTCAACCACTGACTTTTCCGAATGTTAAGTTTTGTCAATTCCACCTGAGCATTTGATGTGTCTTTACACTTATCATTCATCAGACAAGTACCCAAAAGACTCTCACCCACATTTTTTTCAATATGCATAAGATCGAAGTTGTGCTTCAGCTCAAGAGAAGAGCAATACTCAAGTTCAAAGAATATGCTCTTTTTAGACCAATTTAACTCGAACTCGTCACGATTTCTCTTAATACCAGCTCGTTGAGCAGCTACTTTACTCGATGGACGAAACAATAGACGAGCGTGTTGCACTTGTATTTCTTCCTCACTAAACTATCTTGGAGGGCCTCTTGTCTCATGTTCACCATTATAGTCCAAAATTTTCTCCATGGACGATCAGCATCTAAGAACTGGCGATGACCAACATATACAACTTTATTTGATACTCGCTATGATGGAGTGTCTTCATTGCAAGTCGGACAAGCTTTGTACCCTTGACCGCTCAAACCGGATAAACTACTACGAGTTGGAAGGTCGTTTATTGTCCATAACAACATCGCTTTCATAAGAATGTATCTGTCGCTGCATCTTTAGTACGTATACAAAAACTCCATAACCGCTTCAACTCGTTTACTAATGGCCTAAGGAACACATCTAAGTCCTTCCCGGGTGCTTTGGGGCCAGGAATCAACAAGGACAACATGAAGGAGGGCTCTTTCATGCATAGCCATGGTGGAAGATTGTAAGTGGTGAGTATGACAGGCCACGTGCTATGAGGATTACACATGTTACCAAACGGATTAAAACCATCAGCAACAAGGCCTAAGCGTACGTTTCAGGGTTCCCTCGGGAAGTTAGGATACTTCATATCAATTTTTTTCCATGAAGTACCATCAACGAGATGAAGCATCGTACCATCTTTGGATCGTCCGGTACTGTGCCAAATCATATCTTTACCTGTGTGTCTAGAACAATACAAACGTTGTAGTCTGGGGGTCAGGGGAAAGTATCCTAACAACTTATGAGCAACCTTCTTGCCCTTTGTATTTTCATCAACCTACCGACTCTCATTACAAATTGGACACTTTTGCAACAACCTTTGTTCTTCCTAGAAAAGAAAACAGTTGTTTTTACATACGTGTATCAACTCATAATCCACGCCGATCTTTTTAAGTGTCTTTTTTTGCTTCGTAAAGTGACGGGGGGACCTTGTTTCCTTGAGGAAATGCAGTTTGCAACAACTCAAGAAGCTGATCGAATGAACTATCAGTCCATTTGTTGATCACCTTGATATTCATCAGCTTTGCTAAAAAGTCAAGGGACGAGAACAAACATCTAGGATATAATTTTAATTGGACTTCCTCTAACAACTTTTGAAATCCATCATCGACACCGCTACCGTCGGTATCTGGGTTCCCTTCATCGCGGTTGGTATCATTTTCAATCATACCCCCATAACATCATCAATAACATCGGTCATCTCGTTACTACACAGTATGTCTTCAACAACCGGATGAGTTGTATTTTCGCCGTGATACTTCCATATAACATAATGTGGACTAAAACCACGTTGACGTATATGGAGTTTCATTATGGCTAGTAGTATAAATTTATTGACATTACATTTGTTACATGAGCATCTGATTTGACCTTTGTTATCGACGTGTGGTTTGGACCTCTCGATAAAAGATTCGAGTCCTTGTTGGAACAGGGTAGAGTTACGGTTTTCAATAGTAGTCTAGGTTTTATCAATATACATGTTGCAACTGAAACATAGGTTAGGTTTTAGTGTTTACTCTACAAGAACTAGAATTAGGATTAAAAATTTATAAGAATAGAATAACCACTCAATCAGATGAAATAGGAAACCGGATAACAGGAGAGTATTCACAAGGGTAGGCTTCTAAACCCACTTTTTGAATACCTTGCCTCATATGCAAATGTGTATTACATGATTGACCATTTCAGAAAAATTCGGCAGCATTTCCCCTTAGCTCCTAAGTATATATAAAATTATATACTGATGAGCAAAAAGAAAATAACAATCGAATATTTCTTAAACAATCAATCATGTAATACACATTTACATCCTAAATGAGGTAAGGTATTAAAAAAGCAGTCCCAAAACGGAGCAACCCGAAATTAATTTCTAAATCAATTTCGGGCGGGTAATTCTAGGCTTTTGATGATTTAAAAAGAAGAGACTTAAACTAAAAATAACTTACTTATTTATTATACCATTGTACTTTAACTTCTTAATTTTGATTTTTATTTTTTATTATGGCATTATACTTTCAACAATATTATATATTTGTTATTTATATCATCTTTTTTTTTTTTTTTTTCCATATTTTGATTTTTAATGCCAACTTATTTTTGTTTTTATTTTTCTATTTTGAGTAATTATAACTTAGTTTAGCGTATTAATTTTTCATTTTTATTTTTTCTTATAACATTGTACTATAAACGATATTATATATTTGTTATATATATCATCTTTTTTTTTTTTTTTTCATATTTAGCGCCGTCACTTTAGTAGAATTTTTTTGAAAAAAATAGAGACATGCTACTATAATGATCTTTATGGATTCTATTTGTTTAATAGAATTTTATTTTTAGTTTGTTTTATTTAAAATAGTAAGCTATTACTATTTCTTTACGTATAATATATAACGCTTATTTGTTATTAAATTTTTAAAAATATAATTTATTTGATGTTTATAAATAAAGTTTTCATTAAATATTAATATACAAGCTAATAATAATAAATATTTCATATGTCTAAAGTTAGCCCATAACAGCCCTATATAAATATTTATATTTTCACATATATTTTTTCATACAATTTATATAAAAATGTCAATATTTTCACATACATTTCATATAAGTACCTATATTTTTACATATATTTTCACATACATTTTTCATACATTTCATATAAATACCTATATTTTCATATATATTTTCACATCAAAATGCCTACAATTCATATACATATATTTTTCCACATACGATTTTTTCATATACATACACATACACATATATTTCACATACAAAAACATTTATACATACATTTTCATATACATTTTTTCATACATATACATTTTTTTCAAAAATATTCACACATACATATACATTTTTTTCATACATATTTGCATATACATTTTACATATACATTCATAGATTTCATTTAATTTCACATACCAAAATATGCAAATTTCACATAACAAAATATATACATTTCACATATATTATCAACAATGTAAAAAAAAACGGAACCTGCTGCTGCCGGTAAACGGAAAGTCGTCGGAAATATCTTCTAGCCGTCGGAAATTGTGAGAGCACCACCGGAGTTACTTAAAATCACAAAAAATTGAAACTAAGGTTAATTATAGGTGAGAAAACAAAAGAAATATAATAGGGAAGAGCAAAACACACCTTACCGGAGTTTTAATCTCGCCGGAGAACTTAGATTTCGCCGGAAATGACTGGATATTGTCGGAATCTGCTGGAAATTCATGGGAAATGAAAGCCTAGAAGGAGAAGTGGTTTGCGGTGGTGAAGTACGCCGGAAATTGACGTAATGTCGTAGAAGAATTCGATGGTCGCCGGAATTTGCGAGGGAGTGGTATGTACTCAGTTTGAAACTGAGTCGTCTGGACGATCCCTTTAGCGGCGACGCTTTTTGCAGCGACCCTGAACCAATTGCGGCGACAAGTTAGAGGGAAAAACACGCGCCATTCTATGGATCTTGGTAGCCGTCCAATCTAAAAACAATTTAAGGGTCACGATGAAATGCACGTGGATCGCTATCAATAGCGGCGACATGTTGTTGCTATTGGTGTCGCCGCTATTGCGTCCCACCAGATGAAACCCTAACCGATGGATCACTATAGCAGCCTACGGTCAGGATTAAATAGCGTGTGACACAAGAGGATCGTCGGTGGAAGACCTTTAGAGACGACAACTTTAGTGACGACAGAGACCATTAGCGATGACTTTGTCTAGTGTCGCCGCTAAAGCCAGTAGTCGTCGCTAAAGTTGTCTTCCCTAAAGGTGTTATTTCATGTACTCCATGTTTAATTCAACAATATAGAAGACATGCATGGTCATTTGAAGATGATCACTTTTAGATGATTTGAAGATGAACCTAGTTTTTGTTTCTATTTACTTTTACAATGGTTTATATAATGATATGAAAATGTAAAATCCAAATGATGCATATACTTTTTAGAAACAAATGTTTTTATTAGACCAATTTTTGGTAAATCAAGAGTTAAGCCATGTAAATGTTTTGAATAACCATAGTAATAATGTTTTGAAAACAGGACATTACGTAAAAAAAACACGTAAATACATTGCAACTGAATTCTCACTGAGGAAAAATTATTTCTTTAAACACAAGACAGCAATCTAAGACACACCAAGATCTTTCACAAACTCTCAAATCTAATCAAATCTAATCTAAGAACTCTCACTAAAAAGCTCTTAATCTAAGTCTCACAAAACTACAAAATAATAATGATCCACTACATTATATAAATACTAACCTAACACGCAAAATAACCTCACATAAATAGGGTATCTTCACTATAGCAAACAATGACATTTGCCAATATTTTATGCTACAAATGTTATGGCAAGTTTCTATAAAGCTATTTCTTTTTACGACCCATGAAGACGAGACAAAGGCATCTCAACAACTTTTTAATAAAATTAAATTTAATTATTACATAAATCATACTAAGTTTATGTATTCGTCGTTAGGGAGGAAGAAGTCATTCCCTCTCAACCAATGCCATATCATTTTTTCTCTTTTATTTTTCTTCATCTTATACAAATATATTGAAGCCATGATATCCACCCCATGTTAACTAATAAAGAGTAGTTTCCTATAATTTTTTTTTTTTGAAAAACTAATGTGTATACTAAACTAATCTTAATCGTAATTCCTAACTATAAATTTCACCTTTTTAAACTCAACAACTTTTTGAGATATATTTTTCTTACAAATTAACATTTTGCTTTATATTATTGTATGTTACATACAATGATTTCTTACCTTTACTATATCAACTTCATATTAGCAGTTAAGATATATTTAAACCTAATAGTAATTTTTAAAAGTATAACCACATAAATAGAATTACGTTAAAGTCTCAATAATTGATTTTGAAAGTAGCCATCTTTGATTAGAAGGAAGGAAAGCTCCACTATGGTTTGTTTGGAAGTACAAAATGATCGAATAAACAACTAAGTGTTCGATGGTGCCTTTTTCATTTCTAGAAAAAACCAACTACTCGCCTTTCTAGCTACCCACATTAACTTGTTAATATATATATATATATATATATATATATATATATATATATATATATATATATATATATATATATATATATATATATATATATATATTACGTTAACAACTCAAACATTCGTGAAAAACCGAAAGTTTAACAAAACTTCATTTTAGCAAACTTTGCTCAAAACTAATTACAAAAGTTATATGGATCTGTACTGATAGAAGACAAAAACAATTTGAATTTTCATATATTTAGTGTTTTTAACAAAATTTTAGGCATAGAGACTTTAAAAACAAAAAACAAAGTGAACTTGTTGGTATAGTTCAACCCATGCACTTCCAATTAGTTAATCTACATCCCCATTTTTTACTAGGTAGATCCTTGGAATTTCGACACTCACGATTGATTTCTTTGATTTTATGAGTTTTTTTAAATAAAATCAACCATATATATATATATATATATATATATATATATATATATATATATATATATATATATATATATATAAAAGGTTAGGATTAAATGTGAATTGTAATTATAGTGTGAGTGTATGACCAAATTGTATCCATCAAATAAAAAGAATGGTGGGTTTGGATCATCAATGACATTATTGAAATTAAATGGAAAAATATTAATTATTTTCTATATTGAAACCATGAGAAGGGTAGGTTAGACTTTTTGATGATAAACAAATTAGGAATAGCGGATTTTAAGGATATATATTTTACTGATTTTTCTTATCACCTTTTATTCTATTTCAGTTTCAATTGTAATATGATTTTAATGAATTTCAATTGCACAAAGCATTCATATAGAATGTAGTTGAATAATGGATTTTAAGGATATATATTTTACTGATTTTTCTTATCACATTTTATTTTATTTCAATTTCAATTGTAATATGATTTAAATGAATTTCAATTGCACAAAGCATTCATATAGAATGTAGTGTTTTTTAAAGAAAATGTAGTGCTTTTACAAAATATGTAACATTTAGTTTTAATTTGAGTTTAATTGATTTCAATTACACAGAGAATTTATTTGGCTATGACATATTTTTAAAGAATATACAACAGTTTTTTACACAATACTTAAAAAATTTACATTAACTACAAAAATTACATTCTTTGAGAATAAAATATATAACATGTATAAGGAATTTCAACGGAATATAATTTACAATTCTTGAAGAATTCAAGCATTCTTAAAGAATGCTCTTGAAAAAGTAAAGTATTACTGAATAATTGAAGAATAAAAAATGATTTCTAGATCCGTAACTCCATAAACTTATTATACAAACGGAAGAGTTCTTCAAGAATTCAAGAATTCTTGAAGAATAGTTGAAGAATATAATTCTTGAAGAATTCAATCCCCTTGAAGACACTTCTGACCAGTATCAGACCTCCTCAGAGGACTTGGCCCTATATGTTCCTCAATTTCATATGGTTTCTTCTTGGAGAAAGTCTTGGTGATGCCAAGCTCTCAATTCATTCAGATGTACGATATTATATGATGGATTTTTTGTTGCTTATTTAGGCAATCATATTTCTCTCCACGACCTTCTTAAACCAGAGGTGCCTGGTAATCGTAGAACTCAAGTAGGGGAGGTATCTTTCTCCATTGATTTAGCATTTCTGATATAGGTCCAGAAATATTGAGATCAATGTGGGTAAGCCAAGAGTTTTGCATGTTTACTCCTGGAGGGTAAAAAGGAAATTAAAGAAAATGGCTAAAAGGTGACCTGATGAGAGATGAGAGAGAAGCATAAAAAGGAAGGAGGATCTCATTATTGTGCTTGTTAAATTATTTTTTCTTGGTTTGTAATTGGCAAATGGTAAGTACTAGTGAGAGAGGGAGATTCCCTGGAATTAATTATTGTTCATCATTACATCATTTCAATCTATATCTTCTTCTTCCCAGAATTCTATGACTTCATTGACTTCTGTGTCTTTACTTGTTTCAATTTCACATCATTCCATCTTACTTTGACATTGTGGCATCTGCATATGCAAACATCCATAAAACCAAGACATGAAAAATCAGTAAACAAGAGGTTACTAACAACTAGACAAAGTATCATTCAGATGACAAAGAATGAACAAAGAAAAAATATAATAACACTAAACTTTTCAATGTAAAACTCCAATATTTATGTGTATGAACTAATTAGAGTCTGTATACTCATAAGCTTCACCACACAAATTGTCAATTTTGTTTTTCTATAATAACAAAATAAATCCCATATGAAGAAAAAGGTAGTTAGAAGCACATGATACTACTAAATTACAGTATGACAACTTGTAATATCTGAGTATGTAAGTATGTAACCATGTTTCTCTATAACATTTCATCAAACACATACAAGGCATATGAAAATTACAATAGTGAAGGGTTTTGAACATTCTAACACTCCTAAGGTGTACATGCAACCCTAAATACCTTGGATCTATGTTTTCTCTATTATACATGCAAACTTGATCTATCCAAGGTATTACCCTAACTTGCATACAAAACATCGACACTTGGGTGATAAAACAAGTTAGATGACATACCTTTTGTTGTAGTTGGAAGCCTTGGACCTTTAAGAACTTAGTGCCCCAAGTGTTGCACCTCAAATGGAACCACACAACACTACCAACAATGGAGGAACTTGAGAGGAGGTCACTTGCACTCATAAAATTGGCTAGCCCTCTTGTGTTTCCACTAGTGTCAATTTCATGAGCTAGAGGGGTTCTTATATAGTGTGGCAAACTAGGGTTACACCATGTAAACCCTAATGACTTTCCATATCCCTCATGATCTATGGTTTAAAACCTCCATGGAGTATCCATGGGTTATCACATGGGTTTAGCCCAATATGAAGAACTATGGATTATAAGCCCACTTTATAAGAATGAATGATATACCAAATCAACCCCTTATATTTAATTAGTCTCTTTTGATCACAAAATTAATTCCAAATTAACTCTTGATCAATACTAATTAAATAATATGATTTCATATTAATATATTAGAACTTATAATATATTAATAAACCATAAATAATATCTTCTCAGTTATCCATCCTTCATATTGTTCCGGTGCCATGTAACCCAAATGGACCATGCTACTCTCGGGTCAAGTACATACCAATAATTGTTATGGGCTTAGACACCTAATCCAAAAGTATCCCACTTGGATAAGTCTAATAACTATTATTACAAGCATGACTCCAACCCGACTAACAGTTGTAGCTCTTAAAAGTCGCTATCGAACTCTAACCTAGTCAATGACACGTCCATTAGATAAGGGATCATATATTCCTCCTTTCTAGATATCATATGGACTGAGATATGTATTATAATCATTCTCTCTGTCCGTCTATTGTTTCCCGATTTCTAATTTATGACGACCGATTAATTGAACTAATCAAATCAGTCCAGGCCTGGTGTCATCACTAAATCATCGAGGGGCCCACATATATCGCTTTTATCCACACGTGGTAAAAGGAACGGATCAACTTCGACCCAAATGCTCTCTTGTACTTACTCATCAAATTACACACAACGAAATGTTTTATAACATCCAAGTTACTGGTGCATTTACATATGTCAATGTACAACCGACTCGCAACTACAACTCACACGTTTCCGTTTGAAGAATATAAGGTATTATCGTCTCATGATCACTCATGATAAAATCCATGAAGTGATTCAAATGAGTGTGGGTTAACTCCAATACTCGAATCTTATTACAGGAGTACTCATGAACACTACAACCTCTTTGTCCTAGACATGAAAAGTGAAACACAAGAATAATACTAATCCTATATGGCCCCAAAACTTTTGAGCCATATTGATTACTCATCATTCATTGTATAATGTTTCGAATAATCAACTTAATACTTGAATTAAAACAATAGTTATGCCATGCTCCAAGCATGCACATTATGTTTTTTCTAAACGATAGTTATGCCATGTACCAAGTATGCATACTATGTTTGTCTATGGTCCTTAATTTGTGAAATAGATCAATTGAAAAACATTTCAATGATGCTTATTTCAAAATTTCAAATCCTTATTGCAAATTCTTGTCCCTGCTAGAAAGTGTTAGATTCTAAACTATCATGCAATGATTCTTTTGTAATGTGTAGGTGCCAAAAGTCAAAGAGACTTGACCAATGATATTACAAAATATTCATTTGGAGATTGTTATAAGACAATTCCATGGAAATGAAGTCTCAAATTCAAACTACATTCCTTTGAACATCCTTCTTTCATAAAGTTTCTAACTTTCTCATCTATTCTTCAACTCCCAATACGGAAACATTCCATATTTTCCATACGGCAACTCGTTATTAATAGACTATTGTTTATTCATAATAATGTCAATGTGGTCCTTTCATTGCTATACTTCCAACTGTCCTTAAGCGACCGATCTTTAGCGAACCTTGGATTGTCCTTAACAGTTGTTTAACCACTTTAGTCATATCTAGTTCTATTCCTTTTTCCCTCTTAATGCCCTAGGCATTTGGAAAATTTAGACCACGAGAATATTATATCATATGCAATCGATCCTATACTCGAAGCATAAGGGATACGATTCATAATGTCTAACATAAAGACATGACACTTAATCCGTCTTTTGCTATAATATTTCTATTTGCCATGTTCTCATAATTTTGATTATGAAGAAGGATGTCGTAATCATAATCAAACTTTAAGAACACAATTAACATTTCCATATATAGAATTTCCTTATGTTGAACCATTCCAACATAACATTCATATATATTTTACTAAATTTAATTAAAATCTCATAATCTAAGCTTTTAGATTTGAAATGAAGTATGAATTCCTCATCCTTAATTATAGCAAAACAACTTTTCAAACCCTGCAACTTTGCGATTTGAAACTTACGTTTTTTATAATTAACATTGCCAACTTGCAACACTTTCCATAATAATTATGCTCCCACTAGCATAATAATTATTATCTTTATTAGCATAACACTTATGCTCCCACCAGCTTTGACATGTATTTAGAAATCAACTGGACTTCTAAATCAATAGTTACTGACTTTCATTACCAAAGTTCAAATTTCTGATATGAGATGCTTTGATAAGACTTTATCTAGGCATCTCAAAATCATACACCTTTCCTTTGATAGCTCACATCTCTGTCTAAACAATTTAAGGACTTATAGCAAAAAGTCTCAAATATTTATACTTTTTGCCATTCCTCACAATTCGAATTAGGAAAAGGGATGTTGTAATCATAATCAAATTTGAGAATGCAAATATCACAATTCTATTTCCTTAAAATCTACTTAGTGAAAGCGTTTCCTCACCATCATTTTCATGAATCAAAGGGAAACCATATGACACTTAATTTTATGGTGTATGTGTTCCTATCCATGTGAATTTGTCATAACCATAATCATAAGACAAGCTTAGTGACAAATCCAAACTCATATGGACTGAACTTGTTCAATCATAATTTCTTGCCACTTGGCAGCTCAAGGTCCTACCATTGATTCCAAGTAGTTATGTAAACAACTAAGAACTCATAGAACTCACATGCATAGTCCACTCTAACTGGAATGGACAAAGAAACAAGAATATTTCAACACGATAGGTTATAAATCTCAAGTCGTGTGCTAGTGACAAACAATAGGTTGTATTCTTGATTAGTTCTTGTAGCTTTTCCAAGATATTTTAGACTCCCACTGCCCTCTTGACATATAATATTCTCTTGTCATGAATCATTCCTTGACAAAACAAATATTCAAGAGTTAGTGCAGATTCTTATCAAGACAAACACTTCACAAAATTGGCCTTAGTTGGTCTTTGTTTTATCCAAAACATCACAACTAATCAATTTCAAATGTACAAGAGTAGAAAACTTTTACTCTACATTTTATAAGTGTTTTAAACCTTTCTTAAGACTATGTCACACAAGGTTACAATCTTAGAGTACTACTCTAAGACTTGTTTTGGGAACGAAGTATGACTCATCTTCCTGATTTAACCATTTCAACAATTCACGATTCCTCTTCTTAGCCATACAAATGCACTAAGATGTATTTAGAGGATCAATTGTGATATGGTTTTTCCATAACCATTATGATGATCATAAAACATGATACTAAAGTACTCTCCCGTCCTTCCAGATTGGAGAAACCTTTATCTTTCTGCCTAATTTGATTCTTCTTATTCATTCTGCCATACATTGAACCTTTTCCAATGTTTTAGAATTTTACTTAAACTTGTAATCATAACCATGTTTACTAAACTTTAGTAAATCATGATGAATAGTTTTATCAATCCTTATGGTGGATCTTGACCAGTGCACACCTAGTGTACCCGATCCCTTAGTCCTTCACTTGACTTACATATACATGTGAACAAGGAATCAGTCTTAATTTACCAAAGATGAAAATTCTCATTCATCATACAATACAACTTGCATGATTCCAAGTTTCTGTGCAATTGAAACTTGGGTGATGAGAATCTTTCCTTATTTGGTAAATTTTGACACTACCACAAACGAAAGAATCAACTCCATATTGTTAACATAGAAACATACAAACATCAATTTTCACTGATATCATTGTAAGGGGATAAAAAATAAAAACTAAAATTTTATTTATTTATAAAATGCGGAAAAAACTTTTCCTTACAATGCAATTACAAATGAAAACTATGTTATTACATATTTCCTAGCAATCTATCATAACTCCTAAGCAGCAGCTCAAAAAAACCGATCATCGAACCATGCGATTGAAATCCATCTCCGCGATCAGATTCAACATACTCTTCCTTTAAGCTTTTCCAGTGCGCCAAATCATTGATGATTTAGCAACAACAAGCAAATAGGTATGATCAACAAGGGTCATGTCATGGTCTGTCACATAGTAGCACTTAATGAACTCACTATATGACTCAGGAAGTGATTGAAGAACCCAGTCAACAGCCAACTTCCTTAAGACTTCGACACCCAATACTCTCAGCCTGTCAATATGTGATTTCGTCTCCAAGTTGTGAGTACACACAAGCCTTCCATCATCATGTTTCATTGCAAGTAGGGCTTGAGTGACCTTGAATTTTTCAAGTCTTTGAACTTGTGGGTTAGGGAGAATTACTGGAGGAGGTGGAGGAAGTGAAGTATGACTTCCACGATCGAACTGCGGGAAATCATCTTTAAGAGGAAAACTTGTTCCGAAGGATTTGGGAAGACCACAGTTGTCTGAACTAGACATCTACAATGGGAGAAGTTCAAGTTAGTTGATTTAGTCCTTAATATAACATCCAAATGAAATATTAAGGCTAGGACCCAACACAATATTTTACAATTTGGAAGAGGGATGTCGTAATCCAAACTGCAAAATATTTGAAGGTAAGTAAATGAAGATTTACCAATTTCCACCACGAAAAACGAAAAAATTTTTAGGTTTTAAGTGAATTGAAACTCCTAGATCCTTTGAGATTCATTGAACAATTCAATGGTATGTTTAAATCTTGATTGTACCCTTCAAGTTTGTGACTGGGATGCCGAGGATCATAAACAAGGTGTGAATAACCTTGCAAATTAGCTTGGTACACCCAATGTTACAACCACCTAATCAATGTGCCGGTTAACCACACACGCTCCATTGATCTATGATAACATCAAACTACCCTTTTCCACATACTGTCAGTCCAGATTAGTGTATCGGTTAACCACACACGCTCCACTAATGACTTAACAAGGTGCAAAGTGCAATTTCATGGGTTAGCACCATATTCACATTTTCCTAAGTAACTAAGATGTGGGAATTTATAACTGTTTAGTTACTTTATATTTATCATTATATTTTTAATGAAGAGAGAATTAGAGTCATATCCTACCTGTTCGGCTAACGACCCTCCACCAGTCAAGGAAGCGGTAGGTGAGAGTGGACACCCATTAAACTGCCATTTTATAGGCAGTAACCTTATACCCCCTTATAGACCGGCTTCGTGAATGAGGCCTACTAATGGTAAGACTGACTTTACTCTTATACACACACACACACACACACATATATATATATATATATATATATATATATATATATATATATTAAACCTATAATATTATAATAGTATAAGGGTTGAATTTTAAACTTTTAAAATTCTAGGGTTTGGAACTAAATGTGTCAAAACAAGACTCTACATTTACAAATTCGAAAACTTGAGGGCAAGTTTTGAACTTTTAAAAAACTTTTGGAATCCATAACATATGTGTTTAATATAGGCATTAATGAAAAGACTCTTGAAAATCCATAACTTGAGGACAAGTTATGGAGTTCATAAAAACATTTATGGAAAAAGACTCTTCAACACCATAACCTATGAGCTTAATGAATTCTTAAAAAGAAAAACTATTCATTTTCCATAACTTGAGGACAAGTTATGGAGTACATTAAAGGTCATAATGATCATCAACTAAATTACCAAGCATGTCAAATAATGTCCATGATCTAGATTAAACTCATATGAACGAGATAATTCATATCAAACAAATTTCATGTAATTAGCATAATCATATAAACTAATACAAAACATGAAACTTTGAATTTATCTTCTAAATTGGATAAGCATGATTATTACCACATCAAAAACAAGTTTATAAGTCCAAATAAAAGTTTAGTGTAACGATCCTCGTCCAATTCCAGCCTTAAATGTCGAAAAACTGCACTCTCGAGCACCAACTCGTCGAGTGCAAGAACAAAATCGGCGAGTTGGTTGCATTTGTTCTTGGAATCGGTGAGTCCACCAGTGGACTCGGTGAGTCCACTTTCAAGACAGCTAAAAAAATCGATTTTTAAAGCATTAACAATAAGTAGCATCAAGTATAATTGAAAACAACCCTAGGCTCTGATACCACTGAAGAGTTTTGAGCATTCTAACATTCCTAAGGTGTACATGCAACCCTAAATACCTTGGATCTATGTTTTCTCTAGTATACATGCAAACTTGATCTATCCAAGGTATTACCCTAACTAGCATACAAAACTTTGATACTTGGGTGATAAAACAAGTTAGATGACATACCTTTTGTTGTAGTTGGAAGCCTTGGACCTTTAAGAACTTAGTGCCCCAAGTGTTACACCTCAAATGGAATCACACAACTCCACCAAAAATGGAGGAACTTGAGAGGAGGTCACTTGCACTCATAAAATTGGCTAGCCCTCTTGTGTTTCCACTAGTGCCAATTTCATAAGCTAGAGGGGTTCTTATATAGTGTGGCAAACTAGGGTTACACCATGTAAACCCTAACTACTTTCCATATCCCTCATGCTCCATGGGTGAAAACCTTTATGGATTATCCATGGGTTACCACATGGGTTTAGCCCAACATGAAGAACTATGGATCATAAGCCCACTTTATAAGAATGAATGATTTACCAAATCAACCCTTTATGTTTAATTAGTCTCTTTTGATCACAAAATTAATTCCAAATTAATTATTGATCAATACTAATTAAATAATATGATTTCATATTAATATATTAGAACTTATAATATATTAATAAACTGTAAATAACCTCTTCTCAATTATCCATCTTTCAGATTGTTCTGGTGCCCTGCAACCCAAATGGACCATGCTACTCTCGTGTCAAGTACATATCAATAATATTTATGGGCTTAGACACCTAATCCAACAAATAGATCATAGAAAAACTAATTAAGATAGAAAGATCCATATTGTAGTAGATATCATTATACCTATAAAAATCACATAAGCAATTAAACTCAATGAATTGTAAATTAACAAGCCTAGGATTTGAGAATTTGAGGGAAACCCTAGTCATATACAACAAAAGAGAAAGAAATTCGATAGACATTAATGATTTACCTGATACAAAAGAGAAAGATATGATAGAATGAGCATACCCCCGGTTCGACCCGAAATCTGTTGAATCGTTTTCTAAAGATATAGAGAACCAACATCGATGTACAGGAAATTAAGAAAAAGGAAGTGGAGACTGAATCGTATTTACCCCAAACATGTCTTCTCTAAGGACAATATGTTGATGGGGTGGCGATTGTGGCTTGACGTGGAGAGAAGGCGATGGAGTTGGAAATCCTTCTCAATTTCTTTGACTTGAAGATATATGGTAAAAGAAAAAAAATGGGGAAGAAGATGATAATGTAAGTTTGGGTGTGTTCTGAAGTAGGTGATTTTGTGGAATTAGGTAATGTTGGTGATGGAGTAGCCGATGAGGCAGGGGGTCGATCGATACACACACCATTAATATTCAGAGGGTGCTTTTTCCTACTGGTTTCCTCCTATGATCGAGGTGAATATGGTGAATGGGCGAATTAAGGGAAGAAAATAACTGATCCCCTATTAAGGGAAGTATCCATAATTTGGGATTTTATTTTAGGTTACTAAAATAAATTTATGTAAAATTCCGAAATCACCTTGAGTGTTGAATGGTTAGGAATCGATCACACGTTCACACAATAATTAGAGTATATATATATGAAAGTAACTCTCTCTCTCTCTCTCTCTCTCTCTCTATATATATATATATATATATATATATATATATATATATATATATATATAGGTAAAAGTTCAAAATTGAACCATTTTAAATCTTAGAAGCTAGGAATCATTATATTTTGAAGTTTTATAGTTTATTGTTTATCGAAAAAAAATCTAAAAATATCTAAATTCATAACTTCCTATCCTCTTTCCATAGATATCAAATTCAATAAATTCTTTTCTTCTTTGATATGTTTAGATTCACGTTGTGAATCTGCACAAATTCTCAAGATTCACAATGTGAGCCTTATTATATGAATATGTATGTGTATATATATATATATATATATATATATATATATATATATATATATATGTGTGTGTGTGTGTGTGTGTGTGTGTGTTACATATGCATGTATATGCAGATATTAACATGTGCATGTATGTTCATGGGTACTACATATGAAAAATAATATGATTTTTTATTAGTTAAATTTATAATTACATAACCTAACGTGCTATAATCCATGAAAAGTTAACCTAATGTGCTACAATCCATGATAAGTTGGTTGATAATTACAACTAGGTTATTTATATAGCCAAAGAGTAATGAAAATAAAATAATGGTATGATAACTTTATCATTGTTAAGTTGTCAATTTGTACATAAATTGAATATGGTATGAATTAAATAAAAAATGAATATATGGCCTGAAAGTAACGGATTTAAATAACAAAGCTAGGATCAAGAGTAGAGAATAAATGAAATGATGTAGTTAGACACCTTTGATAGGTTTTATAGGTTACAAAAAAATATGTGGCGGAAAAATTTAACCCTAAATTCACATGTAACCTATTGGATCTAAGTTTTCTCTATTGATTTGCAACAAACAATTGAACATCAAGATGCCTAGGATGGCCTACTAATTTTGACAATCAGAAAGGGTTTTAAGGTTTACATACCTTTTGATTATTGTAGTAAATAATGGTTTGTACCTAAACTCTAGTAATAGAAGACTTGAGAGGAGAGAGGAGATTGAATGGAAATTTTCGAATATAAGGATCTGAGAGGAGTGGCCGAAAATTCTAAGGCTCTTAAGAGGTATTCATAGGTGATTAAGCCGTCCTTTGCCAATTTTTTTTAACATTACCACCTTTAGTCTTTATACTTTTAATTAATGCAATTAATCCAAAAATTAATTCCATTTAATTTTTTTTAATTATTAATTAAATAATACAATTTCTAATTAATATATTATTCTCATAATATATTAATAAACTATTTCTAGATATTTATTAATCTTATAATAAACCTATAAATCAACCTCCCTCTCAAAAAGTCAGTTTATCAATTACTAGTTTTGATGGACACGAAAAGGACTCTGATTTTAATTCACGTATTGTAACATTCCGTTTAAAATTAAGTTATTAAATAATAAACCCTGAACCCCAAAATGTAAATTTATATTTTATAGTAGCCCTAAAAATCCATAATATTTAGCGAGGTATTGGTTTCGGGGAATCAAATGACATGATTTCGATTTTCGGGGGTTAAGTGTAATTCCAGGATTTATTTTGTAAAGATTAATAGAAATAAAGGGGTGTTTGGTAAAATGTTGGACTTAAATTGAATAGAATTTTCAATACTAGGGGTTGATTGGTAATTTCGGGACTTACTATGAAAGGATTTTTGGAGACAAGGGCTAAAGAGTTAAATATAGACTTGGATTGAAAAGAATTGAGGGTTAGGGGCCGGAAGTGTCAAAATGATAAGAACTTCAATTGAGACGGGTTAAAACCCGTCATCTTACTCACCTATGCTAACCCTAAACCTAAAGATATCTTCCAGTCGTCATCCTTATATCCCTTATCCCCGTGCGGCGCCACCACCCCCTGCTGTCGAAGTTGCAACCACCAATCAATGCCACTGTGTTTGCTGCCGGCGATTGAGGGTTCAATGAGTCATAAATATTGGCCGACGAGGCTTTTGGAGGTTGAATGAGCGAAGCTGCGGCCGTTGTTGCTGTTATTTCCAGATGAAGACCGAGCACATCCCTATTCTTCATCCCTTTCTGACGATGTGTCATTGTCTCCGCCGCTCCGAGCGGTTGAAGTGTGTTGTTAACGCCGTCACCTCGATGGTGGCTGAGATGGGTAAGTATTCTACAAGAACTCGAGTATTCGTGTGTGTGTGTGTGCATGTTGCTGCTACAATTGAGAAATGCGTGTGTGGTCGTTTGTTTTCCGGAAATTGAGAAGATAACCTCCATGGTGGCCAGCCATGGTGCCTACCGTCTTCTACCACCTCTTTGCTGCCACCAGCCACCGTAGGGAGGGTGGTTGGGTGTGTGTGAACATATTTCATGGCTTAATGTTTTATAGATCTTTTCTTGGCTAGGAAACCGAAAAAAACTCACCACCACCACCACCTTCTGCAGTCGTTCCGCCATTGCTAGCCACCATTTGTGGTGGATGTGGGCTTTAGGTTCATTTGGATTGATATTTGGAGGGCTTTTGGTGTTGTTTTAGCCGAAGCTTATAACCACCACCACCGCGAGGTGATGGCTGCCGCTGTGGACCACCGCCAACCACCACTGCCCGAGGTGGTAGTCGATGGCACCCGACTTCATTTGACTTTAATTAATGCAAAAAGTTAACTATTAGATTAATTGATTTGTGATTTGGTTAGAAACCCTAATTAGGGTTTAAAAAACCCTAATTTTTGGGAATGTGAGTTTTGGATTTGTCGGGATCCACATTAGATCGTTGGATTTGGAATATTGACTAATGCCCGACCATGTTTTATGCTTGGTCTAGTGGAGTGATGGACTTAATGGATTAAGTCCTTAATGGGTTAAGTAAGAACACTTAACCCTAATCGTCATTTTATATGAAAAAAATCTAATTAGGTTTGGGTTCTTGTTGGGCCATTTCTTGGACTAAGTTGTTGTGGGCCTTCGTAGGCCAATTGTGTGAAAACCCGAAATATCTATCCTGTACAAACATATCAAGTCAATAGAAGTCAGAACAATTGCTGTTAATTTTTAAACTTTTTAGAATAAGTTTGAGTATTTCAGGATTTACACTTTAAGAGATATCAGGAGAGAGGATGCACTAGGGTTTATTATGCGGTTGTTATTCTAAAACTCCAAGAAATTAGAGTTTACTGCCTGAATAAAATATTTACAGCCAAGAAACCTAAATTTGGGAGTATATATATATATATATATATATATATATATATATATATATATATATATATATATATATATATATATATATATATATATGACAATTAGTCATTATTTACACTTTTTCCAAATCTCAAGATCCAAATCCATTTCTCTCTCAAGTATCATCCAAAAGTTTTTCAAGATCTTCAATCTAATAAGTGTTCTAGCCTTCTTAAGTGATTATATGCCTTAATCTAGTGTTTTAACACACTTCTAACCATGAAATCATTCCAAAAGGTTGATTCTTCAATTTTCACCAAGAACACACACTAGTGTTCTTGGACTTTTTGCTCATTTCAAGCTTCTATATAGTAAGTACTTCTATCCTAGAGTCTTATAAAGCTTGTTACATTCCCTTACATCAAGAAATCGTCCCAATAACACCAAGAACAAGGTGTTTATGGTCCAAGAAGTTCTTGGACCGTAAACCCCAAATAAAGGTGCCAAAGTGTGCCCTAGTCCTTCACAAGCCTTAGAAACATGTCTGTATCCTTTCCTTGATGAGCTAAGGACTTGAAAACCCCAAAAGACCATAAACCATATGAGTTTACGATAGTAAACTCAAAGGAAAATAGTTTAGGAATCGTAAACTCCAATTAGGAGTGAAATGGTGCCCTAACTTCCTTCCATAGACACATGCTTCAAGTAGAAAAGCTTCTAGGGACTTTTAAGGCTTCAAATCATCAAATGGTCAAAAGAGGAGGAGCTTATGGCTGTAAACTCAAGGGTCTACGACCGTAAACTCATTTGTTAACGACCATAAAACCGTAAACTTCATGATGGAGCTTTCCTTGAACCCCAAGCACACAAGCCATGCCCTACAACATTTAGATGCAATCCTTGGGACTTATAACACTTATATAAGGTGTTTAGCATGTCCTAGGGTGCCTTAACTTTGTTTATTAGTTGTTTAGAGACTAATTGGATACATATATGTGATATTATATGACAACTAGGATCCTTGTGTGTGTTCAAGACTTCACTTGACACCTAGCAATCCTGTTTCATCAGTTCATCCATACCACTCACTACAGGTGAGTTCATACCACTTAATCAATGGTTTAAATGTTTTTAAATGCTTTTATGAGGGGAGGGGGGGAATACAAGTTGAATACTTATAGTTATTATATCAATCACATGTGATTACTAACTACCAAACCAGTAGTTTTCTTACTGTTCAAACTGTTTACCAAACTGTTTTACTTCAAACTGTTTTTACAAAATCTTATACTTGTCAAATACTTTTACTTAAACTCTTTTATATTTATTGTCAAATGCATGCCTATGTATGTATAGTTAGATAAGTAATGTTTAAAGGGCTTAGGAAGGCTAGCTCGCTTTATGTCCTTTTCCTCGTTGGGATGTGGCTTTAGGGCATCGGTTATCCGTCCGAAGGTCATCTATCTATTAGTTATATATTATGTATACATATATAGACATAAAAATTCTTTCAACCAGTTCCATACCTTTGAGTAGCAAGGGTTTACAAACATGATCATACATTACTAGTAAGCTACCATAGGGGTAGTTTAGGAAGATACTAAAACTATTACTAGAAGTATGAAACATACAATGAGTCAGTTCATTCATGAGTCAATACGGGTAGTACACACAGTACATTACTATACATACTAGATAGAGAGAGAACACACATTACAGCTAGCATACGCAGAACATTACAATACATACAGGCTAGACAGAGAAAGAGTACACTTTACACTTAGCACATTCATTACATATACATTCATGCAGTTATGTGAACCATTAAACGGGTCATGGAACTTCCTTCCATGACTGTTTTTGTATCCAGAATCTCCTTAATTGGGGAGCGTATGAGTTTGCGTATACATCTCTACTGGATTGACTATCCTACACCTTGTTGTTCGCTACAGTGGGACTTGCAAGTCTACGGGTGCCAAATATCATTTCTTACGTTGTCTTACATCATCGTTTTACTAGAGTTGGTAGCAGGATACAGGTCGATCACATGTTACTTTAAATATCAGTTGGTTCAAGGTAGTTAGTACAACAATAGTCACTTATTACAAATACTACGGTACTATGATTTTTCCCATTACATTCACTTCATGAATATTCACACGATGCACGGTATTGTAAAAACTATACTTTTGGTTAATGATAGTCAGAATTGGTAAAATACACACTCTTACAAGAGACACACACAGATACTAGATGCCTTGGTAGAAGGCTACAATTAGTAGAAAACATAGGGTTTTCTAGGAGAGTTCAAACATTTTACGAAACACCTTACAAAACATCTTACAAATGCTTTCATACAAAAACAGACACTAATATACTTATGATCTCACCAGCTTTAAGTTGATACTTGCTTTCAAAATAACTTGTATTCTCAGGTCACCAGTAGACAGGTACAGGTGCCAGGTTTTGAGAAGATGGAGTTCGTTCAAGACTCGTCTTTTATTTTGTTATGTATATTTTGGTGTCTATATAACTTAACAGAACACAATTGTATGAAATTATATTATTAATGCAATGGATGATGTTGTTGCTTGTTTACTACTATTCATTGTTGTGATACTGTACATGACGTCCTCCGCCCCAGAATGTTTCCGCCGTTCATTGTTTTCGGGTGTGCAAATTGGGAACATGTTTATGGACTAAGGAAATTACTGGGCTTTAAGGATAAGGCCCATTGGGAAGGCTTGGGCCTAATTTAGAAAATTAGGCCATAATTGGGCCTTGATGATTATGAGATATTGGACCATCGGAATGTCAAGTGTTTGGACTAGAATAAATGGTTGGGCCTTAAGGTAAGACCATGTAGAGGTTTGGGCCCAATTTGGAAATTGGGCCATATGTAGGGCTTTGGTTCATTGTATGACTTTTGGGCCTTCATAGTGTGTGTTTAGGCCTTGGGCTTGGATCATGCTAGGTTTGGGGGTAAAGTAGTCTTTTACCCCAAGCGTGGACTTATGGTTATGTGTTGGAACCCAATTATTAATTGGGAGTTGTTTTGATGTTGACAGTTCGGGAATCTGTCAACCAACAGCTGGAGTTTTATCCGCAGGACTTCAGCAGTGCGAGGTGAGTCTCTGCACCATACCAATGGGTCGAGAGGACCAAGGCCAGCCCATTTTGTGATATGTGACACACTATTTGATGTAGTGATATGTGGTATATTAGTTGGTTATATGCTATGCTATATGTTAGTTGTTATGTGATATTTGCATGAAAGACCATGGGAGGAGCCCATGGTACTTGGATATAAGACCATGTGGGGGAGCCCATGGCTTTTTTGGTAAAGACCATGGAACTTGGATGTCAGACCATGTGGTGGAGCCCATGGTCTTCCAGGTAAAGACCATGGGGGAGCCCATGGTATATAGGTGTAAGACTATGTGGGGGAGCCCATGGCATCCTGTAGTAAGACCTTGGGAGGAGCCCACAACATCCTTATATGCTTATGTGATTGATATGGCTTATATGATTGATATGGCCTATGTGATTGATATGGTTTATGTGGTTGTATGGATTGTTTGGATTATGTGGGGTATGCTCTGGGGAACTCATTAAGCTTCGTGCTTATAGTTTTGTTTATCGTTTCAGGTATCATTGGTTTGGTAAGGAAGGGCCCAACTTCATCGCAACACACACACCGGTGTTTTCCACTTTATGTGATTTTGGGACGTAACTCTGATAAACATTTTAATTAAATAACGTTTTGAATGATTGGATGAAGTAACATTTGTGTTTGACTATAATTAAAAATGAAAATTTTACCCTTGAGTTTTGGGTCGTTACAAGTATATACCAATTTAGTGATTGGCTTAGACACCTAATCCAACAGTCTCCTACATGGATAAGTCTATAACTGCAATTGCAAGTATAACTTCTACATTAAACAACAAAGGGATGCTTTCCAAAGCATCTCCAGATTCTGATCTGATCAGATATCGGACCTAAGATAAGTGATAAAATATCCTTTCATTCTACAAGATATCGTATGGACATGAGACATGGATTATAATCAATTTATTGTCTAAAATTTTGTTTCCTGATTTCTCAATTTGTGATGACCTCGTCAGACATACTAATTGAACACATCAATTTATTCTTAACTAGGTCCAACACTATATTGTACACACCAAATCACCGAGTGGCCTAAATATATCGGTTTTCTTGTTAGGGAAAAAGGAATGAATAAATTTTGACTCGTATGCTTGTATCTTTTACTCACTAAATCATGCATGACACTATGTTTTATAACATCACATTACTAATGCGCTTATGTAACACCAATCCCCAACCGAGTTATAAATTACAACTCATATATCTCCATTTTAAGAATATAAGATGTTATCGTCTCAGAATTACTCTTCATATAAACCATGAAATAATTCCCTGAGCCTGGGTTTATCCAATACTCAAATCTCCATTTCCAAGTTCTCATGAAATCATAGCAACCATTGCAATGTCTAATCTACATAGACAATCAACAATCATGATTCATTACTTACTTCCAAAAGAATGAACGAATATGGAGTTTCGAATAATCAAATCATTCAGGAAGTAAAACATGCAAAACAAAACACAAGAATAAATAATTGAAAAAGGTAGTAACCATACTTATAAATAATCTCTATTACTTAATCGTCAAATTCAATTACATTTATTTTATTACAAGTTTTAAAATATCAACTAACTACTAAAAATCATATCATCTCTCAAGACTATTCTCCTAGCATGCTGGTTATGCTTAACCCTACTCAGAGACTTCGTGAAAGGATCTGTAGGATTATCTTCTGAGGATACTCTCTTCACTACAAGATGACCTTCTTCAGCCCTATGTCTAATGTAATGATACTTTTGTTGATATGGTTTGATCCACTATGATCCTTTGGTTCTTTGCTAAAAATAAATGCGCCATCGTTATCATAGTAAAATGTCTCTTAAATTGTCGAGACTACTCTAAGATCTACGATAAAGTTCTTCAGCCAAGCTGCCTCCTTTGATGCCTCACTCGTTGTGATGTACTCTTATTCACAAGTAGAATCAGCAACCATATCCTACTTGGAACTTTTCTAAGTCACTGCTTCAACATTTAACACAAATATCTATCCCGACTAAGAAAAATGTTGTTGCGACCTGTTTGAAAGTTGAGATCACTATATCTCGTTACTCTTAACATATCACTGCCTCCAAGGACTAAAATCCTATCCTTTGTCCTTCACAGACTCTTACGTATGTTCTTTACTATAGTCCAATAAGCTCTACCAGGATTGCCCTAAAACCGACTAACCATGCTCAACGCATAAGACTCATCAAGGCAAGTACATGTCATAGTATACATGATCAAACCTACAATCGAAGCATATGTCACTCGACTCATCTCAGCTATTTCTTCATCTGTACTTGGACTTTGAGTCTTACTCAACTTGTCATTACTTTGAACTGGTAGTTCCCCTTGGAATTTTCCATACAAAACCGCTTTAATATTTTATCCAAGTAGTTACTCTTACTGAGACTAATAAGTTGTTTCTTTCTATCTCTCAGAATCCTTATCCCAAGAATATAGGCAACTTTCCCTAGATCCTTCATGGCAAAACACTTCCTGAGCCCAGATTTCAATTCTTACATGGTCGAAATTTCATTTCTCATGAGGAGTATGTCATCAACATACCATACTAGGAAAATTATTATACTCCTACTAGCTTTGACATACATTCATGACTCATCTTCGCTCCTACATAAACCAAACTCTTTCACTTTCTCATGGAAACAAACAATCCAGTTCTGAGATGCTTGTTTCAATCCATAAATGGATTTATCAAGCTTACACAATCTATTAGGTAACCTTGCATGTACAAAACCCTCTGGATGGCTCAAGTAACCATCCTCAACCAACTTCCTATTAAAAAAAGTTATTTTGACATCCATATACCAAATTTCATAATCATGAAAAGTAGCTTTGGCAAGCATTATCCTCATAGACTTTATCTTAGCCACTGGTGAAAAGGTCGCATCATAGTCAATCCCAAAGGTTTGAGTAAAGCTCTTTGCAACCTATCGTGCTTTTAACGTGTGCACTTTCCCATCCATGTTAGTCTTCTTCTTGAATATCCAGTTGCAACCTATTGTCTTTCGACCAGGTTCATGATCAACCAAATTCCACACATGGTTGTTATATATGGACTAAATCTTGTTGTCTATTGCCTCTTTCCATTTGTCAGCATCAAGGCTCGCCATCGCTTCCTTGTAGTTAGCTGGCTCATCTAAATTTACCCATGTACCATCACTGATAAACATACGACCATCAGAAGTTATATTGAAACCATAAAAATGTTGGTGGCAGGCTAATTCTACCTAATCAATGAGGAGGTAAAGAACTATCAATGGGCTCAACAAAAGTCTCTTTCTCTGGATAAAAGCTAGTGTCTTCAAAGGTTCCTTCATTGTATGATTCTATACATTCTTCCAGATCAATAGGACTCCCACTGTTCTCTTTGTATATAAGCTCTCTTTCGTGAAAGACTCCGCTTCGAGCTACGAGGACTGCATTCTCACTTGGTCTGTAGAACATGCATCCAAAAGACTTTTGTATGTAACCAACAAAAATATGCCTTTCACTTCTAGGATCTAGCTTGTCGTGAGTCTCTCGTCTAACAAAGGATTCACATCCCCAAACCTTGGGGTGGCCTAGTGAGGGAACATTCCATGTCCACATCTCGTGAGGTCTTTTAGTAAGCTTCTTTGTAAAGATAAGATTTAGAATATGGACGGTTGTCTCTAACACATACCCTCAGAACTAAATAAGAAGCGAAGGTCGACTTATCATGGAACGAACCATGTATAACAAGGTCCAATTATGCCTCTCAGCCACATCATTTAGTTTTGGTGTTGTAGGAGGAGTCAATTGTGAAACTATTCCATATTCCTTGAGATAGTTGTGGAACTTGATACTAAGATAATCCCCACCTCTATCAGATCGAAGCAACTTTATCTTCATGGCCAATTGATTCTTTACCTTGTGTTTAAACTCTTTGAACTTTTCAAAGGTTTATGATTTATGTTTGATTAAGTAGATATATCCATATTTGCTATAATCATCCGTAAATGTCACGTAGAATCGATTGCCATCCCTTGTGGTTGATATGAATGGCCCACACAAATTTGTGTGTATGAGGTCCAATAAACCTTCACCTCTTTCACAAGATCCAGTGAAAGGTGATTTTGTCATCTTACCCAAAAGAAAATACTCGCACTCATCATCTGACCTTAAGTCACATGATTCCAACACTCCATTAAGCCTTTCAAGATGCTCTATGTATCACTGCACTTTATGCACTTGATTGCAGACATACTCTCCCCCCTTCAACTTGCAGGCCATTAATGCCTTGGCGACCTCATACTTTTCTTGACATGCTCTCTTGTGGAACTTTTCTACAAGATCCAACCCATCTCATACGGCCAATAGTCCTCATAGAACTTTTGCAACTCAGGTACCATTGTTGCAACCATAATGCAAATGACGTTCGTTGTGTCGTATAGTGTTTCTTGTAGGAATCAGTCTCCTCTTGAGTAGCAGTTGACTCATCAGTTTCGACAAGAGCTTTATTGAGGGCATATTCTTTTCCCTTGTATCGAAGAGTCATTTTGAGATTTCGCATCCAATCCATGTAGTTTGGACCATCAGGTTTCTCTTTAGCGAGGATCAATAGTAGAGTGAAGTTGTTGTTAGTAGATGATTGAGTAGTAGTAGCATCTCCTGGTGTATACTTCTATATGAACGAAGCAATTTTAGTTAGTTGATATAAATCCTTAATACTTTATCCCATAATTAATATTTAAGGCTAGTATCCATGATAACCATTCACAAATAAGAAGAGGGATGTCGTAATCTTATTGCGAATTTTGAAGGTAGGTAAAAAACAATTCACCAATTTCAAACAAAGAAACACCTAGATCTTTTGAGATTCATTGAATCTTATCAATGTCATGTTTAATCTCAGATTATGCTCTTCTATTTGATACTAGGATGCTTTCAATCACAAACAAGATGTGAATAACCATGCAAACACGCTTGCCAACATTGATGTCATTTATCATCTCCAATTAATGTGCCGATTAACTACATGTGCTTCATTAACAATGATAATTTTCAAGATGCCCATCATTTCTCATTAAAGACCCAATTAGTGAGTCGGTTAGCCACGCACGCTCCACTAACGACATATTCAAGTATGATGTGCGTTTTCATGGATAAACATACTTTTTCACATTTTTCCTAAAGTAACTAGAGTGAAATTTATTTAAAAACAAGGTTCTAGTACTTTTATATCATTATACTTATTAATGAGATTATGTCCCATCAAACTCGTTCGGCTAACAACCCTCCACCGCAGAGGAGAGCGATAGGTGAGAGTGGACACCCATTCAACGACCATTTTATAGGTCGCTTCCTTACACCCTCTTTATAGCGTGGTTTCGTGAATGACACATACTAGCGATTTGACTGAGTTGTTTTATACATATAGTAATTAACTTTTAATAATAATATATAAGCTATATTTCAAAAAATTTCAAAATATGAGGTATAAATATTAATTATTTAAATTAATTCTTTTAATAAATTAATATTAAACCAGTTATGATTTTTCTTTATCTTTTAATTAAACAATTAATTAAATTAATGAAATCATTATGGATTAAATAGTTAATTATAGTTAACCAATTAATAAAATAAATCAAATTTAATCATAATCCAAAGCCTCCAAAATTTTGAAAATAGGGCTAGGGTTTATTAGGTTTTAATTGTTTAGATTTTAAGGCTATTAAAAAAACAAATAAGGAAACAACGTAATCCCTAAAAGGGCTCCCTAATTTTTGAAAAAGGGTTAAAGGGGGATAGGCTTTCAAGAACCCTATATAACACCCCAGTTTTTAGGTATTTTCGAATCCTTCTTTTGATTTTAAATTATGTCGTTTTGATCCTTGGATTGTAAGGATATAGCCCTAAGAAGCCCTAGTGGAAAAATGGTAATTTTGAGGTAGGGGTGTACGATAAGCGTACATGTGGGTACGTTAAGCGTACTAGGGCGCGCCCTAGTACGCTGGGCGTACTTATGTCTAACTGAAACCGTAATTTTTAGGGTTTGTGGAGTATTTAACCATCTTTGTGGACCATTTACTCCCATGTCTTCAGCCTCCAAGCCCTTGAGTCATTTTTGGCAAACCCTAACCCCATAAGAGA
Source organism: Lactuca serriola (assembly GCF_051521515.1). Classification (NCBI taxonomy): domain Eukaryota; kingdom Viridiplantae; phylum Streptophyta; class Magnoliopsida; order Asterales; family Asteraceae; genus Lactuca; species Lactuca serriola. The sequence goes on from NC_136414.1 coordinate 76,103,658, forward strand.
GTGTTTTGAGCTAAAAGTGTGATCTTGGCGTGCTTAAGGAAGAACGAGTTGCGTCAAGGAGATTATAATTCGAAGCAAGCTTCTGGATCCTAGATCATCACTTTCTTGGGAAGCTATAGAAAGTAAAAAGTTTCCACCTTGATGCTTTTTTGTGCTTGGATCCAATTTTAGTAGCTTTATGATGTTCTTTTTGTCTCCAAAGTCCCATTTGTATGAATGTTTGCTCTTCCGACTCCACCAAGAACACTAAAATGATACCAAAATGTTACTCCAAGGCTTCAAAACACTCACACACACACACACACACACTAAGGGTTTCGAAATGAGGGCTTTAAGGGACGGAGGCTGGAGATAAGAAACGTTTTGAGCCTATAATGGCCTTTAAATAGGGTGAACCCGTGAAAATTAGGGTTTGTCCTCGGCGTGCGAACGCCTGGCGTTCCATTCTGAATGTCTGGCGTTTGGGACCAAAATGCAAAATTAACACAAAGCAAGGCCAACACTGCAAATACCTAGAAACTGGTGTTACAAATCTCCCTTACTTGAACCAGACTTCATCCTTGAATGTTCGTTGTTGCAAATAACTTTGGGTAATTCTCCCTCTTCTCGTCCTCAGACTCCTATGTCCATTCAGACCCTTTTCGGTGCTGCCACTACACCTTCACTAACTTCACAACCTTGTTCCTCAAGGTTTTCATCTTCTTGTCAAGGATGGAAATCAGTCTCTCAATATAATTAAGACCCTATTGGAACATGGATGTTACAACTCTACCTACTTATATTAGATTTCGTCTTTGAAATCCTTCTCACTACATTCCAGTCACCCCAAACGATTCTAACAATTCTCTCAAAAACCCTGAATAAAAGTCGACTCAGACATACAACTGCCTTACAAAACTATAACCAAACCCATCCTTAGCAGGGCTTTCATAGCCTGATGACGAATGGATCCTTACCCCACTAACGTTAACCACTGAAGAATAGCCATTACTACTCTGCTCAAAATCCAAATCCCAAAACCTTGTCTGACTTCCTACCAGACAGAGCATTTCGAATCATTGCCCAATGGACTCCACTTTGCAACCCAACTGAGCCTAAACCCTTCCAACCCTGGACCATCTTGTTGTTTCTATTGGGAGATTGAACCCCTGACCATTCATTGTTGCCGAAAACTGTCACTTGATAATAAGGCGTAGATAATTCTTCGAGTAAAAGACTTATCCCTACAATAGTTAGAATCAGACGAGAGATACCTAGTAGGTTCAAATCAATCACTCTATGATTATTAAGCCTATGCAGCATGTGACTTAGCATATTCACTTAATAAGAAGGTGATCCCTAACACATGTTCCAAACATTAGTACCACCTCAGGCTCATCTTGTTGTCCCATAATTACAATTCCGATGCAACCGATACCTTCCTAGTCTCATACTTACCTACCAATTAACCGATATACCAGATTTCCAAACGGTTGCTGAGGCTAATAGCCTCACATAATTGCACCATGCGACTCTTTAGCGAGGTTCTGTCTAGCAAGAGTTATCCTAGGTTGCTTGCCATAATGGCTCCAATAACCCTCCTGGTCCATCCAAAGATAACATAACCAGCCATTACACTGATGAAACATAATCTACTTTGCTATAAATGAAAGCTACATTACCATTTGTAGTCTTATACCACAAATGGCCCTATACCGTCCTTAACCTTTCTTAATTACACGAATGGCATGGCCTTCCCACAATCTCACGACCTGACATGCCATGGTCTAATCCCACCTAGAGGAAAGTACAAGCCAAACCATAGATTCACCACACTTTTGTAGATACTCATGGACTTGGTGAATGTTACGGGCCTCCATGTAGTCTTACAACACTACAACACTACCTACCAGCCTAGTGAATGTTGCGGCCACCCTCACACTCTTACAACAGTTCTATACTATCCACCAATCTAGTGAACACTACGACCACTCCGTTGTCTTACAACACCTCTACTACTACTTTCCATTCTAGTGAATTCTACGACCACCCCACAATCTTACATCACTTCTTCCTCTACTTTCCATTCTAGTGAATGCTACAGCCACCTCACAGCCTTACAATACTCCCATACTGTCATGTCCATAACTCATGGTCCTATAGCTCATCTACTATTCAACCCTTAACGTGTTCCTAATCAGATACCCACCATTCTTCATTACTGATGTGCAATGAAACCTAAATATCCATTATTATGCAACCCTTAGACCAACCGATTCTCCCCCACTTGGATTGAACTGTGCTCTTCCAATCCACAAAAAATGATGGTTTCCGATCCATCTCATAACCTTACAATTTAAACAGTTGACAACCTGAGTTCACAAGAACTAGCATTCCCTTACTAACCAATCTTAGCGATGACACACAATCTAAAACCATATGTATACTTCTCGAAATCTCAACGAGATTAATAATCCTAGTTTCAAATTGTAACGCCTTGTTTCAAATTGTTCCCATGTTGGGGATGGTGATTAGGGACTGGGTATTAGTAGGCTTTGGATCCTAGAGGAATTGAGTTTTGGACCTAGTTGGAGTTGGATAATGTACTTCAAATGTTTTGGATATCCGGTTTGTGTTTTAGAATCAATGGGAATTTCGGTAATTTGTCAGCTCGAGCATTTATGGAAAGTGGATTTTCGTTCGGGATATCTTATGGCGAGTATGAATTGATAATAGTGTTGAGAGTCTTGATACATTTTCATGGATATAAGGATGGTCAGAAGCGGAGTTGTATCAAGAAAGTTACAGTCTTCAAATGAATTAGAGTTTGGGGGAAACCCTAGTACGTAGGGCATACCAAGGTAGTACGAAGGGAGTACCGACGCAAAGGGAGTTATGCGAGGTGTAGCTGGAGGAACGCGTAGCGTAGTTGCAAAGTGGGTCAGGGTGCGAGACCTCGTACGCTGGGCATACGAGGGTCAGGTTGAGAACTCTAGTTTTCGGGTTGTACCCTATATAAACATAATGTTAGCCCTTTTCCTTCATTTGTAGGTCAGCCTCCACTATCTCAAAACCCTAAACCGTCTTTTAGCCTTCATAGTGGCATTTTGAGCTCATGGTGTCCATTTTTGGTGTGTTTGGTCCATTTCCATGAAGATGGAGTTTGGTGCAAGGATGGGAATCAAGGAAGAGGTTATGGATCTTGCTTATGTGCCTCATTTCGAGCTTGTTGGAGGTAAAAAGCTTTGAGCTTGATCATTGATGTCTTAGATCTATCATTTATGAGTTTTGGTTCATTTTGGTCCCAAGAATGAGATCTAGTGGTATTGATTCGATTTTAGGAGCTTTGAGTTGCCCCTCTAAGTGTTTATGAGGTTCAAGGTCCATAAAATTGGCAATTTTAGAGTTTAAAACCATCCATGTTTAGTTTGGGTCCTTTTCATGAAAGTAGAATGCAACACTTTGAGATTGGATCTTTTAGGGGCATGCAAAGTCACCTAGTCAGTGACTTTATGCTTTTAGATGTTCATCTTGTCATAGATCTGTGGTTTGGACTTATGGGGTCAAGCATTAAGAGCTTAATGAAGGTTTTGGCTCAATGGACGAGTACGTTGTGTACAAGTAAACAAATAAGCCAAACAGCCAAGACGCTTAGCGTACAGCTGAGTGCATGCAACGTACTCAGTCATGAGAAGTTTTGCTTATTGGGTTGTATGTAGACCGTCTGTTGGGCTTATTTGTCATGGGACCTATTGGGCCATCAGGTTTTGGTCTGTTAGTGATGTTGAGAAGGCCCACAAAAGGGTTTGGGCCTAATTTGGAAAATTGGGCCATGATTGGGGCCACAAGTGGTTTTTGATATTTTGAGAGTGAGTGTGCGCGTTATTATTGGGCCATCGGAACACATAGTGGTTTGGACTAGAAAGAATGATTAGGCCTTAAGGTAAGGCCCATGTATGGGGTTGGGCCCAATTTGGAAAATTAGGCCATTGGTAGATTAATTGGCCTTTAGGCCATTCAGATTGTAAGTTTGGGTCTTAGATTTGGACGAGGCTAGGTTCGGGGTAAAATGGTCTTTTAACCCCAGGTATAGCGTTGTCGTTATGGATTGGAACCTAATTTTTAATTGGGTGTTGTTTTCTTATTGATAGTTCAGGGATCTGCCATCCTGCAGCTAAGGGTGTTTCTGTATGATTCAACAATGTGAGGTGAGTCTTCTCAGTATATCCATGGGTCAAAGGCACCAAGGTCGTTCCATTACGTGTTATGTGGTATGGTAGTTGTCTCGGTGATACTTGCATAGAAGACCCCGATGGGGAGCCCATGGCAATTGGATATTAGACCATGGTGGAGGCCATGGCATTCCAGGTAAAGACCATGGGGGAGCCCATGGCACTTGGTTATTAGACCTGTGGGGAGCCCATGAAATTCCAAGTAAAGACCATGGAGGGAGTCCATGGCAATTCATGTATGCCTTTCTATTGCTTGGTTTTCATGTGATTGTATGTTATTTGGTATTTTAGGGGACTCAGTAAGCTTTATTCTTACGATTTTTAGTTTATGTTTTAGATATTCCGGGTTTTAAATGGAAGAGCTCGGGATGATTACAGTGCACAAACCACATGTTTCTGCATTCTGAGAATTACTCTGATTTGATGATGTTTTGTTAAATACTGGTTACTCTGTTTTATGGAAATAATCTGTATTAACGATTTATTAAACTAAAAACAAAAAATTTTATGTCCTGATTTTCGGGATGTTACAAGTTGGTATCAGAGTCTTGGTTTGAGGGATTCAAACATACTCTCGGGTGTGTCTGAACTCAAACTGAAGATTTGTAAAGTTTTCAAAAACAAAAGTATTTTCAAGAAAAGATTTTTCTATGCTAAGAGAAGGGTGTGGTGCTTCCATTCAGCCGAGCTCAAGTAAGTTTTCCCAGAATACCTATACGTGTTATCTTTTTATAATTTGATTTATGAATTTGTGAATTGCATGCTAGGTAGGGCTAAGGATCTGTTCAGTTCTTGCATCATAGAATGCTAGGAAAGATGCTTTTGTATGTATATTATATGAAATAATAGACTTGCATGCTAATGCTGATTATTTAGTGGTAGTTTGGCTTGATATATGATACCTTGTTGCCTTAGGTGAATTGGATGTTATGTTAAGATGGGAATATCTATTGGAATCAGTAATTGCTAACTGTACGCTTTAAAATTTATATACAGATAGAATCTTATATCCCTAGAATAATTGATTTGGACTTATTTCCTGTTCCTTGTATGTTTGTGGTTCTAGGGTAGAGTTTGTTATTCAACAGTCTATTTGATCCTATTTTGTTTATAATTTTCATGACCAAGGCAACCGGAAGTAAGGTGAAATTGCTAGCATAAGTGGTGGTGTGTGGGTTGAATATTTTATGATAACTCTACGAATTGGAGTGTTACTGCACAAATGTTGTTTACTTTGTGCTTTATGGAACTCTTAGATGATGGGAGTCAGCTACTAAGTTAATATGATGGTGTTCGTGAGGTGGATGATTGGCATTATGGGGAGTTCCTCAGTAGCTGATGGTAGGGTAAGGTCGAGGACCTACAAGAGCCTAGGGGGTGTTGCGACAGTTGTAGTCGCATTGTTTAGTGAGTTTTGGTGCATTAGTTTGAGAAGCTGACTTGGAGGATTCAGGACAATTCTTGAGGAAAGTATGGATAGGTGTGGAAGGTAGTATTGGGCTCGTACTACTGAAAGCACAAGATCAATAACTGAACTAGGGAGAGTCTTGGAGAATCCAAGAGGCCTATGGAAGAGGAGTCTTGGGTATGTCTGATCAGTGGCATGTTGTATTTCATTTTGGTGATGAGCACTCAAGGAAGGTTTCGGTTCTGGTACCGGCTCAGGTAAGGGTGTTGATTCGTTTAGCGAGTAGATGCAGGAATCCATCTCATCGGAGTTTACTTGCGGTATTTTGGAGCAGACTCCCGTGATTTTGGTGCAGTCAAGGAAGGGATCTTAGAGATCTAGGGTGAGCGATTGGGTATGATCCACACTAAGATTAGGGCTATTATTAGAGCTGATGATCTATCTTTTGTGAGCGAGAGATCATTTTGGAGCACTTAGGGAAGAGGGGACCCAATACTTCAGTCAGCGATTATGGGGCTGGTAGGGCCGGGGCAGTGTTGCACGTGTTGGAAACTGCACGGTGGATTTTGTCATACTAGCGGTATAGATTACTGCAAGTGCAGCAGGATTGATCATGTCAGTAAGGATTGTCCTAACGGGGCAACCCCGTTACGTTTTCTCTACGACCAAATAGGCCATAAGAGGGTCGTATGTCCGATGAGGAAGGGAGGAGCAGTCAGTGCACTTGCCCGGCTACCTTGCGGATCTCTGAAAATGGTGAGTATTAGGGCAAGAATCAGTAATTTCACTGTCAGTTAGGGCGAGTCATGCTCTAGCAGCTGTTTTTGCAGGCATGTTATCTTTTTTTTTTTTTTTTTTCTTTTTGGTTGTTATCAGTTTTCATATTGCTTGGAATTTTATACTGATTTGGGTAAGTGTTATCTTCGGTTTATCTCTCTGTTATCAATGGATTGTATCTTCGAGAATTGTTTTATGTGTTTTGCATGCCATGAATTATTAGTGGGTTATTGAGGGGTTGTATCTTGTGTAGCGGGTTCCAATGTGTTCGATTGATATTATGGTTTTGTTCAAGATCGGTTCAGGGGAATTATGTGCAAGGTATATAGTCCGGATTCAACGAGTTAGTTCCTTGGTAATAGTCAGGGTTCGGTTGCTCTAGTATTTGTTTCAATAGGAGCGACAATTACATATGGAAGAACGTTTGGGTTTAAGCATTGCTGTTGCTAGGAGGGGAGCAATGACATGAAGATGGTAGTATCAGTTGCATGGGTTGTTTGGTGATTAGAAGTGTCAGAGGAGCTTTATATTCGCATGGGTTGCTGTCAGTTAGAATCCAATAATTCTTTGAAATTGGAAGTTTGATAAAGATTTGTCGGTTCAGGGCAAGGGTTATAGTTTTTAATCGCTAGATTAAGAAATCGGGGAACTGGTATGGTATCATGGGAGGTGATTTGGATTACCACATTGGCTACGATTTCGAGAGTGTCCCTCAGGGTTTCAGGAATTGGGTGATTAATGAGTTTGGATGGCAATGGAACGCTAGTATTATGCAGTGCAGGGTATGGGCGATTCACACTATTTGCGGGAAATGGATCGGAAATCCATAAGGATTAATAGGTGAGAGAGCGTCATCGAGTCCAAGTGGGGAAGAATTAAGTGGTTGTCCAGATTGAGGTTGTGTTGGTAGGATTTCAGGAAACTCCCAACCGCAGGTCGGCATCTGCATTGTTATTCATAGTAGGTTGTGGGATTCGAATATATGACCCGAACTCCTAATTGGTTGCAGGATTCGGCTCATGAAGAGTGGTATTGTGATGGTTTGAGTGTGGTTAGGCCATGGTTAGTAATAATGGTTGGTTGTAAGTGTTTTAAAAATACGATGCGATCGTAGTATTCTTCAGTTCAAGGTAAACTATTATTAGGGATTGTCACGAACATGGAAAAAGAATCAGTTCGTGACTTGGGCATGTCGGCCATGATGGCCGGGGAATTATTCTTTGTGCTAGGTTGAGGTCCATTAGGGTCCGAGGTGGAGTCGGCCATGAGTGGCTCTTGATAAGTGGGGCCCCTGGGCGAGGCCCGTGTGATTATCGTAGTTTAGGTGGGTCCGGGTAGAGACCGTTGGGTCAAGGTATTGCATCTTGAATTGCAGGATCATGTGGGTATCAGAATGTGATGCAGAGGGGTTATAGGTTAAGTAGCCTTGTTATTTTGACTCTTGGGAAACTGGTGGTTGGACAAGTTGTGAGACTGGTAGTCTCAGAGATGGTTTGGGAGTAATTATTTATCGGTCAGGTGAGGGATCGACAGGAATCGAAAGGTTGTGGTGTGAAATACAAGTGCAGATTCATGAATCTAGGGTTGTGAGTGGAGTATAGAATTGGTTTTGTGTAAGATCTCGAGTTGGGTATCACGCGTGTTGTGTGCATGATTTCGTTTCAGTGGAATAAGAATTAGGGTCTCTATATTCCAAGGGCATCGATCATAGGGTTCAAGGGTAATGAATGGTTTATTTTTGATGAAAAATCGAGACATTTTGTTGTGTCTTGGGTTGGTTCTGCCTATGGGAGGGCCACACCGTTTTTTGGAATTAGGAGAAGATAGGTAGTTGGAGACCGAGTATGATATGAGACTGTAGTTGTTCTTATGGCATTCCATTAGCAGTAGGGTTGGTGTTGACGTGATCTGGGTTTTTATCGCCAGAAAGAGTTTCTCCCGGGAGTCGCATGGGGATATTGTGTTTGCGCGTATTTTAGCTCGGCAACCGGGTAGGATTTCGGTGTTTCAAATAGTTGGCAGACAAGTTGGGACCAGGGATTTGGGATTCTTGTGCAGAGTCGCTTGTGATTAGGGGCATATGCTAAGTCACTCGCATTGGGATTAAATAATCTTAGAGTAGTTGATTATACCCAATTGCACAACTCTTGTATGAGTCTAACCGTTACAGGGAGGAATCTTCTACTCAAAGGATTATCTGAGCCTTTTGTCAGTTTAATGTTCTTTAGCTGTTCAAGATCAATAATTTTGTTCGTAAGGAAGCATCAAGATAATAAGGGTTGGAAGTATTTTTTTTAGTCTGCTATTCATGAGAAAATGGTATGATAGTGGTTCAGTATGGGAGGTCTGTAGGGAAATCAGATGAATTTGAGGTTTTGGGTTTCGGGAAAGGTAGAGGTAGTTTTCTACAAGGGTTTAAGGTTTGCTCTTCTTTAGGTTTGTAGAGCCATGTGAGGGTCGGTTTTGGTGGCCTTGGTGAAGGAGGGAGAATGCTCGGGTTTGTGGTCGTGTTGCTCAAATTATAGGGCGTACCAGTGATGGCATGGAAGGATTTCGAGGATGAAATCTAATTTAACTTGGGGAGAGTTGTAATGCCTTCTTTCGGATTGTTCCCATGTTGGAGATGGTGATCAGGGACTGGGTATTAGCAGGCATCAAATCCTATAGGAATTGAGTTTTGGACCCAGTTAGAGTTGATAATGTATTTCGGATATTTTGGGAATCTGGTTTGTGTTTCAGAATCAAAGGGCATTACGGTAAATTTTCAGCTCGGGCTTTTATGGAAAGTCGATTTTCGTTCGGGATATCTTATGGCGAGTATGAATTGATAATAGTGTTGAGCGTCTCGATAACTTTTCATGGATATAGGGATGGTCGGAAGAGGAGTTGTATGAAGAAAGTTATGGTCTTCGAATGAATTAGGGTTTGGGGGAAACCATAGTATGCGGGGCGTACCAAGGTAGTACGCAGGGCGTACCGAGGAAAAGGGAGTTACACGAGGTGTAGTTGGATGAATGCGTAGCGTAGTTGCAAAGTGGGTCGGCGTGCGTGTGCGGGGGTCAGGTTGAAAACCCTAATTTTAGGGTTGTACCCTATATAAGCATAATCCTAGCCCGTTTCATTCATTTCTAGGTCAGTCTCCACCATCTCAAAACCCTAAACCGTCCTTTAGCCTTGATGGTGGCATTTTGAGCTCATGGTGTCAATTTTTGGTGTGTTTGGTCCATTTCCAAGAAGATGGAGTTTGGTGCAAGGATGGAAATCAAGGAAGAGCATATGGATCTTGGTTATGTGTCTCATTTTCGGCTTGTTGGAGGTAAAAAGCTTTGATCTTGATCATTGATGTCTTAGATCTATAATTTATGAGTTTTGGTTCATTTTGGTACCAGGAATGAGATCTAGTGGTATTGATCCGATTTCAGGAGCTTTGAGTTGCCCCTCTTAGTGTTTCTGATGTTCAAGGTCCACAAATTTGACACTTTTAGAGTTTAAAACCATCCATGTTTGATTTTGGGTCCCTTTCATGAAAGTAGAATGCAACACTTTGAGATTGGGTCTTCTTGGGGCATGCAAAGTCTCCAAGTTAGTGACTTTATGGTTCTAGACGTTCATCTAGTAGTAGATCTGTGGTTTGGACTTATGGGGTCAAGCATTAAGATATTAATTAAGTTTTGTCTCAATGGAGGAGTATGATGTGCGTACAAGTGTGTACGTGCAACGCACAAGCCAAACAACCAGTACGCTTAGCTTAAAGCTGAGTACCCACTCGTACTTAGTTAGGGGAAGTTTTTCTTATTGGGCTTCGGTGTGGGCCAACTGTTGGGCTTATTTGTTATGGTCCCTATTGGGCTATCAAGTTTTGGTATGCTAGTGATGTTGAGAAGGCCCACGAAGGGGTTTGGGCCCAATTTGGAAAATTAGGCCATGATTATAGCTAAAATGGTTTTTGATATTTTAAGCTTAAGTGTGTGAGTTATTAATGGGCCATCCGAACACAAAGTGTTTTGGACTAGAAAGAATGGTTATGCCTTAAGGTAAGACCCATGTAAGGGGTTGGTCCCACTTGATAAAATTGGGCCATTGATTGATTAATTGGCCTATAGGCCATTCAGATTGCCGGTTTGGGTCTTAGATTTGGACGAGGCTAGGTTCGGGGTAAAATGGTCTTTTTACCATAGGTATGGATTTGTGGTTATGGATTGGAACTTAATAGTTAATTGGATGTTGTTTGGTTATTGATAGTTCGAGGACCTGCCAGCCAGTAGCCAAGGATGTTTCTGTATGATTCAGCAGTGTGAGGTGAGTCTTCTTACTATATCCATGGGTTGAAGGAACCAATGTTGGCCCACTACGTGTTATGTGGTATGCTAGTTGTCTATGTGGTAACTGAATGGAAGATCCTCGGGGGGCCCGTGGCAATTGGATGTCAGACCATAGGCGAAGCCGATGGCATTCCAGGTAAATACCATGGGGGTGCCAATGGCACTTGGTTATCAGACCGTGGGGGGAGCCCATGGCATTCCAAGTAAAGACCACGGAGGGAGTCCATGGAAGTTCATGTATGTCTTTCTGTTGCATGGTTTTCATGTGATTGTATGTGGTATGGTATTTTAGGGGACTCACCAAGCTTTGTGCATACGGTTTTTAGTTTACGTTTCAGGTAGTCCGGTTTTCAAATGGAAGAGCTCGGGATGATTGCAGTGCACACACCACATGTTTCTGCATTCTGAGAATTACTATGATATAATGATGTTTTGTTAGATATTTGTTACGGTCGTTTTATGGAAACAATTTGTATTAATGATTTTTTAAACTAAAAACAAAAAAGTTTATGTCATGATTTTTGGGATGTTACACTAAAATATCAAAACAGTTACCCAACCGATTCCACAACCTACTTGCACTTAATACAATTCCCAGAAAAACATGTATCTTACCACAATACTAAGGTATGAACATGACAACTACCGATCTTACACCCATGATCAAACCAATTCCTCGTTGCGTCGAAACCATGAAGAAGCCCTACATATCCTGCATTCTAACCCAACATGCCCACTTTTCAGATTCCTTGAATTCTTGTTGATACCACCAGAGATCAAATCAACTGATGTTATTTTGTTACTCTAAGCTTGTTCTGATGACATTTGATGCCTCCCACATCGAACTCCAAAACTGTCTCACCCAAATATCCCCTAAACACGGCTCTCGGTATGCAAAATGGCATATGAAAATTTTCAAGATAAAATATCTAGACCGTCATGAAGAAAACTCTAATTTCCAGGTGGAGACTTAGATACACCCCATATAGCATCTCTCACACACAATGATAAACAAAATTAATAAGAGCAAAAAGGAAATGAATAAAATACATACCTATGAAATCAATTCATTGAACTCGGATCCCCTCGACCTGTGACTGCAATGTTTGGCTCCTCATCACAGGAACCTCCACTCCGACCTTGCAACCATCAATAATGCTCAAAGTGGCTGGAGCAAACACTATCAACGCTCCTCTCATCAACTACAGACAGTCATCCTTCTTGTGGCCCACTTGGTTGCAGTGAAAACATAAAGGGCTCATCCTTTGGGGACAATCTCTGCTTATATGACCAACCTTCCCACAGTTGCAACAACCCATACCCCTAGATCGAAAAACTTATTGTGTTGCTTCCCGTATGTGCTGCACTGACCCCGACCCTACTGGCCCCTCAACCGCTGGTCTGAAGTCTTGGGACTCTTTGCAAAACCCCTATCTTCCTACACCTGCTCTGGCTTCCACTTTCTTAAGTGCTCCAAATCAATCTCCCATTCCCGGGCTCTAGCAATCATATCATTCAGGGTATTGCACCTTCACATACTCACAAACTCCATGATGTGATCCCTCAACATATCATGATACCTTACCTTCTTCATCTCCTTGTCCACTGCATACTGCGGATCCAACAAAGCCTTTTCTCAGAACTTGGCAACGATCTCTGCTACCGTGTCAGTAGTCTGACAAAGGTCCTGAAACTTCCTTGCCAACTACTCCACCTCAATAGCTGGTGCAAAATCTTCCCTAAACCGCATCACAAACTCATCCCAAGTCATCGTCTCCAGGGCTTGGCTTGTCACACCCCAAAACCAAGAATGGCGGAATACGTTCTGGGGTGGAGGACGTCATATACAGTATCATAACAATGAATAATAGTAAAGACAAGCAACAAAATACATTTCATTCATATAATAATTGTAATACAAGCATGTTCTATACAGTTTGTTAGACACCAAAAGTATAATCAAAATAAATGATGAGTCTTGTATGTACTCCATCTTCTCAAAAGTTGCATCTGTACCTGTGTACTGATGACCTGAGAATACAAGTTATTTTGAAAATGAGTATCAACATAAAGTTGGTGAGTTCATAAGTATTTAGTGTCATTGCTTGGATAAAAGTGTTTACAATCATGTAATATAATAGCTGTTATCAATGTTTGAAAATAGTATGATCCCTAGAAAATCCTATATTTTCCAGCAAAAGTAGTCTTCTAGTCTTACATATATAAATATATTGGTGTAGATATGGTTTGGGAAACAATGGAGTTTAAAAGAGTTTGAAAATAGTTTTATAGCAATTTAACATGAAAAATGAGTTTGATAACCATTTAAAGCAGTTTTATTGGCAAAGCAGTTAAAAGTATAGAAAATCCCTTTTGGTTGCAAGTTATAAATCACATGTGATTGATACTATAACTTCTTGGATTCAACTTGTATTCCCCCCATAAAAGCATTTAAAAACATTTAAAAGGTCGATTAAGGGGTATGAACTCACCTGTAGTGAGTGGAGTGGATGGAAGTGCTGGGTAGGATGCTAGGTGTCAAGCGAGGACTTGAACACACACACAGATCCTATGTAACATGTAGTGATACATAATTGTATCTAATTAGTTATTTAATCACTAATTAAGTAAGAAAAGACACTATAATGCATGAAAACACTTTGCTTCAAGTGTTAGGAGTGCTAAGGGTTGTATCTAAGGAGAGTATGGCTTCACATTGGAGTTTACTCTTCAAATGGTGGCCCTTAGGGGTGTTTATGGTTGATGGGCCATTTCCCCCATGAGTTTACGGCCGTAAACTCATGGGAATGGTGTATTCATGTGCTTTAAGGCCTCATGCTTCACAAGGAAGTGCTCTAGGGTTAAATCAAGGGCTTAGGAAGTGGTTAGGGCTCGAAATGGCATCCCCATGGAGTTTGCGGCCTTTGGACCACTCCATGGGAGTTTACGGTCGTAAACCCTTGGTTTGGTGGCCATAAACTCTTGGTCACTTCATTCTTTTCGTGTTTTGAGATTCTTAGATCATGTATGCAAGCTTCTAGCCTTTTATCCAAGCTATAGAAGGTGTAGGGGCATCAAAACACCCTTTGGTGGTGTTTACGGTTTTGGGAGATCCCCAAACCGTAAACACATGTTCTTGGGGGGTTTTGGAGTTCATCCCATGAATTTGCAAGCACACTAAGTAAAAAACTAGCTAGGAGGAGTATACTTACTTATATGAAGCTTGTAAGAGTGTTTAGGACCCAAAAACACTAGTGTGTTCTTGATGTTCTTGGGGTTTTGAAGATCACTTGAAGATCTATGTAAAAATCGAAAAATCCATGAATGAAATGATGTATAAACACTAGATTAAGTGTTGTAGGAAAGAATCTAGGAAGGAAAACTTACATTTTTGGCGGATTTGGAAAAATGAACTTATGATACTTGAGAGAAAAACTTGGTGTTCTTGAGTGGGGAGTGGAAAAATGAGGACAAGAAGTGTAAACTCATGCTATATGCATGAGTCTTGGGAAAATGGTGTTTACGGCCCAAACACCTCTTGTTTGGCCATAAACACCTAGCTAAGGTGTTTGATTGTTTTGTTTGTTATACCTCACTAATAACGACACTTCCTTCTATTTAATCGTTTGACGAAAAAATAAAATAAAACACCAAACGGACTTAAATCCGGCCAAAAATGTACTGAAATGTTTTTGACTAATATTTGAACTGTTTGACTGTGGAAATTATACAAATGAAAATTTCGGGTTGTCACATCATCCCCCTGTTAGAGGGAATTTCGTCCTGAAATTAGAGTTCAAACAACTGAGTTATTACACAATAACTATGCAAAAAGATGAGGATATTTAAGTTTCATTTGATCCTCGCACTCCCAAGTGAACTCCGGTCCTCGCTTGGTGTTCCAGCAAACCTTCACAATTGGGATGCGGCTTTGTTTCGTTCGCTTGACCTCTCGGTTCATAATCTCCACAGGTTCTTCCACAAAGTTGAGGCTCTCATTGATCTCGATCTCGTCGAGTGGGATTACGAGAGTTTCGTCGGATAGGCACTTTTTCAAGTTCGAGACATGGAAGGTAGGATGTATGTTACTAAGCTCGCCGGGTAGATTGAGTTTGTAAGCTACAGGGCCGATTCTAGCGAGAATCTCGAAAGGCCTTATGTATCTTGGATTCAGCTTTCCACGCTTTCCAAAGTGTATCAAGCCTTTAAAGGGTGAGACTTTCAAAAGGACTCGGTCTCCCACCTGGAATTCCAAGGGTTTTCTTCGTTTGTCTGCGTAGCTTTTCTGTCGGTCTCTAGCGGCTTTCAATCGTTTACGAATCTGAACGAGCTTCTCTGTTGTTTCTTGAATGATCTCCGGACCCGTGAGAGTGCGGTCAAGAACTCGTCCTTTAGCTAACTGAGTGTCACCCACCTCAGCCCAGCATAGAGGGGACCTGCACTTTCGGTCGTAGAGGGCTTCGAATGGAGTAGCCTTGATGCTCGTGTGATAACTGTTGTTGTAGGAAAACTCGACAAGGGGTATGTGGGTATCCCATGCCTTCCCAAAGTCGATCACACAGGCTCGCAAAATATCTTCCAATGTTTGGATAGTTCGCTCAATTTGTCCGTCGGTCCGCGGATGGTAGGTTGTACTCATGTCCAGCCTCGTTCCTAAGGAGCTTTGTAATGACTGCCAGAACCTCGATGTGAATCTGCTATCCCTATCAGAGATAATGGATATGGGAACACCATGCAGTCGTACGATCTCCCTAATGTATGTTCTTGTGAGTTTCTCCATCTTGTCTGTTTCCTTGATGGGTAGGAAATGCGCGGACTTGGTCAATCTGTCGACGATGACCCATATGGTATCAAGTCCACCCGTTGTCTTGGGTAGCTTGGTTATGAAATCCATAGTGATCCGCTCCCACTTCCATTCAGGTATCTCCGGTTGCTGGAGTAAACCTGACGGTTTCTGGTATTCGACCTTGACCTTGGCGCAAGTAAGGCGTTTACTCACGAAGGTAGCAATCTCTGCTTTCATGTTAGGACTTTTTAAGATCCAGATACATCTTATCTGAACCTAGGTGAACGGAATATCGAGTGTTGTGGGCTTCCTTCATGACCAAGTCTATGAGGCCACCGTGTCGTGGTGTCTAGATTCGGTCCATGAGATATAAGGCTTCGTCACCCTTGACTTCCAAGTTCTTATCCATTCCTCGCAGGGATTCTCCCGCCATATTTTCAGGTTTCAATGCTTCGAGCTGAGCCTCCTTAATCTATGCGGATAGATGCGAATGGATAGTTATTTTTAATGACTTGACCCTTCGACCAGAATATTCTTTCCGACTTACGGCGTCTGCTACTAAATTGGCTTTAACCAGATGATAACGAATTTCACATTCGTAGTCATTGAGTAGCTCGAACCACCGTCATTGTCTCATATTGAGCTCCTTCTGGTTGAATATGTGTTGTAGGCTTTTGTGGTCTGTGAAGATAGTGCTCTTCGTACCATACAGGTAGTGTCTACAGATCTTTAGGGCGAACACAACCGATCCTAATACGAGGTCGTGTGTGGTGTAGTTAACTTCGTGTGTCTTCAGCTGTCTTGAGGTATAGGCATTGACCTTACCTCGTTGCATCAGAACACAACCGAGCCCCTGATTAGATGCATCGTAGTATACCATGAAATCTTCTATCCCTTCGGGAGGGATAGTATCGGTGCGGTGCATAAGGCTCTTTCAGGGTTTGGAATGCCTTCTCTTGTTTCTCTCCCCAGTCAAAGGCCACGCCTTTCTGGGTCAGTGTTGTAAGGGGTTTCGCGATCCGAGAGAAGTTTTGTATGAACCTGCGGTAGTAGCCAGCGAGGCCTAGAAATTGTCGAATTTCTGTAGGCATCTTCGGTGCTGACCAGTTCTCAATAGCTTTAATCTTGGATGGGTCCATGTGGATTCCTTCTTCGCTAACCATGTTTCCTATGAATTCGACTCTTCGGATCCAAAATTCGCACTTAGAGAACTTCGCGTATAACTTCTCCGATCGTAGGGTTTCTAGGACTTGTCGTAGATGATCACTATGCTCCTCCTTACTTCGAGAGTAGATAAGTATGTCATCAATGAAGACGATGACGAACTGATCCAAGTAAGGACGACACACCCTATTCATTAAGTCCATGAATACTGCGGGCGCGTTGGTCAATCCGAACGGCATTACTACGAACTCGTAGTGTCCGTAATGAGTTCGGAAGGCTGTTTTCGGGACATCCTCCTCAAGCACTCGTAACTGGTGATACCCAGACCTCAGATCAATCTTGGAAAAGTAACTCACCCCTTGCATTTGGTCAAATAAATCGTCTATACGAGGAAGAGGGTAACGATTTTTGACCGTCAGCTTGTTGAGTTCTCTATAATCGATGCACATACGGAACGATCCGTCTTTCTTCTTTACGAACAAGACCGATGCTCCCCAGGGTGAGAAGCTTGGTCTTATAAAGCCCTTGCTGAGCAGCTCGTTAAGTTGACCGGACAGTTCTTGCATCTCAGCAGGCACTAGACGATAGGGCGATTTGGCTACGGGGGTAGCTCCTGGAATTACGTCGATCCTGAACTCGACCTGACGTTGGGGAGGTAAACCTGGTAGCTCTTCCGGAAAGATGTCGGGGAAGTCGCGTACTACGGGGAAGTCTTTTAGGTCTTTTTTTTTCTGGCTCGTATTGACGACGTGTTCATGGAATGCACAATATTCCTTACGCAAGTACTTCTGGGCTTGAATACTTGAGATGATACGAAGACTAGTACTGGGTTTGTCTTCGTAGATTAACAAGTTTTCGTTATTCGGTAGATTTAGACGGATTGCTTTGTCGAAACACAGGATATCGGTACGATGGAGACTCAACCAGTCCATGCCCACGATAACATCGAAAGTCTTGATCGATACTGGTATAAGGTCGATTGGGAACGAATGATTATCTAGCATGAGGGTACAACCTATGTAGATCTCGTTAGAACTCTCTGTCTTTCCATTAGCCATTTCTTCGAAGAAGGTTTCTTTTAGTGGTTGCGGGAATTGTTTAAGTAAGTGTTTAAAGTTTTGGTTTACGAAGCTTCTTTCTGCCCCACTATCGAATAGGACATAAGCATAAGAGTTATCAAGAAGGAACATACCCGTGACTACTATGGGGTCTGCTACTGCTTCATTGTGGCCAACAGCAAGTAGTCTTCTTGTTCCTGCCGTATTCCCAGCTTTCGGTCAAGTTCTTTTGAAATGCTCTATCTCGCCACAGCCGTAGCAGGTTAGGCTTACTCCGGTACTAGGAACCTGAGTGATGGGCTTGGGCTGAGATCTGCAAAACCGGGCGGTAGGGCCCTTCCGGTCGCAGTTAATGCAGTGCATTTCACGACAGGGGCCGTTATGATGGAAGGAGAACTTGGTGCACTTAGGTAGGTTTCCAACATATGTTCTGGCTGGTATAGGGGCAACATGGACAACCACTGCTTGTTGGTTCTTTAAAGGGGATTGGGTTGATTTTCCCTTCTTTCGGTCCCAACGTTTCCTTTTGTTATCGGATGTCTTGGTCAGTGTAGTGGCAACTGTTGTGGTTGTTGATGGAGTGTAAGGTACTTTATGATCAATCAACCTTTGGGCCAATTCCTTGGCACTGTCAAAGGTCGTAGGATGTGAAGCTAAAACGTTCCCTCGATATGGGGGCACTAAACCCCAGATGTATCGTTCAATTTTCTGGCTCTCAATAGGGACCATGTTAGGACATAGAGTTACTAAGTCGCAGAACCTGGCTGTATAAGCCACTATGTATGTCCCCTTCATCTAGCCCATGGCAGTACTCCTCGAGTTTTTGAACTTCGCCCCTAGGGCAGTACTCCCTTGTCATAAGGTCTTTCAGTGTGTCCTAGCCCATGGCGTTGGCTGTTACCAAGGAGAGTGATTTGACATGGCCATTCCACCATGTCAGGGCCCTTTCAGTGAAGGTGCAAGCAGCGAACTTAATCTTGCGTTCCTCAGGGCACGAGCACATCTCGAAGATGACTTCAGTTGTTTCGATCCATTGGGACAGTGCAATGATCCCTCCGGTCCCATTGTAGAATGTTGGTTTGCAGTTCATGAAATCCTTACAGGTACACCCCTGTGTACGTGGGTGGATTTCACCATGTCAGGAGTTAGTGCCCATTCCGGCTCCACTTGCATCACCAGAATTTATTTGGGCCATAGCTGCGGTTACCGTTGTCTGAAACATCACCGCATTAAACTGCGGAGGAGGAGGTGGTGGAGTTTGAGTTGCAGGTCTGCCCCTGGTCAGACGAGGACGAGGCGGCATCTTTTACTGAAAATTTATGAAAAGTGATGATAACAGTAAGAATCGACTATATGTATGATGAGAGTGTTTCATGGACTAAATCGCCATAGTCCAACTATCAGATAGAGTCATAGCAACAGAGTAGGGAAACACGAAATTATAGATTTTCCCATAGAGTAGATAACTGCCAATATTACTAGTATTAATGATGTAAAAAGGAGTTCAGAAAAGTTGACCTAACAGTAGGTCTTACATCAAACCATAAGGAAAATGTTGGTAGCTTAGAAGTCTAGTTAGAGTGCTTTCAAGTTTAGGAATGTTTACAGACAAGTGCTCTACCGAGCATAGAAAAGAAAAGCTATTCCTTAATCAAAAGAGAAAGGTGAGTTGACATCTTCTACTGGCGACGGGTATCCCTTGGGTGAAACCTAAGATCAGCCAGTTGGCGTACAACTTCCTGCAGATGTCGTTCATGAGCCCTCTGACGCGCTCGGAGTTCCCTGACTTCGACTCGGGAGGCAGCTAGCTGTTGCTATAGAGCCTCATTGATCCTCCTAGTCTTATCCATAGCTTCTTCAAGTTGGCGGATACGGACAGTGTTCAGGTTAGAGTTGGTGTCAATTTCCACAACTCTGCCGATGGCTGCATGACCTTGTTCGACGTTCCTAGCAATCCTACGGATCATGACGGGTAGGGCTTGATCAGCCGAGCCACCCTCGCTTATGTTGTAGAAGCTTTGGTCTCCGTTGAAAGGTACAAGCTGACCTTGTTCATCACTACATCGATTCAAGGTTGTTGCCAATATGGGAGTGGGACCTTGAAATGCTGGACGGGGGTTGGGGTTTGGAGCTAGTGGGTGTAGGTTGTTGACTTCTGGTTCGGAGTCGGAGCTATCCGAAAAGCCCTCTGCACGGTGATCATCCAAAGGGATCGGGTGATCATCTTCTGGCTCCTGATCGAGCCATCCTCCAATGCCTTGGTTCGGATAGTACGGATCACCGGGAAGGTGGAAACCAACCATGCTATCTACGCGAGAATGGGGAAAGAATACTTTATAGGCGTTCTAATCTAAGATACTTATAAGGTGATCGTTATTAGTCGACTCAATATACCAATTTCATGTAACCGAGGCAGGATAGACCTTCGAATAAGTGACCCTAACTCTAAATCCACAACCAAACAAGGAACAGGAAGTAAATCAAAGATCACAGATTCGAAGTCTATAGCGTCTTAGTTGCATGTAACCTTAGTGTATCCACTTAGAAAGTATCGCCCTACTAGTAAAGACCTTTTTAGTTCTCACATATGTAATTTATAGTAATGTAGAATACTCCTATGGTATTCCTGTTCTAATGTTCTTGTAGTAGTGTTGGTAAGTTTTTAGACTTGTTGCAACACCACAGTCACTCTTAGGCACATGCTTGTCACTCCTAGGAAAATGTAGTTGATCAGGCTACATCCACTTAGATTTGACTATATGTCTCTAAGCCTAATTGTGTTGTTCAAAAATCTTAATACTTTTGTTCTGTTCTAATATGATACTGACCCTTTCTATGAATGGATGTATATATATACTTAGTTAAATATTTTATTATTTAAAAGTATATATTCTTGTTCAGAGTGTTTTAATCCTGATGTGTTTATAGTTCGTATATCTTTTATGGGTTGATATACTTGATTCACTATAAACAATGCTCTGATACCAATCTGTCACACCCCAAAGTTTGTTAGACACCAAAAGTATAATCAAAATAAAAGATGAGTCTTGTATGTACTCCGTCTTCTCAAAAGCTGCATCTGTACCTGTCTACTGATGACTTGAGAATACAAGTTATTTTGAAAACAAGTATCAGCATAAAGCTGGTGAGTTCATAAGTATTTAGTGTCATTGCTTGGATAAAAGTGTTTACAATCATGTAATATAATAGCTGTTATCAATGTTTGAAAATAGTATGATCCCTAGAAAATCCTATATTTTCCAAAAAAAGTAGTCTTCTACCAAGACTCGGTTATTTGTATGTTTGATCCTTTGAAAGTGTAAAAGTTTTCCCAGTGAAACTATCAGTATGAAAATATAGTTTTAGACTTCATTCATGTAAAGTAATTGGGAAAATAATATTTTACCCCAGCAGTGTCACTGCCGGCTGAATGTAATAAAAATGCAGACTCCAGGTAGAATTAAATGTACAATAAACCTCGGGGAGTCTGTTTTGCCTTTAATTATTAATGTGTTAATTAAAGGTCCAAATGTGAACTCATATGTAACCATCCTGATTGACGATCGAATCACAGATGACCCTCCAGGACACACGTAGTATGGTGACATTTTGTCACCCCTAGGCCTAGTCGGCTCGGACTGTAGCTAGCAGTTGGGATATGGGAGTGTCTGTCCCGTATAGATCTATACGCATAATGCCCGCTCTCCCTCCAGAAGACTCTGGTTACACAGTGATAGCACAGTGAAGTGTCGTATCGAGAAGTAGTATGTCACATTTTGTTTTAATATATTCTCTTGTATTAGAGTATAATGTACTTCTTGGTATAATGTATAGAGTGTTCTCTTGTATAGTATATAGTATTCTCTTTGCATAGTATTAAACATGTATTGACTCATAACTGTACTAACTATAGTAAGTGTCATGGTAATAGTGGTAATGAGCGGTAATCCTTAACTATATCTATTATAGTTAAATAGAATGTTAGTTGCATGCCTTCGATACACAAAGGTATTGAATTGAAATGAAGACTTTTATATCCAACACAAATATATATATATATATATATATATATATATATATATGTATGTGTATATATATATATATATATATATATATATATATATATATATATAAGAATTCAACGATAGTCGGACAGATAACAATGTACCCTAAGTCTACAATCAAACAAGAACAGGAAGTAAGGTGAGTTATCAGTCCTAAGTCCTTCAAGTCTTACTTATATAAATATATTGGTGTAGATATGGTTTGGGAAACAAAGGAGTTTAAAAGAGTTTAAAAATAGTTTTATAACAATTTAACATGAAAAATGAGTTTGATAACCATTTAAAGCAGTTTTGTTGGCAAAGCAGTTAAAAGTATAGAAAATCCTTTTTGGTTGCAAGTTATAAATCACATGTGATTGATACTATAACTTGTTGGATTCAACTTGTATCCCCCCACCATAAAAGCACTTAAAAGGTCGATTAAGGGGTATGAACTCACCTGTAGTGAGTAGAGTGGATGGAAGTGTCGGGTAGGATGCTAGGTGTCAAGCGAGGACTTGAACACACACATGGATCCTATGTAGCATGTAGTGATATATAATTTTATCTAATTAATTTTTTAATCACTAATTAAGTAATCAAAGACACTCTAATGCATGAAAACACTTTTCTTCAAATGCTAGGAGTGCTAAGGGTTGTATCTAAGGAGAGTATGGCTTCACATTGGAGTTTACTCTTCAAATGGTGGCCCTTAGGGGTGTTTATGGTTGATGGGCCATTTCCCCCATGAGTTTACGGCCGTAAACTCATGGGAATGGTGTATTCATGTGCTTTAAGGCCTCATGCTTCACAAGGAAGTGCTCTAGGGTTAAATCAAGGGCTTAGGAAGTGGTTAGGGCTCGAAATGGCATCCCCATGGAGTTTGCGGCCTTTGGACCACTCCATGGGAGTTTACGGTCGTAAACCCTTGGTTTGGTGGCCATAAACTCTTGGTCACTTCATTCTTTTCGTGTTTTGAGATTCTTAGATCATGTATGCAAGCTTCTAGCCTTTTATCCAAGCTATAGAAGGTGTAGGGGCATCAAAACACCCTTTGGTGGTGTTTACGGTTTTGGGAGATCCCCAAACCGTAAACACATGTTCTTGGGGGGTTTTGGAGTTCATCCCATGAATTTGCAAGCACACTAAGTAAAAAACTAGCTAGGAGGAGTATACTTACTTATATGAAGCTTGTAAGAGTGTTTAGGACCCAAAAACACTAGTGTGTTCTTGATGTTCTTGGGGTTTTGAAGATCACTTGAAGATCTATGTAAAAATCGAAAAATCCATGAATGAAATGATGTATAAACACTAGATTAAGTGTTGTAGGAAAGAATCTAGGAAGGAAAACTTACATTTTTGGCGGATTTGGAAAAATGAACTTATGATACTTGAGAGAAAAACTTGGTGTTCTTGAGTGGGGAGTGGAAAAATGAGGACAAGAAGTGTAAACTCATGCTATATGCATGAGTCTTGGGAAAATGGTGTTTATGGCCCAAACACCTCTTGTTTGGCCGTAAACACCTAGCTAAGGTGTTGGATTGTTTTGTTTGTTATACCTCACTAATAACGACACTTCCTTTTATTTATTCGTTTGACGTAAAAACAAAATAAAACACCAAACGGACTTAAATCAGCCAAAAATGTACTGAAATGTTTTTGACAAATATT
Source organism: Lactuca serriola (assembly GCF_051521515.1). NCBI lineage: Eukaryota > Viridiplantae > Streptophyta > Magnoliopsida > Asterales > Asteraceae > Lactuca > Lactuca serriola. The sequence continues at coordinate 76,127,098 of NC_136414.1, forward strand.
TGAAGTGTTTAACTGTGGAAATTATACAAATGAAAATTTTGGGTTGTCACATGGCCTCCCAAAGTGAATTCTACCTCCTCCCATGAATCCCGAGCTCTATCTTTTAGAAGATAGGAAGCAAATCGACCTTCGACCCCTCTGGGTAGAAACTCGTCTAGAAAGCGTTCACCATATCCGCAAGCACAAAACTTGCAGAAGTAAAGATTGTGAACTCCCATAATCGTCATAACCTCAATGCGGAACGCACCCTGACGCTCATCTAAAATCTCCATAATCGCTTCCTTAACAGCACAGAAGATCACAGGAGTGTGCTCCAAAATACCGTAGGTGATCTTCGATGAGCTAAGCCCCACATCCGCTCATCAATCGGCTCAGCACCTACACCTGAGCCTGAACTAGAACCTGAACCTCCTCCATGTGTGGTCATCACCATTCTGAAAAACAATCATACAAATGATCAGAGCATACCCGCGAATCCTTATCCAACAGGCTTCTTAGACTCTTTGTGACTCTCCTTCATTTGAGTATGGATCATGTGCTTTCAGTAGTACGGGCCCAATACGACCTTCCACACCTATCCATACTTTCCTCAAGAATCATCCTGAATCCTCTAAGTCACCTTCGCAAACTGATACTACAAGTACTCGCTAAACAACACGACAAAACCCACCAAAACACTTCCTAGGCTCTCCTAGTTTCCTCACTCTAACATCAGCTATTGAAGAACTCCCACTAACATCAACTAACTACTTCATGAATACAATCACATGCAACAAAGCTTAGATAATCCTATTATGTAAAAGACTCATCCCTACAACGGTTGGACTCGGAAAAGAGCTATGCAATAGGGTTAAATCCATCACTATGAGATTATTTAACCTTTGCAGCATGCAACTTAACATATTCATGAAATAATTAACTAACATCAATATGAGTCCAACAAAGCACAAAGCAAGCATCATCCGGGCATCAAAAAGTCTAACGATCATACCAACTAATCAAGCCATTGTATCTAGTCATTTGAAATCAATACTAGCATGCAATTCTAAAGCTCAAACAACAGGCATACAAAGGCATCTCTCCTAACATGAAATCCCGTGCAGATTTTTAGCCCCAATCTAACATGCAAATCTCATAACATATAAAATAACAAACATGTATGGTATTTTGGGAATCTCTTACTTGAGCCTGGCTGATTGGACAAATCACACCCCTTTCTTTTATTAGAAAATCCTTTAATAAGCACTTCTTCAATGAAAAATCTATCAAACCCTCAGTTTGAGTTTAGGCACACTCGAGAGTATGCCCAAATCCCCCAAACCAAGACTTTGATAGCAACATGTAACGTCCCAAAAATTATAAGGTAAAAATTTCATTTTTAATTTAACAAGAAACACCAATTATCTTTTTTTCCAATCATTCAAAAAGCATTTCAGAATAAAAACAGTTATCAGAATACAATCCTAAAATCATATAGTTGCGGTTACATAGGCGGATGCGTTGCGATCAAGTCGGACCCTTCCCTTTCGAAACAGAATTACCTGAAACCAAAATCATAAAAACCTTAAAAACAAAGCTTATTGAGTTCCCCAAAAAACTACATACCATACACATAATATAGATTGCTATGTGTTGACCATAGTCTTGCAGGCCGGGGGCCAATACCCTAGGTCTTACATACAAGTGCCAATAGCCACCTCCTAGTTTTCCCTGCAAGTATCACAAAGACAACTAGAACACTATCTACACACACACACACACCCACACATACACACACACACACACACACATATATATATATATATATATATATATATATATATATATAGTTAAATGTGAATCGAGCATTTGGAGCATTTGGATCATGTTCATGAAGCATTTGGCGCACTTGCACCTCAATGAAGCACTTGGGGTTCATGGAGCATGTGAAAAAGGAATGGATCTTCTAAGAGAGGAATGGATCATCAGACAAAGAAACTGATCAAGTGCCAAAGGAAGGGTTCGTGTACAAGGGGGATTAGAGAACCTGGAAGGAGTTTGGAGCACTTGGAAGGGATATGGAGCAACAAGGGGTCCTTGTTTCACCACATGATGACGATATGGGTCAAGAGGGATGCTCTTGGGCTATCTTGTTCTCCTCTTGCGCCATCTTGTTTTCTTGTTGAGTCATGCATGGCCTTGTTGATCCATGCATGTGCCTGTTACGTATGGTGATGCTATTGCTCCAAGATTGATGTTGTGTGCCATACTTGATTCACTTGTGCCATTTAGATCCCTGGTACGCCAACTACGGTTGTTGTTGCATCACGAAGAAGCTATTGCGCAATCATGGTCCATATTGGTACATGATGCGCCATATTGATTCCTTTGATGCGCCATGTTGAGCCAAGTATGCCTAGAAGATAATAATGCCCAAGAATGTTCCAGAAGATGATGCATGGTGGATTGTGATTGGTTGACACCCTTCATGGGCCTATGGTCCAATCGGCTTGGTGCATTAGGGTTTTAGGTCTGATCCCTCAAGTATAAATAAGGATGCATGCAAGTTCATTTAGTATCTTGAATTCTAGAGTGATAGGTGAATCTATGTGTAATTGTACTTGTAACCTGAGTGTTGAGAGCTCTACCCGTGGACATAGGTCTCCTTGACCGAACTTCATAAATATTGTGTCTTTTGTGCTTTTGGTTTTGCTTGTTATCCGCTTTACTTCCTAACAAGTTGTATGAGAGTTGCGGTTTATATTCTTGTGATTGAAGATGTGTGCTCACAAGTTTGATTTGGAGAAGTTCAATAGCTCAAATGACTTCACTTTGTGGAAGGAGAAGATGAGGGCTCTTCTGGTTCAACAAGGATGTGCGGCAGCACTGGAAGGAGAGGAAAAACTGCCAAAGGACATGGGGGCTGATAAGAAGGTGGATATTCTGATGAAGGAACATAGTGCCTTGCTATTGAGCTTTACATATGAAGTACTGAGGGAGGTTGTGGATCAAACAACTTCTTCTGGGATCTGGGATAAACTTAGTGACAAGTACCAAATCAAGTCACTAATGAACAAGTGGTATCAGAAGCAAAGTTTGCACACTCTCAAAATGTCTGAAAAATACCCAAGTGAATGATCATCTGGATAACTTCAATGTCATCATCTTGGATCTACAAGGTGTTGATGTGAAGATTGAAGATGAAGATCAGGCGCTCATTCTCTTATTTTCGCTTCCTAACTCATATGAGAATTTCATTGATACCATGCTTTTTGGTAGGACAACTATCACTGTGGATGATGTGAAGGACTCTTTGATTGCCAAGGAACTAATAAGAAAAGTTTCAGGTGGAGAGGAAGTGTCCAATTCCGGTTTGTTTGCAGGACGAAGGAGTATAGAAGAGAGGAAAGGGGGAAACAAAGGGAGATCAGGGTCAAAATCAAAGTCTAAAGGTTCATTAAACATGAAATGTTATAACTGTAAGGAGAAGGGGCACTTCAAGCGAAATTTTCCACAGTTGGGGAATGGGAAGTCAAATAGTGAATCAAGCAGCAATAACATTGTTGTTGTGGTTCAGGAAAGTTCTGATGAAGGTGACGGTGGTGATGTACTAACTGTGTGTACATCAAGCTCTATTGATGCTTGGGTCTTGGATTCGGGAGCATCCTATCACATGACGTATAAATGTGACTAGTTTGACTCCTTCAAATACTGGGATGGCATAGTCAAGATGGGTGATGATTGGGTTAGCAGTATCAAAGGTAGTGACATCATGCAGATCAAGATGCATGAAGGCATGGTTAGGAAGTTAGATTGTTGGTACGTTCCAAAACTTCGGAAGAATCTAATTTCTCTTGGCACATTGGCTAAGAATGGGATGAGGTATGCTGGTGAAGGAGAGTGGGTCAAAGTGACCGAAGGCTCTCTAGTTATAATGAAAGGGAAGATGAATCATGGAGAGATCTATATCCTAGAAGGCAATATGGTTATGGGAACGGTGGCTATCTCCCAATCCTTGAATGAAGGCGATGACAAGATAGAGTTGTTGAATCGTAGGTTGGGGCACATGAGTGAGAAGGGCATGCCAATTCTAAGTAAACAAGTGTTGCTTGGTGGAGAGGCTACTGGAAAGATAAAGTTTTGTGAAGCTTGTGTCAAGGTAAAGCATCGCAAAGTGAATTTCGATACCGGTCAACACACAAGCAAGGAAATCCTGGATTTTGTTCTCTCAGATCTATGGGATCCTACACCAGTGAAGTCTCAAGGAGGATGCTCATACTTCGTGACATTCATTGATGACTATTCAAGGAAGGTTTGGTTGTACTTTTTGAAGACAAAGCATGAAGTGTTTGGGAATTTCAAGGAGTGGAAGACAATGGTTGAGAAAAGGACTGGAAAACAGGTCAATACTCTAAGGACTGACAATGACTTGGAGTTCTGCAATGCTCCATTTGATAATTTCTGCAAGGCAGAAGGCATATTGAGGCACCGCACTGTACGACACACACCACATCAAAATGGAGTGGCAGAACGTATGAACCAAACACTCATGAAGTGTGAAGGTGCATGTGTATATTTCCTAACTTATCCAAGAGATTCTAGGCTGAAGCAGTTAACACTACATGCTATCTGGTAAACAGATCATCATCAACTACAATGAACTTAAAGACTCCTCAAGAGGTATGGTATGGGAAACCCTCTGACTATTCTGGTTTATGTGTATTTGGATGCCCTACATATGCTCATGTGAATGATGGTAAACTTGAGCCAAGAGCAATGAAGTGCATATTTCAATGATATGCGACAGGAGTAAAAGGTTATCGATTGTGGTGTACATAAGAAGGAAGAACTCCTAAATTTATTATGAGCACCGATGTGACCTTTGATGAATCTGCCATGGGTGACCAGGGAGGAGGTAAAATAAGTCAAGCAAGGAACAATGATCAGGGTGCTAGCCAGAAGGTGGAGTTTGCATCTCAAACTCTAGACAGAGCTGTGATAAGTGACAAAGAGCAAGGCATTAGTGAGCCTGGCAAGATGAAACCCAAGAGCAACACATGGGATCTTCATCCAGTGGTGCTGATATCGGGAAAGATGATGGGTCTGAATCTATAGCAACTAGAAAATCAAAGAGGGTTATTCGACAACCTGATAGATATGTGGGGTGTGTAAATTCAGGTGAACTTGACTCCATTGCTTTTGCTTTAGCAACTGGAGAAGACGTTGACACCGAGGATCCTCAATTGTATAAAGAGGTTGTGACGAGTAAAGAAGCAAATGAATGGTTGATGTCCATGAATGAAGAAATTCAATCTTTAGAAAAGAACGAAACATGGGATCTTGATCCATTACCAAAGGGAGCAAATCCAGTAGGATGCAAGTGAACCTGCTAGGTTCAAGGCAAGGTTGGTGGCAAAAGGTTTCTCTCAAAAACAAGGAATTGATTATCATGAGGTGTTCTCACCGGCCGTGAAGCACAAGAAAATTCGAGTTCTTTTGGCCATGGTGAGTGCGTTTGATCTGGAGCGTGAATAAGTTGATATGAAAACTGCATTTCTTCATGGAAATTTTAAAAGAGAAGATTTATATGTCCCAGCCTAAAGGGTTCCATGATGCTAATAAGGACCATGTATGTGAAGGGTTTTCAGCATTGTAACACTCCTAAGGTGTACATGCAACCCTAGAAACCTTGGATCTATGTTTAACTAAGATACATGAAAATTAGATTTTCCAAGGTTCTTAACCTAACTAGCATGGCATGGGGAACTTTGAAACATAAAAGCTAGTAGAAGAACATACCTTTTTCTTGCTTGGATTCCTTGAGAAATTTGTGAGCCTAGCACCTCAAATGTGATGCATCAAATGTTTCACACAACACCACAACTCTTAGAATAACTTTACTTCTCTATCACTCAAAATCAGCTAACCCTCTTGTTCTACAGATAGTACCGATTTTGGTAGCCCATGGGGTCCTTTTATAGTTGTGTCACAAGTAGAGTTACATCATGTAAACCCTAATTAACATGGATTTTCATATTCCATGATCCATGGGTTTATAGCTTCCATGGACTATCCATGGAGCACCTTATGGGTTTTAGCCCAGTTCAATAAACCATGGATCATTAGCCCACTATAAAAGAATGGATGATTTAAACAATCAACCCCATATATTTAATTAGTCTCCTTTTGATCACCAAATTAATTTTAAATTAATTCTTGATCGATACTAATTAAATAATATTATTAATATATTAGAACTTATAATATATTAATAAACCTTAATTGTCCTTTCTCTCATTTAGTCTATCCGAGTGTTGCAATGCCATGCAACCCAAAATGGACCATGCCAACCACATCAAGTACATCCCCGAAATAGTTATGAGCTTAGACACCTAATCCAACAGTCTCCACTTGGATAAGTCTAATAACTATAACTGCAAGAATAACTTCAGGAACCGATCAGCAATTGTAGCTCTTTCAAAGTCTCGCGGAACTGAGATGATGATGATATGCCATTTAAGATAAGTGATCATATAATCCTCTGTTCTAGATATCAGCCGGACAAATACATGGAACAATGTCTTGCTTATTATCCAACAGTTTGTTTCCCGATTTCTGATTTGTTTTACATAGAACTGAATCGAACACATCAATTTAGTTCTGACCTAGCTCGGTACATAAGTCAACACAAAATCATCCAGGGGCCCAAATATCGCTTCTAATCCAAGAAGGAATAGATAAACTTCGACTCATATGCTTGTTCTACTACTTGTTGAATCATACACAAAGGCACGTTTTATAACATTGAGTTACCAATGCGTTTTCGTACAATCAATGTATAACCAACTCGTAGTCAATAACTGATATCTCTAGGTTTGAAGACTTATATGATATTACCATCTCACGATCACTCAAGATAAATTCCATGACGTGATACAAGTGAGTGTGGGTTGAATCCAATACTCATAAACTATGAGCACTCATGAGTGTTGTGGCAACTCTTGCTATGTCCAACACGTTAGACATCTACAAGCCAACTTCATGACAGTCTTGATTCATATCTACTTCCAACATATGACCGACTGTGGAGAATTTGAATAATATGATATATCATAACATAATTATTCTGGAAGTCTAAACATGCAAAATGAAATGATACTAAATGATTGACAGAAGATAGCAACACTTTACTTATAAATAAACGACAACTTTTATTTATCATCAAATGTAAATTACACTTTACATATTTCAGGAGCCTTCTAATTTCTAAAACTAAGATCATCCTTTAGCCCTATGCGCCTCGAATGTTGAAGATGCTTAACCCTACCCAGTTCCTTCGTGAGGGGATCTGCTGGGTTCTCATCTGATGATACCCTCTTTGCCTAGAGGAGTCCTTCTTCAATTCGATGTCTAATGAAATGGTATTTTCTGTCGATGTGTCTAGATCTTTCGTGATACCTTGGTTCCTTGGCTATGGAAACTGCACTTTCACTATCACAGAAAATCTCCATAGGCTCCTTTATAGCTAGTACAACTCCAAGGTCTCCAATGAAGTTCTTTAGCCATATAGCCTCCTTTGCTGCCTCCCTTGCCACTATATACTCTGATTCGCAAATTGAATCAGCCACTGTCTCCTGCTTGGAAATGTTCCAAGTAATTGCTCCTCCGTTTAAGGTAAATACCCATCCTGAATGAGAGCAGAAATTATCCCTATCAGTCTGGAAGCTAGCGTCACTATACCCTACTACTCTCAAGTCATCACTCCCACCGAGGGTAAGGACCCAGTCCTTAGTCCTCTGTTGGTACTTGAGAATGTGCTTTGCCGCAGTCCAGTGAGCCTTTCCAGGATTCCCCTAATATCTGTTGACCATGCTCAATGCAAAGGCCACATCAGGATGAGTACAAGTCATTGCATACATGATCGAGCCTACATCGGAAGCATACGGTACTTGACTCATCTCTACTATCTCAGCCTCTTTACTTGGGATCTGAGTCTTACTCAATCTGGTGTTACTTAGGATCGGTAATTCTCCTTTCTTGGAATTCTACATGTTGAACCTATTCAACACCTTATCCAAGTAGGTACTCTGACTAAGTCCGATTAGTCTTTTACTCCTATCTCTCAAAATCCTTATCCCTAGGATATAGGTAGCTTCTCCAAGGTCCTTCGTTGCGAAACACTTCCCAAGCCAGGACTTCACTTCCTGCAGAGTTGGGATGTCATTTCCTATGAGTAGTATTTCATCCACATACAATACCAAAAAGCTAACTATACTCCCACTAGCCTTGACATATACACAAGATTCATCTTCGCTCCTCGAAAAGCCAAACTCTTTGAATTTCTCATCGAAACAAAGATTTCATCTGCAAGGTGCTTGTTTCAATCCATAGATGGATTTCTCAAGGTTACACACTCTATTAGGGTACTCTGTACAGAAAAAACCCTCTGGCTGACTCATGTAAACATGCTCAGCCAACCTTCCATTAAGGAAAGCGGTTATAACATCCATTTTCCATATTTCATAATCATGAAATGCAGCAATGGCTAACATCACCCTAGTAGACTTAATATTTGCTACTGGTGAAAAGCTCTGATCATAATCAACTCCCGGAGTTTGACAAAAGCCCTTTGCAACCAGTCGCGCCTTATAAGTGTATACATTATCATCCATGTTAGTCTTCTTCTTGAAGATCTATTTGCACCCGACTGTCTTGCGACCTGGTACATTTTCAACCAAGTTCCAAACTTGATTTCCATACATGGACTGTATCTTGTTGTCTATAGCCTCTTTCCATTTAGTAGCCTCAGGGCCTGCCATGGCTTCCGTGTAGCTGTTAGGTTCATCCAGACATACCAGTGTATTATCACTGATAAGTGTATCACCTTCCGCAGTAATATGGAAACCATAGTAATGCTCAGGTGCATTCCTAACTCTCGTGGAACGCATCAGAGGTACGGACTCGTTAGTCGGATCAACAGGAGTTTCCTCCTCATGTTGATTGCTAGGGTTTGAGGTTCCTTCACCACTTGACTCTTGAATTTCTTCAAGGTCAATTTGCCTCCCACTGCTTCCTTGGCTTACAAACTCTCTCTCGCGAAAGACCCCTATCCTTGCTACAAAGACCGCATTATCACTGGGTCTGTAGAAGAGGTAACCAAAGAATTTATGTGGGTAGCCGATGAAAATACACCTCTCACTTTGAGGTTCGAGCTTATCGTGAGTCTCGCGCCTCACAAAAGCCTCGCAACCCCAAATCTTGATGTGGTCCAGATCAAGAACTTTTCATTCCACATCTCATGAGGTGTTTTGGCAACCTTTTAGGTAGGGACTAGATTAAGGATATAGGCGGCAGTCTCTAAGGCATACCCCCAAAATGAGATTGTTAGCGAAGCTCGACTCATTATGGAACGAACCACATCCAACAAGGTTCCATTACACCTCTCATCCACACCATTAAGCTGTGGTGTCTTGGGAGGTGTCAATTGTGAGACAATCCCACATTCCTTAAGATAGTCAAGGAACTCTATACTAAGATACTCACCACCTCGATCGGATCAAGCATCTTAATGTTCCTGCCAAACTGATTCTCCACTTCCTGTTTAAACTCCTTGAACTTTTCAAAGGTTTCTGACTTATGATTGATTAAGTAGACATATACATATCTACTACAAGCATCAGTAAAAGTCACATAGAAGCGGTTAGCATCCCTTGTGGCAGTTCTGAAGGGTCCACATACATCAGTATGTATGAGATCCAACAAACTCTCACCCCTAGCACCAGAACCAGTGAAGGGTGACTTTGTTATTTTTCCAAGTAAATAAGATCCACAACTATCATCCGACTTTAGGTCAAATGAATCCAAGACTCCATCCTTTTGGAGTTGGCCTATGCGTTTCTTGCTCACATGTCCAAGAAGAAAATGCCATAATGATGCTTTATCCAAGCTAGTGGAAGAATCAATACACAACCCATTATTTCCTAGGTTATCAACAACCGACAAAGTTTCATACACATCATCACAAGGTAATGCTTTAAAATAAAGAACATTATTAAATAAAGCATTAATACCACCACATTCATTATTAAACGAAATGGTAAACCCTTTTTTGTACAAACCATGAAAGGAAATAATATTTCTCGCCATTTCAGACGAGTAACAACATTTATTCAAATCTAAAGTTAACCCACTACTTAGCAACAAAGATTAAACTCCAATCTTGGTGACATGTGAATACCACAACAAGTATCAAGGACCATATTCTCACTTCTTCTGAGTCCCTGCAAATCAGAACATATGTGAATACCACAACAAGTATCAAGGACCCTAGAATTAGAATGGGTTTAGTTATTAGACAATATAGCGTAAGTACCTACATGGTTGGGTTTCAATTTCCCATCTTTAACATTTTGCAGGTACTTTGGGCAGTTTTGCTTCCAGTGTGACTTTTCATTGCAATAGAAGCATTCAACCTCTTTAGGGTTGGTAGAAGGAGTGACAGAACCTCTTTTGGTTCTACTTGAAGAGTACCCATCAAGGGACTTTCCCTTGGTACCCGTGGAAGGGCTCCTCCTCTTCTTCCCTTTTCTTTGCCTGATTGCCAAGACAGGGGTCGCGGTAGGACTAAGAGTGGTAACAACCGATTTACTTTTGAGACCACTTTCGATAGTCTTCAAAAGTACTTGAAGTTTGCTGAGTGTAACTTCCTCCATGTTCGTGTGATATGTCATTCAGAATTGATCATAACACGAAGGTAAGAAGTGAAAAATGATGTCAATTGCCAACTCCTCGGGAAAGTTCACATTCAATTTCAGCAAACGGTCCATGAATCTTTGCATTTTCTGCATGTGGCCCATGATGGGTTTGATGGGTTTTATACAAACAATCCTATGTGTGCATGCGACCCTAGATTTGGATCTATGTTTTCTCTATTAGATACACAACTTTATGAAGACAAGAAAAACCCTAGCATACACCTAGGTATTTCGAAATCTATGTAGTAGAAGTGATTACATACCTCTTGTTGTTATATTGCAATAACAACAAAAATCTTCAATCTCTTAGTCTTGAAAGCAAGTACCACAAGTGTAGTACCTCTAATGGCTCACAAACACCACAAGCAAATGGAGAGGCAAGAGAGATAGAGGGGAGAGGCAGGAAATACGCTCTAAGCCTTCTAGGGATCAAGTGGCCGATTTCCTAAGGCCTAAGGGGTCTTTATATAGGGTATAGATTAGGGTTTCAGTCCTTATCCTTATCTAATTGCTTCCCCACCAAGAAACCCATAAGATAAGCCTAGAAGCCTTATCCTTTGACGAATTCTAAGGCCCTGTCACCTTGAGTTCGTCCACCCTATCAATGGGGTATCCATTGCCCTAATTTGCAACTATCACATAATTACAATTTAGCCCCTCTAGTTTAATTAATTACATTTTATCACAAAATTAATTTTTAATTAATTATTGACCAATATTAATTAAACAAATACGATTTATCCTTTAATATATTATTATTATAATATATTAATAAATCATAATAACCTCTTTCTCTATTATTTCTCCAGTCAAGTTGCTTTGGTGAAGGCAACCCAAAAGGACCATGCACAACCGGGTCAAGTACTTACCAAATATGGTTATGGGCTTAGACACTAATCCAACAGTCTCCCACTTGGATAAGTCTAGTAACCACAAATGCAAGTATAACTCGATTAGAAATCATAGCTCTCAAAGACGCTCTCGAAATCTGATCTTATCAACAACCTGTCCTTTAGATAAGGGATCGTATAGTCCTCTGTTTTAGATATCGTGCGGACAATCTCATGAAACATAGTCATACTTATTGTCCAGCAGTTTGATTCTCGATCTCGGATTCATTTGACATAGAACTTAATTGAACACATCAATTCAGTCCTGACCGGGCCCGACACATAAGTCAAATCACATCATCGAGGAGCCCTGATATCGCTTTTAACCTCTTAGGATAAAATAAAGAGATAAACATTGACTTATATGCATTTACTACTCACTAATCAAATTATACACAACAATGTGTTTTATGACATCAATTTACTGATGTGGTTTCGAATTATCAATGTACTATCAATTAGCAAACAGTAAACCATATATCTTGGTTTTAAGAGTATATGATATTATCGTGTTGCGATCACTCGTGGAAAATTCCATGATGTGATTCCAGCAAGCACGGGTTTATTCCAATGCTCAAAACTTATTCATAAGCACTCATGAACATTGTAACAAACCTTTGTTATGTCTAATACCTTTCAGAAAATCTACACACCAATTCATGAAAGTCTTCACTCATACCTACTTCCAACATATGAACGACTGTGGACCGTTTGAATAATTCGATTATTCTTCATTAACTCAATTATTCAGGAAGTCAAAACATGCAAATAAAAATAATAGTTAAACAATCAACATAAGACAGTGACTGTACTAATAAATAATACTCCTTTATTTAATCATCAAATGTCAATTACATTTATCTATTACACGTTTCTAAACTATCTAATCCAAACTAACATCGTCCTTCAACCCAATACTCCTAGCGTGCTGCAAGTGATTAACCCTACTCAGTCCCTTCGTAAGCGGATCTGCTGGGTTATCTTCTGACGATATCCTCTTAACTACGAGGAGTCCTTCTTCTACCCGATGTCTAATAAAGTGATATTTTCTGTCGATATGTCGAGATCTACCATGATCCCTCGGTTCCTTGGTCAAGGAAACCGCTCCTTCATTATCACAGAAAATTCACATAGGCTCCTTTATGTCAGGTACAACTCCAAGGTCTCCAATGAAGTTCTTCAACCATATCGCCTCCTTTGACGCTTCGCTCGCTGCAATGTACTCTGATTTGCACGTTGAATCAGCTACGGTTTCTTGCTTGGAACTTTTCCAAGTCACTGCTCCTCCATTAAGGGTAAAGACCCATCCCGAATGTGAACGGTATTTGTCCCTGTCGGTCTGGAAACTGGCGTCACTATACCCTCGCACCTTTAAGTCATCACTCCCTCCGAGGACTAGAAACCATTCCTTGGTCCTCCGAAAGTACTTAAGGATATTCTTGACTGCGGACCAATGTGCTCTGCCAGGGTTCCCTTGATATCTACTGACCATGCTCAAAGTGAAGGCCACATCATGGTGAGTACAAGTCATAGCATACATGATTGAGCCGAATGCGGAAGCGTAAGGTACTCGGCTCATCTCTGCTATCTCAACTTCGGTATTCGGACTTTGAGTCTTACTCAACATGGCATTACTTTTTATCGGTAATTCTCCCTTCTTCGAGTTCTCCATACTAAAATGTTTTAGCACCTTGTCTAAGTAAGTATTCTGACTAAGTCCTATTAGTCTCTTACTTCGCTCTCTCACTATCCTTATTCCTAAAATATAGGAAGCCTCTCCGAGGTCCTTCATAGCGAAGCACTTCCCGAGCCAGGACTTAACCTCCTGTAGAGTCAGGATGTCGTTTCTTATGAGTAGTATGTCATGGACATACAAAACGAGGAAGCTAACTATACTCCCACTAGCCTTGACATACACACATGATTCATCTTTGCTTCGTACAAATCCAAACTCTTTGACTTTCTCATCAAAGCAAAGATTCCATCTGCGAGATGCTTGCTTAAGTCCATAAATGGACTTCTCAAGCTTGCACACTCTATTGGGATGATTTGTATCGACAAAACCCTCTGGCTGAGCCATGTAAACATCCTCAGCCAACTCCCCGTTAAGGAAAGTGGTTTTAACATCCATTTTCCATATTTCATAATCATGAAATGCAGCAATGGCTAGCATCACCCTAATAGACTTTATTTTAGCAACTGGTTAGAAGGTCTCATCATAGTCAACCTCGGGTGTTTAAGTAAAGCCCTTCGCAACCAATCGCACCTTATATGTGTGCACATTCCGATCCATTTCGGTCTTCTTCTTGAAGATCCACTTGCACCCAACCGTTTTATGTCCGGGCACATGGTCAACCAAATTCCAAACTTGGTTGTCATACATGGACTGAATCTCGCTGTCCATCGCCTCTTTCTAATTTTCAGACTCCGGGCCTGCCATGGCTCCCTTATAGTTGTTAGGTTCATCTAGATTTACTAGTGTACTATCACTAATATACGTGTCCCCTTCGGTAGTAATATGAAAACCATACAAATGGGGTTGAACTCTAACTCTTTCGAAACCTCTAAGAGGTAAGGACTCGTCAATTGTTTCAACTGGAGCTTCCTCCTCGGGTTGAGCGCCAGCGTTAGAGGTTCCTCCATCACTCGACTCTTGAATCTCTTCAAGATCAATTTGCCTCCCACTGTCTCCTTGGCTTATGAGTTCTCGGTCTCGGAAAACCCCTCTCCTCGCAACAAAGACAACATTGTCACTCGGTCTATAGAAGAGATATCCAAAGGATTTCTGCGGGTAACCAATGAAAATACATCGCTCACTACGAGGTACGATCTTGTCATGAGTCTCTCGTCTTACGAAAGCCTCGCAGCCCCAAACCTTTATATGTGCCAACGAGGGAGCCTTCCCTGTCCACATCTCATGAGGTGTTTTGGCAACCTTCTTTGTAGGGACTAAGTTAAGGATATGGGCGGCAATCTCTAAGGCATACCCCCAGAATGAGATAGGTAGTGAAGCACGACTCATCATGGAACGAACCATGTCCAACAGGGTTTGATTACGCCTCTCAGCCACACCATTCAACTGTGGTGTCCTAGGTGGCGTCAATTGCGAAACTATTCCGCATTCCTTGAGATAGTCGTGGAATTAAAGACTTAGGTACTCTCCTCCTCGATCGGATCGAAGCATCTTGATTTTCCTGCCCAATTGATTCTCCACTTCATTCTTGAACTCTTTGAGCTTTTCAAATGTTTCTGACTTTTGCTTGATTAAATAGATATACCCATATCTACTATAGTCATCGGTGAAAGTCACATAGAAGCGGTTCGCGTCCCTTGTGGTGGTTCTAAAGGTCCCACACACATTGGTGTGTATGAGATTCAATAAACCCTGACCCTTCTCACAAGTGCCAGTGAAGGGTGACTTGGTCATCTTTCCAAGTAAACAAGAATCGCACACGTCATCGTCCCTAAGGTGGAATGACTCCAACACTCCATCCTTTTGGAGTTGGGCTATGTGTTTCTTGTTGACATGTCCAAGACACCAATGCCACAAGCATGCTTTATCCATACTATAGGAAGAATCCACACACAATACCCCCTTATAGATTGGCTTCGTGAATGAGGCCTACTAATGGTAAGACTAGCATTTTAGTTATATATATATATATATATATATATATATATATATATATATATATATATATGTGTGTGTGTGTGTGTGTGTGTGTGTGTGTGTGTATATATATTAATCTTGTAATAATATAATAGTATAGGGTGTATTTTTAAACATTTTAAAATACTAGGGTTTTAATTTCAATTTAAAATTTTCGAAATTTATAACCTTTAAATTAAAATTTTAAATATTAAAACTCTTGATTTAATAATTATCTAAATTAAACAATTAATTTGAATTACTAAATCATAAAAGATTATCTTAAATTAAACAATTAATTTTATCTTAATCCCTTAAATCCCTCTAGATTTCGCAAATCATGGGATGGGATAATTCAAAATCCTTAATTACCATATTTAACCATTAAAAGATAATTACAAGATATGGGATTATCCAAATCCCTAAAATTTAGGATCTTATCTTAGGGAGGAGGCATATTTCGAAAATCCTAGGGTTTGCAAACCCAAGATTTCGAAATCTTGGGCAAAATGGAAAGGGTTTGAAAACCCTTATCAAAAAATTCAAAAACTAGGGTTCAAGAACCCTAATTTATAAATCCTTGCCTCCTAGGGTTTATTGGCCATAAACCCTAAAGTGTCAAATTCATACAATTGTATAATTCTAATTGAAAACAATTTAACCATAAGCTCTGATACCACTGATGGGTTTTATACAAACAATCCTATGTGTGCATGCAACCCTAGATTTGGATCTATGTTTTCTCTATTAGATACACAACTTTATGAACAAGAAGAACCCTAGCATATACCTAGGTATTTTGAAATCTATGTAGTAGAAGTGATTACATACCTCTTGTTGTTATATTACAATAACAACACAAATCTCAATCTCTTAGTCTTGAAAGCAAGTAGCACAAGTGTAGTACCTCTAATGGCTCACAAACACCACAAGCAAATGGAAAGGCAAGAGAGATAGAGGGGAGAGGCAAGAAATGAGCTCTAAGCCTTCTAGGGATCAAGTGGCCGATTTCCTAAGGCGTAAGGGGTCTTTATATAGGGTATAGGTTAGGGTTTCACTTATCCTTATCTAGTTGCTTGCCCACCAAGCAACCCATAAGATAAGCCTAGAAGCCTTATCCTTGGACGAATTCTAAGGCCCTATCACCTTGAATTCGTCCACCCTATCCATGGGGCATCCATTGCCCTAATTTGCAACTATGACATAATTACAATTTAGCCCCTCTAGTTTAATTAATTACATTTGATCACAAAATTAATTCTTAATTAATTATTGACCAATATTAATTAAACAAATATGATTTCTCCTTTAGCATATTATTCTTATAATATATTAATAAATCATAATAACCTCTTTCTCCATTATTTCTCCAGTCAAGTTGCTTTGGTGAAGGCAACCCAAAAGGACCATGCACAACCGGGTCAAGTACTTACCAAATATGGTTACGGGCTTAGACACTAATACAACAGGGCTCACCATCCTTCATCCGGGTTGTTATCATGGAGGAGATGATTTAGTACCTCTCTTGACGAGCACTTTGATGGTAGCGGTCCATCAAGTCCTGGTGCATATCAAAAGGGTAATAGTCCTCATAGGACTTTTGGAGTTCGGTTGTCATTGTAGCCAACATGATACATGCCACTTTGGTGGCATCTTTCTCATGAGTCCGAAAATTCAGCGCTCTCCTCATGAGTAGCAGACGACTCATCAAGTTCCTTAAGCTCCTTGTCGAGGGCATATGCATTCCGAGTGACCATCCTGATGTTCCTGATCCAATCCATAAACTTGGATCCATCGAAGATGACTCTCCCACAAAGGTTCATGAGAGAGAAGGAGCCAGTAGGGTTTGATCCAGAAGCAGCATTGTTGGAAGACATTTGAAAATAAGGAAGAACAAGTTTAGATTAGATATAAAGATAGTCCTTAATAAGACACCCAAATGTAATATTAAGGCTAGGACCCAACACAATATTTTATAACTTAGAAGAGGGATGCCGTAATCCAAGCTATAAAATATTTGAAGGTAGGTGAAAGACGATCCACCAATTTCCACCATGAAAAACGAAATGTATTATTAGGTTTTAATTGGTTTTTGAAACTCCTAGATTCTTTGAGATTCATTGAAATGTTCAATGGCATGCTTTAATCTCGAATGTGCCATTCAGGTTTTGCGACTGGGATGTCGAGGATCACAGAAAAAGGTGTGAATTAACCATCCAAATTACCTGGTACTCTTAATTTTTATCACCTACCCAATGTGCCGGTTAACCACACGCCCTCCACCGATCTATGATAAACCTTAAGCCACCCTTTGCCAACCTTGTTCAGTCCAGGTTAGTGTGTCGGTTAACCACACACGCTCCACTAACGACTTAAGCAATGTTCAAAGTGTAATTTCATGGTTTAGCACCATATTCACATTTTCCTAAAGTAACAAAGATTAGGAATTTATAAAAACGTTTAGTTACTTTATAACCATCATACTTTTAATGAGGATTAAATTCATTGTCCTACTCGTTCGGATAATGACCCTCCACCAGTCAAGGAAGCGGTGGGTGAGAGTGGACACCCATTAAGCTTCCATTTTATAGGCAACAACCTTATACCCCCCACCCCCTTATAGACAGACTTCGTGAATGAGGCCTACTAACGGTAAAACGACATGTTCTTATACATACATATATATATATATATATATATATATATACATATACATATATATATATATATATATATATATATATATATATATATATATTATTAACTTTTCATCTTTCATAACCTATGAGTTAATGGTTTATTAAAATGAGAGACTCTTCATTTTATGTAACCTATGTGTTTATTAATGGACTTTAAAAGAAATACTTTTGGTAATCCATAACATGAGGACAAATTATGGATTCCATTAAAACACATCAAGATCAAGAATTAAACTAACAAAATAATTCCTATGATCTACCAAACTCATAAGTTCATGAACATTCATATTAACAATTTCAAGAATCATAAACAACACATTCAAAGCTTCAAATTTTGATAATAGTCGTTGTAAATGGGTTAGCATAACATTACACCATCTAAAATAAGTTTTATCAGACCAAAACAGTTTAGGGTAATGTTTCTAGTCCATTTCCAACAGCAAAGCTCGAAAATCTACATTCAGTGCCTCCTACTCGTCGAGTGCAAGAACCTACTCGACGAGTAGGACGAAATAAAACATGGACTCGTCGAGTCCCCCCCCCCCCCATGGACTCGGCAAGTTCACTCAGCAGAATGCAGAAATCTTGAGTTTTTTCAACAATTTGCATCAAGTTTCAAGAAAACAAGCCTAGTCTCTATTACCACTGAAGGGTTTTGAGCATTCTAACACTCCTAAGGTGTACATGCAACCCTAGAACCCTTGAATCTATGTTTTACTAAGATACATGAAAATTTGATTTTCCAAGGTTCTTAACCTAACTAGCATGGCATGGGGAACTTTGAAACATAAAAGCTAGTAGAAGAACATACCTTTTTGTTGCTTGGATTCCTTGAGAACTTTGTGAGCTTAGCACCTCAAATGTTTCACACAATACCACATATCATGTAATAAATTTGAGAGAAGTACACTTTCACTCAAAATCGGCTAGACCTCTTGTTCTACACATAGTGCCGATTTTGGTAGCCCATGGGGTCCTTTTATAGTTGTGTCACAAGTAGGGTTACATCATGTAAACCCTAATTGACATCGTATTTCATATTCCATGATCCATGGGTTTATAACCTCCATGGACAATCCATGGAGCACCTTATGGGTTTTAGCCCAATTCAATAAACCATGGATCATTATCCCACTATAAAAGAATGGATGATTTACACGATCAACCCTATATATTTAATTAGTCTCCTATTGATCACCAAATTAATTCTAAATTAATTCTTGATGAATACTAATTCAATAATATTACTAATCTATTAGAACTTATAATATATTAATAAACCTTAAGTGTCCTTTCTCTCATTTAGTCTATCCAAGTGTTGAAATGCCATGCAACCCAAAATGGACCACGCCAACCGGGTCAAGTACATCCCAGAAATAGTTATGAACTTAGACACCTAATCCAACAGTATATTTGCTGAAGAAATCCCTATATGGGTTGCAACAGTCTCCACGACAATGGTACAAGGGATTTAATTCATTCATGATCTCAAATGGCTTTACTCAGAACTAGTTTGACAATTGTGTTTACTCAGAGGAATTGTCACCAGATTCCTACATATATTTGTTGCTATATATCGATGGTATGCTCATCGCAGCCAAATACATGGCTGGAAAAAATGACTTGAAGGCAACCCTGAAGAATGAGTTTGAGATGAAGGATTTAGGAGCAGCAAAGAAGATACTTGGGATAGAGATACAAAGGGATAGAAAAGCAGAGAGGTTGTGTATTTCTCAATAGAAGTACATTGAGAAAGTCCCACTACCAATGAAGAAAGGAAGTACATGAGCAGGGTTTCATACTTTGGTGCTGTTGGAAGTCTGATGTATGCTATGGTTTGTACCAGAACTGATTTGGCTTATTCAGTTAGTATGGTTAGAAGGTTTATGAGTAATCTAGAGAAGACTCATTTTGAAGCTATAAAGTAGATCTTGCAATACTTGAAGGGAACGATGAATGTTTGTCTGGTGTATGGAGCAAATACGAAGAGTGATTTGGTAGGATATCTTGACTCTGATTTTGGTGGTAACTTGTTGAAGCGTAGGTTGTGGATATGCTACATATTCACTTTATTCGGATGTGCCATCAGTTGGAAGTCAACGTTACAAGATACCGTTGCTTTGTCAACAACTGAATCCGAGTACATTTCCATGACGAAAGGAATAAAGGAGGAGATATGGTTGCAAGGTCTTATTCATAGTCTTGGTCTGAAGGTGGAGAAACATGTATTGTATTGTGACAGTCAAAGGGCTTTGAGTCTTGCAAAGAATCATGTGTATCAAGAGACGATGAAGCACATTGATGTCAGTCTGAATTTAATTCAGGATATTCTGGAAGGACACAAGTTTTCAATACTAAAGATTGATACCAAGGTAAACCCAGTAGATAAGTTGACAAATTCGTTTCCCACAGAGAAGTTCAAGCTTTGCTTGGACTTGGTTGATGTTCGCAGGAGGTAGGACCCTTCATGGACGAATGGTAGGAAGGGAGAGGAAGTTCTTGTTTGAGGTGGAGTTTAGAGGATGCTTAAGTCAAAGTGGAGATTGTTAAATGTGACTTGAGCATTTAGAGCATTTGGATCATGTTCATGAAGCATTTGGAGCACTTGGACCTCAATGGAGCACTTGGGGTTCATGGAGAATGTGACAAAGGAACGGATCTTCTAAGAGAGGAATGGATCATAAGACAAAGGAACTGATCAAGTGTCAAAGGAATGGATCATGTAAAAGGGGGTTTGGAGAACTTGGAAGGAGTTTGGAGCACTTGGAAGGGATATGGAGCAACAAGGGATCCTTGTTGCACCACATCATGCAGAGATGGGTCAAGAGGGATGCTTTTGCACCACCTTATTCTCCTCTTGCGCCATCTTGTTTTCTTGTTGAGCCATGCATGGCCTTGTTGAGCCATGCATGTGACTGTTGCTTATGGTGATGCTGTTGCTCCAAGATTGATTTTGTGTGCCATACTTGATGCTCTTGCGCCATTTAGATCCATGTTGTAACATCTAGGGTTGCTGCTGCGCCATTGAGAAGCTAGTGTGCCATCATGGAACATCCTGGTACATGATGCGCCGTATTGATACCTTTGTTGTGCCATCTTGATCCAAGTATGCCTAGAAGATGATAATGCTCAAGAATGTTCTAGAAGATGTTGATGTCAGATTATGATTGGTTGACACCCTTCATGGGCCTATGGGCCAATAGGCTTGGCCAATTAGGGTTTTAGGTCTGATCCCTCAAGTATAAATAGGGATGCATGCTAGGTCATTTAGTATCTTGAATTCTAGAGTCATAGGAGAATCTCTGTGTAATTGTACTCGTAAACTCTGTGTTGAGAGCTGTGAAATAAAGAATACTCGCCTCCTGCCCATGGACATAGGTCTCCTTAACCGAACCACATAAATACTTTGTCTTTTGTGCTTTTGGTTTTCATGTTATCCACTTTACTTCCTAACATATATATATATATATATATATATATATATATATATATATATATATATATATATATATATACCTATTTGCGAGGGTTCGAACCCTGGTCTTCCTTACAATTTGTCAGGAGCCACCTTTGTGTACCATCCCAAAATTCAAGGCCAAAAATTTCATTTTCAATTTGGTTATTACATAAAACCAAAGTGTCAATAATCAAAATATAATATTATGAAACCATATTAGAGAATAATCCCAAGGATCACGTGTGCGGAAAACATAGTCTGATGCGCTGCGACCAAGCCGGCTCCTTTCCTTTGAAACAAAGTGCCTGAAACCAAAACTATAAACCACAAGCACGAAGCTTAGTGAGTTCCCCCATCATACAACATACCACATAACACCATCGGTATCTCTCAACCGGTAACTGCCATCGGCATCTTTCAACCGGTAACCAGGGACTATTTCACCTCTACCACTATCACATAATAATATGTCATAAACATACAGATCATGTACTAACATCATAAACATGCTGATCACATACTAACATATCATAAACATGCTGATCACATACTAACATATCATAAACAGACAGATAAGCATTGCATGGGTTCTGTATACCCCTTCGGTATCTTTCAACCGGTAACTGCCATCGGTATCTTTCAACCGGTATCTACCATCGGTATATTTCAACCGGTATCCGCCATCAGTATCTTTTAACCGGTAATCGGGGACTATTTCACCCCCTGCCACTATCATATAATAACATGATATAATCATACAGTCAGGCATATCTGGGGTACTGACCTACCCTTCGATCCTAACGATCAACTCAGGGAAGAACTATTCCGTGCTACTACCACCGACACACATAGCATATCACATAAGCACATCACATAAGCATATCTCATAAGCATATCACATAAGCATACCATGATAATTATCACAAAGACAATTATCTACCAACTACCCCTGTTGGTGGGCCGGCATTGTGGCCTTAGACCCACCCCTACTGGAAGGTAACTCACCTCATACTGCTGAAGTCCCGAAGACTCAATCCCACATTGCTGAAGTCTCGCAGACTAAACCCCAGCTGTCGAATGACAAATTCCTGATCTGTCAATATCAAAACATCACCCAATTAGCGATTGGGTTCCACTACATAACCAAATACATACTTTAGGTAATTACTATATTACCCACAGCTTCGCTTATCCAAGCCCAAGGCCCAAAGTCAAATAGGACTCAAAGTCCAACATATGGCCCAATTTTCCAAATTGGGCCCAAACCCCTTACGTGACTTTATTCTAAGGCCCAACATCACATATAATCATTAAGGCCCAACTATGGCCCAATTTTCCAAATTGGGCCCAACCCCTTACATGGGCCTTGCCCTAGGCCATTAAATTATTTTAGTCCACATGATTATTCTTGGATGGCCCATTAATAATCGAATCATAAAGGCCCAAAAGAAAGGCCCAACAATAAACCCAAGTGAAGCTAGGGTTTCTCATAAAATGCCGATTAGGGTTAAGTTTCCTACTTAACCCATTAAGGACTTAATCCACTAAGGACTTAATCCATTAAGTCCAATATTGGTTAGATTAGTTTTTGCCAATGGTTATTATTTAACATCTCCAGTTATTAAATAATTCCTATGCGTGTCCCGATTAATTCTCAAAATTAAGGTTTTAGCGTCATTAGGGTTTCCAACCCAAATACTAGTCCATTTATTAATTTGTTGGGCTTTTAGGTCAATTAGGGCTTTATTTGGCCTATTAAGCCCACTAGAATAATATTAAAGCCTATTAGGGTTTTCATTAAGCCCATTAGAGTCCATTAAGCTTTATTGGGCCCATTTGAATTTACAAGGCCCATTAGGGTTTCAAGCACCCCTCCCAAATGAATCAACTCACAAGGCAAACACACCGCCACCCGACATGGCGGTCGGTGGCGGCAGCCACCACCCTAAGGTGGTGGTTTTCAATTTCTTTTATTATTCCATTTACAATTACAATGAAAAATACCAAAAATAAACACACACCCACTACACTAAAATAAAACCACATACAGCCACCCCTTGTGGGTGGCCGGTGGTGGTTCATGGTGGCAGCCACCACCTTACGGTGGTGGTGGTGGCCCTTTAGTGAAATCTGATCAACTAGCCACACATTTTTTGTTTGAAAACGGAACCAAGCCACCCACCTGGTGGCGTACGGCGGCAGCGGCGACTCGAAGTGGTGAGCAACAGCAACGTTATTAGCGACAGCCACCATGGCCGGAAATCATGGTGGTTTTTCTCGGGTCTTTTTCTGGCCAAATGGAATCTACACCCGCATCCCGCTAACCACATTGGCTTCTAAACGGAAGAATCATCCAATCCCAGCCACCCCTGTGGTGGCGTGAGGCAGTCGAACAGAGAAGAGAGAAGAGAAGAAGACGACATAGAGGAAGAAACGCAGTAGCAGCGGCGGCTGAATGTCTTGACGAAGGGGCACATCAGCGGCAAGAACACACGCATATAGTTTTCCTTGGCGGTCACAACAGCTTCTAACGGTGGTTCACGAGCCATCTTCGCTCCGCGTTCCGCCGCTTGCTTCTGGTGTACTTCCCGGACGTACACTGCATTCCCGGTAATGGTGGTGCTGCTACGATGGCGAGATATTGGTGACGGAGGCGGGCTTCAATAACGACGGGAATGCCTTCAACGAACGGTGCCGGCTGGAGGGAGGCACAAGTGGGAAAGGGGGATGATGGCTGCTAATGATTTAGGGTTAGGGTATGAGCAATGGAACAGTTATACCCGTTCCATCCAAACAAGGAACCATATTGACGGAAATAGTCCCTCATTCTCTCTTTTTCTTACAAAACAAATCCTTTATTTACCCTTTAAACCCTTGCTCCCATAACTCTTTTCAATACTAGTCCAACAGTTACAAAATAACCCTTCCTCTATAAATTATTCTCAATTAAGATCCATAAATTACCATTTAACCCCTCCTTTTGAGAATCCTTACAAATCAAGTCCAAGATTTACACTTTTAACCCCTATCTTCTAAACTTGTGACAATTAGCTCTTCGAGACCATCCTTTGATATATAATTATTTATTTTAGGGCTACCATTTGTTCATTAATTTATTTATTTATCTAATAAATAAATAGGGTATTACAACTCTCCCCCACTTAAATTAGATTTCGTCCTTGAAATCATTCCTTACCATTCCTTACTCGCACAACCACTCTAGTATCATGGTCACCAATATGGGCACGCCTTAGCCTTCCCAGGGTAGCCATGACCAATCCTCGTAAAGCCCTAGAATCCGCAGGTGAACGAATTCCTCACAACAAGTTCACATCTACTTTGTCTAAATCTACTATCTCGAGATGGTCTGATTCCCTGACAGACCACTCATATTGATTCATCATCGATGAATCCAGTCCGTTTATCCCTCGACCGACTACTCAACTTTCAATAACTCGAGGCTCCCACTATAAAACAGGTTCACAGACCTAATTACCCCTGCAGATCACTTATTCTTGGTCGAGGCTTAGCTAATCCCGCTGGGAGTGACTTGTCACTTCCCCGTCAACCGGCTATTCCGTCCGTACTTGCAACTTGAAAGACAAATGCCAAGACTGCCCAAACACTGAAATTGCCCAAACACTTAACTGCCTGAAGCAGTATGTTGCCACATGGCTGCTTTCCAAAATCTAACGAGACCTACCTGGTCTCAATTTATTCACCAACCATCTGAAATACTAGGTTTCGGCCCGACAGTGGAGCCAAGGGACTCCCACTTAGTCGCCTCACGCGACTTTCGAACGAAATCCTTCTCCGGAACTAGTTGCCACTAGTTATCATGCCATTGAGGCTCTAACAACTTTCTGATCTAACCGATCGAGTCCATGCGTCGAATCCTGTCATCATCAAATCCAAGGCTAATAGTGATTGCCAACTAACCGATGGTAGTCTTAAATCACAAGCAATCTCATACAGTCTCATCGTTGGCTTAACCAGATCTAATCCTTTTGAGTAAATCCGAAATCCAAGCTGTTGATTTCCATATCCCCACTGCAGCACCCGAACTGGTGGGTACTATTGCTCCTTTCGCGTCCTAACAACATACTCATGCTATCTACCAACCTAGCGAATGCTACGGCTACATCCACAGACTTACAACACTCCCCAAACTAAATGACCAGTAGTGAATGCTACGGCTACCCCCGTAGTCTTACAACACTTTCCATACTAACTGACAACTAGTGAATGCTACGACTACCCCCGTAGTCTTACGACACTTTCCAAACTATCTGACTGCTAGTGGATGCTACGGCTACCCCCGTAGTCTTACAACACTTTCTAACTGAGTCAAACACACATTCGACCTAACACACCACTGAACTTGAGTCCTAACCGAAACTCTAACTTGGTTCCCAAAACCTGCTATCATGTGACCCAACTCTATCTTACCACAACCCATTCCAGTGATCAAAGCGTCACAGTAACCCACGAAATCATCTACACCCTCTGGCATAGTGAGAATCAGTGCCTCGCACAACCACTGTCTGAGAGTCTCGAAGGTTGCCTGCTACTCAGGCCCCTAATGAAAGGCCACCGATTTCTTGGTCGGTCGGCTCAAAGGAACCACAATCTCGAAGAAGTCCCATGTAAATCTCTGGTAGTAAACTGCTAGACCTAGGAAACTTCGAATCTCAGATGGAGACCTCGGAATCTCCCACTGCATCACGACATCTATCTTGGTCGGATCAACTAGAATATCGTTCTGGTAGATAAGGTGCCCAAGAGATTGCACCTCACGCAACCAGAACTCACAGTTAGTGAACTTTATAAAAATTCTCTCCCCCACTTAGATTCAATTAAGTCTTCACATTAATTGAGAATTGAAGGGTTCCCAATCCTTCTTGCTTTCTAATATCCCACCGATGACAACCTGTGCCTGCCAATGCTAGCGTTTAATCGCCGATTAAACCTTGAGATCTCCCATCCTCGGAAATCTCGATGAGTACTCTTGAAATTTGCTCCAGTCTGACACCTCAATCATTCTAACATGCTGTCAATTGAAGACTTTAATCTTCACTCCAACTGACGAATCCTCGTTCCTGATGGGTTTTAGCCATATGAACATTCCTATGTGCACATACAAACCCTAATTCTTAGATCTAGGTTTCTCTAATTGAACATGCATTGTATCCAAGACTTCTAATGATAATTCTAGTATAATAACATAAGAAAAAATAGATCTTGAAGATTACCTTAAGTTGCTTGCTTGAATCTTCTTGTCCTTGGAGCTTAGAGTCACAATTGTCACTCCTCTAATGGCTTACAAACACCAACTTAACAAGAGGATGATTGGAGAGAGAGCGGAGAGCGCAAGAAGTCGGCCAGGGTTCTTCCAAAGACAAGAGTGTCGATTTCCTTGACCCCTTGGGTCTATTTATACTTGTAAGGCTCCTAGGGTTTCACCCTTAAACCCCAATTGGATAACTTAGGCCCTAAGCAATCCAATCCCCTTATGATAAGCCCTTGGACGAATTGTAGGCTCTTCCAAAGCCCTAAAACCGTCCGCCCCTTATCCTTAAGGGATTATAGCCCAAAATACAACTATCATACAACTGACAGTTTATGCCGTTTTATTTAATTTATCACTTTAAGTCACCAAATTAATTCCTAATTAATTTATGACTTATATTAATCAAATAATAATATTATTATTCCTTATATTATTCTCATAATATATTAATAATATTTCTTCTCTCATTACAAATCATCCTGTCAAGTTACTATGGTGAAGGCAACCCAAAAGGACCATGCACAACCGGGTCAAATACTTGCCTAATATAGTTGCAGCCTTAGACACTATTCCAACAGTCTCCCACTTGGATAAGTCTAGTAAATATATACATAAGCACAATTCGATTAGCAATCGTAGCTCTCAAAGACGCTGTCAAACTCTGATCTTATCAATCTTGTCCTTTAGATAAGGGATCATACAGTCCTCTGTTTAGATGTCATGCGGACAATTCTTATGGAATCTATTGTCCAGCAGTTGGTTTCTCGATCTTAGATTTATTCGACGTAGAACTTAATCGAACACATCAATTCAGTTCTGATCGGGCCCGGCACATAAGTCAAATCAAATCATCGAGCGGCCGAGATATCGCTTTTACCCTCTTAGGATAAAAATAACCGATAAACTTCGACTTATATGCATTTACTTATTCATTAATCAACTATTCACAACAATGCGTTTTATAACATGAAGTTACTGATGCGGTTTCGCATTATCAATGTACAACCAATTAACAAATAACATACCATATATCTAGGTTTTAAGACCATATGATATTATCGTCTTGCGATCACCCTTTTTATCACATTCCATAAGGTGATTCCAGCAAGTGCGGGTTTGTTCCAATGCTCAAAACTAGTTCATAAGCACTCACAAACGTTGCAGCAACCTTTTGCTATGTCTAATACCATTTAGACAATCTACACACCAATTCATGACAATCTTCATTCATACCTACTTTCAACATATGATCGATTGTGGATCGTTTGAATAATTCGATTATTCTTAATAAACTCAATTATTCTGGAAGTCAAAACATGCAAAGTGAAACAATAGCTAAACAATTAACATAAGATAGTAACATTACTCATAAATAATACTCCTTTATTTAATCATCAAATGTTAATTACATTTATCTATTACACGTTTCTAATATTATCTAATCTAGTCTAATATCATCTCTCAGCCCAATACTCCTAGCATGCTGCAAATGCTTAACCCTACTCAGTCCCTTCGTAAGCGGATCTGCTGGGTTATCTTCTGATGATATCCTCCTAACCACGAGGTGTCCTTCTTCTACTCGATGTCTAATGAAATGATACTTTCTGTCGATATGACGAGATCTACCATGATCCCTCGGTTCCTTGGTTAAGGCAACCGCTCCTTCATTATCACAGAAAATCTCCATAGGCTCTTTGATGGTAGGCACAACTCCAAGATCACCAATGAAGTTCTTTAACCATATTGCCTCCTTCGACGCTTCGCTCACTGCAATGTACTCTGATTTGCACGTTGAATCAGCTACGGTTTCCTGCTTGGAACTTTTCCAAGTTACTGCTCCTCCATTCAGGGTAAAGACCCAGCCCGACTGTGAACGGTAGTTTTCCCTGTCGGTCTAAAAGCTGGCGTCACTATACCCTCGCACCTTCAAGTCATCACTGCCTCCAAGGACTAAAAACCATTCTTTGGTCCTCCGAAGGTACTTAAGGATATTCTTGGCCACAATCCAATGGGCTCTGCCAGGGTTCCCTTGATATCTACTAACCATGCTCAAAGCAAAGGCTACATCAGGGCGAGTACACGTCATAGCATACATGATTGAGCCAATTGCAGAAGCGTATGGTACTCGGCTCATCTCTGCTATTTCGGCTTCGATACTCGGACTTTGAGTCTTACTCAACTTGGCATTACTTTGTATCGGTAATTCTCCATTCTTCGAATTTTCCATACTAAAACGTTTTAGTACTTTATCTATGTAAGTGTTCTGACTAAGTCCTATTAGTCTCTTACTTCGTTCTCTCACTATCCTTATTCCCAAAATATAGGAAGCCTCTCCGAGGTCCTTCATAGCGAAACACTTCCTGAGCCAGGACTTAAATTCCTGTAGTGTCGGGACGTCGTTTCCTATGAGTAGTATGTCATCGACATACAGAACGAGGAAGCTTACTATGCTCCCACTGGCTTTGACATATACACACGATTCATCTTTGCTTCGTACAAACCCAAACTCTTTGACTTTCTCATCGAAGCAAAGATTCCATCTGCGAGACGCTTGCTTAAGTCCATAAATGGACTTCTCAAGCTTGCACACTCTATTGGGATGATTTGTATCGACAAAACCCTCTGGCTGAGCCATGTAAACATACTCAGCCAACTCCCCATTAAGGAAAGCGGTCTTGACATCCATTTGCCAAATCTCATAATCATGAAATGCGGCAATTGCTAGCATCACTCTAATAGATTTTATCTTCGCAACTGGTGAGAAGGTCTCATCATAGTCAACTCCGGGAGTTTGAGTAAAGCCCTTCGCAATCAATCGCGCCTTATATGTGTGTACGTTTCCATCCACGTCGGTCTTCTTCTTGAAGATCCATTTGCACCCAACAGTCTTACGTCCGAGCACATTATCAACCAAATTCCAAACTTGGTTGTCATACATGGATTGGATCTCGCTGTCCATTGCCTCTTTCCATTTCGCAGACCCCGAGCCTGCCATGGCTTCCTTATAGCTATTAGGTTCATCTAGATTTATTAGTGTACCATCACTAATATACGTGTCCCCTTCGGTAGTAATATGAAAACCATAAAACTGGGGTTGAACTCTAACTCTTTCGGAATGCCTAATAGGTAAGGACTCATCAATTGGCTCAACTGAAGTTTCCTCCTCGGGTTGAGTGCCAGCGGTAGAGGTTCCTTCATCAATCGATTCTTGAATCTCTTCAAGCTCGAGAATTAGAATGGGTTTAAGGAACCAAGAATTAGAATGGGTTTAGTTATTAGACAATATAGCGTAAATACCTACATGGTTAGGTTTCAATTTCCCATCCTTAACATCTTGCAGGTACTTTGGGCAGTTTTGCTTCCATTGTGACTTTTCATTGCAATAGAAGCATTCAGCCTCTTTAGGGTTGGTAGAAGGAGTGACAGAACCTCTTTTGGTTCTACTTGAAGAGTACACATCAAGGGACTTTCCCTTGGTACCCTTGGAAGGGCTCTTCCTCTTCTTCCCTTTGCTTTGCCCGATTGCCAAGACAGGGGTCGCGGTAGGACTAAGAGTGGTAACAACCGATTTACTTTTGAGACCACTTTCGACAGTCTTCAAAAGTACTTGAAGTTTGCTGAGTGTAACTTCCTCCTTGTTCGTGTGATATGTCATTCAGAATTGATCATAACACGAAGGTAAGAAGTGAAAAATGATGTTAATTGCCAACTCCTCGGGAAAGTTCACATTCAATTTCAGCAAACGGTCCATGAATCTTTGCATTTTCTGCATGTGGCCCATGATGGGTTTGATGGGTTTTATACAAACAATCCTATGTGTGCATGCAACCCTAGATTTGGATCTATGTTTTCTCTATTAGATACACAACTTTATGAACACAAGAAGAACCCTAGCATACACCTAGGTATTTCGAAATCTATGTAGTAGAAGTGATTACATACCTCTTGTTGTTATATTGCAATAACAACACAAATCTTCAATCTCTTAGTCTTGAAAGCAAGTACCACAAGTGTAGTACCTCTAATGGCTCACAAACACCACAAGCAAATGGAGAGGCAAGAGAGATAGAGGGGAGAGGCAGGAAATAGGCTCTAAGCCTTCTAGGGATCAAGTGGCCGATTTCCTAAGGCCTAAGGGGTCTTTATATAGGGTATAGATTAGGGTTTCAGTCCTTATCCTTATCTAATTGCTTGCCCACCAAGCAACCCATAAGATAAGCCTAGAAGTCTTATCCTTTGACGAATTCTAAGGCCCTATCACCTTGAGTTCGTCCACCCTATCCATGGGGCATCCATTGCCCTAATTTGCAACTATCACATAATTACAATTTAGCCCCTCTAGTTTAATTAATTCGTTTGATCACAAAATTAATTTTTAATTAATTATTGACCAATATTAATTAAACAAATACGATTTATCCTTTAATATATTATTATTATAATATATTAATAAATCATAATAACCTCTTTCTCTATTATTTCTCCAGTCAAGTTGCTTTGGTGAAGGCAACCCAAAAGGACCATGCACAACCGGGTCAAGTACTTACCAAATATGGTTATGGGCTTAGACACTAATCCAACAGTCTCCCACTTGGATAAGTCTAGTAACCACAAATTCAAGTATAACTCGATTAGAAATCGTAGCTCTCAAACACGCTCTCGAACTCTGATCTTATCAGCAACCTGTCCTTTAGATAAGGGATCGTACAGTCCTCTGTTTTAGATATCGTGCGGACAATCTCATGGAACATAGTCATACTTATTGTCCAGCAGTTTGATTCTCGATCTCGGATTCATTTGACATAGAACTTAATTGAACACATCAATTCAGTCCTGACCGGGCCCGACACATAAGTCAAATCACATCATCGAGGAGCCCTGGTATCGCTTTTACCCTCTTAGGATAAAAGAAACAGATAAACTTTGACTTATATGCATTTACTACTCACTAATCAAATTATACACAACAATGTGTTTTATGACATCAATTTACTGATGCGGTTTCGAATTATCAATGTACAATCAATTAGCAAACAATAAAACATATATCTTGGTTTTAAGACTATATGATATTATCGTGTTGCGATCACTCGTGGAAAATTCCATGATGTGATTCCAGCAAGCGCGGGTTTATTCCAATGCTCAAAACTTATTCATAAGCACTCATGAACATTGTAACAAACCTTTGTTATGTCTAATACCTTTCAGAAAATCTACACACCAATTCATGATAGTCTTCACTCATACCTACTTCCAACATATGAGCGACTGTGGACCGTTTGAATAATTCGATTATTCTTCATTAACTCAATTATTCAGGAAGTCAAAACATGCAAATCAAAATAATAGTTAAACAATCAACATAAGACAGTGACTGTACTAATAAATAATACTCCTTTATTTAATCATCAAATGTCAATTACATTTATCTATTACACGTTTCTAAACTATCTAATCCAAACTAACATCGTCCTTCAGCCCAATACTCCTAGCGTGCTGCAAGTGATTAACCCTACTCAGTCCCTTCGTAAGCGGATCTGCTGGGTTATCTTCTAACGATATCCTCTTAACTACGAGGAGTCCTTCTTCTACCCGATGTCTAATAAAGTGATATTTTCTATCGATATGTCGAGATCTACCATGATCCCTCGGTTCCTTGGTCAAGGAAACCGCTCCTTCATTATCACAGAAAATTCACATAGGCTCCTTTATGTCAGGTACAACTCCAAGGTCTCCAATGAAGTTCTTCAACCATATCGCCTCCTTTTACGCTTCGCTCGCTACAATGTACTCTGATTTGCACGTTGAATCAGCTACGGTTTCTTGCTTGGAACTTTTCCAAGTCACTGCTCCTCCATTAAGGGTAAAGACCCATCCCGAATGTTAACGGTAGTTGTCCCTGTCGGTCTGGAAACTGGCGTCACTATACCTCGCACCTTTAAGTCATCACTCCCTCCGAGGACTAGAAACCATTCCTTGGTCCTCCAAAGGTACTTAAGGATATTCTTGACTGCGGACCAATGTGCACTTCCAGGGTTCCCTTGATATCTACTGACCATGCTCAAAGTGAAGGCCACATCATGGCGAGTACAAGTCATAGAATACATGATTGAGCCAAATGCGGAAGCGTAAGGTACTCGGCTCATCTCTGCTATCTCAACTTCGGTATTCGGACTTTGAGTCTTACTCAACATGGCATTACTTTTTATCGGTAATTCTCCCTTCTTCGAGTTCTCCATACTAAAATGTTTTAGCACCTTGTCTAAGTAAGTATTCTGACTAAGTCCTATTAGTCTCTTACTTCGCTCTCTCACTATCCTTATTCCTAAAATATAGGAAGCGTCTCTGAGGTCCTTCATAGCGAAGCACTTCCCGAGCCAGGACTTAACCTCCTGCAGAGTCAGGATGTCGTTTCTTATGAGTAATATGTCATGGACATACAAAACGAGGAAGCTAACTATACTCCCACTGGCCTTGACATACACACATGATTCATCTTCGCTTCGTACAAATCCAAACTCTTTGACTTTCTCATCGAAGCAAAGATTCCATCTGCGAGATGCTTGCTTAAGTCCATAAATGGACTTCTCAAGCTTGCACACTCTATTGGGATGCTTCGTATCGACAAAACCCTCTGGCTGAGCCATGTAAACATCCTCAGCCAACTTCCCATTAAGGAAAGTGGTTTTAACATCCATTTGCCATATTTCATAATCATGAAATGCAGCAATGGCTAGCATCACCCTAATAGACTTTATTTTAGCAACTGGTTAGAAGGTCTCATCATAGTCAACTCCGGTAGTTTGAGTAAAGCCCTTCGCAACCAATCGCGCCTTATATGTGTGTACGTTTCCATCCACGTCGGTCTTCTTCTTGAAGATCCATTTGAACCCAACGGTCTTACGTCCGAGCACATTATCAACCAATTTCCAAACTTGGTTGTTATACATGGATTGGATCTCGCTGTCCATTGCCTTTTTCCATTTCGCAAACCCCGGGCCTGCCATGGCTTCCTTATAGCTATTAGGTTCATCTAGATTTATTAGTGTGCCATCACTAATATACGTGTCCCCTTCGGTAGTAATATGAAAACCATAAAACTGGGGTTGAACTGTAACTCTTTCGGAACGCCTAAGAGGTAAGGACTCATCAATTGGCTCAACCGAAGTTTCCTCCTCGGGTTGAGTGCCAGCGGTAGAGGTTCTTTCATCAATCGATTCTTGAATCTCTTCAAGCTCGATTTGCCTCCCACTGTCTCCTTGGCTTATGAGTTCTCGCTCTCAGAAAACTCCTCTTCTCGCAACGAAGACAACATTGTCCTTCGGTGTATAGAAGAGATATCCAAAGGATTTCTGCGGGTAACCGATGAAAATACATCGCTCACTACGAGGTTCGAGTTTGTCATGAGTATCTCGTCTTACGAAAGCCTCGCAGCCCCAAACCTTTATATGTGCCAACAAGGGAGCTTTCCCTGTCCACATCTCGTGAGGTGTTTTGGCAACCTTCTTTATAGGGACTAAGTTAAGGATATGGGCGGCAATCTCTAAGGAATACCCCCAGAATCAGATAGGTAGTGAAGCACGACTCATCATGGAACGAACCATGTCCAACAGGGTTTGATTACGCCTCTCAGCCACACCATTCAATTGCGGTGTCCTAGGTGGCGTCAATTGTGAAACTATTCCAGACTCTCTGAGATAGTCGTGGAATTCAAGACTTAGGTACTCTCCTCCTCGATCGGATCGAAGCATCTTGATTTTCCTGCCCAATTGATTCTCCACTTCATTCTTGAACTTTTTGAGCTTTTCAAACGTTTCTGACTTTTGCTTGATTAAATAGATATACCCATATCTACTATAGTCATCGGTAAAAGTCACATAGAAGCGGTTTCCATCCTTCGTGGTTGATCTAAAGGGTCCACATACATCGGTATGTATGAGGTCCAATAAACCTTCACCCCTTTCAATGTACTAGTGAAGGGTAACTTTGTCATCTTTCCATGTAAACAAGACTCACATGTGTCATCTTCCCTAAGGTCGAATGACTCCAACACTCCATCCTTTTGGAGTTGGGCTATGCGCTTCTTGTCGACATGTCCAAGACGACAATGCCACAAGGATGCTTTATCCATACTATTGGAAGAATCCATGCATAAAACATCATTTCCTAGTTTATCTACAATCATAACAGTTTCATAAATTCCATTACATGGTATTGCTTCAAAATATAAGACACCATTTAGATAAGCACAAATAGAACCATTCTCATTATCAAAAGAAAATCTAAATCCTTGTCTAAACAAACCATGAAATGAAATGATGTTTCTTGCCATTTCTGGCGAAAAGAAACAATTATTCAAATCTAAACATAAACCATTCCTAAGCATTAGAGAATACACTCCAATCTTGGTCACAGGCGACGATCTTCTGTTCCCCATGATTAGATTTATTCTTCCATGCTCCACATCCCTATTTCTTCTTAGTCCCTGCAATTCAGAACAAATGTGGTAACCACACCCGGTATCAAGGACCCAAGAAATAACATGAGATGAATCATTAGATTTAATTGTGTATATACCTATGAAAGACGGCTTGATCTTTCCTTCCCTGATGGCTTGTAGGTATTCTGGGCAGCTTCTCTTCCAATGGCCTATTTTGTGGCAATGGTGGCACTCTGCCTCCTTTGGGTTAGGGTTAGGCTTAGTGGGATCAACTTTGGTCCCACTAGAAGAGGAACCATCTCGGGACTTTCCCTTGCGGTGGCTCTTTGACGAAGCCTTCCTCTTCTTGCCTCTTCCTTGCCCAATGGCCAAAACAGGAGCAGCGGGTGGATTGGGAGTGGGTGCAACAGACTTGTCCTTGAGGTTGCTCTCACCAACCCTAAGGAGACCTTGGAGCTTACTTAGGGTGACCTCTTCCTTGTTCATGTGGTAGGTCATCCTAAATTGGTTGTAACACGGAGGCAAGGAGTGAAGGACCATGTCGATAGCCAAGTCTTCCCCAAATTCAATATTCAACTTGCGAAGACGATCGACATACCTTTGCATCTTTTGCAAGTGTACGGTTAGAGATTCTCCATGTTCCATTTTAGCAGAGATCATGTTAGTGAAAATCTCACAACGCTCCTGCCTCGCGTTTTAATGGTGTCTCTCCAACAAGTCTTGGTACATTTCGTACGGATACATGTCCTCATAGGACTTTTGGAATTCGGCGTTCATTATGGCTATCATGATGCAATGAACTTTCGTCGCATCACGTTCATGAGTCTCAAAAGCAGTCATTTCAGCCGGAGTAGCAATTTCTGGGTTGACTTTCTCGAGCTTCTCATCAAGGACATACTCCTTGTCCTCGTAGCGAGCAATCGTGCGAATGTATCTTATCCATTCGCTAAAGTTTGTTCCATTGAAAGTCACCTTTTGGCAAAGGCTCATCAATGTGAACAAGCTAGCAGCAGCGTTGTTCGCGTTCGACATCTACAGATAGAAAGGACAAAGATTGATTAGAATTTAAAATCCCTAATTATTACCCAATAAGAAAAAATTAGGGCTAGGATCCAACAACATTATTTACATATTAGAAAAGGGATGCCGTAATCTAACATGCAAACGATTTGAAGGTACGTGAATGACGATTCACTAATTCTCCACCATGAAAACATAACCATAAGTTCTCAATGTATTGCGAATTCCTAGGTTTCGATGAGATTCATTGAACTTTTCAATGGCATGTTTAAATCTCGATATGCTCCTCTCGTTTGTGACGGGGATACCGAGGATCACAAAGTGGGTGTGAATAACCATGCAAATCTACACGGTGCCTTCATTGTAACAATCACTCATTCGATGTGCCAGTAAACCACACATGCTCCATCGAACTATGATAAACAATGAATCACCCTTTGCCACCTTTTCTTAAAACCAATTAGTGTGCCGGTAAACCACACACGCTCCACTAACTTCTTAGCAAGGGTGCAAAGTGTAATTTCATGGGATTGCATCAATTCACTTTTCCTAAAGTAACTAGGATTGGGAATTTTGAAAAACATGTAGTTACTTTGTATTTCATATTATACTTTTAATGA
The DNA here is from genome assembly GCF_051521515.1 of Lactuca serriola. NCBI lineage: Eukaryota > Viridiplantae > Streptophyta > Magnoliopsida > Asterales > Asteraceae > Lactuca > Lactuca serriola. The sequence continues at coordinate 76,163,896 of NC_136414.1, forward strand.
GGAGATGAGGTTGCCCTATCCTACCCATTCGGCTAACGACCCTCCACCGATCAAGCAAGCGGTGGGTGTGAGTGTACACCCATTAAGCGCTATTTTATAGGCCGCAACCTTATACCCACCTTATAGACCGGCTTCGTGAATGAGGCCTACTAACGATAAGACTAGAATTTTAATTATACATATATATATATATATATATATATATATATATATATATATATATATATATATATATATATTAATCTTGTAATATTATATTAGTATAGGGTTGAATTTTAAACTTGTAAAATTCTAGGGTTTGAAATTTAAATTGTCTAAATTAAACTTTTAATCACAAAACATAAATTTCAAAACTTGAGGACAAGTTTTAAACTTTTCAAAACATAAGGGATCAAATAACAAATAATTCAAATTAACCATTTAATCTCATAATTATCTTTATTTGATTTATTTAAATGTTTCTTGCAAAACAATTTACCAATTTAATTAAAATAATCAATCAATTATCACATAAGGAAATTATTATTCAATTAATTGATAAATATCTTTAATTAGGTCAAGGATATACTCAAATATATATTAAAATGGGATTTATATTGACCCATTAAGATAAAGGCAAGTTTCTATAAGATAAACAGCAAGAAATCCCGAAACTAGCTCTTTCTGACGCTCAAACTCACCGAGTACCACAATGGACTCGCCGAGTTGAGGCCTACTCGCCGAGTCCACTATGGAACTCGCCGAGTTCATCAGGCAGAATGAAAAAATTCGAATTTCGCAAGCAACAATCAAGCAACCAATGCATCAATTCAATAGAAACCAATCAAAGCTCTGATACCACTGATGGGTTTTAGCCATATGAACATTCCTATGTGCACATACAAACCCTAATGCTTGGATCTGGGTTTCTCTAATTGAACATGCATTGTATCCAAGACTTCTAATGATAATTCTAGTATAATAACATAAGAAAAAACAGATCTTGAAGATTACCTTAAGTTGCTTGCTTGAATCTTCTTGTCCTTGAAGCTTAGAGTCACAATTATCACTCCTCTAATGGGTTACAAAGATCCGAACTGATAACGGTACACGAGGAACCCACTTCGCAAGATGCATCCTTCTGCGGATTCATCAAGGACCTTTCGTCATGCAGGATGGCATATATGATCCTTGGTAACCCAAACACTAGCAGAAAAATCCAACCAACATATCCCAATCTAATCAATCTATCCTCTTGTCAAGGATCTACACTTGCATGCAATTCTAAGGCTCACGCAATCAGGCATAACCTAAACAGGCTATCCTATCACTAATTGATCAGTACTATCATGCAGCTCAACGAGCACATCCAGCAGGCATGTAAGGCATCCTCCATAGATCCTTAGCCCTAATCTGGCATGCAGTTCTCATAATCATATCAGATCATAACATAACATGTACGGGTATCTTGGGGAAAACTTACTTAAGCTCGGCTGATTGCACGCATCACACACTTTGTTCTTCTCAAAGTTCTTTTCTCTTTTCAGATTCTTGTCAAACTCCTTTTTATAAAATGGTTTTACTTTTGAAAATTTTCATCCCAAGCCCTTAGTTTGCGTTCAGACACAACCGAGAGTATGTCCGAATCCCTCAAACCAAGGCTCTGATACCAACTTGTAACATCCCAAAATTCAAGGCCAAAAATTTCATTTTCAATTAGGTTATTACATAAAACCAAAGTGTCAATAATCAAAATATAATATTATGAAACCATATTAGAGAATAATCCCAAGGATCTCGTGTGCGGAAAACATAGTGTGATGCGCTGCGACCAAGCCGACTCCTTTCCTTTGAAACAAAGTACCTGGAACCAAAATTGTAAACCGTAAGCACGAAGCTTAGTGAGTTCCCCCATCATACCACATACCACATAACACCATCGGTATCTCTCAACCGGTAACTGCCATCAGTATCTTTCAACCGGTAACCAGGGACTATTTCACCTCTACCACTATCACATAATAATATGTCATAAACATACAGATCACGTACTAACATCATAAACATACTGATCACATACAAACATATCATAAACATGCTGATCACATACTAACACATCATAAACAAACAGATAAGCATTGCATGGGTTCTGTATACCCCTTCGGTATCTTTCAACCAGTAACTGCCATCGGTATCTTTCAACCGGTATCTGCCATCGGTATCTTTCAACCGGTATCCACCAACGGTATCTTTCATCCAGTAACCAGAGACTATTTGACCCCTACCACTATCATATAATAACATGATATAATCATACAGTCAGGCATATCTGGGGTACTAACCTACCCTTCGATCCTAACGACCGAGTCAGGGAAGAACTATTCCCTGTTACTACCACCGACACACATAGCATATCACATAAGCACATCACATAAGCATATCTCACAAGCATATCACATAAGCATACCAAGATAATTATCACAAAGACAATTATCTACCAACTACCCCTGTTGGTGGGCCGGCATTGTGGCCTTAGACCCACCCCTACTGGAAGGTAACTCACCTCATACTGCTGAAGTCCCGAAGACTCAATCCCACATTGCTGAAGTCCCGCAGACTAAACCTTAGGCCCATTAAATTATTTTAGTCCACATGATTATTCTTGGATGGCCCATTAATAATCCAATCATCAAGGCCCAAAAGAAAGGCCCAACAATAAACCCAAGTGAAGTTAGGGTTTCTCATAAAATGCCGATTAGGGTTAAGTTTCCTACTTAACCCATTAAGGACTTAATCCACTAAGGACTTAATCCATTAAGTCCAATATTGGTTAGATTAGTTTTTGCCAATGGTTATTATTTAATATCTCTAGTTAATAAATAATTCCCGTGCGTGTCCCGATTAATTCTCAAAATTAAGGTTTTATCGTCATTAGGGTTTCCAACCAAAATACTAGTCCATTTATTAATTTGTTGGGCTTTAAGGTCAATTAGGGCTTTATTAGGCCTATTAAGCCCACTAGAATAATATTAAAGCCCATTAGGGTTTTCATTCAGCCCATTAGATTCCGTTAAGATTTACCCATTTGAGGTTACAAGGCCCATTAGGGTTTCAAGCACCCCTCCAAACGAATCAACTCACAAGGAAAACACACCGCCACCCGACACGACGGCTGGTGGCAGCAGGTGGCGGCAGCCACCACCCTAAGGTGGTGGTTTTCAATTTCTTTTATTATTCCATTTACAATTACAATGAAAAATACCAAAAATAATCACACACCCACTACACTAAAATAAACACACACAGCCACCCCTTGTGGGTGGCTGGTGGTGGTTCATGGTGGCAGCCACCACCCCACGGTGGTGGTGGTGGCCCTTTAGTGAAATCCGATCAACTAGCCACACATTTTATGTTTGAAAACGGATCCAAGCCACCCACCTGGTGGCGTACGGCGGCAGCGACGACTTGGAGTGGTGAGCAACAGCAACGTTATCAGCGACAGCCACCATGGCCGGCAACCATGGTGGTTTTTCTCGAGTCTTTTTCTGGCCAAACGGAATCTACACCCGTATCCTTTTAACCACAGTGGCTTCTTAATGGAAGAATCATCCAATCCAAGCCACCTCTGTGGTGGCGTGAGGCAGTCGAACGGAGAAGAGAGAAGAGAAGAAGACGACATAGAGGAACAAACGCAGCAGCAGCGGCGGCTGAATGTCTTCATGATGGGGCACATCAGCGGCAAAAACACACGATGGGGAGTCAGTGACGGAGATCACCCGCATGTTAATAGAGACGTCGATGTTCTGCCCAGAGTTTGCTTCCGAGCAGGCTCAGAGAACCTGTTATCTGAAAATGCTTAAGACTGACATCAGTCAGTTTGTGTCTACCCAGCGATGTGATACTCTTATGGAGTTACAGGAGGCCGCTAGGAGGCGTGATTTGCAGATTGAGCTGTAGTTGAGGGAGCAGCGGCAGGCCCCAGCACTGTCGCAACCGGCGTCAAAGCGGTCTAAGACTGCTGAATCTAGGACCGGGGGTCAGCAGAGCCGCACTTGTGGAAAGTGCGGCAAGGGTCATTCTGAAGTTTTCCGGACGGGTAATGTGACATCCCCATTTTCACGGCCAGAAAAGATCGATTTTGTTTATGCTTTTTAAAATTCAAAGTAACATTTTAAATAAAAGTGTTGCGGAATTTGTCCCAAAACAAAATATGATAAAGATTTACCAAAAGCATTTCCGTAGAAATGTATTTCATTAAAAAGACTCGGGATGTCATGTTCGAGATAGATCATAAGCATAAACAATACAATATAGGCCTTATTACATTATTCCGTATTTACAGGCCTAAAATCCATTAATCTCTCATCCCAAGACATCACATTTATGCTCATGCGCCACTACCTGTAATATAAGAAACTGAGTGGGTCAGGCTTGGGAGCCTGGTGAGCACATAGGGTTTTCAACCCACAATAAATAAGTTTATTAACTTTATCAAACCAAACAAACCCGATTACCCATTCCCGTTATCCTCACTTTACGTCCCTAAGACATGTAACACAAGGGACCTAGTCTAAGGACTATCATCGGGATGGACACTACTGCTAAGGGGATTCCTCAAATATAAATGTCCTTAAGGCAACCATGTGGGGGATGCAGTACACCTGGTGAGCACACAATTCAAATAAACACACAGTTCAAATAAACACCTACAGGTTGCGAGCCTGCTAGCATTCCACTGGACTGTCTAGAATAGTCCGTGCTCGTCATCTATACTCCGCTAGATGACTGGATCATCAATAACATCTATAACAAGGCCTCTCATTATTTCATTTTATCACACAACAACTAATACATCTACCCATGTTTTACCCCAACATTTTCGTAGATATAAAATACATATATAGTTTAAATTATTGAAAACATGTATAAAAATGTTCATCCAACATAGATAGCAAGTATTCAGATAATATGCACACATAACACGTAATTTATATAAAATACTTCATATCTATGGGTAAGCTGAAAGTAATTATGCACTCACTTGAAAGGTGGTGACTCAGCACTCGGACAGCGCTTCGATACTCTCAAAACAATTTTCCTTCGATAAAACCTAGTACCAATACCACTAGGGTTTAGTCTAACGATAATCACGACAAATTAATAGGCTGACTATTATTACTATTATATAAGCGTTAAATAACACTCAATATAACTCATAATAATAGCCCAAATAATTATTTTAAGGACCTAATAACATTCCTATAATTATTTGAAAGCTATATTAAAAATTGCGTAAGCGTAGCTCACTTACAGCGGATTTTAAAGAAAAGCGGACTTTATTTGGAGTAGCGTTTCGAAACCGAAAGACACTTTTTCTCGAGATTCCGGGAGCCTCGGGGCTTCCTTAGGGTGCTAGGGGTTCACCTAGACTTTAGGGGACTCAAAAGGGGCTAGAGAGAGAAAGTTATTAGAGAGAGAATGAGTTTTGGTGCAAGAAAATCGGCTGCCATCGCACCCCTTTTATACGTGCGAGGCCTCGCAAGTACGCTAGGCATAAAGAGGTTACGCGGGGCATAGTCCTCGGAAAAGGCTTCCACGTCGGATCCAACTGGCTCGCACGCGCCTAGTCTCGGAGTGGATAAGAAGCGAACGTACACGGGGCGTACTAGACCTCAGACGCGGGGCGTAGCAAAGCGACGTGTCATCATCCGAAGCGAGGACCGTGGGGAGCAAGGTATGGCTGGGATCGCGCCACGTCATCAATCTCGCACCAGGTTTCGCATTTTCGAGTCCCAACTTCAACAATTCGTATCTTCCACATACGAGCTCCATTTTTGACGTTCTTTATATCCAAGCGAAGGTGGGAACGTACTCTACAACTTTCGTTTGGACTCCATTGGCTAATTTTGAATTTATTTTAAAAGTTATATTATTAACAGGCCGGGACAGGATTGTTCCGTTAAATTCTCATAACTTCTTCATCCGACGTCCATTTTCGCCCTTATTTTCCTCGTTACGCTACTCTGAACAAGATCTTCGATTCTTGTTCAGGTCGTGTCGGCTAAAAACCGCTCGATCTAATATTCCAATTTCGGGTTGTACACTGCTAATCCGAAACTTCGAAAAATCATAACTTCCTCATACGAAGTCAGATTTGGGCATTCTTTTTATCGACGCTCTTAGTTTAGCATATTTTATGACTTTTGTTTAGATCGCTAAGGCTAAATCTCGCTCTATCGTAAATTTGCTATTTATGCTTCCCGGTATTGTGTCGGTTTTGTCGCGAAACTTCAACGGGTCATAACTTCTTCGTTATAACTCGGATTTCGGCGTTCTTTATATCCCCGGAATCCTTGTTTCGACGACTACAACTTTATATAAAGATATCAGGCTTATCTCACACATTAATTTTGACGCTTATTTTTATTCTTTATTAATTATACATTTATAATTAAATAATAAGCACATAAATACACATAATTCACATAATACTCAAATATTTCATCTTTATTACTTCAAAAAGAGTTACAATAGTTGACCTAGACTATTACATTGTAAAAAATGCTTAGCCCTGAAACCCGGGCATTACAATTCTCTCCCGCTTAGGATGATTCCGTCCCGGAATCATGCATCAGCAAATAGATGTGGATAAAGACTCATCATGTCGTCCTCTGTTAACCAGGTGAGATTTGGACCATTCGAATGTTTCCATCGGACTAGCACTAAGTCGACGATCTTGCATCGTAACTTCTTAGTCTTACGGTCAACAATTTCCTCAGGCTCTTCGATCAGCCTTTTATTCTCATCCATTCTTAACTTCGAGATTGGAATTATGCTGGGAACTTCTCCCGTGAACTTTCTTAAATAAAACACATGGAAGGTGTTATGAATACCATCGAGTTCTTTAGGCAATTCCAATTTGAAAGCTTGGTTCCCAACCTTCTGAAGAACTTTGAAAGGTCCAATAAACCTTGGACTCAACTTTCCTCGTTTCCCGAATCTTATAAGTCCCTTCCACGATGAGACTTTTAGCAAAATGGAATCCCCAACTTCAAAAGTCATTGGTCGTCTTTTCTTGTCAGCGCAGCACTTTTGATGATCTTGAGCTGGTAACATCCTTTCCCTAATCACTTTTAACTTCTCAGCGGTCTCATGGACTATTTCGGGGCCCATAAAATGCTTCTCTCCGGCTTCAAGCCAACAAGACGGCGTACGACACTTCTGTCCATACAAGGATTGATAAGGTTCCATCTTGATGCTCGAGTGGAAACTGTTGTTGTAGGAGAATTCTACCAGAGGTAAGTGCTCGTCCCAGTTCCCTTGGAACTCAAGGGTACATGCTTTCAGCATATCTTCCAGTGTCTGAATCGTTCTTTCGCTCTAACCATCAGTTTGCGGATGGTAAGCAGTACTCAAACACAACTTTGTACCCAACTCCTCTTGTAGACTCCTCCAAAACCTCGATGTGAAACGACTGTCACAATCTGATACGATTGTAAGAGGAACACCGTGAAGTCTTACAATTTCCTTCACGTAAGCATTTTTCGAGCTTATCCATAGACCACTTCTCGTTGGCTGCTATGAAGTGTGCACTCTTGGTGAAACGATCCATGACTACCCAAATCATGTCGTGACCATTCTTCGTCCTGGGCAGTCTAGTCACAAAATCCATGGTGATGTCTTCCCATTCACCCATGGGTACAGGTAAAGGTTCTAAACTCCCATACGGTTTCTGATGTTGTGCCTTAACCCTTGCACAAGTTACCCACTCGGCCACATACTTCGCAACATCGAGCTTCATCGTCGGCCACCAATAGTAGGGTTTTAGGTCCCTGTACATTTTAGTGCTACCGGGATGAATCGAGTGTATGGTCTTGTGTGCTTCTTCCATCATAAGGTCTCTTATTCCTCCTATCTTAGGTACCCAAATCCGATCTTGGAATACCTTCAGTCCTCAACTGTTTGTACCGAACACTAACGTTTTGCCCAAACGTTCTTCCTTTCGGTCATTCTTCTCTAAAGCTTCTTCTTGAGCTTTCCTAATACTTTCCACAATCGTTGAGACGACTTCAATTCTCAATGCTCTTGGCCTTTTCCTTTCAAGGTTGACTTTCCGACTTAGAGCATCAGCGACAACATTTGCTTTACCCGGGTGGTAAAGTATCTCACAGTCGTAGTCCTTGAGTAGTTCTACCCAACGTCGTTGCCTCATGTTCAATTCCTTCTGATTAAAGAGATACTGGAGACTCTTATGATTAGTGAACAACTTGCACTTCATGTCGTAGAGGTAATGCCTCCATATCTTTAGAGCGAAAACTACCGCTGCCAACTCCAAATCATGAGTGGGGTAGTTCTTTTATGCTCTTTCAATTGCCGAGATGCGTATGCTATCACCTTTTCTCTTTGGGTCAGAACACAACCCAACCCGACTCCAGATGCGTCACTGTAAACCGCGAAGTCTTCAACTCCATCTGGTAGAGAAAGTATCGGTGCTTCACATAACTTCTTCTTTAGCTTCTTGAATGCCTCATCGTGTTTCTCACTCCACGTATACGTAGCTCCTTTGTGAGTCAAAGCTGTCAATGGAGCAGCTATCGAAGAAAAGCCTTGGATAAATCGTCGGTAATATCCGGCTAATCCTAGAAAGCTTTGAATCTCTGTGGTACTTTTTGGACGTTCCCACTTCATCACAGCCTCGATCTTTGCGGAGTCAACCATTATCCCTTCTTGGTTAACCACGTGACCTAAGAACTGGACTTCTCGTATCCAAAAGTCGCATTTGGAGAACTTACTTTAAAGCTTCTCCTTCTTTAACACTTCCAACACTTCCCATAGATGCTTGCCATGCTTCTCTTGGCTTTTCGAGTAGATCAGAATGTCGTCGATGAACACTATCACAGATTTATCGAGAAATGGCTTACAAACCCTATTCATCAAATCCATGAATGTTGCTGGAGTATTGGTTAGTCCGAATGACATAACCAAGAACTCGTAGTGTCCATATCTCGTTTTGAATGCAGTTTCCTCAATATCCTGATCTCTCACTTTCAGCTGATGATATCCCGACCTAAGATCGATCTTTGAGAAGTAGCTCGAACCTTGTAGTTGGTCAAATAGGTCGTCAATCCTTGGCAATGGATACTTGTTCTTCACCTTTGTCTTGTTCAGCTCTCGGTAGTCTATGCACATCCTCATGCTTCCGTCCTTCTTCTTCACGAATAACACTGGATCTCCCCAGGGTGATGAACTAGGTCGAATGAAACCGTTGTCCAACAGCTCCTGAAGTTGCGTCATAAGCTCCTTCATCTCCGTCGGTGCTAATCGGTAAGGTGCCTTTGCTACCAGTGTTGTGCCTGGTAATAAGTCTATTCGAAACTCCACTTGTCTATCAGGTGGTAATCCGGGAAGATCTTCGGGAAACACTTCCGGATAATCGCACTCAACCGATATATTCGTCACCTATTTCTTTTCCTTCTTAGCATCGATTACGAATGCCAAGTATGATGCACATCCTTTGGAAAAACATTTCCTGGCTTTCATCAGGGAGATGATTCCAGAATTCACTCTGCATTTGTCCCTGTACACCATAAATGATTCATTTCCGGGTGGGTTTACCCTTACTATCTTCTTTCGGCATTGAATCTCAGCATCGTTGGCGCTAAGCCAATCCATACCCAAAACGATGTCGAAACAGTTTATCTCTATGGGTAATAGCTCTTCGTGGAATTCGTTTCCGTTTAGGTCGATGACTACGTTCTTAATACGATTACTAACAGGTACGAACTTGCCACTGGCAACTTCTACAATCAGGGCATTATCAAGTTTTTCTATAGGTAATGCTAGTTTTCCACCAAATTTACACGACACAAAGGAGTAGTTGGCTCCAGAATCAAATAGTATATTGGCAGGCAAACCATTTACAAGAAAGGTACCTAAAGCGACGTCTGCTGCCTCCTTTGCAGCCTCGAGCGTCATCTGGAAGGATCTCGCCTTCGGCTTTGGTGGTATGTTGGGCCTTCCTGCATCTTTCTTCTTTGGGCAATCCTTAGCAATATGCACTTCTTCACGACACTTGTAGCACAACTTCTTGTTGACGGTGCACTCATTGGCATAGTGCCCCGTTTTCCCACACTTGTAGCAGGTTACTTCCTCACAACATTTTCCCGAGTGCTTCTTCTTGAACTTCTCGCACCATTTCAATTCATTTCCTCCTCCCCCAAACATCTTTGAACCGAACTTGCTCTTCTTTTTGTTAGGTTTAGCAGACCCTTCAAATTTCCTCTTCTCGCTAACCTCAACCTTGCTGGCAGCTCTTCCCTTAATCATATCCTACACAGACTTGGCAGCCCAGATAGCTGCCTCCAGAGTATGTGCCTGACGCACTGGCACCGCGTACTCCCATGGAAGTCCCTTTGCGTACTTATCGATTTTTGTCAGCTCATCCGGAACAAGAAGTAAGGCAAACTCCATCTTTTCTATGAAGTTGTTCGTGTATTCATCGATTGACATGCTTCCCTTCTTCAGGGTTAGGAACTGGTTCTCTAGCTCGAGCAGGTTTTGAGCTGAGCAGTACTTTCGTTTGAATTGCACCATAAATTCTGCCCATGTCAGTTGCAGGGGCTCGTTGGGGCTTAAAGTCTTCCCCAAGGTATTCCACCAACGTACAGCGCCTCCTCGAAACTGACGCACTGCAAACGTGGTCTGTAGTTTTCCTCTGCAACCGCATGTCATGAAGGCTAACTCCATCTCCGAGATCCAATCCATGACCCCGATTGGATCTTCCTTTCCCGTGAAAGTCGATGGCTTGCAAGTCAGAAAATCCTTGTACTTGCATCCATTCCTCTCGACTCCGTCATCTTGGTTGTTTTGTTGAACTATTGGTGGGTTGACTTGACCAACAGTTCCACTGTAGTCTCACTCCTCAGTCTGCCCTTCGTTCAACTCGGGATGTTCGATCTGAATAGTCGCTTCCTCTCGATTTTGCTGGAGCAAATGTCTGGTTTCCTCCATTTGACGATCTAACATCGCCTAGATCATCGCTTGCACTCTGACCGTCGTTATTGGCTCAGCAGCGGCTTCCACAACCAATATTTGCTCAATCACTGGGGGTTGGTTTCTGTTCCCATTTGCATTCATGTTTCCGCTATGGGTCCTTGCCATCTTGATCTATACACCAAATAAGGTAAATTTAGATCTTTATTTAGGACTTATGTTCAAATCATCCTTATCTCTCCGAAACGTTTACATGCTAGTTCTAATATCGTAGTCGTACGTTTAGAATCCTAAACACATAAGGTTTCCAGATCCGGTCGGCAACAGACCATAGATCCGAACAAATAATAGCATGTCAGGCACAAAGCATTTAGCACATAAAAGCATTTTAGGCATAATTCCTAAAATAACCTAGTGCTCACACCTCACAATCATCGCTTAGCATTCTAAGTTTAAATCTAGAAATCCTACAAATTCCTAGTTCGCTTAAACTAATGCTCTGATACCAACTGTGACATCCCCATTTTCACGGCTAGAAAAGACCGATTTTGTTTATGCTTTTTAAAAATCAAAGTAACATTTTAAATAAAAGTGTTGCGGAATTTGTCCCATAACAAAATATGATAAAGATTTACCAAAAGCATTTCCATAGAAATGTATTTCATTAAAAAGACTCAGGATGTCATATTCGATACAGATCATAAGCATAAACAATAAAATATAGGCCATACTACATTATTCCGTATTTACAAGCCTAAAATCCATTAATCTCTCATCCCAAGACATCACATTTATGCTCATGCGCCACTACCTGTAATACAAGAAACTTAGTGGGTCAGGCTTGGGAGCCTGGTGAGCACATAGGGTTTTCAACCCACAATAAATAAGTTTATTAACTTTATCAAACCAAACAAACCCGATTACCCATTCCTGTTATCCTCACTTTACGTCCCTAAGACATCTAACACAAGGGACCTAGTCTAAGGACTATCATCGGGATGGACACTACTGCTAAGGGGATTCCTCAGCAATAAACGTCCTTAAGGAAACCATGTGGGGGATGGAGTACACCTGTTGAGCACACAGTTCAAATAAACACACAGTTCAAATAAACACCTACAGGTTGCGAGCCTGCTAGCGTTCCACTGGACTGTCTAGAATAGTCCATGGTCGTCATCTATACTCCGCTAGATGACTGAATCATCAATAACATCTATAACAAGGCCTCTCATTATTTCATTTTATCACACAACAACTAATACATCTACCCATGTTTTACCCCAACATTTTCGTAGACCGTGGGGAGCAAGGTACGGCTGGGATCGCGCCACGTCATCAATCTCGCACCAAGTTTGGCATTTTCGAGTCCCAGCTTCAAAAATTCGTATCTTCCACATACGAGCTCCGTTTTTGACGTTCTTTATATCCACGCGAAGGTGGGAACGTACTCTACAACTTTCATTTAGACTTCGTCGGCTAATTTTGAATTTATTTTAAAATTTATATTATTAACAGGCCGGGACAGGATTGATCCGTTAAATTCTCATAACTTCTTCATCCGACGTCCGTTTTCGCCCTTCTTTTTCTCGTTACGCTAATCTTAACGAGATCTTCGATTCTCGTTCAGGTCGTGTCGGCTAAAAACCGCTCGATCTAATATTCGAATTTCGGGCTGTACACCGCTAATCCGAAACTTCAAAAAAAATCATAACTTCCTCATACGAAGTCAGATTTTGGCGTTCTTTTTATCGACGCTCTAAGTTTAGCATATTTTACGACCTTCGTTTAGATCGCTAAGGCTAAATCTCGCTCTATCGTAAATTCGCTATTTACACTTCCCGGTATCATGTCGGTTTTGTCGCGAAACTTCAACGGGTCGTAGCTTCTTCGTGATAACTCGGATTTCGGCGTTCTTTATATCCCCGAAATCCTTGTTTCGACCACTACAACTTTATATAAAGATATCGGGCTTATCTCACACTTTAATTTTGACGCTTATTTTTATTCTTTATAATTATACATTTATAATTAAATAATAAGCACATAAATACACATAATTCACATAATACTCAAATATTTCATTTTTATTACTTCAAAAAGAGTTACAATAGTTGACCTAGACTATTGCATTGACAAAAATGCTTAGCCATGAAACCCGGGCGTTACAGGTAGTGGGTGCCACAAGTGTGGAAAGGAGGGGCACTATGCTAGGGATTGTCGCTATACAGCCCATGCATCAGAGATGAGGATATGCTATCACTGTCATCAGGTTGGTTACGTGAAGACCAATTGTCCACAACTCGCAGCCAGGCCGACATACGCTCCAGCACCGGCTACATTGAGGATTCCGGATGGGAGGCCAGTCAAGGTAGAGCCTCCGAAGGCTCAAGGGCATGCCTTCCAGCTTACAGCAGTGGAGGCCAGAGCAGTACCTGATGTGGTTGTTGGTATGTTTCTATCCTTTATTTCATTTATTATATCTGTTTTATGCTTATCTATTGTACCTTTGATTAGGTACGTGTATAGTGAACTCCTTACCTGTGTTGGTTTTATTTGACTCAGGGGCGATTCGGTCATTCGTATCTCAGTCATTTAGTAGGGAGTTCAGCGTGCCAGTGGGCAAGCTAGAGTGTCCGTTGCGAGGATCTATCGCCAACGAACACAGGGTTTCTGCTTCTTCGGTCTACTGAGAATGTGATTTGGAGATTTTCGGAGTGTCATTTCCGATAGATTTGATTCTGATCCCCATGGGGGAGGTGTGCGTTATTGTAGGGATGGATTGGCTTAGTCGGTTCGATGCCATGATTGATTTATGAGGGTCAGCGGGTAGTAGTTCGAACCCCAAGTGGGGGAGAACTAATTGTATATGGTGAGCCCACCAGAGTGGGATCAGGGTTTTGTTCAGCTGCCAGGGCTCGTCAGCATATTTAGCACGGGTGTGCGGGTTACCTAGCGTATGTGGTGGATACGTGGGTCAGAGACCAGACTCCAGTATCGGAGGTTGCAGTGGTTAGAGAGTTTGCTGACGTATTCCTGGAGGAGTTGCCAGGGATACCTCCGGAGAGGCGGGTCGAGTTCCGGATCGACCTGGTGCCGAGTGTGGCTCCTATCGCCAAGGCGTCGTACCGGTTGGCGCCACCCGAGATGCAGGATCTTTCAGAACTACTGGGAAAGCAGTTCTCCATGGGGAGCACTGATCCTCTTCGTCAGGAAGAAGGACAGCTCGCACCGGATGTGCAATGATTATAGGGAGTTGAACAAGTTGACAGTGAAGAACCGTTATCCACTCCCGAGGATAGATGATCTCTTTGATCAGTTATAGGGTGCATCTTGGTTCTCCAAGATCGACTTGACGTCGGGATATCATCAAGTATGGGTCAGAGAGGAGGACGTGGAGAAGACCGCGTTTCGGACACGTTATGGTTATTATGATTTTGTGGTGATGCCGTTTGGGCTCACCAACACACCAGCAGTATTCATGGACCTGATGAATCGGGTTTGCAGACCGATGCTTGATCGCTCGTTCATAGTGTTTATTGATGATATCTTGGTATATTCCAAGACCCGAGAGTAGCACGAGGAGCACCTCATGGAGTTGTTAAGAGTTCTGAGACGAGAACGGCTGTATGCCAAGTTATCGAAGTGTGATTTTTGGTTACGATAGGTCCAGTTCCTCGGGCATCTCGTTAATCACGATGGGATTTTGGTCGACCTGGCCAAGATCGAGGCAGTCATGCGGTGGGAGGTACCGAGGTCTCCTTCGGACATCAGGAGTTTTTTGGGATTAGCAGGGTACTACCGGAGACTTATTCAGTATTTCTCCAAGATTGCAGTACCCCTCACTCGTCTGACGAGGAAGAGGATGAATTTTTGGTGGGTCCCAGAGCAGCAGAAGGCATTTGAGATTCTCTGTCAGCGTTTGTGCGAGGCTCCAGTCTTGACACTCCTGGAAGGAGTGGATGATTTTGTGGTGTTTTGTGATGCATCCATCACAGGTTTAGGAGCAGTCCTCATGCAGAGAGGACGGGTGATATCTTACGCATCGCGGCAGCTGAAGACGCATGAGACTAGATACTCTACACATGATTTGGAGCTGGAGCAGTGGTGTTCACTCTCAAGATATAAAGACATTATTTATATAGGGTCCGTTGTACCATATACACAGATCACAAGAGCTTGAGACACATCATGGATCAGCCGAATCTGAATATGAGACAACGCAGGTGGATGGATGTAGTCAAGGACTATGATTACGAGATCCTTTACCACCCCGGTAAAGCAAATATGGTGGCGGACGCCTTGAGCCGCAAGTCAGCTGGGTCATCCACCCTAGCGAGATGTATGGGGATAGCAGTGGATTGTCTACTTGTGAGTTTGATCAGGGATGCTCAGGTATAGGGCATACGATCGGAGAACTCGAAGTTAGAAAGGATCAAGGGCGAGAACACCCGGTTTGTGCAGGATAGTCGGGGATTATTGACCTGATGCGGTCGGGTATGGGTTCTGATGTTTGGTGTGGTCAGACAGACAGTCATGGAGGAGGCTCATAAGTATCACTTCTCTATTCAACTGGTAGCTACCAAGATGTACAAAGACCTGAGTTTGAGTTACTGGTGGCCATATATGCAGCGAGAAATCGCTTGGTATGTCGAGAGGTTCTTGACCTGTAGGATGGTCAAGGTCGAGCATCAGAGGTCACATGGCATGCTGCAGCTTCTAGAGATTACCATGTAGAAATGGGAACAGATCACAATGGACTTCATTAGCAAGTTGCCGAGGAAGGTGAAGGGATTTGATGCTATATGGGTCATCGTGGATCGATTGACCAAGAGTGCCTATTTCTTGGCGATACAGGAGAATTCGCCGGCCGAGAAGTTGGCCGACATATACGTCCGCGAGATCGTTGCTCACCAAGGGGTTTTGGTCTCCATTGTCTCCGGCTGGGATGTGAGATTTACCTCCCGTTTCTAGAAGAAGTTCCACGAGGAACCGGGCATGTGGTTACACTTTAGCATAGCATTTCATCCACAGACCGACGGTCAGAGCGATCAGACCATTCAGACTCTTGAGGATATGTTGAGGGCGTGTGTCATTGACTTCAATGTGAGTTGGGATTCCCACCTACCCCTTGCAGAGTTCGCCTACAACAATAGCTATCATTCTAGCATTGGCGCCCTGCCTTTAAAGCCGTTGTATGGGCGGAGATGTTGCACCCCGGTTTGTTGGGGTGAGGTCGAACATAGGGTGATGGGACGGGCGGAGGTAGTCTTGCAGACTACCAAGAAGATTTAGCAGATTAGGCAGCGACTGCAGACCGCTCAGAGTCGGCAGAAGAGCTACGCTGACAGACACCGATCTGAGTTAGAGTTTTAGGTGGGTGATAAGGTACTCCTAAAGGTCTCACCCTGGAAGGGTGTGATCCGCTTCATGAAGAGGGGGAAATTAGTTCCCCGTTACATTGGGCCATTCAGTATCATTGCCAGGGTTGGCAAGGTGGCATACCTGCTAGAGCTACCGGAGGAGCTTAGTCGGATCCACAACACTTTCCACGTTTCGTAGTTGCGAAAGGGCATTATGGATCAAGAGGCAGTGGTGTCGTCGGATGATATTCAGGTCAATGAGCACCTGAATTACGTGGAGAGGCTTGTGGCCATACTGGAGAGGAAGATGAAAGTTCTGCGGAACAAGGAGATACCTTTGGTAAAGGTACAGTAGGAGCATTGGAGGGCATCCGAGTAGACGTGGAAGCTGGAGGTAGAGATGTGGGAGCATTATCCGGAGTTGTTCACTGCAGCAGACTTCAAGGGCGAAGTCTATTTTAAGTGAACGAGAATTGTAACGCCCTGATTCTCAGGTATTGATTTTTTGTATAAGATTTTTCTTGATTTCAAGGTCTACTCGACGAGTTGGTTTCCTGACTCGTCGAGTAGCAGCGGGTTGGTCCACGTGTTTAAGTGACCTACTTGTCGAGTCCAAGTAGGGACTCGAAAAGTAGGAGCTGGAGGATGAAACCCTAGTTTCCGGGGTTTTGCACCCTATTCAAAGGATCATTGGCCTCCCCAACCTCCCCTTTACAGCCCTTGATAGTCTAGAAACCCTAACTTGTGTGAGTGTACTCCATTTTTGTGTCTTAATCTTTGAAGAAGGATTTTGGTGAGAAAAGCTTGAGGAATAAGTGATTAAAAAACAAGGAACTCGTAGGAACCAGAGATCTACTTTAGTTGGCACCCTTTGGAAGGTATTAAGCTATTACCTTGGCTCATTTCTTCCTAGACCTCTTTTGGGTGGGTTTTTAGGAAGCTTTTCGTGTGTTTGAGCTAAGATCTGAAGTTGCAACTTAAGATCTGAGCTCTCTTTGATCTTTAAGTCCATAAAGTTGTCAAGGTTGGCAAGTATGAACCTCCCCTCAAGTGTAAGACTTCTTTACAAGCTTGGTTTTGTCATTTTGAGACTTTAGGCTTTCCATGCACGTAAAGTTTGCAACTTTACGTGATAAACATGCCTTGGGAAGATGGATCTGCAATATGGAACCTTGGCATGGCTTAAAAAGCATCTATATGGATGATCGACTGAAGGGACTCGGCGAGTTGCATGGTCAACTCGGCAAGTCCGATGAAGATAGTCGTGGGCTCGGCAAGTCAGTTGAGTGACTCGGCGAGTCGAATAGGGGTTTCCCAACCTTTGGACACATATGAACATGGCGAGTTGCAAGGGAAACTCGATGAGTTGGCCAAGGATTTTACGGCTGCAAACCTTAGGAACTCGACGAGTCACTCTAGTGACTCGGTGAGTTGACAGGTTATGCAAGGAACTCAGTGAGTAGCTGAGGGTACTCAACGAGTTGAGGTCAACATGGATGATTGACCTTGACCGTTGACTTTGACCTTGACCAAGCGTTGACCAGTTGACTTTTGGGGACATTTTGGGAAAGTTGGAAATTTACAAGCATGATTCTATGGTGGATATAGGTGGTGGAGTTATGCCGGCGATCCGAGAGTTTGAGTTTATCTTCGAGTCGATAGTATGAGGTGAGTTATCCTCACTATATCAATGGGTCTAAGGCACCAAGGTCGGTCCTTTATATGTGTGTATCTGGATTTTTGCATGATATGTTTATTGATTACATCCTGGTAGTTAGGATGGTGGTATGCTTATGCTGAGTGACCTGGTTAGGTCAGTGTCCTGGTTATAGGATGATGTTATGTTAGTGACCGGTTAGGTCGGTTTGACTGTTTTATGATATGAGCTAGTGTATGATATTTATGTGCACATGATTGTTTGATTGGGGGTTAGGTTGAGGCGGTCCTGCTTTGTAATTAAGGCCAACATACCCAATGAGCGGTCCGGATAGGCTGAAGGCCCTGTAAGGCGGTCCAGTCACGCTGAAGGCTCGGGAGCGGTCCAGATAGGCTGAAGGCCCTGCGAGGCGGTCCAGTCAGGCTGAAAGCTCATTATGCATGTTGTTCTGTATTTGTTGATATGATATGATTATGGTTATATGAATTGGTATTTTGGGGGTATCTCACTAAGCTTTCGAGCTTACAGTTTCAAATTATAGTTTCAGGTACATCAGGGGATCGCAGCAAGGCAAATGCGTGATCGTACAGCTCCTCTTGTTTTGTTTATGTTTTCTGGGGAAAACTCTGATATGATACATTTTGAAAACAAGTTTGTAATGGTTAATGGTTGTGAAATGATTTTTAAAAGTTCAAATTTGGCATGAATTTTATGGGTGTTACAATCTTGCAGTCATAGTCCTTGACTACGTCCATCCACCTACACCGCCTCATGTTCAGGTTCGGCTGATCCATAATATGCCTCAAACTTTTGTGATCCGTGTAGATAATATGATGGATCCCATAAAGGTAATGCCTCTAAATCTTTAGAGCAAAAATCACCGCTCCCAACTCAAGATCGTGCGTGGGATATCTCATCTCATGCGGCTTCAACTGCAGCGAAGCATACGCTATCATTCGTCCCCTCTGCATGAGGACTGCTCCCAAACCAGTGATGGATGCATAACAAAAAACCACAAAATCCTCAATCCCCTCTGGAAGGGTCAAGACTGGGGCCTTGCAAAGTCTCTGTGAAGGGTCTCAAATGCTGACTGCTGCTCAAAGCCCCACCTGAAATCCACCCCTTTCCTCGTCAGACAAGTGAGGGGTACTAAAATCCTGGAGAAATTCTGAATAAATCTCTGATAGTACCTTGCCAAACCTAGAAAAATCTTGATATCCAAGGGAAATTTCGGAATCTCCCACTACATCACCGCCTCGATTTTGGCCGGATCGACCAAAATCCCATCCTAGTTAACGAGGTCCTCTTGCAACCAAAACTCGAACTTTGAGAACTTAGCGTAAAGCCATTCTCACCTCAAAACCTCCAGAAGCTCACGAAGATGCTCCTCATGCTGCTCCCTAGTCTTTGAATACACCAATATATCATCAATGAACACAATAACTGAGCGATCAAGAATCGGCATGCATACCCAATTCAAAAAATCCATGAATACTGTCGGCGCACTGGTGAGCCCGAAAGGCAACACCACGAACTCGTAATGCCCATAACGAGTCTGGAACGTGGTCTTCTCCACGTCCTCCTCCCTCACCCTAACCTGATGGTACCCCGACCTCATATCTATCTTGGGAAACCAAGATGCTCCCTGTAACTGATCAAAGAGATCATCAATCCCCGGAAGGGGATAACGGTTCTTCACCGTCAACTTGTTCAGCTCCCTATAATCGATGCACATCTTGTGCGAACCATCCTTCTTTTTGACAAAAAGAATCGGCGCTCCCCACGGAGAACTGCTCGAACGGATGAACTGCTTGCCTAGCAGCTTATGCAGCTAAAATGACATCTCCTTCATCTGAGGTGGTGCCAATCGATATGACGCATCGGCAATAGGGGCCGCACCTGGCACAAGGTCGATCCTAAACTTGAACTGCCTCTTAGGAGGCACACGGGGTAACTCCTCCGGGAATTCATCAGTGAATTCCCTAACAACTGGAACATCCGCAACTGACACCTGATCCCCAACCCGCGTATCCACCACATAAGCCAAATAACCTGCACACCCGTGCTAAATATACTACCGAGCCTTGGCTGCTGAACAAAACCCTGAACCCAACCTGGTGCCCTCTCCAAAAATGACTAATTCTCCCCTACTTGGGGTTCGAACCACCACACGCTGACCCTCGCAGTCGACCATGGCACCGAATCGACTCATCCAGTCCATACCCACGATCACACAGACATCCCCCATAGGAATCGGAATCAAATCGATCGGAAAGGACAACCCGAAGATCTCTAGAGCACATCCCAGATAAATCGAAGAAGCAGAAACTCCATGTTTGTTGGCGAGAGAAACTCGCAATGGAAACTCCAACTCCCCCAAAGGCAAATTAAACTCCCTACTAAAGGACCAAGAAACAAAAGACCGACTCGCACCCGAGTCAATCAACCCTAAAGCAAGCAAGGAGTTCACTAGGAACGTACCTAACTTAGGTAGAAACATATGAGCATAGAATAAACATAATCTATAAGATAAGGGATAGAAACATACCAGTCACAACATCTGGTGTCTTCTTAGCCTCCTTGGCAGTGAGCTGGAAAGCGCGGCCTCGAGCCCTCGGGGCTCCGCCCTACCCTGACTCGCGTTAGTGATCCTCAATGTAGCTGGCGCGTGGGCCTGCGCTAGCTTAGCAGCGAGCAACAGATAGTTGACCTTCACATTGCCAACCTGATCAGAATGATAGCAAATCCTCATACTCAGAACCGAGGCGGATTGGCGACAGTCCCTAACAAAATGTCCCTCCTTACCACATTTGTGGCACCCACTACTAGATCGATATGCTCCAACATGAACCTTCCCGCACTTCACACAAGTGCGGCCACGCTGACCTCCAGACCTAGAATTGGCAGCCTTGAACCGCTTCGGCGCCGGCTGCGACTGTGTCGAGGCCTGCCTCTGCTCCCTCAACTGAAACTCTATCTCAATGTCACACCGCCTTGCGGCCTTTTGTAACTCCAACAAAGTATCACACCGCTGACTAGAAACAAATAGTCTGATATCCTTCTTGAGCATGCTAAGATAACGGGTCATCTGAGTCTGCTCCGAAGCAAACTCAGGGCAAAACATCGCCCTCTCAGTAAACATCTGGGTGATCTCCGTCACTGACTCCGATCCCTACCTCAGGTCTAAAAACTTATGAGCCAACCTCTCCTGCTCGACCCGAGGAACATAGTGAGTATGAAACATCTCCTTGAACTAATCCCATGATACTGCAGCCCTCTGCTCATCTGAGTATGATCCCATAACAAGTCTCCAACAATCCTTTGCTCCTAACCTCAGGAGGTTTAGAGCGCACCTGACCTTCTAGTCAGTAGGGAATGAACACGTAAAGAAACATCCCTCCATATTATATAGCCATCTCATGGCCACAATCGGGTCCTGGACTCCATTGAAAGTCAGGGGCTTCATATTATTGAAGTCTCGATACTAAAAGGCCAGACCTGTCCCAACACCTGCTGTCTCCACGTCTGCGGAGGTTGTAGCAGTAGCCATCTCAGCAATGGTTGCGTAACGATCATCAAAGAACTCCATCATCGCGGTCTTGATAGACCCGAACATCTGTAGAATCTGACCCCGGACAATAGCAACCACCTCCTCACAGATGATCTCCCTAACACGGTCTACTGACAATGTTGGCTCACCCTGACTGCCCGCTGCCGATACCGACCCGGATCCGGTCTCGAATCGTCTCGTAATCACCATACTGAAAATACACCATGAAGATATCAGATAATCCACATAAATAATGCGGAACCAACTCCCAAAGAAGCCATAGGGTTTGTTACTTCCTTGCTACACATACAGGTCCTGTGCTTTTAGTAGTACAGGCCCATACTACCTTCCACACGTACCCATGTTTGTCTCAAGGATCATCACAACACCCTAACAACACTCATAAGCATAAACGAACGTGTAGTCCTCACTCCTAGAGGAAAACTAAGCATCTCATTACTGGCCAGCTGATCTCTCACAACTCATGCATGAAACTTCCACCAACCCTGGTTCAAATCCTAATAGTAGTAGTAGTAATAATAACAACAACAACAACAACAACAACAATGATGATGATAATAATAATAATAATAATAATAATAATAATAATAATAATAATAATAATAATAGTTATATTTAAAATCTTTCATTTTATACAATATATAATGAAGTTTAGGACTAAAATCATAAAAGTTCCTCCACCTTAGTGGTAGGTTGGTCTTTTTGTGAGTGGAAGGGGGTTGGTTCAAATCCGATAACCCGTTATTTCCCTTCATGCATTCATATTTTTCAAAAGGAAATAAAAGATGATGATGTGGTAGTCCACATTAGCCCAATGCCAGGCTAGTTCGAATCTGGTAACCCTTCATTTCCCCTCCTACATTTGTACTTTTCAAAGGGAAAGGAAAGATGTTAATACGACAGTCCACATCAGCCTAATGTATGCATATTGAACCTAATCAACGTCGACTTCACATGCCACGTGTGTAGGCAAATTAGTAACTGGGTAACCTGATAAAAGTGCAAAAACGCAAAAGCTTACGCAAACTTCCAGCTTTATTGAACTCAAAATACACAAAAGGGTAAAACCACAATTTCTTGAAAACTTAATGGATTTTAAGGCATTATTTTTGTGTTCCAATTTCACTTAGGATTTACTCACGTTCAAATTTAAGTTCTTTTTACTCATTTACTTTTACCCGGTCTGTTCAAACTCTCTCTTCTTCCTTTGTAGACAAAGAAAGTCTCATCTAAATTTCTTATAAGGTGATATTCCACCTATCAATTGAGTATTTGATTTGAATTATGTTCTTATTGATGTGGGAATCGCTTCGAGGGTGGTTTTTTTCCAGTTGATTTTGGAAATTGACGATATACTTGAAGTAGAGAATGGATCAATTCGATGCACTTTTTCAAAGAGCAGAAAAAAGATTATGGATTCAAGGTTTGATTTTCGGAATTCGATTTTATTAACTTTCTACTTTGGTTTTTGAAGGTGGCTTCTTCTGGAATAGAACTGTTCTAGCCAAGCATTTTCTTGATGCGTCACATGACTGGGTAATCCATATATATATTCTTATGCTAAATAAAATACATTTTAGGTAATTTAAAAGTTAGATAATTGGTATTTGACAACTCCAAATCTCCAGTTACAATCCAAAAAGGATTTGTAATATAACGCATCATCGGTTTATATATGTCAATGTAGATGGCTACTTGGCTAAATTATTTAATTTCTAACTTGGTACAGGTTAGGAATTCAAGAAGTTTAAAGAGTAAATTGGATTCTAATAGTGGAAAGGGCTTTACACAGATTGATTTCCTTATGCCTAATATGTGAGTAAATTCCATTTTAACCCTTCTCAACAAGATATATATGTTATGTTATAAAAATTTATAATTTCTGTTCTTTTTTTTGTTTTTTTTTTTTTTTTGCAGAAACCATCAAACAGTCATGCTCTAGTAGCTCCATAATATGGTCAACCCCAATAGGCTCATTACAAAGGACCATTAACTACTTCCAAAGAAAAGTTCATGGATGTGTTCTGATTGCAGGTTTAAGGAGCGTTGGTTTTGGTCTTTTGGAAGATTGAAAGGAGGCTTGGGAAGTTGATGGAGAGCATGTCTTGTGAATGCTAGAATTACTTCATTGCCAACATTTTTGGAGCCGACTCGAAACCGGAATGGAATTAAATATCTAATCACTTACTCTGTTCAAGAACAAGGTGTGAATGGAATCACACACAAAAGATGAAGAAAGCCCACAAAAAGATACATCGATGAATTGTCAAATTTACAGAGGTTATATGTATTTTAATACATTTTAACGATTATTTAGAAATTTAACTGTTATCATTTTAAGCTAATTTTCTAACTCTTTAATATCGGCTATTTTTTTGTCTCTTTTTATCTATCTATTAGTCCGTGTAGCACCTGGTTCTTGGTACGTGTTCTTTTTATTAAATCTTTTAATATTTTGCTTTTGGTCTTGGACTCCGCGAGTTGAAGGACCAACTCGCCGAGTAGAAGCGGGATGAGGCGCGGAGTTTAAGTTGTGGACTCCACGAGTCGAGTTCCAGACTCGGCGAGTAGGCCCTGTTTGGGCAAAAACCCTAATCCGAGAGTTTGCACCCTATTTAAACACCTTAACTCGGCATCCTTAGTCCCATTTGCTTTTAATATTTTTCTTTTGGTCTTGGACTCCGCGAGTTGAAGGACCAACTCGCCGAGTAGAAGCGGGATGAGGCGCGGAGTTTAAGTTGTGGACTCCGCGAGTCGAGTTCCGGACTCGGCGAGTAGACCCTGTTTGGGTAAAAACCATAATCTGAGAGTTTGCACCCCTATTTAAACACCTTAACTCGGCATCCTTAGTCCCATTTGCTCCCAGAAGACCCCCATAGCAAACCCTAGCCGTTATTGAAGCAATCTAAGGCTTTTGGAGTGATTTTGGTGCTGTTGTGATCCAAGGAAGGAAGGAAAAGCTTGAAGGATCAAGAGGAGGCTAGAAGGATTCGGTTTGAGCATCATTTGCTGACTTCAGAAGGTATAAAGTCTATACCTTGCTTGCTCTTTTGATAGATCCCATTTTGTGGAGTTTTAGGGCTTTTCTAAGCCATTTTGGTCACCAACCATGATTGCAAGCATGGTTTGCGGTCGATGTTTCAGATCTAGGTCCTTTGAGGGGTTACAAGACAGAAAGGAGTGACTTTTGCACTCAAAGAAGGCCCCATGCATTGTGAGAGCTTGTTTTAAGACCTTTTGAGCTTAAAGTCCCATGCAAGCACGTAAAGGTTGTAACTTTACGTGCTAGATCGATTGTAGAAGCATAGATCTACATTTTGATCAAGGGTTGTACATCAGAAATCGAAGATTCGGTGAGTGGTTGTGACCAACTCGGCGAGTCCGTTCTTAGACTCGGCGAGTCCAAGGTTCTGTCCCATATTAGTTGAGGGTCATAAGGACCCAGTTGAGTGTGGAAAGTTCTTAAAGGGGTCCGAAGGGGTGACCCAACGTTTTGGACTAAGCCATTGTTCTGGAAATTCATGGGACTCGACGAGTGCATGAATAGACTCGGCGAGTCCAAGGCAATCTTCTTAAGAATGAAGATGGACTCGACGAGTTGTTTATACAACTCGGCGAGTCAAGGGCAGGACCTGAGTATCAGTTGATGATGAACTCGACGAGTTGTTCATATAACTCGGCGAGTTGGATGAGGATTCAGTCGATGTTCATTTGGAAGGAAAACTCGTCGAGTCATCGCCTAACTCGACGAGTAGAGACGGGTATGAGGTCTAATGGAAGGATAGGGACTCGGCGAGTTAGCGATCCAACTCCGCGAGTCAGTTCAACTAGAAATTGACTTTGACTTTGACTTGGTCAGGGGGTAAAATGGTCATTTTACCCTAAGAGTAGATGTCAGTTTCTGACTAGGTGTTTTGTGGGAATTTTAGCCAGAGGATTTCCTGAGTAGCAGCAGCAGCAGTCAGAGGATTCTCGGACAATTCAGCAGCTACTACGAGGTGAGTTACCTTCCAGTAGCGGTGGATTTATGGCCACAATGACGGCCCACCAGTAGGGATCGTATGCTAGATGTTTGTCTTTGTGATACTCATCTGTTTTGTTACTACCTGATATGTTATATGCTAGCGTGATATGGTATGTGATAGTGATAGAGTTCGGTTGTTAGGACCGAAATGTAGGTTAGGCACCCCAGATATGCCTAACAGTATGTTATGAAATGTTTAGCTGCTAGCATGATATGTTACATGAGATAGAGGTAGTAGGATGGGGAAGAGTCCCCGAGATTCGGTTGTTAGGACCGAAGGGTAGATCGGACACCCCAGATATGTCTGATAATAGATTATGCTATGATATATGTGATAGTAGTAGTAGGGGTGAATATAGTCCCTGAGGTTTGGTTGTTAGGACCGAAGGGTAGTCAGCACCCCATAATGGCTCGACATGGGTAGGTCAGCGCCCCAGAATGGCTTGACACGGGTAGGACGACACCCCAGACTGGCCGCATGGGTAGGTCGGCACCCCAGAATGGCCGTACGGGTAGGTCGGCACCCCAGAATGGTCGTACCGGGTATGTCGGGCACCCCAGAAATGCATGGCAATATGTATGTGATATGATTGTATGGTATGTGGTACGATGGGGTACTCACTAAGCTTCGTGCTTACAGTTTTCAGTTTTGGTTTCAGGTACCTCTTCAGCGAAGGGGAAGGAGCTGGCAAGGTAGTGGCACATCATACACACACACTTTGGTTTTCCGCATTATGAGATATTCTGGGATTGTACTTTGACATTATTATTATTTTCATGTTTTGGGTTTTCAGACACGAGATATGTTTTATGAAATGATATGATCGGATGATGTTTTACTACAAATGTTTTACAAACTACTTAATTTAAATGAAATTTTTGGGCGTGAAAATTGGGTCGTTACAAGTTGGTATTAGAGCCCTGGTTTGAGGGATTCGGACACACCTTCGGGGGCGTCTGGACTCAAACCGAGGGACTAAAAGATTTTATAAGAAAGTGGTTTTCTAAAGAATAAAACAGAAGAGTTTTTTTTTTTAAAGAACAAGTGTGTCATGTGCGCGACCGGCCGAGCTCAAGTAAGTATTCCCCAAAGTACCCATACAATGTTATATTATGTTTACCATATTCAGTAGAACAGGATGCTAGAATAGGACTAAGGATCTAGGAGTGATGCCTTATGTGCCTGCTTTATGTGCTTCAGCTTATGAGAATTGCATGCTAGAATTGAATAGACAGTAGTAGGATAACCTATTTAGGTTATGCCTGGTAGTATGAGCTTAGCATTATATGATAGTTCAACTCCTCATTATGAGGACAGACTTGCTTGAGTAGTTTTCATGTGTCCGAATGCTGCTTGCTTTGTGCTTTGTGGGACTCTGAGTGATGGGAGTTAGTCATTAGGTGAATACGTCACATTACATGTGATCAGAGTTGAATAATCTCAGAGTGCTGGATTTGACCCTATTGCGCAGCTCTTGTTTGAGTCTAACCGTTGTAGGGACGCATATGTTACTCAAACGATTATCTGAGCCTCATCACATGTGATGGCATTTAGGTAATGGCTAACTGACATTACAAGGAGGCCTTCAGTAGCTGAGGACCAGTTTGGGTGGAGTCAGAGATTTTCCTTAGGGAAAGCCTAGAATGGGAATAGCAGAGGATCAGCAATGGTGAAAGGGATCTGGTGGAGTCAAAGCTGTCATTGAGGAAGGTACGGATAGATGTGGAAGGTAGTATGGGCCCGTACTACTGAAAGTAGAGGATCCGTACCCGAACTAAGGAGGGCTGAGACAAGACCGGGGAACTTGTAATAGATGTGATCCCTTTAGAGGTATCAGTATCACTAATAGTTGTCTGTATGTATTACATAATGGTGGTACTACGTCAGAGGCCAGCAATTGGCAGTTCTTGAGAGGGATCGGGTTCGGGATCAGGTTCCGAGCCAATAGATGAGAGGCTACGCGAGTTCATCGCGTCAGAGATCACCAGAGGCATCCTTGAGTCGACCCCCATCATTTTCGGGTCGATCAAGGAAGGGATAGTTGAGCTAATGGAGGACCACCTCAGAGCGTTCAGAAGTGACATGGCATCTAGCCAGTCAGGATCTCACACACTGTCCTTTAAGGCTTCAGGGGTAGTGGTGCGCCGGATTTCCATGGGGCGAAGGACGCCATTGCTGCCAGACGATGTATTGCGGACATTGAGTCCGCACAGCTGACCAGCTTCTGCCCCGAGGGGTCGAAGGTGAGATATGCAGCAGGATGTTTGAGAGACAGAGCTAGAGACTGCTGGGATTCTGTTGGTGACTCATTGGGAGCCTCGGCTGTTGAGGCTATGTCATGGTCGGATTTTGTGACCCAGTTCCGAGCAGATTTTGCGCCAGTGGTAGAGCTTCAGCAGCTGGCCAGAGAGTTTTTGGATATGAGGCAGACGGCAGAGACTATGGCGGAGATCACCGCCAAGTTCCAGGAGAGGGCATTGTTAGTGCCCCAGTATGCGGGGGATGAGGATATGAGGAGGACCCGCTACCATGACATGCTATGGGCTGACATCCGAGAGCATGTTAGCTTTTCAGCTTGCCCTACCCTGGAGTCCATGATTTCCAGGGCGAGGGAGAGGGAGATCGATCTGGAGCATGTCCGGAAGAGGAAAGTAGAGGAGGGGCAGTCGATTGGGGCTTCGGGGAAGAAGCCGAAGGGATCAGATGGTAGGCCGAAAGGCCAGTCAGGACCAGTACGCTGCAGGAAATGTGGCAGGCCACATGAGGGGGCGTGTAGACTGGGATCGTCGGGCTGCTACAAGTGCGGCAAGACGGGGCATTTCAGCAGGGATTGTACTGCCCCTACACCGGTTATTCAGACGTCTGAGTTGCTGTGTTTCCACTGCAACCAGAGGGGCCACAAGAAAGCCAATTGCCCCCAGTTGACAGCAGCATCAGCGCCAGTGAAGGCGCCAGCTCCAGTGACCCTGCGGATCACTGATGGTCGGCAGGGCAAGGCAGAGGCTCTAGTGGTGAGGAGCCGGGCATTCCAGTTGACTACCGAGGAGGCACGCGCTGCACCCGATGTGGTGACAGGTATGACTTCTTATTTATGCTGTTATGATATGATGTTTTGATTTTGATATGTTATGTATGTGCTCTGTTTAGGATCGTTCCATGTGAACAGTATCCCAGTTCGGGTATTGTTTGATTCAGGTGCTACCCGATCGTTTGTTTCTCTTGCGCTCAGCAAGAGATTTTCCTAGTCTTCAAGCATGATGGATTTCCCTCTAGACGTAGAGATTGCAGATGACCGTTCGTTGCGAGCATCGACGGTGTTCCGAGATTGTGTGCTGAGGTTATTTGAGGAGCGTTATCTGGTGGATCTGGTTCCCAAACCTTTGCGGGGGAGCAAGGTTATTATCGGTATGGATCGGTTAAGCCCCAATGGGGCAGTAATCGACTGCGCGCAGCAGTTGGTGCGGATTAGGACTCCAAGTGGGGGAGAGCTGGTGATTCAGGGTGAGAGGCCACAGCGAGGACCAGCCTTATGTTCAGCAGCAAGAGCTAGGCGTTACCTCCAGCAGGGTTGCGCAGGTTATGTCGCGTATGTTATGGATACCTGGGGGCGGGTAGAGCGATGGTGGGCGAGGTGCCCGTAGTACGAGAGTTCACAGACATATTCCCCAAGGAGCTTCTTGGGATACCTCCGGAGCGCCAGGTGGAGTTCAGGATCAACCTAGTCCCTGGTGCGGCTCCGATAGCCAAGGCACCCTATCAGTTGGCTCCTCCCGAGATGCAGGAGTTGTCTACGCAGCTGCAGGAGCTACTAGACAAGGGATTTATCAGGCCAAGTAGTTCGCCTTGGGGAGCCCCGATTCTGTTTGTGAAGAAGGACGGGTCGCATCGTATGTGTATAGACTATAGGGAGCTGAATAAGGTAACGGTGAAGAACCGTTACCCACTCCCTAGGATTGACGACCTCTTTGACCAGCTACAGGGAGCATCTTGGTTCTCCAAGATTGATCTGCGTTCAGGATATCATCAGATGAGGGTCAGAGAGGAGGATGTGCAGAAGACTTCGTTTCGGACGCGCTATGGCCATTATGAGTTTATGGTGATGCCCTTCGGGCTCACCAATGCTCCTGCCGCGTTCATGGACCTCATGAACCGCGTGTGTAGACCGATGTTAGACCAGTCTGTGATAGTGTTTATTGATGATATCTTGGTTTATTCTAAGATGCAGGAGGAGCACGAGGAGCACCTGCGGGAGGTGCTGGAGACTTTGAGGACGGAGAGCTGGTATGCCAAGTTCTCCAAATGTGAGTTTTGATTGCGCGAGGTGCAATTTCTTGGGGACCTTGTCAACCAGAACGGGATTTCGGTAGACCCGGCCAATGTGGAGGCCGTGATGAGATGGGAGGTTCCGAAGTCTCCATCTGAGATTCAGAGTTTCCTGGGATTAGCGGGCTATTATCGGAGATTCATCTAGGATTTCTCCAAGATAGCCGTACCATTGACTAGGCTAACAAGGAAGGTCGTGGTCTTTCGTTGGGGGCCTGAGCAGCAGGCAGCGTTCGATACACTGAGACAAAGATTGTACGAGGCACCAATCTTAGCCCTGCCAGAGGGCATGGAGGATTTTGTTGTATACTGCGATGCATCCATCTCAGTTTTGGGCGCAATATTGATGCAGAGAGGGCATGTCATCACCTACGCATCGAGGCAGCTGAAGCCTCACGAGGCGAACTACCCGACGCATGACTTGGAGCTGGGGGCTGTTGTGTTCGCCCTCAAGATTTGGCATCATTACCTCTATGGGGTTTGCTGTACCATTTACACGGACCATAAGAGTTTGAGGTACCTCATGGATTAGCCGAATCTAAACATGAGGCAGCGTCGGTGGATGGATGTGGTAAAGGATTACGATTGCGAGATCATTTATCACCCGGGTAAGGCCAATGTGGTGGCCGATACGCTTAGCCGCAAGGCGGCGCCGATCAGGGATATCTGCATGCGGATGACAGTGGTGACTCCGCTATTAGAGCGGATTTGGGAGGCCTAGCAGGAGGCCATGAATGAGGAACATCGGAAGAGTGAGCGCATAGTGGGTCAGGTTTCCTCCTTCGACTATGACAGCAGGGTATTATTAACATTACACCGCAAGGTGTGGGTGCCATACCTCGGAGGAGTGCGCCAGATCTTGATGGAGGAGGTGTACAAATCCCGATTCTCCATTCATCCCGGGGCGACGAAGATGTATAGGGATCTTCGTCTGGACTATTGGTGGCCCTGCATGAAGCGAGATGTGGCATGGTACGTGGAGCGGTGCTTGACCTGCAAGAAGGTCAAGGACGAGCATCAGAGACCTCACGGCAAGATGCAACCATTGGATATCCCGCTGTGGAAATGGGAGGATATTGTTGGATTAGTGTCTAAGTCCATAACTATTTTGGTATGTACTTGACCCGATGGTGCATGGTCCTTTTGGGTTGCCTTCACCAAAGCAACTTGATTGGAGAAATAAATAGAGAGAGAGGTTATTATGATTTATTAATATGTTATAAGAATAATATATTAAAGGAGACATCATATTTTTTTGATTAATATTGGTCAATAATTAATTAAGAATTAATTTTGTGATCAAGTGTAATTAATTAAACTAGAGGGGCTGAATTGTAATTATGTGATAGTTACAAAATAAGGTAAGGATTATCTTATATATAGGGTGAACGAATTTAAGGTGATAATGCCTTAGAATTCGACTAGGATAAGGGTTTCTAAGACTTATCTTATGGCTGCTTGGTGGGCAAGCAACTAGATAAGGATAATGACTAAAACC
The DNA here is from genome assembly GCF_051521515.1 of Lactuca serriola. Classification (NCBI taxonomy): domain Eukaryota; kingdom Viridiplantae; phylum Streptophyta; class Magnoliopsida; order Asterales; family Asteraceae; genus Lactuca; species Lactuca serriola. The sequence goes on from NC_136414.1 coordinate 76,195,301, forward strand.
CTAATCTTTACACCTATATAAACCCCCTAAGGCTCATGAATTCGTCTAACCCTTCCCAAGAAGTCCTAGGGATGAATTCTAACACCTCTCCTCTCTCTTTATACCTTCTCCATTTGCTCTTGGTGTTTGTAAGCCATTAGAGGAGTGACACTTGTGACTCTAAGCCTTCCAAAGCTAATTCAAGGAGGAATTAGGATTGTTATTGCTACATAACAATCAAGGTAATATCTTAAACCTAATTATATGTTAATATTGATTTCCATATGCTAGAATTAGGGTTTATAGTCTTGGATTCAAAGCATGTACAATAGAGAAACCTAGATCCAAGCATTAGGGTTTGTATGAGCACATAGGATGTCTTATGACCAAAAACCCATCAGTGGTATCAGAGCCTAGCTTGGTTTCAATTGTATTGATGCATTGTATATCTAAAAAATTCGATTTTTGGTGTTTTGGAGGCTGGACTCGCCGAGTCCATAACTGAACTCGCCGAGTCCAAGGTGACTCGACGAGTCCAGGCTTGACTCGACGAGTCAACTCGTCAGATAGAGCTTATCTCGGGATTTCTTGCTGTTTTTGCATTGGGATAGTTACCTTATCATGTTAGATCAATATTAATCCGATTATATGATATATTTGACTATATTTTTTTATCTAATTAAGGATATTTATCAATTAATAAGATAATTGTTTCCTTATAAGATAATTGATTAATTATTTTGAGTAAATTGATAAATTGTTTTGCAAGAAATCATTAAACAAATCAAATATGGATAATTATGTAATTAAATGTTAGTTTAGATTATTTGTTATTTGATCCTTGTTGTTATGAAAAGTTTCATATTTTGCCCTTTAGGTTTTATAGTTTAAATTTGAACCCAATAGTTTTGTAGTTTTGAAATTTAAATAGTTGAAACCCTAATGTGTTGAAATGCTTCAAAACTTGCCCTCAAGTTTTGGAATTTAAAAGTTGATTAAAATTTTAATTAGGAATGTTAAATTCTAAAACTCTAGTATTGTTTTGAAAAAGTTCAAATCACACCCTTATGGTTTTATTAATTAATTAAGGTGTATAATTAAAAGAAGTTTAATAAATCCATAAAAGTTTAGGTTTACAATTTAAATGAATTAAAGGTATAATTGTTAAATTAGACCACCTAGTATTTTGAAAGTATAAAATACACCCTATACTATATATATCATTAAAAGCCTAACATTATATATATGTATGAGTAAAAGTCAGTCTTACCGTTAGTAGGCCTCATTCACGAAGCTAGTCTATAAGGGGTGTTTAAGGAAATTGACTATAAAATGGCGATTGAATGGGTATCCACTCTTACCCACCACACTCTTGACTAGTGGAGGGTCGTTAGCCGAACGGGTAGGATACGACAAAAACCTTCCATTATAAGTATAATGAAATATAAAAGTAACTAAATATTTTCATAAAATTCCCAATCTTAGTTACTTAGGCAAAAGTGAATTGATGCAATTCCATGAAATTACACTTTGTGCCCTTGCGAAGACGTTAGTGGAGCGTGTGTGGTTTACCGGCACACTAAATGGTTCTAAGCAAAGGTAGCAAAGGGTGACTCAATGTTTGTCATAGTTTGGTGGAGCGTGTGTGGTTTACCGGCACATCGAATAGGTGGCTGTAACATGTGAGGGCACCATGTAAGTTTGCATGGTTATTCACACCCGCTTTGTGATCCTCGGCATCCCAGTCACAAACAAGAGGGGCATATCGAGATTTAAACATGCCATTGAAAGTTCAATGAATCTCAAAGGATCTAGGAGTTTTCATAGATTTAAAACTTAAATTTCTTTTTCGTTTTTCATGGTGGAAATTAGTGAATCGTCATTCACTTACCTTCAAATATTCTGCAATTAGGGTTACGGCATCCCTCTCCCGAGTTGTAGAATATTGTGTTGGGTCCTAGCCTTAGTATTTCATTTGGGTGATTTACTAAGGACTCAATCTATCAACTAACTTGAATTCGTTTTTCTCCCATTTTGTAGATGTCAAAGTTCGACAACTATGGTCTTCCCAAATTCCGTGGAACAAGCATTCCACATGAAGATGGTATTCCACGATTCAATCGAGGAACGAGAAATCATGCTTCACTTCCTCCTCCTCCTCCTATTGTTCTCCCCAACCCACAAGATCGAAGAATTGAAAGGTTCAATATCACTAAAGCCCTATTGGAAATGAAACATGAAGATGGTAAACCCGTGTGTGCCCACGTTCTAGGAATGAAATCACACATTGATAGTTTGATAATGTTGGGTGCGTCATTCCCGAATGAGTTGGCTATGAATTGGGTTTTGCAGTCACTTCCTGAATCATATAATGAGTTCAAAAGAAAGTATTATATGATGGATCATGACGACAACCTCATTGACCTAACTTATATGCTCATTGCTGCTGAATCAGAAATGATTTGGCGAAGCAATGGAGCGTATTTGTTGGGAAAGTCAACCAACCATGCTTCCGAGGACGTTCGAGGAGAACCGACCTGCGTTTGCTGCCAAAAGAAAGGGCGTTGGATACAAGTCTGCCCAAAGAGCCTGAAGAGTCCAGAAGATGGGAGAGTCAAAGAGTATGGCTGCGCTTCAGGTAAAATCCACTATCTAACTCCATTAAGTTCCTATTCATTGATACATAATGTGATAAGATTGCATTTGAATGTTTTACAGGATCGGTGAAAAGAAAGGAAGCTTGGTGAAAGAACAAGATGAATCTAATCACAAGGAATGGATCTTGATCGCATGGACTTGAAGATTAGATTTTGAGCTTAGATAGTTATGATAGAGTTGTTAGAAATTTTCTTTTGAAATACATAGTTTTCAATGGATTTTGCATTGTAAGGACAAATGTTTTCCGCTGCTTTTATAAATAAAATAAATTTTCGTTTGACTTATTTATTTATTTATTTCCTTGCAATGAAATCGTTATGAAAATTGGTGTTTGCATATTTCTACAACAAATGGATATGATTCTTATTTATGGTGTTTATGGAAAAGTCGAGAATTTACCAAATAGGGAGAGTTTCTCATCGCCCAAGGTTCAATTGGACAGAAACTTGGAATTATGCAACTTGGTTGCACGATGAATGAGAAATTTCATATTTGGAAATTAGACCAATTCATTGACAAAGTGTCAAGTGAAGGACTTGGAGATCGAATACACAAAGTTGCGTGTTGATCAAGTCCACCATAAGAGTAACAAAGATATTCGTCATGATTTACTAAAGGTTTAGTAAATATGATTATACTTACAAGATTAAGTGTAATTCTGAATTGATTAAAGGGTTTAGATCAATAGCAGAACGAATAAGAAGAATCAAGTAGGCAAAAAGATAAAAGTTTCTCCATTCTAAGAAGAAGGGAGAGTACCTTTTATGCTTTATGATAGGTCTTAATGATTAAGAACCATATCTCAATTGATCCTCTAAATGAGTCTTAGTACAATTGTATGTCTAAGAAAAGGAATCAAGAATTGAAGAAATGGTTAAATCAAGAAGTCAATCATACTTCGTTCCAATAACAAGTCTTAAAGTTAAGATTGTGACATTGAGTGAAAAGTATTAAAGGTTTATAACATTCATCATATGTGGAAAGTTGTGATGTCTTGGATAAGACAAAGACCAACTAAGACCAATTTATGAAGTGTTTTGATAAAAACTACACTAACTCTTGAATATTTGTTTGTCAAGAAATGTTTTGACAAGAGAATCTTATATGTCAAGGAGTCAGTGGGAGTCTTAATGGTCTTGAAAGGTTTCAAGAACAAATCAAATAAACCTTACCGATCATCACTAGCACACGAGTTGAGGTTTACAACCTATCGTGTTGACATTATTTTGTTTCTGTGCCAATCCAATCGAGTTAATTATGCATGTGAGTTCTATGAGTTCTCATTTTGAACGCATAAAAGGCAAAGCACCTTAATCAATGAAAGGTACATTGATAGGAAAGAGTGAGCTGCTTAACTACTTGGAAGACATGGTGGGCAGCTGTGCTACCATAAGGCAAGAAATCGAGATTAAGAAAGTTCGATCCATATGAGTTTAAATTTGTCGTAAACTTTGGTTTTAACAAATTCACATGGATAGGAACACATACACCGTTTAAATCTAAGTGTCATAAGATTTCCTCCTTCATGAAAATGATTGTGAGGAAATGCTTTCACTAAGAGAGATTTTAAGAAGATAGTGATTGTAAAATTGCATTCTCGAATTCGATTATGGTTACGGTATCCCTTTCCATAATTTGAATTGTGAGGTTTGACAATTGTTTACACACACATATGAACTATCTAAGGCAAAGGTGTATAAGTTCAAGAAGCTTTGATAAAAGATTATCAAAGCATTAAGTATTAGAAACATGGACTTATGAAACTCAATAAGCATTGTTTTTCTAAAAGTTAAGATGTTTATGAATACATGTCGAAGCTAGTGGGAGCATAAGTGTTATGTTTTATAATAATCATGATAGTGGGAGCATAAAAGTTATGATTGTATGATTATTAAGGAAAGTATTGCAAGGTTAGCAATATTAATTATAGAAAACAAGAGTCATACTTTGCAAAGTCGCAATAGTTGAAGAGTTGTTTTGCTATAATTAAGGGAGAGAATATTATGCTTCATTTCAAATCTAAAGGATTAGGTTGAGAAATGTTAATAAATTTAGTCAAAGGTACATAGTGTGTTCTTAAAATTTCGATTATGATTACGGCATTCCTCTTCACAATTCGAATTTTGAGAACATAGCAAATAAAACATTATGCGTCGTGTCCCATACGCTTCGGGTATAGGATCGATTGCAAATGCTTTAATGTTTGACCATTCTAAAATTTTCCAAATGTCAAGTGCATTTAGAGGGAAAAGGGACTAGAATTGGTTTTGACTAAAATAATTAAACAACTATCAAAGGACAATCCAAAGTTTTACGAGGATTGGTCGCTTGTGAGTAGTTGGAAGCATGGTATTGGATGGACCATATCGACATTATTATGAATAGAAAAGATTCTATTAAGAATGAGTTGTCATATGGAAATTATGGAAATGTTTCCATATTGGATGGACTATATCGACATCATTACGAATAGATAAGATTCTATTAAGAATGAGTTGTCATATGGAAAATATGGAAGCGTGTCCATATTGGGAATTGAATATTGAAAATCTATGACTAGATTAGGAACTTTTATGCAAAAGGATGTTCAAAGGAATGTACTTTGAGTGAGAGACATCATATCTAAGGAATTGTCTTGTAACAATCTCCGATAGAGGACTTTGTAACATCATTGGCAAAAGTCTTTGTGACTTTGGTGTAGTGACATTACGAAAGGATAGTTGCATAGAATGTTAGAATCTAGCATATTCTATAAGTAGCAAGAATTTGATATTCTTTAACTTATGGAAAAAGGATTTGGAGTTGTGAAATGAGAAAGATTGGAAATGTATTCAATTTGATCTATTTCACAAAGTAAGAACCATAGGTAAACATTGTGTGCATGCTAGGAGCATGGGACAAGTGTTGTAATTCAAGTAAGAAGTTGATTACCCGAAACGACAAATAATGAGTAATCGATATGGTGATAAATAAAAGGAGTTTTATTTATACTCAAAGGTTTGAGGCCATATAGGATTAGTATTATTCTTGTATTTCACATTTGCATGTTTTGACTTCCAGAATAATTGAGTTTATTAAGAATAATCGAATTATTCGAACGGGCCACAGTTGTTCATATGTTGGAAGTAGATATGAATGAAGACTGTCGTGAATTGGTGTGTGGATTGTCTAAAGAGCATTAGACATAAGCAAATGTTTGCTGCAACGTTCATGAGTGCTTATGAATATGAATTTGAGCATTGGATTAAACCCACGCTCACTTGGATCACTCCATGAATTGTATCACGAGTGATTGGTGAGACGATAACATCTTATATTCTTGAAACCGAGATGTGTGAGTTGTATCTTGCAAATCGGTTGCACATTGATAATATGTAAACGCACTAGTAACTTGGTGTTATAAAACATATTGTTGTGTGTGATTCGGTGCGTGAGTGCAAGCGAGCATTGTATCAAAGTTTATCCATTCCTTTTATTCAAAGTAGGATAAAAGCGATATCTTTGGGCCCCTCGATGGTTTAGTGATGAAAAACGTAAATGCTCGGCCGGGCTAGGGCTAATTTGATTTGTTCAATTAGTCTGTCGTCATAAATCAGAAATCGAGAAGTAGTACAAAGAGAATGAATCGAAATCATGTCTCATATGATATCTAGAATGGAGGAATATATGATCCCTTATCTAAGGACACGCGTATCTGATTTGATCAGAGTTGACAGCGGCTTTGGAAAGCTACGATTGCAGATCAGGATCTGAAGTCATACGCAAAATAGTTGTTAGACTTATCCAAGTGGGAGACTGTTGGATTAGTGTCTAAGTCCATAACTATTTTGGTATGTACTTGACCCGATGGTGCATGGTCCTTTTGGGTTGCCTTCACCAAAGCAACTTGATTGGAGAAATAAATAAAGAGAGAGGTTATTATGATTTATTAATATGTTATAAGAATAATATATTAAAGGAGAAATCATATTTGTTTGATTAATATTGGTCAATAATTAATTAAGAATTAATTTTGTGATCAAGTGTAATTAATTAAACTAGAGGGGCTGAATTGTAATTATGTGATAGTTACAAAATAAGGTAAGGATTATCTTATATATAGGGTGAACGAATTTAAGGTGATAATGCCTTAGAATTCGACTAGGATAAGGGTTTCTAAGACTTATCTTATGGCTACTTGGTGGGCAAGCAACTAGATAAGGATAAGGACTAAAACCCTAATCTTTACACCTATATAAACCCCCTAAGGCTCATGACTTCGTCTAACCCTTCCCAAGAAGTCCTAGGGACGAATTCTAACACCTCTCCTCTCTCTTTATACCTTCTCCATTTGCTCTTGGTGTTTGTAAGCCATTAGAGGAGTGACACTTGTGACTCTAAGCCTTCCAAAGCTAATTCAAGGAGGAATTAGGATTGTTATTGCTACATAACAATCAAGGTAATATCTTAAACCTAATTATATGTTAATATTGATTTCCATATGCTAGAATTAGGGTTTATAGTCTTGGATTCAAAGCATGTACAATAGAGAAACCTAGATCCAAGCATTAGGGTTTGTATGAGCACATAGGATGTCTTATGACCAAAAACCCATCAGATATTACGATGGATTTTATCACCAAGCTTCCCAGGACCGTGCGGGGAGTGGATTCGATATGGGTCATCATCAATCGGTTGACCAAGAGTGCCCACTTTATCCCGATTCAGGAGAGCATCTCGGCCGAGAAATTGGCCGATATTTATATCAGAGAGGTGGTGGCCCGGCATGGAGTGCCAGTTTCGGTGATTTCGGATAGGGATGTGCGGTTCACATCCAGGTTTTGGAAGAAATTCCACGACGAGTTGGGTACTCGTCTGCATTTCAGCATCGCCTTTCACCCGCAGACGGATGGTTAGAGCGAACGGACCATCCAGACTCTGGAGGACATGTTGCGGGCATGTATTTTAGACTTCGGAGGTAGCTGAGATACCTACCTTCCGTTGGCGGAGTTCTCATATAATAATAGCTATCATGCGAGCATCGACCGTCCTCCCTTCGAGATGTTGTATGGGAGGAGGTGCAGGACCCCGATATGCTAGCGAGAGGTTGGCTAGAGGGTCATGGGGAGCACCGAAGTAGTGCTCAAGACGATAGAGAAGATTCAGCAGGTCCGAAGCAGGCTTCAGACTGCTAAGAGTCGGCAGAAAAGTTATGTCGATAAGTGTCGATCAGACCTGGATTTCCAGGTCGGAGATATGGTTCTCCTGAAAGTGTCGCCTTGGAAAGGCATCATTCGATTCAGGAAGCGGGGCAAGTTGGGCCCAAGGTATATTGGAAAGGCATCATTCGATTCAGGAAGCGGGGCAAGGTGGCATATAGGCAGGATTTGCTAGCCGAACATAGTATGATACACAGCACTTTCCATGTTTCTCAGCTGCGAAAGTGCCTGGTGGATGACTCAGCAGTGGTACCCTTGGAGGACATTCAGGTTGATGGCAGCCTGAATTACATCGAGCGGCCTGTAGCGATCCTTGACTGGAAGTCGAAGGATCTGAGGAACAAAAGAGTAGAACTCGTGAAGGTGCAATGGCAGCACCGGAAGGGGTCGGGGTGGACTTGGGAGCCGGTGGATAAGATGATGGAGCACTACCTCGAGCTGTTTCAGGATCGAGCAGCAGACTTCGAGGATTAAGTCTAAAATAAGTGGGAGGAGATTTGTAGCACCTGGTTCTTGGTACGTGTTCTTTTTATTAAATATTTTAATATTTTGCTTTTGGTGTTGGACTCGGCGAGTTGAAGGACCAACTCGCCGAGTAGACGCGAGATGAGGCGCGGAGTTTAAGTTGTGGACTCGGCAAGTTGAGTTCCGGACTCGGCTAGTAGACCCTTTTTGGGTAAAAACCCTAATCCAAGGGTTTACACCCTATTTAAACACCTTAAATCGGCCTCCTTAGTCCCATTTGCTCCCAGAAGACCCCCATAGCAAACCCTAGCCGTTATTGAAGCAATCTAAGGCTTTTGGAGTGATTTTGGTGCTGTTGTGATCCAAGGAAGGAAGGAAAAGCTTGAAGGATCAAGAGGAGGCTAGAAGGATTCGGTTTTGAGCATCATTTGCTGACTTCAGAAGGTATAAAGTCTATACCTTGCTTGCTCTTTTGATAGATCCCATTTTGTGGAGTTTTAGGGCTTTTCTAAGCCATTTTGGTCACCAACCATGATTGCAAGCATGGTTTGAGGTTGAAGTTTCGGATCTAGGTCCTTTGAGGGGTTATAAGACAGAAAGGAGTGACTTTTGCACTCAAAGAAGGCCACATGCATTGTGAGAGCTTTTTTTAGGACCTTTTGAGCTTAAAGTCCCATTCAAGAACGTAAAGGTTGTAACTTTACGTGCTAGATCGATTGTAGAAGCATAGATCTACATTTTGATCAAGGGTTGTACATCATAAATCGAAGATTCAGTGAGTGGTTGTGACCAACTCGGCGAGTCCGTTCTTGGACTCGGCGAGTCTAAGGTTCTGTCCCATATCAGTTGAGGGTCATAAGGACCCAGTTGAGTGTGGAAAGGTTTTAAAGGGGTCCGAAGGGGTGGCCCAATGTTTTGGACTAAACCATTGTTCTGGAAATTCATGGGACTCGGCAAGTGCATGAACAAATTCGGCGAGTACAAGGCAATCTTCTAAAGGATGAAGATGGAATCGATGAGTTGTTCATACAACTCGGCGAGTCAAGGGTAGGACCTAAGTATCAGTTGATGATGAACTCGACGATTTGTTCATATAACTCGGCGAGTCGGATGAGGATTCAGTCGATGTTCATTTAGAAGGAAAACTCGTCCAGTCATCGCCTAACTCGACGAGTAGAGACGGGTATAAGGTCTAATGGAAGGATAGGGACTCGGCGAGTTGGCGAGCCTACTCGGCGAGTCAGGTCAACTAGAAGTTGACTTTGACTTTGACTTGGTCAGGGGGTAAAATGGTCATTTTACCCTAAGAGTAGATGTCAGTTTCTAACTAAGTGTTTTGTGGGAATTTTAGCCGGAGGATTTCCGGAGCAGCAGTAGCAGCAGCAGTCAGTGGATTCCCGCACAGTTCAGCAGCTACTACGAGGTGAGTTACCTTCCAGTAGCGGTGGGTCTACGGCCACAATGTCGGCCCACCAGTAGGGATCGTATGCTAGATGTTTGTCTTTGTGATACTCATATGTGTTGTTACTACCTGATATGTTATATGCTAGCGTGATATGGTATGTGATAGTGATAGAGTTCGGTTGTTAGGACCGAAGGGTAGGTTAGGCACCCCAGATATGCCTAACAGTATGTTATGAAATGTTTAGTTGCTAGCATGATATGTTACATGAGATAGAGGTAGTAGGAGGGGGAAGAGTCCCTGAGATTCGGTTGTTAGGACCGAAGGGTAGGTCGTACACCCCAGATATGTATGGCAATAGATTATGCTATGATATATGTGATAGTAGTAGTAGGGGGTGAAATAGTCCCCGAGGTTCGGTTGTTAGGACCGAAGGGTAGTCAGCACCCCAGAATGGCTCGACATGGGTAGGTCAGTGCCCCATAATGGCTTGACACAGGTAGGACGGCACCCCAAAATGGCCGTACGGGTAGGTCGGCACCCCAGAATGGTCGTACAGGTAGGTCGGGCACCCTAGAAATGTCTGGCAGTATGTATGTGATATGATCGTACGGTATGTGGTACGATGGGGGAACTCACTAAGCTTCGTGCTTACAGTTTTCAGTTTTGGTTTCAGGTACCTCGTCAGCGAAGGGGAAGGAACTGGCGCGGTAGCGGCACATCATACACACACACTTTGGTTTTCCGCATTATGAGATGTTCTGGGATTGTACTCTGACATTATTATTATTTTCATGTTTTGGGTTTTCAGAGACGAGATATGTTTTATGAAATGATATGATCGGATGATGTTTTACTACAAATGTTTTACAAACTACTTAATTTAAATGAAATTTTTGGGCGTGAAAATTGGGTCGTTACAGTCCGGGTCTCACTTATTAATGTTGTTGTGATATGATTTACTTGCAGATAAAGAAGTATGATCGTGCCAGTGAATTGCAACTTTGGACAATCTTTAGATGTGCAAGTGAATGAGCTCCATGCATACCGGTCTTCAATAGGGTGTTGCAACAACAGATTTCTTTCCCTTTTTATTTTATGATTAAATTTGGGTTTGAAAAATGAGATGGTTGAATTAAAGTTAATGGTGAAGCTTTTGGTATAAATGTTGGTACTTTGTTTATTCTAGGTAGATGCTCTTACAAAAAATGTGGAAACGAAAGGGTATCGGCTGTTGAAAGACTTCTAACTCAAGTTACCCAAGTTTCTGGAAAATAAGGCATGTGAACCTTATTTCATACTTTGATGAAATTAAACTTTTGCCCTTAATGATCCTTAATTTTAACACCATTGATATAGGGGTAAATTAGTAAAGTCCTAGAAAATAAGACATAGGTATGTAAGCAAAAAAATTATTTTTATATGATTTTTGTTGCACTTCACAGAGGACCACTGCCGACCGTCGCACACACCACCTTTGTCGCAGGTCACCGTCGACACCACCGCCCCTTCTCCTCCCACTCACCCCCAGTTCGTTCTGCCTTGCTTCGGCTAGAGACGTTGCTTTTCTTCCCCTCACACACCGACCGCCGCTACCTACTCATTCCCCTCAATCGCAGTGAAATTTTTATTGTTTATTCTACAAAAATGTGGAACCAGTTAACAAATAACAATTTCTGATGATTTCATTTATTCATATGTTTTCTTAATTATGATGTAAGATTCCAGGTAGAAAACATGAGATAGCAAGGTTCCCACACTATCATTCCATTATAGATGAAGTCAACGGAATACATGATCTAGACAATAGTTAATGCTCTCTTGTTTTGTGATTGTGATAAAATCTGCTTTGTTGCTTATATAAAAGTGTTGTTTATTATTTCCAATGTCCAAAGATTAATGGATACAATCTCTAGAGTGTTTTTTATAAATGTGTTTGGTGTTCACATAATTGTTTAAAGGTATTTGGTGTTCACATAATTGTTTGAAGGCATTTCGTGTGTTGATTGTGTATGCATGACAATTGGATTTTATACAATGAATTAAGCACATGAGGTGTTCGACGGATTGCTCAAGCGAAATTATTTATGTTATGCTAAAAAAATTATAACTATACATATGAATATGATTTTTGTGTGTGGTTTGATATTGATTTTAGTTTCTATCGACAAAAAATTGCTTATATATTGTTATATTTCAGAACATGTAAATTTTATATGTATTTCAAGTTGTTTTTGTTAGGAGGATAAAATGGTTATTTTTATCATTTGACACAGAAATTTAGATGTTCCAAACAAACAACATTTTAAAAATTCAGAACTTAAAAATTCAGATCTCTTAGAAATTCAAACCTCTTAAAAGTTCAGATCTTAAAAATTCAGATCCTACCAAACAGCCCCTTATTATAAAAAGAACATGTTGTTATTTTACACTTTTGACAGAAAAGTAAAACAAAAATATATATTTTACCTTAATTTCCATAAACAATTAAAGTGACCACTTTCCGACTTTACTTCTATAATTTAAGTTTCTTTTAATAATTTTATAAATAGATTGATAATCTAATGAAAGAAAACTTTCTTTTAGCCGTTGATTTTCCTGTGAACCTTATCAAATTTATATCAGTTCATCGAAATGTCATCGCCCATGACTAACAGACTAAAAAGGATTTACAATTCTATGACATCCCCAAATTCGGAGGGTATTTTCTTATACCATCGAAGAAGATACAACTATTAGTCACGGGGGATAATTAGTAAAAAACAATATAACCCATTATTAATTTGCAACCAAATGTAGAATCTTTTTAAAGATAAAATCAAAACGAACCCGTTTTTTTAAAACAAAACTCCACCTCGGTAATCGGTGATTCTATTTCCCCTTCTAACCCCGCAACGTAGGGAACCTTCCCTGGTTAATATCTTATTTAAAAGGTGGAAATTTTATATAAATTTCATAAATTATAAAATATATTTTTGATACCAATTAGTGCTAATAAATATGAGGATGTGAAACACGATGCATGAATGAGACATGACACTATATATGTTTGTGTCGACATTCAAATGAAATGGAAGCTTTTGACATAATGTCTATTTTTGGCATTAATGTTCGGCCTGTTGAACCGACTATTTAAATTGTTTGACTTGACTTTTTCACGAAAATTAAATGCTTTATTCATAAAAAAAAAATATATTAATTATTCTAAGTTTATATTGTAGAATGCTAATGCTTTTTTTTAATTTTTAATTTAAAATCAATCGTTATATATCTAAAAATGACTTTGTAATCGAAAAACAAAATAACTGAATAAAATTCGTATCAAATAAAATCAAGGCCGGCATTTCCCGTTGATTTTTTCAAATATATAGAGTTGAAATTAACTTTTCTTTTTAAAAATAAAAAATAAATAGAAATAATATTTAAAAAAAGAGAAAAATAGTTGTTACTGTATGCTGACGTGGTCTAGAAGTAAAGTAGCATACGTGTGTGGTTGTGTAGACTTTATTTATATAATATTTTTAATAAAACTGAAAAGTGGAACTCTGTCCAATTAAATTCCATATCAACCATCGGTGTCTTAAATCGGTGTTATTTTAACATTTAGCTCCATTATTTTACAAGAATACCTATTTACCCCCAAGGTATAAAACATATTACAAATAAATCAAACTTTAAATATTTATCATAAATTAACAATTTATTTCGCCAACATATTATCCTTTTTCAAGAAATTGTCTAATTAATAACCTTACTTGAAAATAAAGCATTATAGACTTCGGAATTTAGTAATAAGTGTCAAATAACTTATTTTTAAAAAATGACACTATTTTCATTAAAAGTTCATTTTTAAGATTTCCATAGCAATAATTATCGGTAAAACAATTTAGAAAAAAAATGTGTTCAATTCACAAAATCAACAGTGATTTTTGTGAAAGATGTTAAAAAGTTGTCAAATCGTATCAGTTTTAAATGTATAAAAGGTACAAAAAATTATATAAAATAAATAAAACATCATTTGTATCAAATGCTTTTATATATAAAAAGGAAAATTGTTTCAAAGTTCAATGCACCCCCTTTCCTACACTATCCGAAGAGTTGTCTATTTACAACTGTGGTCCCAAGATTAATAAAGAAAAAATTACAAATTTAGCTTTTGAACTTCTAAATTGTATCTACTATTACATTAATTTTGCTAGGCATCCAATCCCTGCCGTGTTTCCCATGACCGGAGTCCCTTTCGGACTCGAGACGAACCACCAACTCTTCCCTTGAACACGGTAACTCTTCCCCGAGCTTCTGAAAGCTCGGGATCAATACCTGTTCAACCCACTGCTGTAGAACTATTTGTCCAAACCATAGCCCACTTAATATGTTGTCTAGGGTTATGTCATCGACCTCTATAGAAACTTTCTCATCGACAACATTGGAAAATGAGTTTTTAATCGTTTTCTCGATTTCTCGACGAATGAACCCTAATTGTACCGGCTTGAACACTGCTACCCCGTCACTTGGGCCCACAAGCTCATGTGGTACTGAAATCGACGTAATCGAAAAATGTTGATTCTCGTCTCCATGTTCAATCGTGAGATCACTTGCATCCGTTCGATCTTCCTCATGGTCGACTGCGAGGTTAAGATCAAGCGAGATCTCGGACCTTGCTTTCTTCAATTGTTTTACAGACGTGTTTCCATCTGGAAGCCAATCGGCTCGTCTTTTTGACCGTTTCTCGCAAACGGTCAACTTCAATCGCCAGTCGCCGGTTGCAGCTTTCTGCAACCGCTTCTCATCAAGGAGATGGTCGTCGGCACTGTTTGACGACCAGTTCCCCGTTAGCACAAAAATAACGTTCCCGAGGCTAATCTCACGCCCATGAGAGTCCGTGAGCCGACCTCTCTCCATCGCCCGTTTTATACTCCCACGAACAAGCATATCCGCTTCATCTATATCCGAAAGCACGATTACTGAAAACGGATTCCTACGAACGGCCTCAACAACTCGATCCAACACAGTTTTTCCACGAAATCCAAGATCCACGTCGTCATCATCACGGCTCGACCCGACACACACCGTGATCGGGTCGGATCCGCATACATGCTCAGCAAGAACCGAAGCCATTTTCATCTTCCCGACCCGGTCCGGACCCGCAAACAGTAACCACACATTACCCCTCGAACCACATTGTGTCACGGTTGTAGCAATATTGGAAGCCGCCTCCGGCTGCCACCATGCCTTTTGCATCAAACCCTTGAGAAGTTTCTTGAAGGAGTCCGCCTCTGCTGAATTGACGAATTTACCCTTTTGGAATTCGGATGAGATGCACCCTAAAAGGTCCTTAACCGGTACATCCTCGCGAGCCTCCTTGGGTCCAAGAATGAGATCGGTACGAACCGGGCTCCGTGGAGCCTCCAGCTGTAGACCCGGTTGACTTTGACCCAGAAGCCTATTCGGTTTGTATGTTGTTTGAACAGGAACATTCGGTACAAAACCGGTCACCATTCTTGGAAAGCTCGGGTTTTGACTATGGTTCGGATGGATTCTAGAGCATATATCACTCCATTTTTTCTTTAATTCTTTATCATCAACCTACAAAAATTGGAAAAAAAAAAAAAGACAATATTTACAAAACCGAAAAACATATATAACAATTAGATTTAACAAACAATTATGAAAACAATTATAGTACCCGAGATTGATGAGGCATTTTCGTTTCGATTTCAGTTTCACTTTCGCCATTCTTTGCTTTTGCATTTTTCAACCATGGAGGTAGATCACTCTTAGCCTCAACTGGTGATTGCTTCTTTAATTCTGCTAGCTCTTGTTCATAATCATGATAACATCTTGGGCAGCAGGGTGGAATTCGGGCAGATTCCGAATTCTGTAACTTTGTTGTCGGGAAGTTCTTGAAAGAATTTAAAGATTCAAATGAAGTCCCAAATATCCCATTGGTCCCTATCCTATAAATATAATAGTTCGAACGCATAAATTGATGATCTAACGATTGTTTGATTCAGATTCGAGAAGATTAATTTCAAATTATGGAAAAAAAATTGAAAAATTACCTTGCGGAGAGAGGTGATCTTGATGAAATCGGCAGAGCCTGCAAATCCCAATCGTTTTCCATGGATGGATGATAAACTTGGCACCTCAAATAAGTCTCACAACTGGCGGCGCCGATCAACCAAAGGTTACTGTTCTCCGCCTTGAATTTGGCTAACAAATTTGCCATCTCCGCCACGGATTCACGGCCAATGTCGGAAGCAACCGCCGTGGGTTGTGGCTCAACCAGCCATTTCAAATCACCTACGTCTATAATAATACTTCGATTACCACCACCACCATCATTAAAGCTTCGGATGTTTGTCTCAATTAGATCGCTTAGTTCCTTAATCTTCGCCGGAATCTGTGATTTATCAGGTGGAAAGTCGATGGAAATGACTTCAACATTCTTGAATTCCCGTTCTGGTGGAAGTTCACCCTTTTGGATTCTCATTAAGATGTCTTTCTTGATTGATTCTGGCTCGAATTCTCCAACTAAAATCGGATTCTTCTTCTTAGATTTTGACATGATTTCCATAACCCTTTTTGCCTCGTCGATTCTCTGATGACCTGATTGATTAAAACTATAATTTCCCTGTTGTTGTTGTTGTAATCTTGGATTCAAATAAAGATTCGTCGGAGATGATGAACATACTGTTGTTTCATCATTTCTCTGTAATCTTGGGTTTAAATACATATTCCGGTTGATGGGAATCGGAACTGGAGTTACAGGCGAAGAAGATGGCCGGAATCCGACGCCGAGACTTGAGTGACTCAGATGATTTCCGCCGGAGATGTTATTATTATTCAACGACTGTTCGATTGTTGCTTTAACAGCTGGACTTGAAAAGCTTGCTTCACGCATGACCCGACTTACACTCGGGTCATCGAGTATAGATATAATAAGCTGTTCGAGCTCCACCTTCACCGCTAAAAGCGGCTGCTGCTGTTGCTCCGGGCAACCACGGCGTTGATGAGCTTGCGCCCGCTTTAATGCCGCCATGAGCGCGTTGGAAACCGGCGGCTCCGTCACCGCCGGAGACGATGTAGCGGAGGGTAATCGCTCTAACGCTACACTGAAACAGAGCTCGAGTGCCCGACACTGAAGAGGGTGAGAGGAATTCGGGTGAGACCGGATGCAAGCTTGCCGGAGGAACCCCGTAGGAGCGGAGAGAAGCGTTGCTGCGACATGGAGCGGCGTCGTCTGGTTGTGATTCCGACGGCCGGCTTCCGCTATTGAATGGTTCAAAACAGTCGCCGCTTCCGGCGTTAGGGTCTGTAGGATCGTATTCAATCCTGCCCTCATAATATCGGATTATCGAACCAAAATTAAAGTGTAATCGAACTGGGTTTTGTCCGAAATCAGAAATTAGAAAAATCCCAGAAGTTGAATTCTTACAAAATGCTGAGAAATTGAAGGGTTTTATGAAATTGAATCGGGGGAGTCGACCAACAAGCATATATTAGAATCTTGAAATGAAGAAACACAAATTAAATCAAAAAAGGTGTATGAAAGGAAAAGAAAAAACAAGATTCATTAATTATTCCTTTTGGTTTCTCACTATAGACATGAAAGATGAGTGATAGAAATAGGGTAAAATTTGAAAATAAAAACAAAAGAGGCTTTTTAAAGGGGTTTTTCAGCTGGATTTAGCCATAGTTAAAGTTCATATTTTTTATGAAATAAAATAAAAAGATTGTTGAAAGGTGAGAATAGAGAGAGAAGATGATAGCAATGTTTGTTTGTATTGGAGAGAGAGAAAGAGAAGGACGAAAGAGAATTTATTGAGATGTGGAAGAGAGGAGTTTCTGTTTGCAAGCATTTCTGGTTTTTTCTGCCTTTAAAGTTTATATATTTCCTTCTTTTTCATTTTTATATTTTTTGTGAAGTAGTTGTGTTTTTAATATAATTTTTGTATTAATTGTAGTGACTCAGGTTTTGGCTTATGAAAAAAATAAGAAATAATATTTGTGCTTTTACATTTTAACTAATTTTAATATGAAATACTAGGTTGTAGTAATGAAATATTGTTTTATGGGATTAAGGTTGTGTTAAGAAGATATTTTATTTTTGCGTTTATTGTTTGATGAGATTACTATAATAATATATAAACTAGGTTTTTTTTTAACGATGAAAAAAATATTTAAGATAATTTATTTATAAGTTTGGTTGGGCTTTTTGAAACACCTCTCCATAGCTAAAATCAAAAGTTTCATCTTTAAAAACTTTTATACGAAATAAAGTCTACAAACTTTTCTTTGAAATAAAACATATGTGAGGTTTTATCGATTATAAATTGTTATAAGTTCAGGCTAACATATTTGGTTAACATTGAAGTTCTAAACTAACAACTAACTAAGAGATTTTTGGTTTTCTCTCAAAAAAAAAATTATTTACCGTTCTAATAATAATAATAATAATAATAATAATAATAATAAGTTACACGCTATTATATTCATAATCTTTTCAAATTCAAGTTCTTTTAACTCAATCATAGTCAAAGATCTCTAAATCTAATTAGATATCAAAATATAAAGTAGACTTAAGACTTTTTTTAAAAAAAATTAAAAGCTAATAAAGCTCTCAAAAACTCCTTAGTTGTCTTGTTTGACGAAAAAAAAAAATTAAACATCCTCCTACTTTTTGTTCCTACGTATCCTCATACTCAATGAAATTGTAACATGTGTAACATTTAATGCTCATTTAATGAGATTTAAAGATATTTTAAGATACTAATATGACATATGTCATCATTTAAATAGGTAGAAGGATTGGTAGAATCAAAAGGTAGGAGGGTATTTAATTTCTCAAAAAAAAAATAGTTTGTAAACTAGTTTTTTATGGGAATCATTTAGACTAGTGTTTCAATAAGTTTATAAAGCTTCTATAACATTCTATCAAATATATCATTTAATTAATTATAAAACTCAACCCTCTAGGTAATTTAATTAATTATAAAACTCAACCCTCTAGGTATTCTGTTATGTTCTTTTACATAATTCAACTACCTAGTCCATTTTGTATAAGCTAGTTTATTAACTTTGAATAATATTCTAAATATTATTTTAGTAAGCAAGTTTATAGCTTATAAATGCAAAATCCCATAACATATTAATGTTATTTATGACGTTTTCTTCTAATATTGATATTTATTATAATTAAGATTTAATTACATTATAGTAATCTTAGCATTTATATTATCAATAAAATGAAAATTTATTTAAACAATAAATAGTATTTATCTTTCAAAATATATATCCTAAATTTATATTTTTCTAGAATACATGATGGAAACGTTTTTTACAAGTTGTACTATAGAAAACTGTTTCTGAGTTTCATATTCATCTGTATTAGAAATTTTAATTTAATATACAGTTTCAATAAATGAATCATAAATAATTAAAAGAATTGATTAAATTAGAAAAAGATAATAGAGTGGTATCGATGACGGATAAAGTAACTTTTAAACCTTTTTAGGAGACGAAGAGATTCATGAGCGAATTAATTGATATTTTAATTTAATTCTCTATAAAATATGACTAGAGATTAACTACCTTTTTGTAACTTGCAAGCTGCAACTGGGAACGTTTGAAATTTTAACCCACGCGCATTTCTTTATCAATCAATGTCAACGCGCTTTCACATTAATGTCAAAGTTTTCTTCAATACCATCTATCAATGAATTAAAACGTTTTGGAATGATCGCAATTTATTGGGAAATTTTGGTTTATCGCCTTGTTTTTCTTTTTTTTTTTTTTTTTTTTTTTTTTTTTTTTTTGTAATTCATTAAAGAAAAAAGGAAAATTTTGACGGAAAAAAAGAGCTGAAAGAAAATATTTATTATTCTGTGTTCTCGAGTTTAAAGGAAATGAAAGGAAAGAAAAAAAAAATTTGTTCTTATGTTTCCGAGTTAAGAGAAAAAAAAAAAAAAAAACTTAAAATTTTCTTTCCCCTCACTTTCTTCCCAAATCCGTCCAATTTGGAAGGAAAATATGACTCCAAAATCTTTCCTCTTCCCTCACTTTCTTTCCATTAATGAAACTTGAGAACACGATTTTACTTCGACACTCTTCACTTTCCCTCCGTATCCTCCCATTTCTCTCCTTAAGTAGAACTCGGGAACAAGGCGTAAGGGAGGAATTGATACGGTTTTAATTTGTTTTATTAAACTGTGTACAATTACAACTATAAATATTATAAAAAATTTGATATCGGTACACTAACAAATATATTTGGTTACTGATAAGTTTGGTTAGTATCAAGTGGTAATGATATATACTGACATATTTTAATTTTCTATTGTAAGATCCTCCCTAATAAATAAAGATTTTTTTTCTCACATGTCACATTCTCATTTATTTTGCCACATGTAAGAATGTTCTTTACTGCTATCCAGTGAGCTCTACCAGGAGTCACTTGATATCGACTAACCATGCTAAAAGAAAAAGTCACATCAGGGCGAGTACATGTCATAACATACATGATCAAGCCAACGGCGGAAGCATATGGTACTCGACTCATTTTTGCCGTTTCGGCATCAGTACTCAGACTCTAAGTCTTACTTAGTTTTGTATTGCTCTAAATAGGCAATTCTGCTTTCTTGGAATTCTCCTAGTTGAAACGTTTCAACACTTTGTCCAAGTAGGTACTTTTACTAAGTCCTATTAGTCTTTTACTCCTATTTCTCAATATCCTTATCTATAGAATATAAGCAGCCTCTCTGAGGTTCTTCATAGCGAAACACTTCCCAAGCCAGGACTTAACCTCCTGCAAGGTTGGGACGTCGTTTCCTATGAGTAGTATGTCATCCACATACAATACCAAGAAGCTAACTATACTTCCATTAGCTTTGACATATACACATGACTCATCCTCGCTTCTCAAAAAACCAAACTCTTTGACTTTCTCATTGAAACAAATATTCCATCTGCGAGATGCTTGCTTCAATCCATAAATGGGTTTCTCAAGATTACACACTCTATTAGGGTACTTCGCATCTACAAAACCCTCTGGCTGACTCATGTAAACATCCTCAGCCAACTTCCCATTAAGGAAAACGGTTTTGACATCCATCTATCATATTTCATAATCATGAAACGCAGCTATGGCTAGCATAACCCTTATAGACTTGATCTTTGCTACTGGTGAGAAGGTCTCCTCATAGTCAACTCCAAGAGTTTGACTAAACCCCTTCACAACTAATTGCACCTTATAAGTGTGTACTCTCCCATCCATGTTGGTCTTCTTCTTGAAGATACATTTGCACCCGACCGTCTTACGACCTGGTACATTGTCAACCAAGTTTCAAAATTGATAGTCATACATGGACTGAATCTCGCCGTCCATCGCCTCTTTCCACTTTGCAGACTCTTGGCCCGCCATGGCTTCCTTGTAATTTTTAGGTTCATCCAAAATTATTAGTTTACTATCACTAATAAACATATCACCTTCAGTAGTAATATGGAAACCATAAAACTAAGGTTGAACGCTAACTCTACTAGAACGTCTCAGAGGTAAGGGTTGAACGCTAGTGTTTGAGGTTCCTTCCTCACTTGATTCTTGAAGCTCTTCAAGATCAATTTGCCTCCCATTGTGCTCTTGGATTGTGAGTTCTCTCTCTCAGAAAACCCCTATCCTCGCAACGAAGACAACATTGTCACTTGGTCTACAGAAGATATATCCAAAGTAATTATGTGGGTAGCCCTTGAAAATACAACGCTCACTACGAGGTTCGAGCTTGTCGTGAGTCTCTCGCTTTATGAAAGCCTCGTAACCCCAAACCTTGATATGTGCTAACGAGGGAACCTTCCTTATTTACATCTCCTGAGGTGTTTTGATAACCTTCTTAGTTGGGAGTATATTAAGGATATGGGTGACAGTCTTTAAGGCATACCCCCAAAATAAGATAGGTAACGAAGCTCGACTCATCATGGAACGAACCATGTCCAACAAGGTTCAATTGCGCCTCTCAGCTACTCCATTCAATTGTGGTGTCCTAGGCGGCGTCAATTGTGAGACAATTCCACATTCCTTAACATAGTCGTGGAACTCAATACTAAGATACTCATATCTGCTATAATCATCATTAAAAGTCACATAGAAGCGGTTTGCATCCCTTGTAGTGGAACTAAAGGTCCCATACACATCGGTGTGTATGAGATCCAATAATCCCTCACCCCTTTCACAAGTTCTAGTGAAGGGTGATTTAGTCATCTTTCCAAGTAAACAAGACTCGCACGTGTCATCGTCCCTAAGGTCAAATGACTCAAACACTCCATCCTTTTGGAGTTGGGCTATGAGTTTCTTGTTGACATGTACAAGACGACAATGCCACAAGCATGCTTTGTCCAAACCATTGGACGAATCAATATGCAACACATTATATCCTAAGTTATCTTCAACCATCACAGTTTCATATACTCCATTACAAGGCAATGCTTCAAAATAAAAAGTACCATTATAGAAAGCATTTATAGAACCTATTTAATTATTAAATGAAAATCTAAAACCTTGTATGTACAAACCATGAAAAGAAATAACGTTTCTCACAATTTCCGACGAGTAGAAACAATCATTTAAAACTAACCCTAACCCGCTACTAAGCAATAAAGAGTAAACTCCAAATGTTGGTGACAAGAGACTTTTTCCTATTCCCCATGATCAAGTTCATATTCCCATGCTCCACATCCCTACTTCTTTTTAGACCCTGAAAATCGGAACAAATGTGAAACCACATCTTGTATTAAGGACCCAAGGAATTGCATGTGATGAGTTGTTAAATTGAATACTGTAAATACCTGCGAAGATGCAACACCTCCAATTCAGAAGACCTAGAAAGGAAAGGAAAACCTCAAAATTTGAAGGTGACTCGTCGAGTAGGTGGGGTGACTTGACAAGTAGGAGCATATTCTGGGTCGTGGGTTAAGCAACCTACTCGGCGAGTCAGGGTACTGACTCGGCGAGTTGGTCAGGGTTTGGGAAACCCTAAATTCAGGACTTGGCACCCTATTTAAGCATCTTATTCTTCTCCCCTTGGTTCCATTCCCATCCCCATTGTCCAGAACTTAACCCACGAAACCCTAGATCATTTGGTGAGTGTGTGAGCCATTCTTGAGTGTTTTGGTGTTCATTGAGGCTAGAAGAAGAAGAAGGTGGTTGAAGGTTCAAGAAGGAACTTGTAGATCCAACAACACCATCTCATTTCCATCATTTTCTGGTAATCAAGTCTTCATGTTTACTTATATCTTGTTAGATCTCTTTATGACCACTTTATGGGAGTTTTGGTCCATGGAGCTTGATCTACGGCACAAGGATGTCCCAAGCAAAGATCCTTTCAGATCTACAGTCCCTAAGAGTGGTTAAGGCATAAAGGTACAAGCTTTATGCCATTGGAACCCTCATGAGGTCATCTTCAGCATGTAGACGAAGTTTGGGGTTTGGATCTGAAGTGTAAGGGCTTAATATGTTAAGATGGCCAATTAGACCGGGGGACTCGGCGAGTCCACGGAGGGAATCGACGAGTCTAAGTGTATTGTCCTATTTTTGGATATGTTTGGACTCAGCGAGTCTGAGGGTTGACTCGATAAATCGTGACCTTGATGAGCCAGTGAACTCGACGAGTCTGGGGTTGACTCGACGAGTTGGATCGCGATCTCAAGATTTTGACTTATTAGACTCGATGAGTTTAAGGAGCAACTCGGCGAGTTGGGTGAACTTGGAGTGATGACTTTGACCGTTGACATTTGACTTTGACTGGGGTTTTTTAGGTTTGACTTTTGGAGGGTATTATGGTCCAAGTGTCATTTTGGTAATTGATAGCTCGGGGAGTCGAGTGATCAGCAGTTCCAGGATCTTCTAGCTAGCAGCGAGGGGTTATTCGTAGGATCGTACAGTCAGCTTGCGAGGTGAGTTTTCTCCAGTAGGAACGGTTTTAAGGCACCAATGCCGGCCTATTTATGTATGTTAGTGTATACCGGACTTAGATCCGATGTCAGGGTTAGCCCGATGCAGTTTATATGCTCTGGATTTCAGTTCGATAGCGGGTGAGGCACGAGGAAGGGTTATATATATATATATATATATATATATATATATATATATATATATTTCCGAGCTACGGTTCGATGTCTGGTGGTACCCGAGGCAGTAATGTATGTGTAGTATACTTGTTATCTTGGTGATACTTGTATGTGCCTAGTAGGAGAATGAGTATGGGCGGCGGCCCATATCTCATCACTAGCTGAGTGTGGACAGGGTTCCATATATCATTAGTAGCAGAATAGGGATGGGGACCAAGATAGGTGGGGCCTTGAACTAGTAGTTATAGTATAGTGATTGTGTTAGCCTTTTTAAATGTTATTTTTGTATGCGTGTAGCGGGCGGGGCTCGAAGACAGGCGGGCCCTGGTAGAAACAGATTTGTATACTGATATGTGCATATTTATAAACATATTTATACAACATACATTAATATTTTAATTACCTTTATGCCCTTAATAGAACAAAAGATACTTAATATGCTATGAATTGTGTTGTAGGCACTAAAAGACTTGCTTAGAGCAAAAAGGAAGTTGGAAGTTGGATTAAGGAAGCTAGAAGATGGAAGATTGAACTAAAGGAATAAAATGAAGAAAAATACACCCAACATGTCGTGGTGATCCTACCACGACGTGGCATCTTGAAGATTCCCGATCAGATTCGATGACTTGGAGATTACGTGATAAACACAATCACCACGACGTGGTGGACCCACCATGACGCGGTGCCCTGCTTTCGGGAAAAGTATAGATATCTCACATAAACCTCCGAATGGGAACTTTTGGCTCTAGAGAATTCGAAGCGTTTTGAGGCAAAGGCACTGTAATTAAGCATTGGAAGCAAGGAATTCAATCACAATCGTTAGAAGGAGGAAATCAAAGGCAACTAAACTCTACTTTTTGATTTTTCATTAGGAATAGCTATGTCTTTACTTTTGAATCTCGATTTTATGACTTTGTTTGCTGAAATCATGAGCTAAACACTCATGACTTTCGTTTAGGTAGGATGAGTTGACTAAACATGGTTGATTTCATAGTTAGGATTTAGTTAATTGGTTATTTGTTGACTTTTGCTTATTAAAGAACCTCAAGTACTTTTGATAACTGCTTTTTATCTGCTCATTGTTGAATTTGATTAGGTTAGAATGACTATTTTTCTTAATTGAATTTGAATCTTATGATCTTGTGATTTGCAAAATTGTAGGACTAGAGTTTTGATTAAAACCTAGGGTTAAGTAGAAAAGTGGGTAAAAAGGTATCTGAGCCAATATATGACGATAAATCATATATAAAATTGAATCAATAAATTTAATTGGTCAATTAATTATAAGTCTAAGCAACTCGAACCGAACACAAGTGAACTTGTAAGTTTGTCCGCTTGATCACCGAATAAATAAGTTAGTTTGCTAAAGGATTAAATTGTTGAATACCAATTTGGTCATCATAGGAATCGTTAGCCAAAGAAACTAAATCCATTGCACTTCTATGAAACAACCATAATAACAACAAATCCGAAGCTAAACGAAAGCCTCTTTCTCACCTTGGTACATTCATACTTGTCTACTTGCTTAGTTTTAGTGTTAGTTTAATTAAGTGAATTTTGAGTTAGTTGGTAATTAAGTATCTAGTCTTGCAAAAGTAGGAAAACATATACCTTTTCTTATTTGATTAATAGTTAGTTAAATAGTAAATCAAAGTAATTTAAACACTGTTCCTTGTGTTCGACACTCGTTCTTACCATTGTTATACTATTGCACGATTAGGTACACTGCCTAGTGTGTTTAATAGTCTAGTGAAGGGAATAACTTTTATAAATTAACTTGGAGAAAATATAATCATATTAAATTACACATCAAGTTTTTGGCGCCGTTTCCGAGGAACGGTTCCGTTTTAGTTACTTTAATTTGCTATCTTTATTTTAGGATTATTTGCTATTTATTTGTTTTTAATTTAATTTAGATTTTTCATCCTTTTGAGTCACCTCGTCAAGGTAGTTTATACCACGTCGTGGCATCGTAACAGTAGAACTTTAATTTTCATTTTTTAATTTTATTTATTATGTATTTTCCAAATCTCGATGCTCTTGATGCTTTTCTTGAGGAAGTAGTACAGGAAATTGAGCAAGAAGACGAGGAGTATGACTCAGATGATGATTTGAAGAAATTTGGAAGATGTTTAGATAACATTTTGCCTAATAAATAAGAGCAATCTGAGTTACAAGAGTTAGAGTTAAAAGATGAAGAATTTAATCCAGAAAGAGATTTGGAGGAGCTTGAAAGGTTGCTAGAAGAGAGGTCAGGTGAAGAACAAGAACAAGCTGAATTACAGGAACCAACCTGTGGTTTGACCGTTACCACGACATGGCCCCCTGTATTTCCAGTTTGTGTTCTGAAGCATGGGGTGACGATTCCAACTTTGGAGAAAGTTCTAAAGCACGATCCATTTTTGATTAGTATCCAACCGGTTCCAACCCTTGTCAAGATTCTTGGGTTACATGAATTCAAGTTCGTTTGGCCAATTTTTGAAGCAAAGAGTCAAATTTTACAAATTTGTCCAAAGAAAATATTCAATGCAACGGATGGATTGACAATGAGTTTATTGGAAGTTGAGTTTTTAAAATAAGAAAAATTTTCACCCACCACGAGGTGGTGATTTTCTAGAACACGAAAAATCGGGATTATTTGAGACACCATGACGTGGTTATTCTACCACGTCGTGGCAACGTATATTACTGCTGTCAATTTAGGGTTTTTAAACATAAGTCAAAACAATTTCACTTTTTTACACCACCCCATCTCTCTCGTCGTGTCAGCCTCTATGAAGAACTCCTCTTTCTCTTCATCGGTTTCTTGTTTTTCTTCCCTAAAAGGTATGATTTTCTAGTGTTTTATTTACTTTTGATGGTTTAGTAAGGTAGCATGGAGCATCTATTTCTTGATTAGAACACTTTTAGGGCCGATAATTTTGAACCTAGGGTTCCGATTTTTGCAAAAATCGGACCAATTTTTGCATGTTTTAGTCTCTGATTTTGCAACCATTCTACTCTATTTCATCCACTGAACAAACCCTGAACTTGGATTTAGTTAATATGGTGTTGAAATTAGATCGATTTGAGCATTTCACGTCACAGTGTCGACACCATGACGAGCTCGTCATGGTGACTGCTATGACAATTTTGTTCTTCTGTTTCGATTATAATAATGCACATGGGTTGTTTGGTTGTTCTTTTGTGGTTATTTCGCAGGAATTACTAGCAAGTCTAGAAGAAGTCAACCCGTTACTCGTGAGTTTCCATGGTATTCTTTTCCACGGAATGTTGCACCTTAGATACATGCGTGTTGGACTGTTAAGCTTGACTTACTCAAGAAAAGAAAGGTGCATGTTCCAGCTGAGCTTGATTGGCACTTGATTGGAAGTTCGGGTTTGATGGAGGCTTTGGAGCCATACCTTGACAAGGTATTTAATGGAGTTCATGGGCAGTTTATGTGTTTGGGTTGGAGACGCATTTTTGAGATTCAAGAGGTGGTTTACAAGGAGTTGGTGTATGAGTTTCTTGCCGCTGTATCTTTCGCAAGAAAAGACGGGTTATATGCGGAT
This sequence comes from Lactuca serriola, assembly GCF_051521515.1. NCBI lineage: Eukaryota > Viridiplantae > Streptophyta > Magnoliopsida > Asterales > Asteraceae > Lactuca > Lactuca serriola. Next base: position 76,222,675 of record NC_136414.1, read on the forward strand.
GATAATCTTACTTTTTGCCTTGGAGAGGAAAGGCGTTCCTTAAGCCTAGCTTATTTTTCACTACGGGTTGGCATCTACCTTCTAGCTGAAATCCATACACCAGTGTACCAACAATTTATAGCAGCCTCCATTAGGAGCATCAAAGGGTTCAAAGAAAAGGACCATTGGCATTCTATTGCTAATGGGGTTTACCACAAGGGTACTGCACAGGAAAGCGACATGCAGTCGCCAATTCACCGCCTCTTACACCGCCTGATCACTAATACCATAAATGAACGTCGGGAGGGGGATAAATGTCCGACTGTGGATGTTTTCTTTTTGTGGGTTCTCACCTCAAGTGAGGTTTATGCCTTTACCTTTTCACCTGGTTGAATTCCTTACAGTTCGGGCAGCCAAGGACAGGCGTGGGTCCCCGCTTTATGGCGGTATGTGGATTACTCGACTCGCACGATCTTTTGGTATTTTTGAGAAGCGGGAGGCTTCTATGCTTACAGTGGAGCCCCAAAAGCCCTTTTGCACTCTTCTTTATAAGAGGGCTCGAATTGTTGTTGATCAAAGAATGGTTGGTTTTAGCATTCCTGACGATACTCCACGGCACCAGGTTCCAAGCCGTGAAAGGCAACGGGGTAATGAAGCCGGAGATGATGAGCCAGTGGTGCCGGAAGAAGATGAGATGCCCATGGATCTCTACAGTGTGGCAAGGAGATGATATGAGGACTACATATCTAGCGCTACAAACTACACCAACATGAGCCTAGATCATTTGATGAGCTCTATGTGTGTATCTCGTCCTTTTCTTTGGTTTTTTGTCTTGTTTTAGACTAGTCCTTTATTATGGTTTTCTTTGGTTTGTTTGATGTTTTGTTAAACAATTTGTGGATGATTTGGTTGTTTGGACGCTTTTCCTACTTTTATTACCATTTCCTTTGTCCTAGTTCCAGGTTATATTTAAGAGTCAAGTAAGGGTATATTTGGCACAAAAAAGTTCGTTAGAGTGAAGGTATAAGAGAACGTCGAGAGAAGCGTGATTTGAGAGCATTTTTCGGGGGTCTAATTGAGTCATAGAGTGAAGGGTCATGTCCTAAAGCTGTATGGAAGAGATGGTGTCATTTTAGTTCAAGTTCCAGCTCCATTCACCTTCCGATTCTCACTTTTCAAGGCCGCCACGATGAGGTATCTGACACCACAATGTGGTGTCGCAGCTTTAAAAACCAAAAAGTGTTATGTTTGGTTTACAACAACGTGGTGATATCCACCACGACGTGGTGTTTTTCGAGTCATTTTCCGAGCCTAATCTCGTACTTCCAGTAGTCTCCGTGATTTAAGTGGCGTTATATTTATTATCATGGTATGGATGAGCTGTTCACATGCCTAGAATTTCCTTATCACGTTTGGTTGAAGAATTATCCCGGCTGCAACGACATTGTTTACACTTTCTTTTGACGTGGGGGAGTTTTTCAACAATTTAGGAGGCTGCCTTTTTCTTGTCCGATTCCGAGTCCATATGATCCAACCAGTTTGAAGTTTCTTTCCTTGAGTCGAGTGCATCTTCTATCCCAGGGGAGTTTGTTCCCTTTTCTCCTTCTTTTTAATTTTATGTTTTACATACCATGCAATGAGGGCATTTCATGAAATAAGTGTGGGGTAGGGGGTTGATTATATTAGTTGAATTAGTATCTTAATTTTAGGCATAAAATAACTTTTTTTTTTGCATAAAATTGCTAGAATTTGATTTAGAAAATTATGGTAAAAAGTAATTAGGATTCATGTTAGTATTGCATTTGATGATTCTATGAGGACCCAAATGTTTAGTTAAGCCTATACAAGTTCTAGTGCATTTGTGGCCTCCCTATTCTAGTGAAATCATGGGACAAAAACACAACATCGCTTAGGTTGAGGGATGCAATATGTTTAGCAGCCTAAACCTGAAATGTATCCAGGAAAGCTTAAGTAGTCATTGCACATTAGACTAATATCTTAACCAATAAAGGTTGAAATGGAGCTCCCTTGCTTAAGCATGTAGGTTTTGAGAGAGAAAAAAAAGTGAGGTACATGTAAAAAAAATTTTAAAAAAAGAGAGAATTACAAGAAAAGTTGTAAGAACTTTGGAGCGTTCAAGTCAAATTATGAAGATCAAAGATCAAAATTCTGAAGAAATTCAAAAGTTGAAGATACCAAAAAAAAAATGAAAGAAGATGGTGAATTCAAAGAAATCAAATATCAAATATTCAAAGAGTTGAAGAATTCCTAAAGAGCTCTAATGTGGTATCAAAATTTGTAATTTTCTAGATTATGTATGCTTGGGTTGCTTGACCAAAAATACCTTGAGGGTAAGAAATTTTTCTGAGGATGGATTTGGAGGGTTGCATAAAATGAGCATTGTTCAAAAGAAGTGGGCTAGTGTTTATGAGGATTGTGAGTATTTAGGATTGGGGGGGGGGGTCCTTAGGAAAAATTTTAGACACAAATGCATGCGTTGCGGTCTTGGCATAATGGTTGGGTTCGATTAGGATTGTTTGATGTAATGTTGGTATGCTAAAATTCAGTTTTGCTTGGGGGCAAGTAAAAGTCTAGTGTGGGGTATTTGATATGTGCATATTTATACACATATTTATACAACATACATTAATATTTTAATTACTTTTATGCCCTTAATAGAACAAAAGATACTTAATTTGCTATGAATTGTGTTGTAGGGACTAAAAGACTTGTTTAGAGCAAGAAGGAAGTTGGAAGCTAGATTAAGGAAGCTAGAAGATGGAAGATTGAACTAGAGCAATAAAATGAATAAAAATACACCAAACATGTCGTGGTGATCCTACCACGACATGGCATCTTGAAGATTCCCGATCAGATTCGATGACTTGGAGATTACGGGATAAACACAATCACCATGACGTGGTGCCCTGCTTTCGGGAAAAGTATAAATATCTCACATAAACCTCTGAATGGGAACTTTTGGCTCTAGAGAATTCGAAGCTTTTTGAGGCAAAGGCACTGGAATTAGCATTGGAAGCAAGGAATTCAATCACAATCAGTAGAAGGAGGAGATCAAAGGCAACTAAACTCTACTTTTCGATTTTTCATTAGGAATAGCTATGTCTTTACTTTTGAATCTCGATTTTATGACTTTGTTTGCTGAAATCATGAGCTAAACACTCATGACTTTCATTTAGGTAGGATGAGTTGACTAAACATGGTTGATTTCATAGTTAGGATTTAGTTAATTGGTTATTTGTTGACTTTTGCTTATTAAAGAACCTCAAGTACTTTTGATAACTGCTTTTTATCTGCTTATTACTGAATTTGATTAGGTTAGAATGACTATTTTTCTTAATTGAATTTGAATCTTATGATCTTGTGATTTGCAAAATTGTCGGACTAGAGTTTTGATTAAAACATAGGGTTAAGTAGAAAAGTGGGTAAAAAGGTATAGGAGCCAATATATGACGATAAATCATATATAAAATTGAATTAATAAATTTAATTGGTCAATTAATTATAACTCTAAGCAACTCGAACCGAACACTAGTGAACTTTTAAGTTTGTCCGCTTGATCACCGAATAAATAAGCTAGTTTGCTAAAGGATTAAATTGGTGAATACCAATTTAGTCATCTTATGAATCGGTAGCGAAAGAAACTAAATCCATTGCACTTCTATGAAACAACCATAATAACAACAAATCCGAAGCTAAAGGAAAGTCTCTTTCTCGCATTGGTACATTCACACTTGTCTACTTGCTTAGTTTTAGTGTTAGTTTAATTAAGTGAATTTTGAGTTAGTTGGTAATTATAGTCTTTCAAAACTAGGAAAACGTATACCTTTTCTCGCCTTGGTACATTCATACTTGTCTACTTGTTTAGTTTTAGTGTTAGTTTAATTAGGTGAATTTTGACGTGGTGCTTTTCGAGTCATTTTCCGAGCCTGATCTCGTACTTCCAGTAGTCTCCGTGATTTAGGTGGCGTTATATTTATTATCATGGTATGGATGAGCTGTTCCCATGCCTAGAATTTCCTTATCACGTTTGGTTGAAGAATTATCTCGGCTGCCATGACATTGTTTACACTTTCCTTTGACGTGGGGTTTTTCAACAATTCAGGAGGCTGCCTTTTTCTTGTCCAATTCCGAGTCCATATGATCCAACGAATTTGAAGTTTCTTTCCATGAGTCGAGTGCATCTTCTATCCCAGGGGAGTTTGTTCCTTTTCTCCCTCTTTTTAATTTTATGTTTTGCATACCTTGCAATGAGGGCATTGCATGAAATAAGTGTGGGGTAGGGGGTTGATTATATTAGTTGAATTAGTATCTTAATTTTAGGCGTAAAATAAAAAAATTTTGCATAAAATTTCTAGGATTTGATTTAGAAAATTATGGTAAAAAGTAATTAGGATTCATGCTAGTATTGCATTTGATGATTCTATGAGTACCCAAATGTTTAGTTAAGCCTGTACACGTTCTAGCGCATTTGTGGCCTCCCTATTCTAGTGAAATCATGGGACAAAAACACAACCTCACTTAGGTTGAGGGATGCAATATGTTTAGCAGCACAGGTGGGACCTAGTAGAGACCTTAGGGTCAAGATACAGGATCGGGGAGTCAAGAATCTATAGAACCATGAGTGGCAATTAGGATAAACTAGTTTTGGTAGTTGAAGTCTTATGCAGAAGTCGCTAGGAGCGGCTGAGAGAGTGATTAGTGGTTCAGTAACCGGGTGGAGGCCGCTATTTCAAGAAGTGGATAGATAAGTTAGGACCTGGGAGGTCCCGTTTCCTATGGAAGATCGGTAGGGCTGTTTTAGATAGCCGACGTTTCTTCGGAAGTCGCTGGGAACAACTGAGAGGTTATGTTTGGGTTTAGTAACCGGTGGGAGTTCGGTAATTAGGAGGATGGTAGTTTAGTTGGCACCAGGGTGGTCTCGGTTCATCCTGAAAGCGGATAAGAGATAGCGAGATCTTCAGCAGGAGTATCATTAACGAAATTCTTGTATGGAGTAGTCAGTTGACCGAGTTGTGCGTTGCCTCTCACAACGGGGTTAAATAATCTCAGAGGAAAGGATTTGATTCTGTTGTGCAGCTCTCATTTGAGTCTAACCATTACAGGGATGAATCTTTTACTCGAAGGATTATTTGATCCATTCGTTGGGTTGGGTGTTCGACACTAAGGCCTGATAAGAGGAAGCATTGAGTAGGTAAGAGCGAAGGGACCAGAACTGGAGTGGATGGAGATTTAGTTACAACGAAAAGTTGTTCCACACAAAGATAGAGAAGGTTATTGCTCATGGAAATTTTCCTTGGGAAGCCCAGTGATTGCATAGGAAAAGGAGTGAACCCTTAGAGGTCTAGCATAAGACTCGGGGAGTACCGGAAGGATTGTCAATTGGGTATGGGTGTCGTATTCAAGAGTTGTAGTGATAGGATTGTTCTCAAGTTGATACTTTCAAGGGTAAACAGAGCATACTAGTATGCGATGATTAGGGATGCCGTGAGAGGTTGTGGGGTCGTTATCCGCAGCGGACTTCGAGGACGAAGTCTAGTTTAAGTGGGGAGAGTTGTAACACCTCGAATTCAGAAGACCTAGAAAGGAAAGGAAAACCTCAAAATCAGAAGGCGACTCTTCGAGTAGGTGGTGTGACTTGACGAGAAGGAGCATATTCCAAATCGCGGGTTAAGTGACCTACTTGACGAGTCAGGGGACCGACTCGGTGAGTTGGTCAGGGTTTGGGAAACCCTAAATTTGGGACTTGGCACCCTACTTAAGCATCTTATTCTCCTCCCCTTGGTTCCATTCCCAGCCCCATTGTCCAGAACTTAAGCCAAGAAACCCTAGATCATTTGGTGAGTGTGTGAGCCATTCTTGAGTGTTTTGGTGTTCTTGGAGGCTAGAAGAAGAAGAAGGAGGTTGAAGGTTCAAGGAGGGACTTGTAGATCCAATAACACCATCTCATTTCTATGATTTTCTGGTAATCAAGTCATCATCTTGACTTATGGCTTGTTAGATCTCTTTATGACCACTTTATGGGAGTTTTGGTCTATGGAGCTTGATCTACGGGACAAGGATGTCCCAAGCAAAGATCCTTTCAGATCTGGAGTCCCTAAGAGTGGTTAAGGCATAAAGGTGCAAGATTTATGCCATTGGAACCCTCATGCAAGCTTTAAGGAGTTGTTATGGCCTTTTAAGCCTCAAAAGTCCATGCTTGGAAGAAAAGGCAGAGACTTTATGTGTCCTTCTGGTGTATAAGGCCTAGATCTATGTTGTTATGCCTTGGATTGGATTAATATGAGTTTTTGGACCTAGAGTTAGGTCTTAAGGAGCTACGGTTTGGTTCAACCCATTAAGAAGGATTAGGAGTGGGTAAAGTTGGAAACTTTACCCTCATGAGGTCATCTTCAGCATGTAGACGAAGTTTGGGGTTTAGATCTGAAGTGTAAGGGCTTAATCTGTTAAGATGGCGAATCAGACTGGGGGACTAGGCGAGTCAAAGGAGGGAATCGATGAGTCTAAGTGTATTGTCCCATTTTTGGTTATGTTGGGACTCGGCGAGTCTGAGGGCCGACTCGACGAGTTGACTCGATAAATCGTGACCTTGATGAGACAGTGAACTCGCCGAGTCAGGGCTTGACTTGACGAGTTGGATCGCGATCTTGGGATTTTGACTTATTGGACTCGGTGAGTTGAAGGAGCAACTCGATGAGTTAGGTCAACTTGGAGCATTCACTTTGACCATTGACTTTGACTTTGACAAGGGTTGTTTAGGTTTGACTTTTGGAGGGTATTTTGGTCTAAGTCTCATTTTGGTAATTGATAGCTCGGGGAGTCCAATGATCAGCAGTTCGAGGATCTGTCAGCTAGCAACGAGGGGTTATTCGCAGGATCGTATAGTGAGCTTGCGAGGTGAGTTTTCTCCAGTAGGAACGGGTCTAAGGCACCATCTGGCCCGTTTATGTATGTTATTGTATACCGGATTTAGATATGATGTCGGGGTTAGCCCGATGCAATTTATATGTTCTGGAATTCAGATCGATAGTAGGTGAGGCCCGAGGAAGGGTTATGTGTGTGTATATATATATATATATATATATATATATATATATATATATATATATCTAGGCTACGGTTTGATGTCGGGTGGTACCCGAGGCACTAGTGTATGTGTAGTATACTTGTTATCTTTGTGATACTTATATGTGCCTGGTAGGGGGATGAGTGTGGGAGGGGGCCCGTATCTCATCACTAGCTGAGTGTGGATGGGGTTCCATATCTTATTAGTAGCAGAATAGGGGTGGGGCCCAAGATAAGCGTGGCCTTAAAACTAGTAGTTATAGTATAATGATTGGGGTTAGCATTATTTATATGTTATTGTTGTATGCATGTAGCGGCGGGGACTGGTAGAAACAGATGTGTATACTGAGCGGGGCTCAGTGCCAGGCGAGGCCCAATGCCGAATTCGTACGATATCGGGCGGGGCCCGATGTAGCAGGCTAGGCCCAATGTTTGGTGTATGTGATTATGTGTGGTATGTGGTAGATTGGGGAACTCACTAAGCTTCGTGCTTACAGTTTTCATTTTTGGTTTCAGGTACTTCTGGTAGCGGAGGGAAGAGCTCGGGATGACTTCATGGCACATACCAAGAAGTTTTAGCATGGGATGTTTACTCTAATAAAAAGAACATGTTTTGAGATGATACTCTAATTTGATATAACGAGTTATGTTTAAGATTGAGAATTATGGTTTTTATTTTAAAATTTTTGGTCATGAGTTTTGGGATGTTATAGAAGGTGGCCTTTATCTTCTCATCCTCGGTGTCCTGCAAGTATTTAGGGCAGCTTCGTTTGCAATGCCCTTTATTTTGAAAGTGGAAGCACTCTGCATCCTTTGGATTTGAAGAAGGAGCAGCAGAACCACCTTTGGTCCCACTAGAAGAGGATCCATCATAGGACTTTCCCTTGTGGCTCTTAGATGGAGCCTTCTTTTTCTTTCCTTTCCCTTGTCCAATTGCCAAGACAGGGGCAACAACGGTAGTAGTAGGTACAACCGAATTGCCTTTTAAACTACTCTCAACAGTTCTTAGTAGGCCTTGAAGCTTGCTTAGAGTGACTTCCTCCTTGTTCATATGATAAGTCATTCTGAACTGATCATAACAAGGAGGCAAAGAGTGTAGGATAATGTCAATAGAAAACTATTCATCGAAGTTGACATTTAACTTCAGTAAGCGGTCCACAAACCTTTGCATCTTTCGCAAGTGGGCCGTAATGGACTCTCCGTCCTTCGTCTTTGTTTTTATCATGGAGGTAATGATTTCGTACCTTTCCTGTCGAGCACTTTGATGGTACCTTTCCATCAAGTCTTGGTGCATTTCGAGAGGATAGTAGTCCTCATAGGACTTTTGGAGTTCAGCAGTTATAGTGGCAAGCATGATACACGACACCTTTGTCGCTTCCTTCTCATGTGCCATATACTCGACGATTACCTTAGGAGTAGCAGTTTCTGATGGGTTTTATACAAACAATCCTATGTGTGCATGCAACCCTAGATACGGATCTATGTTTTCACTATTATTTACACAACATTATGAACACATGAAGAACCTTATCATGCTCCTAGTAATTTCGAAATTCATGAAGGAGAATGGATTACATACCTCTTGTTGCTATGTTGTAATAACAACTTATATCTTGAATCTTCTTGTCTTTGAAAGCAAGTACCACAAGTGTAGTACCTCTAATGGATCACAAACGCCAAGACCAAATGGAGAGTCAAGAGAGAGAGAGGGGGGGGGGGGAGGCAGAAAATCAGCTCTAGGAACTTTTAGGATCAAGTGGCCGATTTTCCTATGCCAAGGGGTCCTTATATAGGTGTAGGGATTAGGGTTTCAGTCCTTATCCTTACCTGATTACTTGCCAACCAAGTAGTCCAAAGGATAACCCTAGAAACCTTATCATGGACGAATTCTAAGGCCCTATCCCCTTCAATTGGTCCACCCTATCATATAGGGCATCCTTTGCCCTACTTTGCAACTATCACATAATTACAGTTCAGTTAATTTGTTTTGATCACAAAATTAATTATTAACTAATTGTTGACCAATGTTAACTAAACAAATATGATTTCTCTTTTAATATATTATTCTTATAATATATTAATAAACCATAATAACCTCTTTCTCTATTATTTCTCCAGTCAAGTTGCTTTGGTGAAGGCAACCCAAAAGGACCATGCACAACCGGGTCAAGTACTTAGCAAATATGGTTACAGGCTTAGACACTAATCCAATAGTCTCTCACTTGGATAAGTCTAGTAACCATAAATTCAAGTAGAATCTGATTAGAAATCGTAGCTCTCAAAGACGCCGTCGAACTCTGATCTTATCAGCAACCTGTCCTTTAGATAAGGGATCGTATGATCCTCTGTTCTGGATATCGTGTGGACAATTACATGGAACATAGTCATACTTATTGTCCAACAATTTGTTTCTCGATCTCAGATTCGTTTGACATAGAACTTAATTGAACAGATCAATTCATTCCTGACCGGGCCCAACACATAAGTCAAACCAAATCAGCGAAGGGCCTGATATCACTTTTACCTTCTTAGGATAAAAGGAACAGATAAACTTCCACTTATATGCATTTAATATTCACTAATTAAATCATACACAATAATGAGTTTTATAATATCAAGTTACTGATGCGTTTTCGTATTATCAGTGCACAACCAATTGGCAAACAACAAACCATATATCTCGGTTTTAAGACCATATGATATTATCGTCTTGCGATCACTCGTGATGAATTCTATGAAGTGATTCCAACAAGCGTGGGTTTATTCCAATGCTCAAAACTTGTTCATAAGCACTCATGAACATTGTAGCAAACCTTTGCTATGTCTAATACCTTTCAGAAAATCTACACACCAATTCATGACAACCTTCATTCATACCTACTTCCAACATATGAACGACTGTGGACCGTTCGAATAATCTTATTATTCAGGAAGTCAAAACCTGCAAAATGATACAATAGGTAAACAACTTAACACAAGACAGTACCCTTAGGTGTATAGTGATAAATCCTTTTAGTATAACCAGAGTCTCCTGGAGGGAGAGCGTGAGATTTGTAAATAGATCTATTCGGAACTGACAGTCCCACTCCAGAACTGCTAGCTACAGTGAGGCGGGCACGCCTGTGGTGAACAAATGTCATTTAGCTTAATGCCTAAAGAACGTTATAAAGGCATCTCGGTCATATCAAGTATGGTTATACGACTCGCAAATAAGTATAAACTAACTTTTTTTACGGACTTTATTCTTCATTTGTTTTATTTTAAGTAATAAAACTTCTTTTATATATGCTATTAGAAATCAAGGACTTCTAAACTGGCATCTCTACCTCTTGGACGGATAACTTGTTTTTCTGAAACTGATGGTTTATTTTCTACTAATAGACACTCCTTCAAGACCGCTTTTCATAAGAAAATACAGGATTTTCTTCAAGAACACTTTTCAAATGGATTCAAAGAACATTTTCTCACTAAAACTAAAATGCTTATGAACTTACCAGCTTTATGCTGATATTCTTTCAAAACTGCTTGTATTCTCAGGGAATTAGTAGATAGGTACTTCCAGGAGTTCGGAGAAGACGAAGAGTTAAAGTCGCATCTGTCTATTTACTTTTACTATGAAAATAAAACTATGTATTAAACAATGTAAACCTTTTCACATATGTATTAAATGTTTGATTGTGTTTACTATGCTTGCTATGATACAATTGTTGTCATACTACGTATGACGTCCTCCACCCCGGAACGATTCCGCCATCACGATTTCGAGGTGTGACAGATTGGTATCAGAGCTCTTATTTATAGTGAACTAAGTATACTGAACCATACATGGTATAACACTATAAACATTAAGGGGCCTAAGTGCTCTAAACTAAAAGTATACTTTCAAAAATATAAGTATTTTTATAAAAAGTATACAAGTATACCTAAGTACCCGAACCACTGTCATAAGTATAACAAAACAAAAGTATTTGGATGTTGGACATCGCGGTTAAACCTAGGTAGTTATGTAATCATGTCTAGGGTCAATATAGCCTGATCAACTATATTCATTCGAGACATGACCAACATGTGCTTGGGAGTGACTGTGGTGTCGCAGCAAGTCTAAGACTTACCTAGGTACCAGAAGAGTTCTAGAACTAAACATAACGATTAAAATACTATAGGAGTATTTTAGGATGCTATAATGACCAAACCAGAAACTTACCCAAGAACCCATCATTGGAAGTATTATTAGATTCGATGCCTATCCCTTTATAATCACCTCACGTAGATAGCATGGCTAGATTCCACCTCCCTGACAACCCGTACTTTCCCAATCAAGGAAATGATGGATGGATCGAGCCAGAGCCAGAAGGAAACCATGAAATTCCTTTGGAAAATGACCTTGCCGAACCATTTCCCAAAGAGACTGACTTGGAACCCGAATTCAAAAACATACCTCAAGTGACTCCAATACTAAATCCTAACCCTCGAGTTGAACTCCAAGGTCCAACGCCTATGTGGGTCGGGAGTTTGAATAGGTGGAGCTATGAGCAAGACCAACCCCTCCCATATGACGGAAACTGCAACTTCTATAATCTGAACGAAGGAGGCCCCGCGGACAGGGCCCTTCCAATCCTGATATGCTAAGTGCCTCGTAATGTGGAGCTATGTATGGCAACCCTTTAGTGAACTATGGAGCTCGAAGCTGATTCGAACACCAGCACGGACCGCATCTGTTGCTTCGAGATTGCTCATGCGAGAGCTGCAAGGAACATTGAAGCCCTACAGTGAGAGTTAGCTCCCACTCGAGCTGAGCTCATAGAGCTCCGAGCACGCCAGATAGTATACGAGAGCCACCTGCTTGGCATGGAGCACCAGCTGGCTAACTTAAGGATCCGTCCGAGGAGTGCCCATCGCCGATAGGAGAATACTCTACTCACCCTTCCGTTTTGATCTAAGGAATAACCTTCATATCTATGTTCAAAGTAGCTCTTTTCTGTAAGCACCCCTGTCCTTTATGTTGCCAAGATTCTTTCCCTGTTAGAATAACTTAGACCTATTTTTAGGTCAAGGGTTCCGAAATATGGGTAATCTCCGTTTTAGTTATGATGGCAAGAACCATATTTCCGTTAAAGAAGATATTTGTCAAAAGTATACCTTAGATCGATAGCATGCAAATTGAACAACTTTATCAAAGTCACGCTACCGTTTCGTCTTAGAAGCATGTGTCATAGGAATTACTTTTACCTTCAGACGATCATTCCATTTCCCCATCGATTTCATATCAGTCTCTATAACAAGCTACGACGTCATAATCGGCATGAGATGGTTGAGCCCAAATCGTGCTGATGTCCTGTGCTTCGAAAGGGCAATTCGTTTCAATTTTTCCCTCTGACGAAGTCCTCACTGGTCATAGTGATAGAATTTGTTCGAACCTTCATATCATTTCCTGCGCGAGAGTCCATAAGCATCTGCGAAAAAGGGATGCCATGCATTCCTGGCTTATGTTGTCGATGAGATGCAAAAAGTTAAAGGCCTCGAGAGCATCTCCAAAGTCTGCAACTTTCCTGATGTCTTCCCCAAAGACATTCCATGGATTTCTTCTGAGTGTCTAGTTGAATCCCGTATCGACTCGATCTCCGAAACTATCCTTATAGCTAAATCTCCATATCGTCTAGAGCCGACAAAAATGTGAGGGTTATCCAACCAGTGCAATGAGTTGAATTGCAAGGAGTTCGTAAGTTATTATATGTGAACTTTATTGCGTTCAAATAATTTTCTATTCTTGCTAGGACCACATCAAGGGGATGTGGGTCGAATAAAAAACGAGAAATCTTAGTGCATAGATAAACGTTTAGGACACATCTAGAGGCAATCATTGTTGCTCACAAACTCTTTTCTTGACACATAAGACATCATGCCTCCGAAGAAGCAGAACCAACCCACTGGTAAGGCCCCAATCCTCCAGATGGACTCAACTACGTTCCAATCTACTGTCACAGCAGCCGTAGCAGCCGCCCTAGCTGTTCTTAATGCTAACAACACAAATGCGAGTAGAAGTGTTAATGGCAGGCCAAACCATGGTGTTAACCAACCTTAACAAGAAGTGCCTACTGGAAAGGACAACCTTGATCCCCAACCTAACCTCCTGAAACGAAAGTTCAAAGGAACTTGTTCGACCCAAGGACCAACTGAAAGGCAATGAATTGGGGCAGTCAATACCCCAGTGAGCCCTGCTGTTCCAACACCAAGCACACCCTACTTCGGAAACCTCCCGCACTGGAGAAAATGCAACTACCATCATCATGGAGTCTGTCGAGTGCTGCATTGCACCAGATGCAACAGGAAGGGGCACACCTCCAGTAGATGTAGGACCCTAGTCAAGTTCGTCACTCTGAATACCAATGTTGGGGCTAGTCCAACCTTTTACCTCTGTGGTAGTGTAGGGCATTTCAAAAGAAATTGTCCAAGGGCTAAGGATGGCAAGGAAGCTTGCTTCGCGAAGACCCCGACTCAATACATCACTTCCACTACCGATGCTAGCATAGTTCAAGTGTGTGGTGCATGTGGCGAAATGGGGCATTTCAAAAGAGACTACCCAACATAGAAAACCAATGAGGAACAGGAGGAGTCTTACCTCAGGGAATGAGGAAGCATCAAAGAAACCTGCTGTGTATTGGTATGTTCCGAAAACCTCAATAAATATTCATAATCGTTATTATTTCCTCTCCCAAATTAAATCACGAAATTCTTATAAGATTTAAAGCCCCAATGAGTAAGTTATGACAATTTAGTGAATACATTAAGTTCAGTTGTAATTATACATGGCTTGTGTACACCAAACGATAATAGAGAGATCTAGTAAGAACCATTTCATGAAAGTCATAGTTTCAAGACATCAGAACCCTCGTGTTAGTAGTACCTGTTAACTTTGAATCAAGCACAACAAACACCAGAGCTATTCACCCAGAGGCACCAATGCGCTAACGAAACGAACTTCCTAGACAAACTTAACTCACGATTCTTCGACACCATCCTGTTTAGTTTGACTGAGTCTATGTTATACCAAACCCTTTTGTCTTAAATCGTTTGATCGCAAAACTCCCGTCGCTCGTGACGACAACCAGATGCGAACTTCGAAAAATTCGTCTCTCTTCAAAACCCGAAAGTATTCATACGAAGAGTATCGTCCACAAAGAGAAGGACAAAGTAAGGGAACCATCCGGATAATTGAAGATGAGTTGTGGGACAAACATCTACCCTTAATTAAACTTGTTTGCAACAACGACGACCTTTCCAGTAGCAAGGTTGCGCCGTTTGATGCCCTCTGCAACCATAAGTACAGACCCCATCTGCGCTGGGCTAAGGTGGGCAACACACAGCTAGACAAGAGTCAAGTCCACAATAGCACTCTCGCAAGTTATCATCCGAGAGATGACAGAAAGGATCGTACGAAAGGACTACGCCAATGAGAGACAAAAACCCTTGAAATTCCAAGTTGGTGACCATGTCCTCTTAAAGTTCTCACCCTGGAAAGGCCTGATATGCTTAGGAAAGTGTAGAAAGCTAAATCCAAGATACGTTGGACCATCTGAGATCCTAGCTAGAATCGGTCCCGTAGCGTACAAACTCTAGTTACCTCGAGAACTTAGCAAATTCCATTCCGCCTCCCACGTATTGAATCTAAAGAAGTGTTGGTCCGATGTAACATTTGTAATTCCCATGAACCTTAAGTACCTCCATCTTTTGCAAGGCCACTAGTTATATTCTTATTCTTGAATTTCGGGACGAAATTCCCTCTAACGGGGGGATGATGTGACAACCCGAAACTCTTATCCGGTGCAATTGATCCGTATATCAATATTAAACTCGAATTTATCATCTTTTAATGAAATTGTGGGTCCGTATGAGTGCTCTAGGATTAGTATAACCTAGAAATGAGTCTTAAGAAGGATTAGAAAGTGTGTGGCATCACAAAATCGAGCCAATCAGACCAAAGAAGGTGTGTGCAGCTGCACACTCGAGTGTGCGGCCAACCAGCCACACACCCAGCCGCACACACACCTTCAGCCACACACCCGACCCTATATATAGGAGAAGACCCCCTTTCATTCATTTTTTCTCCTTTGGCTGCACACTACTTTCTCTCTCTAAAAATCTCATCCAAGAACACTCTAAGGGCCTCAAATACGTGAATAACTCCATCATCTAGCTTGTTATACAGGTAAAACACCTAAATCTAAGCCTGAAACTCTTCATGTTCTTCGTGTTCTTCATCCTTTGAAGGAGTGCGGCCGCACACCTTCATAAGGTGGCCGCACGCACACATCAAAACTCTCCAAAGTGAAAAGTTTGGCCTCCATTTGCTACTTAAACTTGGTATTTGTCACACCCCAAAACCGGAACGGGGGAAACGTTTTGGGGTGGATGACGTCATGTCAAGTATCACAACATGTGCAATATAGTAATCAAAGTACAACAACCATTGCATTAATAGTAATAGTTTTACATAAGTTACATTTCATAGCAACATCAAAGTAATACAAGGAATAATATAGATGCAGCTCGTTTCTAGGCTGACTTCGCAAAAGCTCCCGGGGTGTACCTGTCTATCGTTGGCCTGAGAATACAAGTTATTTTGAAAGCGAGTATCAGCATTTTTATAAATGCTGGTGATTTCATAAGTATTTAGGGTCATTTGTATAAATACGCATTTTTATTCAAAATAACTTTATGTAAGATAGTAGTTTAGAATCTACGGTGTATTAGCGTTCTTTCCAGAAAATCCTATATTTTCTAAATAAAATTAGTCTTCTACCAAGACACGACGGATGTGACAACCCGAAATTTCCATTTGTACGAACATCATCTATTCAATAGAAGCTAGTCCAGTTTCAGTGATTTTCATACTTTTCCGAACAAGTTTGTGTACATTAGGGTTTATGTTTAAGGAGATATCAGGAGAGTGGATGCTCCTGGTTTTGTGAAATTTGAGCATTCCAAGTTTCATCATGTTACAGTCCCATATCAGGAATAAAAATATTTTCTGCCAAAATATTCCAGGACTATAAATAGTTTTTCTGAATTAAATTAATTCATTATTCACAATTCCAAATAGAGAAAAGCCATTTTCTCTCTGACGGATCTTCGGGTTTTCATCCCAGATTGTGAGTCTACTTTACTAAATGTGTTTCAATACTTGTTAAATGCTTTATAACATCAATTACATGTTTAGATTGCAAGATCCGGGAGTTTACCGCCCAAGAACGTTCTTGGGGAGTAAACTCCAAAATGGAGCTTTAAGGCTACCTAGACACAGTTTCTTGTTGAGCAACTTATTAAGGACCTTGTGTATGATCTTTAGAGACTAGAAAGCATCCAAAATCAACAAGTAATAGGAGTTTACGGCCAAGGACTTTTCTTGGGCCGTAAACCCCTTTTAAGGGCATTTAGTGCCCTAAACCACCCCTAAAGCTTAAGGACTTTAACCCTCAAATGCTTGAACCTATTTTAGACATCAAAACACTTCAAAATCATAAGTTTATAGGAGTTTACGGCCAAGAACATCTCTTGGGCCGTAAACCCCTTTTTCAAGGGTTAAATGCACCACAAACACCCCTAAGGCCTTAAGACAATTACCATTGAACACCTAGGACTTGAATGGGGAGTAAAAGACATCAAGAACATCCCTTAAAGGGAGTTTACGGCCAAGGAACACCTCTTGGGCCGTAAACTCCAAGTGAAGGCACAAATGTGTGCCTCTTGTCCCTATTAGCCTTAGATAAAATCATGGAAGCTATCCTTGATGTGCAAGTGCCTCAAATGAATTAAAATCCATCACCCCATAGGAGTTTACGGCCGTAAACTCTAGGGTATATGGGATTTAGGCTGTAAACTCCCCTATGGAGCATTCTAGGGCCTTAAACTACTTCATGTGTTATTCTAACAAAGCTACGAGTGTTCTAGGATCAAGATAACACCTTAAAACACCCAAAACCACCAAGTGAGGAGTTCACGGCCATAAACCCATGAGTTTACGGCCGTAAACTCCAAAGGGTGGGGTTTGTTGGGTGGTGAACTCTTATGCAAGGCCATTTGATGTTTCAAACCCTTTTGCCTTGTCCCGTAGCAACTTAGATGCAACCATTAGGACCTTTAACAATTATGAAAAGTGTTTGCTTGTTCCTAAGTGTATTAACTTATTTATTAAGTTATTATTTGGCTAATTAGTTATATATATGCTTATTATATGATAACTAGGCTCGTGCGTGTAAACAAGTCTCCGTTTGCCACCTAGCACGGTATCCGACACTGCAATTCGTACAACTCACCACAAGTGACTTCATATCCCTTAAATCAACCTTTGAAATGATTTTAAATGTTTTAAATACTTTATGGGGGGGAATACAAGTCAAATACTTATAGTTATTGCTTCAATCACATGTGATTATATTTAATCACATGTGATTAATAACTAGGAAAACAACGATTTTTACCACTGTTCAAACTGTTTATCAAACTACTTTACTTTGAAATGTTTTACAAACTCTTTTAATATCCAAACTTATTTATAGACTGTGATTCAAACAAATGCTTCTTATACTTAAACTGTTTTATTAACTTATGCCTTTTAATTGTTTTAAAGATTGACATCAAGTCGATCTTTTCTTGAAATAATATTTATGCTTCAAATGTTTTATGAAAACTTATTTTATGCTTTTATATATTCAATTGCATGCCCATATATGTATAGATGTATAAATAATGTTTAAAGGGCTTAGGAAGGCCATCCGCCCTATTTCCTTTTTCTCGATTTGGATGTGGTCTGGTGGGATTTCGGGTGACCATCCGAAGGTCGTTTCAATATTACTTATATATCATATATACATATATAGACATAAAAGTACTTCCATATTCATACTTATCAATACATCCATAGTTAGTTACCATCGGGGTAACACAGGAACATATACAACTATACTAGAAACAAGTACATATACAGTATACTAGAAACAAGTACCTATACAGTCATACTAGAAACAAGTACATATACAGGTATACTAGAAACAAGTACATATACAGCTATACCAGAACCATGTACATATATAGTTATACTAGAAACAAGTACATATACAGCTATACTAGAAACATGTACATATACATCTATACTAGAAACAGGACATATACAACTATACTAGAACAAGAAACATTACATGTACATGAATACGTTAACAATTGTGATCCACTGTGTCGGAGCATGCCTTAAATGTCATGGTCCGAGTTGTAGCCAGAATTTTCTTGGAGGGAGAGCGTGAGTTTGCGTATAGATCTATATTGGATTGACTATCCTACACCTTGCTGCTAGCTACAGCCGGACTTGCAGGTCTGCGGGTGTCAAACGTCATTTCTTTATTTCGACCATTCGTATGTCGTTGTTACCAGTCGATAGCATGGTGCAATTTATCACATTATGCCTTAATATAAATCCGGTTTAAGGTAGTTAGTACAACAGTAGTTCTTATTATACAAAGCTACAGTACTACAATGAATTACCCATTACATATTTTAGTGATAATCTTACTTAAGCATCAATGTACAAACTATATTTTATTAAATGATAGTTATACTTGGGTAATTACACACTTTTACATCAAATGAGTATACAAGACAGTTAAGCCTTGGTAGAAGGTTACTTTTATAGAAAATATAGGATTTTCTGAGGGATTCAAACTTTTACAAACACTTTCAAACACTTACTTACATTTTTACAAACTTATACATTGAGACAGGTTCAAATGTTTTGACAACAAACATTGACACTAAAATACTTATGAACTCACCAGCTTAATGCTGATAAACTCTTTCAAAATAACTTGTATTCTCAGGTCATCAGTAGACAGGTACCGAGGCCAGCTTTTGAGAAGATGGAGTGCATTCAAGACTCATCTCATATTATTTTGCGTTACATTATTTTTGGTGTCTATAACTGTACAGAACACACTTGTATTAAAATTATATATTTAATGCAATGGATGATGTTGTTTGCTTATTTACGTTTACTATGTTGTGATACTATACATGACGTCCTCCGCCCCAGAACGTTTCCGCCGTTCTTGGTTTTGGGGTGTGACAGATTGGTATCAGAGCATTGTTTATAGTGAATCAAGTATATCAACCCATAAAAGATATACTAATCTATAAACCCAAAAGGGATTAAAACACTCTGACCAAGAGTCTATACTTTAAATATTAAAATATTTAATTAAGTATACTAGTTTGCATTCATACTAAAATCAGTGTCACAATGACAGGAACAAAAGTATTACGATTGTTAAATATCACAAGTGAGCTCGGGGATGTATGGTCAGTCCTGGGAATGGCATAGCCTGATCAACTATGCTGGTCCTAGGAGTGATTAGCATATGCCCTAGAATGGTTGTGATGTGTTAACAAGTCTAAAAACTTACCAACAATACCACAAGAAAATCAGTAGAACTTAAACTTAAAATACTATAGGAGTATTTTGTACTACTAGTTACACGTATACCATATTCTTATGCCTCTCTTCTCGCGTAGATCTAAATGGATGGATTCCATCATGGCGACCCGTACTTTCCAAATGAAGGCAATGCTGGGTGGATCGATGAAGAGCCCGAAGATGAGCATCCAATCCCTTTGGATGATCACCTCGCAGAAGGCTTTTCTGATGGATCCGACTCTGAGCCTAAAGTCAACAACCTACCTCTTGTAGGTCAAGCCCCGAACAACAACCCTCGACCAGCGTTTCCAGGTCCTACACCCATGTGGGTAAACGACTTGAATCGCTAGAGTGATGAGCAGGTTCAACCCTTACCATACTTTGGGGACCGAACCTTTTACAACGTCAGCGATGGTGGCTCTGCTGACAGAGCTCTGCCTGTCATTATCCGCAGAATAGCTCGTTATGCCGAGCAAGGTCGAGCAACCATCGACTGGGTCATGGAGATTGATGCCAATTCAGGTGTCAACACAGTCCGCATCCGCCATCTTGAAGAAGACATGGAACGGACTCGGAGAACCAACGAAACCCTGCAGCAACAGCTGGCTGCCTCCCGTGCTGAAGTCTTAGAACTTCGAGCTCGTCAGAGAGCTCAGGAACGACACCTTCAAGAGGTGTTTCGCCAAGTGTCCGACCTCAGGGCTCGCCCGAGGAATTCCCATCGCCATTAGATGATGTCTAGTACATCTCTGTCTTTTGATTTAGGGATTAGCCTTGAACTTATGTGCTCTAAGTAGCACTTGTCTGTAAAAATATTCCTAACTTTCGATACTCTAATTAGGAATCTAGGACTGTCAGTCTTGTCCTTGTGGTATGATGTAAGACCTACTGTTAGGTCGATTTTCCTTGAACTTATTACATCAGTAATACCCGTACTATTGAAATCTATCTAGTCTGTGGGAAAAATTTGTATACTTGTGTATTCCTACTGATATTTCTTATTATGATTTCAAACACTCATTCAACTGTTGGACTATGGTTAGTTAGTCCATGTGTCACTCTCACGTCGCTTACCAATTGATTCTTACCATCTTTCTTATCTTTATAAACTTATAGCTGAAAGATGCCTCCTTGCAAATCTCCCAGGAATAGGAATAATCCTGCACCTCCACCGCCTACACCGCCTCCGGTCATCGATACTGCAGCCCTAAATGCTACTGTAGCTGCAGCAGTGGCAACTGCCATGGCTCAGTATCACTCATCAGATGCCAGCAGAGGTGGAACCCCTGTTGAATCTATTCCGATCGAAATCCCTGTGCGCTCGAGAGAGTGCTCCTACAAGGATTTCACAAACTGCAAGCCGAATCCTTTCTATGGCACCGGCGGAGTCATTGCCCTCTCGCAATGGTTCGAGAAGACTGAATCAGTCTTCGAAATCTGTTCATGCCCTGCTGCGTGCAAAGTGAAATATGCCGCATGCACCTTTGAGGGTAAAGCCCTAACGTGGTGGAACGGCCACGTCAAAGCCCTAACACTCGTCGTGGCTAACGACATTGGCTGGGAAACAATGAAGGACCTCATGACTGAGGAATACTGCCCGAGGGGCGAAGTCCAGAAGTTGGAACATGAACTCTGGAACCTGACCATGAAGGGCACCAACGTGATCGCTTACACTGCCCGATTTAGCGAACTGGTGGCCCTCTGCCCCAATATGGTTCCCACTGAAGGGAAAAAGATAGAACGGTACGTATGGGGGCTAATGCCTCCGTACCAGGGGAATGTCTTAGCGTCGAACCCCGCTACCTTCGACAGTGCCAAGCGTTTGGGACAAAGACTCATTGACCATGGAGTCAAAACCCCTGCAACCACAACCACCCTAGCCATCCCAGAACCCTCCAAACCCGCTGGCACCAAGCGGAAGTTTTGGGATGAGAAGAAGAAGCAGCGAGCTGCAAAGAAACAACAAATCGTAGCAGTGCATGCCGCGGTAACCCCTACTGCAGCTACTGCTCCGGTGAGTCGGTATGTTGGAAGTTTGCCCAAGTGTAACAAATGCAACTACCACCACAACGGTGCCTGCTGTGAAATGCAGTGTTCTAACTGCAACAGAAAAGGACACACCGTCCGATTCTGTAAGTTCCCGGCATAACCGATCTCCCAAGTTCCTGGCTCAGGCGAGAGCCCAACTTGCTATGGATGTGGCGAAACAGGCCACTTTAAAAGGGACTGCCCCAAAGCGAGGAATGCTGGAGGAGCAGGGAGGGTACTAGCAATAGGCCACGGGGAAGCAGTAGCTGACCCGACAGTGGTGACTGGTACGTTCCTCCTTGATAACTCCTATGCATGCATTCTGTTCGATAGTGGAGCGGAGCGAAGCTTCGTAAACCACAAATTCGCTCGCATGCTTAAGCAACAACCACACGCACTTAATGAACAATTCACAGTAGAAATGGCCAATGGGAAAACTGAAAGTACTAATAGCATATACTTAGGTTGTCTCCTAACCTTAGATAACCATTCATTCCCAATCGACCTTATGCCGGTCTCAATAAAAAGTTTCGACGTTATTATTGGCATGGATTGGTTAAGTCTTCATCGCGCCGACATCATGTGCTACGAGAAAGCAGTCCGTCTAAACCTCCCGTCTAACGAAACTCTTATAGTCTACGGTGACAAACCTGGTGCGAGTCTTCACATTATATCTAGTATTCAAGCACAGAAATATCTGCGCAAAGAATACCACGCATTCCTTGCTCACGTCGTCGACACGAACCTAGAAACGAAAGAACTAAAGAACATCCCAGTAGTGAGCGACTTCCCCGACATTTTCCCAGAAGAACTACCCGGGTTACCTCCGCAACGACAAGTCGAGTTCAGAATCGACTTAGTCCCAGGAGCTACCCCAGTAGCCAAGTCGCCCTACCGTTTAGCACCAGCCGAGATGCAGGAACTCTCTGGTCAACTTAACGAACTGCTCAGCAAGGGCTTTATAAGACCAAGTTTCTCACCTTGGGGAGCACCGGTCTTGTTCGTTAAGAAGAAAGACGGATCATTCCGTATGTGCATTGACTACAGAGAACTCAACAAATTGACGATCAAGAATTGTTACCCTCTGCCACGCATAGATGATCTATTCGACCAACTGCAAGGGGCGAACTATTTTTCCAAGATTGATCTGAGATCCGGATATCACCAGTTACGAGTGCTAGAGGAGGATGTGCCAAAGACAGCCTTCCGAACTCGTTACAGACACTACGAGTTCGTGGTGATGCCATTCAGATTGACCAATGCACCCGCAGTCTTCATGGATCTGATGAATAGAGTATGCCGACCTTACTTGGATCAGTTCGTCATCGTCTTCATTGACGACATCCTGATCTACTCCAGAAGTAAGAAAGAGCATGGCGATCACCTGCGACAAGTTCTAGAGACATTATGAAAAGAGAAACTTTATGCGAAGTTCTCGAAATGTGAATTTTGGATCCGAAGAGTCGAATTCTTAGGACACGTGGTAAGCGAAGAGGGAATCCACGTGGATCCATCCAAAATAAAAGCCATTGAGAACTGGTCAGCACCGAAGACGCCTACAGAAATTCGTCAATTTCTAGGTCTCGCTAGCTACTACCGCAGGTTCATTCAAAACTTCTCCCGAATAGCGAAGCCTCTTACAACCCTGACCCAGAAAGGCATGGCCTTTGACTGGGAAGAGAAACAAGAAAGAGCGTTCCAAACGCTCAAACGAGCCTTGTGCACCGCACCGATACTATCCCTTCCAGAAGGAATAGAAGACTTCGTAGTCTATTACGATGCATCCAATCAAGGACTCGGATGTGTTCTGATGCAGCGAGGTAAGGTCATCGCCTACGCCTCGAGACAGTTGAAGACACACGAGGTTAACTACACGACCCACGATCTTGAACTAGGAGCAGTAGTGTTTGCTCTGAAGATCTGGAGACATTACTTGTATGGAACGAAGAGCACTATCTTTACCGACCACAAGAGTTTACAACATATTTTCGATCAGAAGGAGCTCAACATGAGACAACGACGGTGGGTCGAGCTACTCAGTGACTACCAATGCGATATTCGTTATCATCCGGGTAAAGCCAACGTAGTAGCAGACGCCCTAAGTCGGAAGGAATATTCTGGTCGCAAAGTCAAGTCATTATCAATAACCATCCATTCACACCTAACTAAGCAAATTCAGGCGGCTCAACTTGAGGCCATGAAACCTGAAAATGTGTCGAGTGAATCCCTTAGAGGAATGGACAAGAATTTAGAAGCCAAGGGTGACGGAACTTTATATTTCATGAACCGGATCTGGACACCGAAACATGGTGGTTTCCGTGACTTGGTCATGACCGAGGCGCACAACACTCGGTATTCCGTCCACCCAGGTTCAGATAAGATGTATCTGGATCTTAAAAAGCTATACTGGTGGCCTAATATGAAAGCAGAGATTGCTACCTTCGTAAGTAAATGCCTTACTTGCGCAAAGGTTAAGGTCGAGTACCAGAAGCCCTCTGGTTTACTACAACAACCAGAGATTCCAGAGTGGAAGTGGGAGCGGATCACTATGGATTTCATAACCAAGTTGCCCAAGACGACGGGTGGACTTGACACCATATGGGTCATCGTTGATAGATTGACCAAGTCTGCACACTTCCTACCTATCAAAGAAACCGACAAGATGGAGAAACTTACGAGAACATACATTAGGGAAATTGTACGGCTACATGGTGTACCTATTTCCATTATCTCCGATAGAGATAGTAGGTTCACCTCAAGATTTTGGCAATCACTACAACATTCCCTAGGAACAAGGCTGGACATGAGCACAGCCTACCATCCACAGACCGACGGACAGAGTGAGAGGACCATCCAAACACTGGAAGATATGTTGCGAGCCTGTGTGATTGATTTTGGAAAAGCATGGGATACTCATTTACCCCTTGTCGAATTTTCCTATAATAACAGTTATCACACGAGCATCAAGGCTGCTCCATTCGAAGCTTTCTACGGCCGAAAGTGTAGATCCCCTCTGTGCTGGGCTGAGGTGGGTGATACCCAATTAGCAAGGGGGCGAGCTTCCGACAGTACTCTCACCGGTCCGGAAATCATTCGGGAAACGACAGAGAAAATCGTTCAGATCCGTGAACGATTGAAAGCCTCTAGAGACCGACAGAAGAGCTACGTCGATAAACGAAGAAAACCTTTGGAATTTCAGGTGGGAGACCGAGTCCTTCTCAAAGTCTCACCCTGGAAAGGCTTGATACGCTTCGGCAAGCGTGGGAAGCTTAATCCGAGGTACATAGGGACTTTCGAGATTCTTGCAAGATTCGGCCCCGTAGCTTACAAACTCGACCTACCCGACACACTTCGTAACGTACATTCTACATTCCACGTATCTAACTTGAAAAAGTGTCTGTCCGACGAGTCTCTTGTAATCCCACTCGAAGAGATCGAGATCAACGAGAGCCTCAACTTCGTGGAAGAACCTGTAGAGATCATGGATCGTGAGGTCAAGCAGACAAAACAAAGTCGTATCCCTATCGTGAAGGTTCGCTGGAACGCCAAGCGAGGACCGGAATTCACTTGGGAACGCGAGGATCAGATGAAGCTGAAATACCCTCATCTTTTTGCTTAATTGTTTGTAACTCTTATTTGCTTAAATTCTAATTTCGGGACGAAATTCCCTCTAACAGGGGGATGATGTGACAACCCGAAATTTCCATTTGTACGAACATCATCTATTCAATAGAAGCTAGTCCAGTTTCAGTGATTTTCATACTTTTCCGAACAAGTTTGTGTACATTAGGGTTTATGTTTAAGGAGATATCAGGAGAGTGGATGCTCCTGGTTTTGTGAAATTTGAGCATTCCAAGTTTCATCATGTTATAGTCCCATATCAGGAATAAAAATATTTTCTGCCAAAATATTCCAGGACTATAAATAGTTTTTCTGAATTAAATTAATTCATTATTCACAATTCCAAATAGAGAAAAGCCATTTTCTCTCTGACGGATCTTCGGGTTTTCATCCCAGATTGTGAGTCTACTTTACTAAATGTGTTTCAATACTTGTTAAATGCTTTATAACATCAATTAC
This sequence comes from Lactuca serriola, assembly GCF_051521515.1. NCBI lineage: Eukaryota > Viridiplantae > Streptophyta > Magnoliopsida > Asterales > Asteraceae > Lactuca > Lactuca serriola. The sequence goes on from NC_136414.1 coordinate 76,248,305, forward strand.
ATGTTTAGATTGCAAGATCCGGGAGTTTACCGCCCAAGAACGTTCTTGGGGAGTAAACTCCAAAATGGAGCTTTAAGGCTACCTAGACCCAGTTTCTTGTTGAGCAACTTATTAAGGACCTTGTGTATGATCTTTAGAGACTAGAAAGCATCCAAAATCAACAAGTAATAGGAGTTTACGGTCAAGGACTTTTCTTGGGCCATAAACCCCTTTTTAAGGGCATTTAGTGCCCTAAACTACCCCTAAAGCTTAAGAACTTTAACCCTCAAATGATTGAACCTATTTTAGACATCAAAACACTTCAAAATCATAAGTTTATAGGAGTTTACGGCCAAGAACATCTCTTGGGCCGTAAACCCCTTTTTCAAGGGTTAAATGCACCACAAACACCCCTAAGGCCTTAAGACAATTACCATTGAACACCTAGGACTTGAATGGGGAGTAAAAGACATCAAGAACATCCCTTAAAGGGAGTTTACGGCCAAGGAACACCTCTTGGGCCGTAAACTCCAAGTGAAGGCACAAATGTGTGCCTCTTGTCCCTATTAGCCTTAGATAAAATCATGGAAGCTATCCTTGATGTGCAAGTGCCTCAAATGAATTAAAAGCCATCACCCCATAGGAGTTTACGGCCGTAAACTCTAGGGTATATGGGCTTTAGGCCGTAAACTCCCCTATGGAGTATTCTAGGACCTTAAACTACTTCATGTGTTATTCCAACAAAGCTAGGAGTGTTCTAGGATCAAGATAACACCTTAAAACACCCAAAACCACCAAGTGAGGAGTTCACGGCCATAAACCCATGAGTTTACGGCTGTAAACTCCAAAGGGTAGGGTTTGTTGGGTGGTGAACTCTTATGCAAGGCCATTTGATGTTTCAAACCCTTTTGCCTTGTCCCGTAGTAACTTAGATGCAATCATTAGGACCTTTAACACTTATGAAAAGTGTTTGCTTGTTCCTAAGTGTATTAACTTATTTATTAAGTTATTATTTGGCTAATTAGTTTTATATATATATATATATATATATATATATATATATATATATATATATATATATATATATATATATATATGCTTATTATATGATAACTAGGCTCGTGCGTGTAAACAAGTCTCCGTTTGCCACCTAGCACAGTATCCGACACTGCAATTCGTACAACTCACCACAAGTGACTTCATACCCCTTGAAACAACCTTTGAAATAATTTTAAATGTTTTAAATACTTTATGGGGGAGGGGGGGGGGGAATACAAGTCAAATACTTATAGTTATTGCTTCAATCACATGTGATTATATTTAATCACATGTGATTAATAACTAGGAAAACAACGATTTTTACCACTGTTCAAACTGTTTATCAAACTACTTTACTTTGAAATGTTTTACAAACTCTTTTACTATCCAAACTTATTTATAGACTGTGATTCAAACAAATGCTTCTTATACTTAAACTGTTTTATTAACTTATGCCTTTTAATTGTTTTAAAGATTGACATCAAGTCGATCTTTTCTTGAAATAATATTTATGCTTCAAATGTTTTATGAAAACTTATTTTATGCTTTTATATATTCAATTGCATGCCCATATATGTATAGATGTATAAATAATGTTTAAAGGGCTTAGGAAGGCCATCCGCCCTATTTCCTTTTTCTCGATTTGGATGTGGTCTGGTGGGATTTCGGGTGACCATCCGAAGGTCGTTTCAATATTACTTATATATCATATATACATATATAGACATAAAAGTACTTCCATATTCATACTTATCAATACATCCATAGTTAGTTACCATCGGGGTAACACAGGAACATATACAACTATACTAGAAACAAGTACATATATAGCTATACTAGAAACAAGTACCTATACAGTCATACTAGAAACAAGTACATATACAGCTATACTAGAAACAAGTACATATACAGCTATACCAGAACCATGTACATATATAGTTATACTAGAAACAAGTACATATACAGCTATACTAGAAACATGTACATATACATCTATACTAGAAACAGGACATATACAACTATACTAGAACAAGAAACATTACATATACATGAATACGTTAACAATTGTGATCCACTGTGTCGGAGCATGCCTTAAATGTCATGGCCCGAGTTGTAGCCAGAATTCTCTTGGAGGGAGAGCGTGAGTTTGTGTATAGATCTATGCTGGATTGACTATCCTACACCTTGCTGCTAGCTACAGCCGGACTTGCAGGTCTGCGGGTGCCAAACGTCATTTCTTTATTTCGACGATTTGTATGTCGTTGTTACCAGTCGATAGCATGGTGCAATTTATCACATTATGCCTTAATATAAATCCGGTTTAAGGTAGTTAGTACAACAGTAGTTCTTATTATACAAAGCTACAGTACTACAATGAATTACCCATTACATATTTTAGTGATAATCTTACTTAAGCATCAATGTACAAACTATATTTTATTAAATGATAGTTATACTTGGGTAATTACACACTTTTACATCAAATGAGTATACAAGACAGTTAAGCCTTGGTAGAAGGTTACTTTTATAGAAAATATAGGATTTTCTGAGGGATTCAAACTTTTACAAACACTTTCAAACACTTACTTACATTTTTACAAACTTATACATTGAGACAGGTTCAAACGTTTTGACAACAAACATTGACACTAAAATACTTAGGAACTCACCAGCTTAATGCTGATAAACTCTTTCAAAATAACTTGTATTCTCAGGTCATCAGTAGACAGGTACCGAGGCCAGCTTTTGAGAAGATGGAGTGCATTCAAGACTCATCTCATATTATTTTGCGTTACATTATTTTTGGTGTCTATAACTGTACAGAACACACTTGTATTAAAATTATATATTTAATGCAATGGATGATGTTGTTTGCTTATTTACATTTACTGTGTTGTGATACTATACATGATGTCCTCCGCCCCAGAACGTTTCCGCCGTTCTTGGTTTTCGGGTGTGACAACGGACTTACGTTTTAAGGAGTAATTTTCCCCAAAACTACTATCATTATCAGAATACAGTATTGACTTTAAAGGAAAAATGAGAAAATCACAAGTAAAATACCCGGGGAAAATAATATATACCTCAACAGTAATACTGCTGACTAAAACAAAAGATAACATAGACTCCAGGAAAGTATTGAATGAAAGATACACTTGGCTCAGTCTAAAACAAGGAAATACAGACTTCAGACAGTATTGAATGAACGACACAGCTAGCAAAGTCTAAAACAAGGAAAATACAGACTCCGGACAGTATCAAATGAACGATACAGCTAGCAAAGTCTAAAACAAGGAAATACAGTGATAATTCTTGTTACCTTAAGGCCATGAATTATAAGGTAAACATGAAGATACTCGTAACCATACTGATTGACAATAGAGTACTTGACGCCCTGCAAGCATCGGAATGAATGTGACATTTGTCACCGCTTGGCTTGGTCGGCCGGGGACTGTAGCTAGCAGTCAGGGTGTGGGAGTGTTAGTCCCATATAGATCTATACACACAATGCCCGCTCTCCCTCCAGGAGACTCTGCTTACCAACTTGACAACGGGGAAATCCGTGTCCAGAGGATGCATCTTGTAATTTCGAATTCTATTATATGTATCGGAATAATGATATAGACTCACGAATGAACTGACTCCTTCGAAATTCTCGTACTGGAAAAAGTAAATAGAATCTCCTAACTATTCCTATAATAGTTACTAATGTTTCTGGTCTATGAATGATGACTTGAAGGATGCCCTTGCTACCCAAGGGAAATGAACTGGTCGATGGAATCCTTTATGTCTATACATGTATACATGATTTATAACTAATGTTTAAACGACCTTCGGACGGATAACCGATACCCACCAGACCACATCCCAACGAGGAAAAGGAAATAGGGTGAACTAGCATTCCTAAGTCTTTTAAACATTACTTATATAACTATACAAATACAGGCATGCATTTAACGAAAGATCGATGAATGATGAATGGAAGGATGCCCTTGCTACCCAAGGGAAATGAACTGTTCAGTGGAAACCCTTATGTCTATATATGTATATATGATACATATAACTAATGTTTAAACGACTTTCGGACGGATCACAGATACCCACTAGACCACATCCCAACGAGGAAAAGGCAATAGGGCGAACTAGCATTCCTAAGTCTTTTAAACATTATTTATATAACTATACAAATACAGGCATGCATTTAACAAAATAAAAGCATAGAAGAAAACTCTGATGAAAACTTTGGAAAACCTTTACACATAAGAAATTTACGACTTGATGTCAGTCTGTAAAACAAGTTTTGAAAATCTTTGGAATCCATTGAAAAACCTTTCATAACAGCTTTGAAAATGATTTTTATAAAATAGATTATGTGAAGAAAACCTTTGGAAAACCTTTCGAATACTTATGATAATCTAAAAGAGAAATTCATACTTTAACAAGAGTTGAAAGCATGATTTGGAAATCTTTAAGCTGGATAAACAGTTTAACATGCAAAATCTATTTTTCTATATAGTTATTAATCACATGTGATTTAACTTATAACCGTACAGTTCAACTTGTATTCCCCCCTATAAAAGCAGTTAAAATCATTTAAAAGGTCAATTCAGGGGTATGAACTCAACTGCTGTAAGTGGATCAGACGGAGGTGTCGGTTGGGTGCTTGGTGTCATGTGAAGACTTGAGCACACTTAATGACCTAGTAACATATGAAGGCATATGTTTTCATACAATTAGTGATTATTATACTAATTTAACACGTATAAGCATCCTAATGTGCGGAATACACTTTGGTCAAGTGCTAGGAGGCTAGTGGGTTGCAATAAGGGAGTGTATGGCCTAGTTAGGGAGTTTACTCTTCAAGAGTAAACTCTTTATGGAGATTTCGGCCCTAAGACCATATCCCCAGGATTTTACGGCCCTAAACTCGTGGGTGGTGTGTTATTGGATGAATAAAGGTCTTATATCACTTGTAGAATTTGGCTAGGTTCAAAGCTATGGCATAGGAATGGGTTAATGCTCCAAATGGACCATTTAAGGGAGTTCACGGCTGTAAACATAGAGTTTACGGCTGTAAACTCTCACTTGGTCTTTCACTTCGTGATTTAAGGTCTTAAATGCAAGAATATAGGGTTATAGGGTTCTATGCATTATTCCAAGCCATATGGGGAAGTTAAGGCATCATTTGGCCTTCTTAAGGGAGTTTACGGCCCAAAGACCAATCCTTGGGGGGTTTAAGGCCGTAAACTCCTAAGTCCATAGTTTCCTTGATGTTTAATGCCCTTACTTCATTGGTGGTTGATTCTAGACATTTACCCAAGCCTTTAGGAGGTGTTTAAGGGCAAATTTAACACCTTAAAAGGTGTTCACGGATCATGAAGAGGGGTTTACATTCCAAGAGTGTTCTTAGGCCGTAAACTCAAGTTTACTCTCCGTATGATATGATTTTGGGGTTCTAAGCTCATACATGCAAATCCACAAGTCATATCTAAGCCCTAGGAGTGATTTAGAAGGGTTTTGGGGCTTCAAAACCCCACTTATGGGTGTTTGTGGTCCAAGAGAGTTCTTGGGCCATAAACACATGATTTTGCCACTTTTGGATGTTTTAAACACGAATTTGCATGTTAAATGAGCTAAACAACAAGTTAGGGTAGATCACTTACTAGATTGGAGCTTGAAAGAGGCGTTTTTGGATCAAAACCGGCTTTATAGAGAGACAGAGAGTAGAGAGAGGGTGGAAAGGTTTCAAATGGAGCCCACTCACCCTTATATAGGGTTTGAGTTCGTGGCTCAGAGGAAATCTACCCGATACTGACGTTAAACGGGGCTTTTGGTCGCACCCGATTAAATGGTCGTAATTTGACTTGTTTGTAACTAAAACCTTTCAAGGGAATATTGAGCGTGTTTCTAATTTGTTCCAATTCTTATGAAGTCATAAAAAGTCCCAATTTAATTAACCTAATCAAAAAGGTTAACGGACAATTTAATAAAGCGAGTTTTATTAATGGAAGGAGAGGTTAAAGTGCCGGGATAAATTTCGGGTTGTCACATCATCCGCCCGTTAGAGGGAATTTCGTCCCGAAATTTGGGTTTAGGAAAGGAAGTGGCATGAACTTTCGGCTAGAGAGATGAGGGTACTTCCTATTCGGTTGGTCTTTGCACTCCCAAGCGAACTCTGGCCTTTGCTTGGCGTTCTAACAAACTTTTACTTACGGGATGCAGATTTCGTTTCGTTCAGTTAGCGATTCCTATAGGTTCGTCTACGAAGTTAGGGTTCCCAATGGTTTATATCAAGATGAGTGGGATATAAAGAGTGACGTCAGGCAAACACTTTTCAAGTCGAAGAAGTGGATTGATTTGGGGTGAAACGTATGGAATTTCCGAAAGTAGTCGTGGTCTGACGAGGGTTGGACCAATTTTGTAAAGAATCTCGGATGGTCCTAAGCTCTCGGGATGGTAGAGCTTTTCCTTACTTAGAACAAAGTGTACTTCTATGGCGAGATCATCACTGGCGCAATCGCTATTTTGAAGTTTTAAAAGTTCTCTCTTACTGAGGATGTAGTCCTTCAGGTTGGTTCTTAGAAAGTTCAGGTTGTCCTTGGATTCGTGTTTCTTGCTGATTGGTCCTCGGAGGTTTTCTGGATCATCGGATGAATTGGGTGTCTACGAGTATCTGTTTGCTGCAGGGGGGGTCTATCTCAGCCTCGTGCAAAATGAATCTGCACTTCTGATCCTCGAGGTGTTTCTAAAGGAAACTCTCAGGATTGGTGAGATAGGGTTTTAGCAGACGATTGTTTTTAGGAAGTTTTAAGACTCCTCATCATCGTCTGGTTGGTGCTTTCACAATATGATTCTTATCGGGAAAGAATCAAGCTCTTACTTGCTTTGCTATTTCATGAATAGCAAGCTCTGCTTAGTGTTAACTAAATCCTTAGAGATTTTCTGAAGTGTTGGACTATCTCGGGAGGTGGTTCTACTATTTCTGTGTGAGATAGTATTCTTGGAACACCTAGTAGTCTAATGAATCTCTAAGGTATGCCATATTCTCCAAGGTGTTGGTTTATTCCAGTTCCAGAAAGCACGTTTTCTTGTATACCCCATCGAACAACACCTAGACTGGTGTTGAGTATGAAGTCTCTTCGGGATCTGGGTTACGAGGCTTAACACAACTTACTTTTGGACTTTATTCAAGTATTCTTGGCTGCGGAGGTTATGCTGTGGTTCTTGGCATTCTAGTATTCACTTCTGAGAATGCAGTCTATCGTCTACAGGGCGATGGTGACTCCTTTCACGTGGGGAGGCGGAGTGTCCTAGGCACTATTTGTCATTAACGATGTGGACGAAGTGCCTGAGTAGTGCGAGCGTCTTTTGCAACTACTCTTCCGAAGGTTCTGAGTTTTCTCGGTCTAGGTCAAATCTAGAGAGTATAGGGTTCCATCACTTGGAACTTCTAATTTCCTGATCCACTCTTCTCAGAGCTTATCTTATCGCAGCTTCCAAGTTTCCGGGATATCTGCTGAGATGCTTAATTCGTGGGATTAAGCATGAATGGATGGTCGTAGTCAATGTCCTTGACTCTTACGACTCAGACTTCTTTACCAACTGAGGGTGTTGGCTACTATATTGGCTTAACCGGGATAACAACAATTTCGGATTCATGGTAGAGCTCATACTTAGCTTAACCACTAATACTTGGTGTATGCAAGTAGTATATAATTGAGGTTAGCAGGATGTTCAGTTTGTTGGGCTTTGAGCATTCTAACACTTCCTAAGTGTACATGCAACCCTAATAAACCTTGGATCTATGTTTGTCTAAGATACATGCAAATAATTATTTTTTCCAAGGTTCATATCCTAACTAGCATGGCATGGGGAACATGAATCAAATAAAGCTAGTAGAAACACTTACCTTGTAGTAGTAGTTGATTGCTTGGAGTTTTAGAGCCTAGCACCAATAGTGTGGATGCCTCAAATGGAAATCACAAATCACCACAAACTTGGAACTTTGAGAGAATAGTCACTACTATCTTGAAATCGGCCCTCACCTCAACAAGTGTCAACTAGTGTTCACTAGCTTGATTTCAAGAACCAAAGCCTCGTTTATATCGTGTGGTGGATTAGGGTTACAGCCATGTAAACCCTAATACCCATGTCTCTTCATTTCCATGAGATCCATGGGTTAAAGCTCCATGAAGTATCCATGGACTTTTCCATGCAAGCCTAGCCCATTCCAAATAAGCATTAGCCCACACTATATAAATATAGAATTCCATATTTAATTAGTAACATCTTTGATCTCTAAATTAATCCTAGATTAATTATAGATCAATACTAATTAAATAATATGATCTTATATTAATATATTAGAACTTATAATATATTAATAAATCATAACTTGTACTATTCTCAAATATTATCCATAAATTGTTCGGGTGAAGTGCAACCCAAATGGACCATGCCGGGTCGGGTCAAGTACATACCAAAGATAGTTATGGACTTAGACACTATATCCAACAGTCTCCCACTTGGATAAGTCTAATAACTATAGTTGCAAGTGACTTCAGGAACCGATCAGCAATCGTAGCTCTTTAAACTCTGTTGAACTAGAACGCGCCATTTAGATAAGTGATCATATAATCCTCTGTTCAAGATATCAGCCGGACAAATACATGGAACATGGTCTTACTTATTGTCCAGCATTTGTTTCTTGATTTCCGATTTGTTTGACATATAACTTAACTGAACACATCAATTTAGTTCTGACCGGGCCCGGTACATAGGTCAAAACACAATCATCGAGGGGCCCTGATATAAGCTTCTAATCCTAGAAGGAACAGATCAACTTCGACTCATATACTTGTTCTACTACTCATTGAATTATACACAAAGGCACATTTTATAACATCGAGTTACCAATGCGTTTACGTACAATCAATGCATAATCAACTCGTAAGTAACAAATCATATCTCTAGGTTTGAAGACTTATATGATATTACCGTCTCACGATCACTCGAGATAAAATTCCATGAAGTGATTCCAGTTAGCGTGGGTTGAGTCCAATGCTCAGAACTTATGAGCACTTATGATTGTTGTAGCCATGTCCAACACCTTAGACCTCTGCAACCAATCATGACAGTCTTGATTCATACCTACTTCCGACATATGACTGACTGTGGAGGTTTGAATAATATGATATACCAATCATAAATATTCTGGAAGTCAAAACATGCAAAGAAATATAGTAAACGATCGACAAGAGATAGCAACACTTTACTCATAAATAAAACACCTTTTATTCATCATCTAATGTCAATTACACTTTTCGAATTTCATAATTTATCTAACTACTAAAACTTATATCATCCTTCAGCCCTATGCTCCGAGCATGCTGGAGATGCTTAACCCTACTCAGTCCCTTCGTGAGGGGATCTGTTGGGTTCTCATCCGATGATACCCTCATTGCCATGAGGATTCCTACTTCTATTCGATGTCTGATGAAGTGATATTTTCTGTCAATGTGCCTGGATCTCCCATGATCTCTTGGTTCCTTGGCTAAGGCAACCGCACTATTGCTGTCACAGAAAATCTACATTGGCTCTTTTATAGCTGGTACAACTCCAAGGTCTCCGATGAAGTTCTTTAGCCATATTTTGCTGCCTCGCTTGCTGCTATATACTCTGATTCACAAGTAGAATCAGCCACTGTCTCCTGCTTGGAACTTTTCCAAGTAATTACCCCGCCGTTTAAGGTAAAGACCCAGCCCGACTGAGAGCGGAAATTATCCCTATCAGTCTGGAAGCTAGCATCATTATACCCTACAACTCTCAAGTCATCACTCCCACCAAGGGTAAGGACCCAGTCCTTAGTCCTTCGCAGGTACTTGAGGATATTCTTTACCGCAGTCCAGTGTGCCTTGCCAGGGTTCCCCTGATACCTGCTAAGCATGCTCAAAGCAAAGGCTACATCAGTTCGAGTACACGTCATAGCATACATGATCGATCCTACAGCTGAAGCATAAGGTAGTCGACTCATTTCTGCTATCTCAGCCTCAGTACTAGGGCTTTGTGTCTTACTCAATCTGGCGTTACTCTGAATGGTTTACTCACATTTCTTGGAATTATTCATGTTGAATCTTTTCAACACTTTTTCCACATAGGTGCTTTGACTAAGTCCAATTAGTCGTTTACTCCTGTTTCTCAAAATCCTTATCCCTAGGATATAAGCAGCTTCACCAAGGTCCTTCATAGCGAAACACTTCCCAAGCCAGGACTTTACTTCCTATAGGGTTGGGATGTCATTTCCTATGAGTAGTATGTCATCCACATACAGTACCAAAAAACTGACTATGCTCCCACTAGCCTTGATGTAGACACAAGATTCATCTTCACTCCTAGAAAAGCCAAATTCCTTGACCTTTTCATCGAAGCAAAGATTCCATCTGTGAGGTGCTTGCTTCAATCCATAAATGGATTTCTCGAGTTTACACACTCTATTGGGGTACTCTGTACTGACAAAACCCTCTGGCTGAACCATATAAACATCTTCAGCGAACTTTCCATTAAGGAAAGCGGTTTTGACATCCATTTGCCATATTTCATAGTCATGAAATGCAGCAATGGCTAACAGAACCCTAATAGATTTTATCTTGGCCACTGGTGAAAAGGTTTGATCATAATCAACTCCCGGAGTTTGAGAATAACCTTTTGCAACCAGTCGTGCCTTATAAGTGTGTACATTACCAGCCATGTCGGTCTTCTTCTTGAAGATCCATTTGCACCCTACAGTCTTACAACCTGGTACATTCTCAACCAAGTTCCAAACTTGATTGTCATACATGGATTATATCTCGCTATCCATAGCCTCTTTCCATTTAGCAGACTCGGGGCCTGCCATGGCTTCCTCGTAGCTGTTAGGTTCATCCAGACCTACTAGTGTCTCATCACTAATAAGTGTCTCACCTTCCGCAGTAATATGGAAACCATAGTAATGCTCAGGTTCATTCCTAACTCTCGTGGAACGCCTCAGAGGTACAGACTCGTCAACTGGCTCAACAGGAGTTTCCTCCTCAAGTTGAGGGCTAGTGTTTGAAGTTCCTTCACCGCTTGACTCTTGAAGTTCTTCAAGGTCAATTTGCCTCCCACTGTCTCCTTGGCTTATAAATTCTCTCTCTCGAAAGACTCCTCTTCTTGCTACAAAGACCACATTATCACTAGGTCTGTAGAAGAGGCAACCAAAGGATCTTTGTGGGTAGTCGATGAAAATACACCTCTTGCTTCGGGGTTCTAGCTTATCATGAGACTCGCGCCTCACAAAAGCCTCGCAACCCCAAATCTTGATGTGGTCTAGTTTAGGTACTTTACCAGTCCACATCTCGTGAGGAGTTTTGGCAACTTTGTTTGTAGGGACTAGATTAAGGATATGGGCGGCAGTCTCTAAGGCATACCCCCAAAATGAGATTGGTAGCGAAGCTCGACTCATCATGGAACAAACCATGTCCAACAAGGTTCGATTATGCCTCTCAGCTACACCATTCAACTGTGGTGTCCTGGGAGGTGTCAATTGTGAGACAATCCCACATTCCCTAAGATAGTTGAGGAACTCTGAACTAAGATACTCACCACCTCGATTGGATCGAAGTATCTTAATGTTCCTGCCCAATTGATTCTCGACTTCCTGTTTATATTCCTTAAACCTTTCGAAAGTCTCTGACTTATGCTTGATTAAGTAGACATATCCATATCTACTATAATCATCAGTAAAAGTCAAATAATAACGATTAGCATCCCATGTGGCATGTTTGAATGGTCCACACACATCCGTGTGTACAAGGTCCAACAAACCTTCACCCCTCTCACAAGAACCTGTGAAGGGTGACTTTGTCATTTTTCCAAGTAAGCATGATTCGCAACTATCATCCGACTTTAGGTCAAACGACTCCAAGACTCCATCCTTTTGGAGTTGGCCTATGCGTTTCTTGCTTATATGTCCAAGACGACAATGCCATAATGATGCTTTATCCAAGTTATTATTATTAATAGAATCAATACACCATACATTATTTCCTAAGTTATCAACCACAGATACTGTTTCATATACGCCATCACAAGGTAATGCTTTAAAATAAAGAACATTATTAAAGAAAGCATTGATCGAACCAACTTCATTATCAAATGAAAAGGTGAAACCTTGTTTATACAATGCATGAAAGGAAATAATATTTCTTGCCATTTCTGGCGAATAACAACACTTATTCAAATCTAAACTAAACCCACTACTTAGCGATAAAGTATAAACTCCAATCTTGGTGACAGGTGAAGCTTTCCTGTTTCCCATGATCAAGTTTATTCTTCCTTGCTCCACATCCTCACTTCTTCTTAGTCCCTATAAATCAGAACATATATGAATACCACAACCGGTATCAAGGACCCAAGAATTAGAATGGAGTGAGTTATTAGATAAGATAGTGTAAATACTTGCATGGTTGGGTTTAACTTTCCCATCCTTCACATCTTGCTGGTACTTTGGGCAGTTCCGCTTCCAATGAGCCTTTTCATTGCAATAGAAGCATTTAGCCTCTTTTGGGTCAGAAGAAGGAGTGATGAAACCTTTCTTGGTTCCACTTGAAGAAGATCCATCAAGGGTCCTAACCTTGGTACCCTTCGAAGAACTCTTTCTCTTCTTCCCTCGTCCTTTCTCGATTGCCAAGACAGGGGCGGAGTTGGTAGGTGTAGGAGTAGTAACAACCGCCTTACCCTTAAGACCACTTTCCGCGGTCTTTCAGAGTCCTTGAAGTTTGCTGAGTGTGACCTCTTCCTTGTTCATATGGTATGTCATGCGGAATTGATCATAACATGAAGGTAAGGAGTGCAAAATGATATCTATTGCAATTTGCAAGCTCCTCAGGGAAGTTCACATTTAGTTTCAGCAAACGGTCCACTAATCTTTGCATTTTCTACATGTGGCCCATGATGGGTTCACCATCCTTCATGCGAGTTGTTATCATGGAGGAGATAATTTCATACCTCTCTTGTCATGCACTTTGATGGTATCTTTCCATCAGATCTTGGTGCATTTCATAAGGGTAGAAATCCTCATAGGACTTTTCGAGTTCCACTGTCATAGTGGCCATCATGATGCACGCCACTTTCGTAGCATCCCTTTCATGTGCCTGAAAGTCAGCGATCTCCTGGGGAGTTACAGTGGTCTCATCAATCTCCTTAAGCTCCTTGTCAATGACATATTCTTTGTCCTCGTAGCGGGTAATCATCCTGATGTTTCTGATCCACTCATTGAAGTTGGATCCATCAAAAGTGACTTTCCCACACAAGTTCATAAGGGTAAAGGAGCCATTAGGATTAGAGCCAGAAGCAGCATTGTTTGAGGACATCTGAAGGAAGAGGACAAGATTAGTTTAGATATTAAGAGAGTCCTTAATAATACACCCAAATGTAATATTAAGGCTAGGATCCAATCACAATATATTATAACTTAGAAGAGGTATGCCGTAATCCAAGCTATAACATATTTGAAAGGTAGGTGAATGACGATTCACCAATTTCCACCAAAGTCGAAATATTAAAATATTTAATTTGGTTCTAAGAAACTCCTAGATTCTTTTGAGATTCAATGAACTTTTCAAAGGCATGTTTCAATCTCGAGTGTGCCCTCCAAGTTTTGTGATTGGGATGCCGAGGATCACAAAACGAGGTGTGAAGTAACCATGCAACTTACTTGGTACCCTTAATAAATTACCCCTCAATCGATGTGCCGGTTAACCACACACGCTCCATCGATACTATGATAAATATTAAGTCACCCTTTACCTACCTTGTTAAGTCCAAGTTAGTATGCCGGTTAACCATACACGCTCCACTAACGACTTACACAAAGTGTAAAGTGTAATTTCATGGATTAGCACCTTATTCACATTTTTCTTAAAGTAACTAAGATTGGGAATTTAATAAAACATTTAGTTACTTTATAATATGCATCATACTTTTAATGAGAATTTATAAGTCCTTGTCTTACCCGTTCGGATAACGACCCTCCACCAGTCAAGCAAGCGGTGGGTGAGAGTGGACACCCATTAAGTTGCGATTTTATAGGCAACAACCTTATACCCACCTTATAGACCGGCTTCGTGAATGAGGCGTACTAGCGGTAAGACGACTTTAATCTTATATATATATATATATATATATATATATATATATATATATATATATATATATATATATATATTATTAACTTATAATATTATAAGTATAAAGGTTGAATTTTAACTTTTAAAATTCTAAGGGTTGGAACTAAAGTTTTTAATATGACTTTACTTGTTCCAAAACTTGAGGACAAGTTTTGTAAACTTTCAAAACTTTTCATTTCTTGTAACTTATGAGTTTAATAGAGTAATAAAAAAATGAAGACTCTTCATTTTCCTAACTCTTGTGTTCTTTTAATGGTTTTAATTCAAGTGACTTTTGGTTTTCCATAACTTGAGGACAAGTTATGGACTCCATTAAAACACATAATGATCATGAATTAATCTACCACATAGGTTACAAATAATTCCTATGATCATCTAAACATCATAAGATCAAGAACATGAATATGAACACTTTCATTAATCAAAAGTTACACTTAAAACTTTGTAATTTTGATAACTAGTTGTTGTAAATGGATTAGCAAAGAAATTACACCATCTAAAACAAGTTTTCAAGTACCAAAACAGTTTAGGGTAATGTTTCTAGTCCATTTCCAGCAACTAAAGTCGAAAATCTGCACTCTGTGGCTCCTACTCGCCGAGTGCATGAACCTACTCGGCGAGTAGGTTGAAGATACACATGAACTCGGCGAGTCCCCCCATGGACTCGGCGAGTTCATCAGGCAGACAACAAGTTTTTCGACTTTTCCAACTAATTTGCATCAAGTATCAAACAAACAAGCCTAGGCTCTGTTACCACTGTTGGGTTTTGAGCATTCTAACACTTCCTAAGTGTACATGCAACCCTAATAAACCTTGGATCTATGTTTGTCTAAGATACATGCAAATAATTATTTTTCCAAGGTTCATATCCTAACTAGCATGGCATGGGGAACATGAATCAAATAAAGCTAGTAGAAACACTTACCTTGTAGTAGTAGTTGATTGCTTGGAGTTTTAGAGCCTAGCACCAATAGTGTGGATGCCTCAAATGGAAATCACAAATCACCACAAACTTGGAACTTTGAGAGAATAGTCACTACTATCTTGAAATCGGCCCTCACCTCAACAAGTGTCAACTAGTGTTCACTAGCTTGATTTCAAGAACCAAAGCCTCCTTTATATAGTGTGGTGGATTAGGGTTACATCCATGTAAACCCTAATACCCATGTCTCTTCATTTCCATGAGATCCATGGGTTAAAGCTTCATGTAGTATCCATGGACTTTTCCATGCAAGCCTAGCCCATTCCAAATAAGCATTAGCCCACACTATATAAATATAGAAGCCCATATTTAATTAGTAATATCTTTGATCTCTAAATTAATCCTAGATTAATTATAGATCAATACTAATTAAATAATATGATCTTAATTAATATATTAGAACTTATAATATATTAATAAAGCATAACTTGTACTATTCTCAAATATTATCCATAAATTGTTCGGGTGAAGTGCAACCCAAATGGACCATGCCGGGTCGGGTCAAGTACATACCAAATATAGTTATGGACTTAGACACTATATCCAACACAGTTGTGTGACTCCACCCTAGACCCAAAACCAAACGAGGAACAGGGAGTAGGGAGGTAGCACACATCTTAAATCTTTTTGATCCAAATTATATACCACTCTTATGCATATACCCAGTTAATAGTAGTCGATCCCATGAGTTCTTTCCTCTTGATTCACGAACTTGATTGTGAGGTGCTACGGGTCTGTCTGGGGGATCTACGGAGTAGGTTTCAGGTGGTTATCGTCTTATGGAATGCCTGTAGTGTCTTTCTCTTCGGGTTCTATTTGTCTAAGGAAGGATTGGTTAACAGCGCGTGATACCCTACTCAGGGGTATTTCGGGAGGTTTTAGATAAGAGAGACGACTGGCGGATCGCATTAGGTTTAATTATTTTGTTTGGAAGAACCTTTATTTGCTGAAATGGCTATGGGGAAAGTTCTTTTTACACAGCAGCATGAATTTACACATGGTTGCACTGAGTCGGACCATGATTGATAGAGGCGTCGAAGTTGGCATACATCGACATGATATAGAATGAGGGTCGATAGGGCCATGTGCTGAACGAGCACACAAGTTCTTGGTGTCTCGGATTTTGTCTCGTGTATCACTATCGCGGATACATGGACTGATAGAGTCGACGTGGAAACTATAGAGGGTCCTGAGGTTTCGGAATAATGTACTTTTCATGAATGGGTTCTCACGAGGTCACTGCATAATCACTTAGAATACACTAGTCATGTATAATTAAGGTGGGAATAACTATTGACTGAGTGACTCCGCCCTAAATCCACAACCAAACGAGGAACAAGAAATGAGGCAGCATCACTCACTTGAGGTATATCCATCTTAATTGTACATGGCTTTAACGTATATACCGAGCCATTATAGCTTTACCTAATGAAATTTTGAATTCTTACAACAGTGCTGCGACTTTCGCCTTAACGGGAGATTAATTACATTTAGAATTAGCCTTTTAATGTTTTCGGTTAGTTATCTGAGATTGAGAGACATACCAAAATTTTACCAGGTTGATTGGTGCTTCTCCCTAGGTATTAGTGTTAGAATCCTCCTGTGCCTTTGTCGTTTCTTTCGGTTGGGCAGTCCCTCTTGAAGTGCCCAATTTCACCACATAGATGGCAAACTGGACTAGACCCCACATTGGTGGTTGATGTTATGAACTCAACCGGGGCTCTGCAGGTACGAGAGGTATGTATCGCACCTAGCGCACAAGAGTTCTTGACCGATACCATGATGATGGTAGCCACACTTGCTGCAACTGGGAAGGTTTCCTAGGTATGGCCTTCTTGAAGTCGGGAGGGAAGGGTTAACAGGGGTATTGACTACCGCAGCATGTTTCCCTTTGGAAGGTCCTTGTGTCGAGGTACTTCCTTCGTCGCTCTTGAAATGTCTCTTCAGTGGAGTTGGTTGAGGTTCTTGGATGGCTGGGTATGCAGACATTGGTTGCTGCTGTCCATTACTTAGATCGGAAACCCTGATAGGGCTCTTGCTAACATTGGCGTTGTTAGCATTCAGTTGAGCCATGACAACTGCTACGGCTGCCGAGACTGCAGCTCTGAACGTCGCTTCATCGAATAGGAGAGCCGGTTTCTTGCCAGCAGATTGGTTACACTTCTTTGGAGGCATGGTTTTCCTACACTGACAAGGAACACAAGCTGATGAGAGACGATGTTTAACTCTAGACGTAGCTATCCTTACTATAATAGGCATAAATTTTTCCCATGCCTTGGATATTGGTTATCTGAGTGTCGACCTACATCCCTATGATGTAGTCCGAGTTTCAAGGTAGGAGTAAGAGTATCGGAAAGTCATAAGATAGGAGTCGTTCCTACTGAGTTATCTTTATATTGGAGAGATTCACTCTCTGACTTTGGAAAGATCTGAGGGCAGTTCGGAACGAAGATTGCAGAAAGAAAGACTCATGAAGACTTATGGCTAAACACTCTCAATCAAGGTGTGGGGATCCGCTCTAATCGTATTACTTGCAACGGGAAAAGGCGATTTACCTAACACATAGCGTGAGTAGTGTAATCACTAACTCACTAAATTGTATTATTTTATGGGTGTATTAAAGCGACAATAACGAGGAAAAGACACTTCTCGGGTTCCATGTATTGGCTCCCTCCATCTACCTCTTATCCTTGACTGGGACCGACGTTGGTTTTCTTCGGGTAGTTACCTATGGTTCTCCTCCTTTGTAGACATACTGAATCTCTACTCCGTCTTACTTCCGATTCTGACTTTGAGTGTCATCGCTGCATGGTGGATGACTGGAAATCTCGGAAGTTCAGGCGGATTTTCCACCGGTGTCCCTAAAAGGTATAGGCACTTGGTGGTTTCAATAGTCTTGTCCTAGTTCATTTATTCCCGAACTGGAATTCTTCTCAATGAACTTCTCCTGGATCTAAATCAACTCCTCTGTTGAACACTGAAGTGGATAGGGTTTTCTACAGGGTTCGTGCGAGAATGGAAATGTCTAAAGAATCCTAGGAGATTATTAACATTTCACTGGGTGATCCATATCGAGTCTTGCTACAATTACTTAGGGTACACAAATTATATATAGCTTAGATCCGACAGACCTTCGAATATGTGATACTACTCTATATCCACATCCCAACGAGGAAAAGGAAGTAGAGCGAAACCACACATTCTTAGTCTATGGGATCCTTATTATATATAACCTTGGGAGTATACCCTCTGTAATCATAGGTATATCAATAAGGATCTTTTTAGTTTTTCACACAAGGCTATCTATGGATCCTAAAATACCCCTATGGTATTTAAATTTCTTGTTTGATTCTTAACTTCTGAATATGATTCTAGGATTAATGTGAGTCTTTTAGTATTCCAAAATACTCCCATAGTATTTTTAAACTTTATGTTTGGCTCTAGCATTCCTAGTTGATAAGTTTCAGACCTGTTACAACACCACCATCACTCCCAAGCACACGTTCATCGAATCTCAATAAATGTAGTTGATCAGGTTATATTAATTCCAGCTTACGATTACATAACTACCCAGGCTTGACAGTAATGCTCAACATTCGAAGACTTTTATTTGTTCATCTTGTGATACTTTTGTTCGAGTGCTTAGATTCTGGATGTTCTTATACTTTGGTAAAATATGGTTATATTTTAAAGTATTCTTCTTGGTCAGAGTATTTTATCCCTATGTATTTAGAGGTTGTATATCTTTCATGAATTGATATGCTGAGCTCACCATAAACAATGCTTTGATACCAATCTGTCACACCCCAAAACCGGAACGGCGGAAACGTTCTAGGGTGGATGACGTCATGTCAAGTATCACAACATGTGTAGTATAGTAATCAAAGTACAACAACCATTGCATTAATAGTAATAGTTTTACATAAGTTACATTTCATAGGAACATCAAAGTAATACAAGGAATAATATAGATGCAGCTCGGTTCTAGGCTGACTTCGCAAAAGCTCCTGGGGTGTACCTGTCTATCGCTGGCCTGAGAATACAAGTTATTTTGAAAGCGAGTATCAGCATTTTTATAAATGCTGGTGAGTTCATAAGTATTTAGTGTCATTTGTATAAATACGCATTTTTATTCAAAATAACTTTATGTAAGATAGTAGTTTAGAATATACGGTGTATTAGCGTTCTTTCCAGAAAATCCTATATTTTCTAAATAAAAGAAGTCTTCTACCAAGACACGATGGATTTACGTTTTAAGGAGTAATTTTCCCCATAACTACTATCATTATTAGAATACAGTATTGACTTTAAAGGAAAAATGAGAAAATCACAAGTAAAATACCCGGGGAAAATAATATATACCTCAGCAGTAATACTGCTGACTAAAACAAAAGATAACATAGACTCCAGGAAAGTATTGAATGAATGATACACTTGGCTCAGTCTAAAACAAGGAAATACAGACTTCAGACAGTATCGAATGAACGACACAGCTAGCAAAGTCTAAAACAAGGAAAATACAGACTCCAGACAGTATCAAATGAACGATACAGCTAGCAAAGTCTAAAACAAGGAAATACAGTGATAATTCTTGTTACCTTAAGGCCATGAATTATTAGGTAAAAATGGAGATACTCGTAACCATACTGATTGACAAAACAGTACTTAACGCCCTGCAAGCGTCGAAATGAATGTGACATTTGTCACCGCTTGTCTTGGTCGGCCGGGGACTGTAGCTAGCAGTCAGGGTGTGGGAGTGTCAGTCCCGTATATATCTATACACACAATGCCCGCTCTTTCTCCAGGAGACTCTGCTTACCAACTTGACAACGGGGAAATCCGTGTCCAGAGGATGCATCTTGTAATTTCGAATTCTATTATATGTATCGGAATAATGATATAGACTCACGAATGAACTGACTCCTTCGAAATTCTCGTACTGGAAAAAGTAAATAGAATCTCCTAACTATTCCTATAATAGTTACTAATGTTTCTGGTCTATGAATGATGACTTGAAGGATGCCCTTGCTACCCAAGGGAAATGAACTGGTCGATGGAATCCTTTATGTCTATACATGTATACATGATTTATAACTAATGTTTAAACGACCTTCGGACGGATAACCGATACCCACCAGACCACATCCCAACGAGGAAAAGGAAATAGGGTGAACTAGCATTCCTAAGTCTTTTAAACATTACTTATATAACTATACAAATACAGGCATGCATTTAACGAAAGATCTATGAATGATGAATGGAAGGATGCCCCTGCTACTGAAGGGAAATGAACTGTTCGATGGAAACCTTTATGTCTATACATGTATACATGATATATAACTAATGTTTAAACGACCTTCGGACGGATCACAGATACCCACCAGACCACATCCTCACGAGGAAAAGGAAATAGGGCGAACTAGCCTTCCTAAGTCTTTAAACATTATTTATATAACTATACAAATACATGCATGCATTTAACGAAATAAAAGCATAGAAGAAAACTCTGATGAAAACTTTGGAAAACCTTTACACATAAGAAATTTACGACTTGATGTCAGTCTGTAAAACAAGTTTTGAAAATCTTTGGAATCCATTGAAAAACCTTTCATAACAGCTTTGAAAATGATTTTTATAAAACAGATTATGTGAAGAAAACCTTTGGAAAACCTTTCGAATACTTATAATAATCTAAAAGAGGAATTCATACTTTAACAAGAGCTGAAAGCATGATTTGGAAATCTTTAAGCTGGATAAACAGTTTAACATGCAAAATCTATTTTTCTATATAGTTATTAATCACATGTGATTTAACTTATAACCGTACAGTTCAACTTGTATTCCCCCCTATAAAAGCAGTTAAAATCATTTAAAAGGTCAATTCAGGGGTATGAACTCACCTGCTGTAAGTGGATCAGATGGAGGTGTCGGTTGGGTGCTTGGTGTCAAGTGAAGACTTGAACACACTTAATGACCTAGTAACATATGAAGGCATATGTTTACATACAACTAGTGATTATAATACTAATTTAACACGTATAAGCATCCTAATGTGCGGAAAGCACTTTGGTCGTGTGATATACGGTGAAGCTAAATGACTCATAACCAGTATCAACCGATTTATGTGAAATGAAAACTCCTTTTTCTTGTAAGTGAAATATGTATACCTTTAAATAAATATTTGTTTCTTCTAAAATGATAGTGTAGCTTTGTGACTCCCAAAATATACCAATTATAGTTTATCATGTTTGTTTGTCAGGAACATTTATATAATCATTTATATAAATACATAGTAGTCAATCTTGTCTATTTTCAAAATGTAAGGTCAAACATCATATTTGTGGGTGATAACACACAAAATAGTGAAATAACTAGAATGTACTCCTTTTTGTTAGAAAAGCTATACTTTTAGTAAAAAGCTTCCAAAAACCTTGTAGATTTACAAATCATAATTTTTTTCTTATGATTTTTACAATATAAATTATGTTTTGTTTTTGTTAGTTTTGCATATGAAAGTTAGTATATCACAAATACTTGTATAAAAACCGGTAACAACCATAAATCATACAAATAATATCTTCTTTATCATAGAGATGAAATATGCAAATATTTATGTAAAAATTAAACTTTACTTGTATCCCCCCCTCTTAAAAACTTGAAAAACTTGAAAATGTGGGGGTTATGAACTCACCTTGAGTGGATTTGTGGGTTGTTTGAAGAGATGGTGTGAGGATCTCCAAGCCTAAGCACTTGAATGTGGGTGATGAACTCCATGGAATCGATATTATCCTAAGGGTTTTTACAGATAATAATATGTGTAAATAATATGAAACTAACATGAAAGTGTAATACAACACTAGATCAACAAGAATAGCTTACCAAAATTACTAAGAACAAGCTTGGAGAATTAATCCTTGGAGGCTTGGTGCTTAACACTTGAGAGAATTTAGAGTAGAAAGGAGAAATTGAAATGGTGGGATTTGTGGATGCTTCCTTTCTTGTTTAAAGGAGGAAAAGGTGAAGTGAAGTTTGCCTAGTTAACTGTTAGATATTAGCATTGATACATGTTGGGTAAACTTTGCATTGGAAAGGAGGATAAACCATCAATTCACAAAGTCAACACCTTATCTTCTTCTTTATCCACCAAAATCAGCTTGGGAGGGGATCAAATTGGTGATTTCAGCCAAGGAATGACTGAAATCACCTTGTACCCCATGTGATTTTTGTCCTAGTGGTTTGGTCTTGCTGTGTTTTCGGTCCTAATCCCTCCACAAATTGTTTTTTCGCCCTAAGGGTGTTCTCGGCCTTGGCATGTGTTCTTGTCTTGTGATTTCAGCTTTGTCACCCACCAAAGGGTGATTTCGGTCTGAGCTTGTTGGCTTTCAATGATTTTTTTTGCAACATATATGCGTTGTGGGTACACTTATGCACAAAACCCTTTAGGCTTTGCGTGACTCAAAATTTTCCAGTTGTCACAAATTCAATTATCCAAAGAAAGATCCATAATCTAGCATATAATTTTCGGATTTAGTGAATAAACATAAGTTAGAAGAATACATTTGTAAGGTCCAAATATGGATCTACACCAGTAGTTAAACAACAATCAATCACAGAATACGAATAAGATGAAAGAAATCAAGCTTGCACACGATTATATTCAGAAAATCGTCTGGTACAACTCGATAGGACTCTATGTAAACGCCATGGCATCAACCACGATTAAAGACAAACACCTCCACTATATATACTCGACCAGACCGTAAACTGGGTTTGCTACCGTAAACAGGGTTTACGGTCGCAAATGTGTTTACGGCCATAAACACAGTTTACGGTCGTAAACACACAAAATGTCCAACAAACAACAAACAACCCTTAAACATAATTACAGACTCATTCTAAACCAAAAATACTGAAAGCCTAGACCAAACCATTTACTGGATCCTTCAATATCCCCCTTGATCTGTTGAGTAGCAAGATGGTGTATGTCCCATTTCCGAAAATGAAGCAAGTCCCTCTTCTCATAGAGATGGATGCAATCTTCCTTGAGCTTGATGACTGCAGCATCTGTGCCTTCATCATACACCCAATATAAGATGGATGCAAGAGAACCATCAAGGTAGTTTTAAAGAATGGGGACGTGCTTCACTTGTGCAGTAGCAGGCCACATCACTTGTCTAAGTGGCTGTTTTGTCGTGGGATCAAGAACTTTAGAGTGGACCTTGACAATTGACTGAGCAGTCTTCAATGAAGGAAAACCTTTAGCAACTTGCTCCTCCAAAAATGATTTAAACTGGCTCGCCCTGGGATTATTTGAAGGATTTGAGAAAGGAGCATTAGACAGCTCAATAAGATCAATCTTGGTGAAAGAATTAAAGTCATGAGCATCTTTGTATAGTTCATTGTTGCCACTCTTTCTCCTCACCTTAAACATATTCAATGTGTCATGGAATCCCCATGAGATGATTCCAGACCTGTCACCATAATTGTCTCTGAACCGACGAATGCCCAGATCCGTAACAGTAACCTGTTGTTGATCCTAGGGTTCCTTATTATCTACGCTTCATTTGAATAGAAGTTGACCCTTTTCAGTTTCCTGGGCTGACTTCTTGCGTTTTAAAGCCTTTCCACGAGGAGCTTGCTCCGGTTCTTTTTGGAAGCGGTCTACGATGGTGGTGGTTCTGAGAGTTGTAGGAGCAATGGGAGCATCTTGATTAGGAAGATAAATTTGTGGCTCTTCAACTGATGACTTAAATTCGCCCCCAAACTTATCTTCCAGCTTTTTCTTCAAGTCATAGTAACTGGCGGTCAGAAGGTCGAAATGAGTCTGGAGATCTGTAATTTGTTTGGTCTTCGCAGCATTTTCTTCATTAAGTTCTTCCATTTGAATACTGAGCTGTGTGTTTTCAGCTTGAAGTTCTACGACCTTAATGTCAAGCTCAATATTCCTCGGATCCAACTCAACATTCTTCTGACTCAGAGCATCGACCTGCTTCTGAAGTCCTGAGAGTGAGGGACTCTCTTCTCCTATGCTATCACCCCCTCTAAAAATTCCTTTGCCATGTGGGGGAGGTGTTGAAAGTTGTTCTCTGGCCAAGAACGAGGCTAGTCTAACGGAGGAGGCATCGTGCTTTGGCCTAGGAGGGGAGAAGTCTGTTGGAAAAGATGAGCCACCAGTTTTGAAGAAGGTACTAGGACCTTCAGTGATTGGTTCAGTTGAGACTATAACTGGGGTTGTTGTTGGTGGAGCAGAAGCACTTTGTCACCAGTCTTGGGTCAAGTCTGTGCCTTTTGCTTGAAGGAGGTGTGGCATGTATGGTGGTGAGATCACTTTCCACCGGCTCAGAGGTAGGTGAGACAGAATCAAGGGAGGAATCCCTGATACAGTCACCATAAGAGTTTCTATTTCTGCTGATGGATTGGTTAGAGGAGGTGTAACTTCAAGAACATTTTCTTCTTCCCTTGTCTCAGTTGCCGATTCAGCAACTTCATCAACATTATCGAGCAGCTCATTGAGGTTCATCCCGGACATGAGATCTTCGTTACTCCCAAAAATCACAGGAATTTAATCATTATCAAATCCTGTGAGATCCATATCTTCATACAAATCCGTTTCCGTTCCAGACCCCTCAGGATAATCCTTTTGTACCTGAACGGATGTTAATTCATGTTCCTCAACCACTTGTGCTATCGACTCTGGATTTTCTTCTTCTTCATGATCTGAGACAGTGATCATGTTTTCAGAAGCAACTCTCTCAGATGAAGTTGGCTCAGATGACATCTTGTCAGATGTTCCATGCGACTCAAAAGACTCGTCAATTTCAGCAAAATTCCCAAATTTGACCAGAGGATGCAATCCTTCATAAACGACCTTGACTTTTCTATTTTGCTTGATAAGACCAATTGTGTAAGGGCCCAAGGATTTAATATCCAACTTGTCACCATCCTTGACCATTTCTGGAAACTGATCGTCAACGAACACTTGGATAAACCATGGATAAAGTAGAAATGCATCTCTGGTCCCTCGGATAATGGCATTAATGTTCACCAAGAACTCATCAAGAATGAACTTTGAGAAATTAAAATTTACGCCAGCAGCCAAGGAGACAAATGCCCCGGTGTTCCTGAGGGAGATCTCATCGGCTCCTGATCTCCTGTCTGAGATGCAGCTCACGAACACGTGTGCCAGGAATCGCCAGTAAGGAGGCAGGAGCTTCTTCACTGTGGGAGGGTAGACACCCTCATATCCCATCCTCTGAAGAACCCTTTGTACATCATTAATTCCAATCTCAGTAGGGAAATTGGATTCATCGTTGACCAGCAAGATATCTTTGATGTATTGATCTGTAATCTTGATCTTGCAACCTTTGACTACAACTTCAATTGTCATTTCTCCATTGACTTTGGCCATTTCAGCTGTCTGCGAAAACTCTCGGATGATATTTTGATAGATGATTGGATTCACTGTGATGGCACAGGATAAGCAGCACTCCCTTAGCATGAAGATCATTGACTTGAACTCCGCATGATCGACTGGAGGATCATCCAACACGATCGCCAAATTGTGCATATCCGCAAACTTAAGATTCGCCATTTAACTGCACTAAACAGGTCAAGTAAGAAAACACAGAATATAATAATTCAAAGCATTAAGTCTTCTTTATTAGACAGTTTATTTTGGCTTTTAAAAATTAGTTTGACTACAAAATATTGGAGTTCATGGTCAAAATAGTCAAACATTTTGAGTTTACGATCAAAGAAAGTCAAACATGAGTTTACGGTCAAAGTTGGTCAACTGACCGTAAACTGAGTTTACGGTCGTCAGACCAAAGCTTGGGTTTACGGTCGGAAGACCAAAACTTGAGTTTACGGTCATAAGACCAGAACCCGGGTTTACGGTCGTAAGACCACTTTGGGTTTACGGTTCTTGAATGTTCTGAAACCGTAAACTCGCGATGAACACTAAACGCCGACAAAACTTTAAACTCCGATTACTTCTTCGTTTTTGGTCGGAATGGCGAATAGAGAGCATATCCTTCGTCGGATTCAACATACCTTCGAGGTGTACTACGCCGATTTTGCACAGATCCAAGGAAAAAATTCCGATGAGAGAGTAGAGAAAGAAAGTAGTATTGCGGCTGTAAAGAGGAAATGGGAGAGGAAGGGTTTACGGAAGTAAACCATTTTCTTTTATACTTCCTTCGAAAATACTAGTCTCCCACATAGTGTAAAATCCAATCTTTTATCCCGAAAAAAAAAATTTAAGAACAAAACTTTTGAGGATTTTTTTTAAATAAAAAATTAAAATAAAATAAAATTAAACTAAAAATATAATAAACTAATTTCTAAAATTTAAGAATTTAAGGATTTAAAAAAAATAAAAATAAAAATAAAAAAACAAAGATAAACGAAAGATTAAATTTTGAATAAACAAAATTTATTTCAACACTACTAACAAAATCTTGTCACACTGGGATCAAAGTTGTTAGACAACCTTAATCCACTTATCGGTACCTTTCATCTTCACGTCTTTGTCTGGTCGATCGCCGGTGTTGTGGTCCACTTAAAACGAAAAATTATGACTGATTTAGGACATACTATTTGATACAAGACACGATGAACTTAAGTTCCTAGATATTATATTTGATCCTAAGTTCCTCGATACTATATCTTAAGGACCATTCAGCTGACGACGACCAGGGATATAGTTGTCCACCTAAATTGAGCAACGAGATCTATAGACAATCTTTGAGTGTTCAATTTTAATTGTACTGGAACATATTTCCCGCTTCCTGATATGCCCCAGTAATCAAGGACTTCCAAAGTACTCCTTACATCGGATGAGCAGACCGTCATTAGGAGAGAAGATAGATTCAGAGTATTATCACTTATAGTTTTAGAGGGATTGAGAAGTAGAAGGTTGCATATGCTGTGTACCAGGTCGGATTGTTAGTCACGCAAAGGAGACAACATATGGCTAATAGATAAGAGGAATTTCATATATATATATATATATATATATATATATATATATATATATATATATATATATATATATATGCAGAGAAATAGAGTTGCATATGTTACAGTCCAGGTCGGATCTCTTCCAATCACGCAGAGGAGGCAACATATGACTAACAGTAAGAAAGAAAGAAAATGATTTTCTACAGACCTAATTTATCGGAATTACCAGTCGCCCCATCAATACCGGAATTAAGGACAAAATCTGCACATCAAAGAAAACTTAATCCACGGTTCCAAGTATGGGTTCTTTTAATGTGACGAGTGGATTCCCATATATATCTCCCTGCTCAAACTATCTGAGCGTCGTATTGTCAGGCTGAAAGGATCTAACTAGGTCAAGATTTGTCAAGACTAAGAATTTCTTAAGTTCAACGCATCCTAGTCAAGTCCATTTAGAATCTTTCGTGCCTACCGACGCATCAAACCAGAGCAAAGACCCTTCAACTTTGGGTACGTTACGCAGACTCAGGTTGCCTGTTATCACTTGATAATATCACTTCCCATAGATCTTTAGCTGAAGTGTACTCACCAAAACCTTGAGCAATATCAGGAGATAATGCCATGGTTAAAATGGCTAGGGCCCTTTCCTACTCCTCAATTTTCTCAAATTCCTCATCAGTGTAATTCTCAACGTCCTTGTCAGTCACTTGGCCTCCGACTGTTATGGTGATTCTAACAGGGCCTCTAAGAATGCTTCTCCATACCTTAATGTCCTTCATTTTGATGTACTTTTCAATTCTATACTTCTATTCGGGGAAACCATCCGCAGACTTCAATCATGGAATTCGTGTGGTAGTGCCCATAACAGAGTCAAGTTCATTGAAACGATTTTGACCTTGAGAATGCATTTGAAATTAAGCAAATTAAGTTCACTTCAGTTTACGGTTGAAGAGGTTTACGACCGTAAACTGAGTTTACCGTTGAGAGATTACGACCGTAAACTTGATTTACGGTTGAAGGGCTTACGACTGTAAACAGTTTATGGTTTACGAGAGTACGGTTTGAGAGTTTCCGGTTTATGTGTTTGCGGTCCTTGAAATTTAGTTTACGTTTCTTGAAGATTCAATGATTACGATTCTTGAAGTTCTTGATTCAACAACCGTAAATGGAGTTTACGGTTGACTGTAAACTCTCAGAAATCCCACAAAAACGCAATTTTTCAGTAGAAACGATTCCCTTCACCTAGTAGACACTTCCAGCAGGTTCAAACTCCAAAGATATCAGTTGAAATAGCCCAAAAATAGCCCAAACGTTGACTGAGTAGTTGAACAACAATCAATCACAGAATACGAATAAGATGAAAGAAATCAAGCTTGCACACGATTATATTCACAAAATCGTCTGGTACAACTCGATAGGACTCTATGTAAACGTAATGGCATCAACGACGATTAAAGAAAAACACCTCCACTATATATACTTGACCAGACCATAAACTGGGTTTGCTACCATAAATAGGGTTTACGGTCGCAAACGTGTTTACGGCCGTAAACACAGTTTATGGTCATAAACACACAAAATGTCCAACAAACAACAAACAACCCTTAAAAATAATTACAGACTCATTCTAAACCAAAAATGCTGAAAGCCTAGACAAAACCATTTACTGGATCCTTCAACCTTTCTTGTTAACTAGTAATAGAAAGTAATCCTTTACTTGATCTTGACCTTCGAGAGCTTAGTGCCTCAATTGCTGCACCTCTAATGGAGTCAAAAACACCACTAGCAATTGGAAGAACAAGAAAGAGAGATGAAGGTTAGGATTTTCGGCTAGGGTTCTCTTAGAAGTATACGTAGGCCAAAAACTGTAAGCCATAGGGTCTACTTTAACTTGTGTCTGCTAGGGTTTTAGGTGAAACCCTAATTTGACTGCTTAATCCTTAAGCAGCCCATGAACCCCTTCTAGAATACTCCTACGGACGAATTCTCTATGGGATTCCCATAGATTTCGTCCAACCTTATTGCAAGGTGATCCATCAGCCCAGTTGCAACTATCAGTGATTTGCAATATCAGTCCACATTCTTTTAATCAATATCTTTTGATTACTAAATTAATTCCAAATCAATTTTTGATCAATACTAATTAAATAATATGATTTCTCAATTAGTATAATATTCTTATAGTATATTAATAATGTTGGATTAGTGTCTAAGTCCATAACTATTTTGGTATGTACTTGACCCGATGGTGCATGGTCCTTTTGGGTTGCCTTCACCAAAGCAACTTGAATGGAGAAATAAATAAAGAGAGAGAGGTTATTATGATTTATTAATATGTTATAAGAATAATATATTAAAGGAGAAATCATATTTGTTTAATTAATATTGGTTAATATTGGTCAATAATTAATTAAGAATTAATTTTGTGATCAAGTGTAATTAATTAAACTAGAGGGGCTGAATTGTAATTATGTAATAGTTACAAAATAAGGTAAGGATTATCTTATATATATGGTGAACGAATTTGAGGTGTAAATCTCTTGGAATTCGACTAGGATAAGGATTTCTAGGACTTATCTTATGGTTGATTGGTGGACAAGCAACTAGATAAGGATAAGGACTAAAACCCTAATCTTAACACCTATATAAACCCCCTAAGGCATAGGAATTCGTCCAACCCTTCCCAAGAAGTCCTAGGGACGAATTCTAACACCTCTCCTCTCTCTTTATACCTTCTCCACTTGCTTATGGTGTTTTTAAGCCATTAGAGGAGTGACACTTGTGACTCTCAGCTTTCCAAGGTCAATTTAAGGAGGAATTGGATTGTTATTGCTATATAACAATCAAGGTATGTTCTTAAACCTAATTATATGTTGATATTGATTTCCTTATGCTAGAATTAGGGTTCATAGTCTTGGATTCAAAGCATGTACAATAGAGAAACCTAGATCCAAGCATTAGGGTTTGTATGAGCACATAGGATGTCTTATGACCAAAACCCATCAGTGGTATCAAAGCCTTGATTGGTTTCTATTGTATTGATGCTTGACATATCTAAAAAATTCGTTTTTCTTGGTCTTTTGGAGGCTGGACTCGCCGAGTCCATAGCTGAACTCGCCGAGTCCAAGGTGACTCGACGAGTCCAAGCCTGACTCGACGAGTCAGCTCGTCAGATGGAGGGTACTTCGGGATTTCTTGCTGTTTTTGCTTATGGATAGTTACCTTATCATGTTAGATCAATATTAATCCGATTATATGATATATTTGACTATATTTTTGATCTAATTGAAGATATTTATCAATTAATAAGATAATTGTTTCCTTATAAGATAATTGATTAATTATTTTGAGTAATTTGATAAATTGTTTTGCAAGAAATCATTAAATAAATCAAATATTGATAATTATGTGATTAAATGTTAATTTGAATTATTTGTTATTTGATCCTTGTAGTTATGAAAAGTTTCATATTTTGCCCTTTAGGTTTTATAGTTTAAATTTGAACCCAAAAGTTTTGTTGTTTTGAAATTTAAATAGTTGAAACCCTAATGTTTTGAAAAAGGTTTCAAAACTTGCCCTCAAGTTTTGGAATTTGAATTTTGATTAAATAGTTTAATTTTGATGCATATTTAAATTCTAAACCCTAATTTGTTAAAATGTTTCAAAACTTGCCCTCAAGTTTTGGAATTTAAAAGTTGATTAAAAGTTAATTAGGAATGTTCAATTCTAAAACCCTAGTTTTGAAAAAGTTCAAATACACCCTTATGGTTTTATTAATTAATTAAGGTGTATAATTAAAAGAGATTTAATAAATCCATAAAAGTTTAGGTTAACCATTTAATTAAAAGTATAATTGTTATAGTTAACCACATAGTATTTTAAAAGTTATAAAATACACCCTATACTATATATAACATTAAAAGTCTAACATTATATATATGTATAACTAAAGGTCAGTCTTACCGTTAGTAGGCCTCATTCACGAAGCTAGTCTATAAGGGGTGTTTAAGGAAATTGCCTATAAAATGGCGATTGAATGGGTATCCACTCTTACCCACCGCACTCTTGACTAGTGGAGGGTCGTTAGCCGAACGGGTAGGATAGGACGAAACCTTCCATTATAAGTATAATGAATTATTAAAGTAACTAAATGTTTTCATAAAATTCCCAATCTTAGTTACTTAGGCAAAAGTGAATTGATGCAATTCCATGAAATTACACTTTGTGCCCTTGCGAAGACGTTAGTGGAGCGTGTGTGGTTAACCGGAACACTAAATGGGTCTAAGCAAAGGTAGCAAAGGGTGACTCAATGTTTGTCATAGTTCGGTGGAGCGTGTGTGGTTTACCGGCACATCGAATAGGTGACTGTGACATGTGAGGGCACCATGTAGTTTGCATGGTTATTCACACCCGCTTTGTGATCCTCGGCATCCCAGTCACAAACAAGAGGGGCATATCGAGATATAAACATGCCATTGAAAGTTCAATGTATCTCAAAGGATCTAGGAGTTTTCATAGATTTAAAACTTAAATTTCTTTTTCGTTTTTCATGGTGGAAATTAGTGAATCGTCATTCACTTACCTTTAAATATCCTGCAACTAGATTACGACATCCCTTTTCTAGGTTGTAGAATATTGTGTTGGGTCCTAGCCTTAGTATTTCATTTGGGTGATTTACTAAGGACTCAATCAATCAACTAACTTGAATTTGTTTTTCTCTCGTTTTGTAGATGTCAAAGTTCGACAACTATGGTCTTCCAAAATCCCGTGGAACAAGCATTCCACATGAAGATGGTATTCCACGATTCAATCGAGGAACGAGAAATCATGCTTCGCTTCCTCCCCCTCCTCCTATTGTTCTCCATAACCCACAAGATCGAAGAATTGAAAGGTTCAATATCACTAAAGCCCTATTGGAAATGAAACATGAAGATGGTAAACCCGTGTGTGCCCACGTTCTAGGAATGAAATCACACATTGATAGGTTGATAATGTTAGGTGTGTCATTCCCAGATGAGTTGGCTGTGAATTGGGTTTTGCAGTCACTTCCCGAATCATATAATGAGTTCAAAAGAAAGTATTATATGATGAATCATGACGACAACCTCATTGACCTAACTTACATGCTCATTGCTGCTGAATCAGAAATGATTTGGCGAAGCAATGGAGCGTATTTGTTGGAAAAATCAACCGACCATGCTTCCGAGGACGTTCTAGGAGAACCGACCTGCGTTTACTGCCAAAAGAAAGGGCGTTGGATACAAGTCTGCCCAAAGAGCCTGAAGAGTCCAGAAGATGGGAGAGTCAAAGAGTATGGCTGCGCTTCAAGTAAAATCCACCATCTAACTCCATTAAGTTCCTATTCATTAATTCTTAATACATAATGTAATAAGATTGCATTTGAATGTTTTACAGGATCGGTGAAAAGAAAGGAAGCTTGATGAAAGAGCAAGATGAATCTAATCACAAGGAATGGATCTTGATCGCATGGACTTGATGATTAGATTTTGATCTTAGATAGTTATGATAGAGTTGTTAGAAAATTTTCTTTTGAAATACGTAGTTTTCAATGGATTTTGCATTGTAAGGACATATGTTTTCCGCTGCTTTTATAAATAAAATAAATTTTTCGTTTGACTTATTTATTTATTTGTTTATTTCCTTGCAATGAAATCGTTATGAAAATTGGTGTTTGCATACTTCTACAACAAATGGATTTGTTTCTTATTATATTATGGAAAGTCGAGAATTTACCAAATAGGGAGAGTTTCTCATCGCCAAAGTTCCAATTGGACAGAAATTTGGAATCATGCAAATTGATTGCACGATGAATGAGAAATTTCGTATTTGGAAATTAGACAAATTCATTGACAAAGTGTCAAGTGAAGGACTAAGAGATCGAGCACACAATGTTGCGTGTTGATCAAAGTCTACCATAAGAGTAACAATGATATACGTCATGATTTACTAAAGGTTTAGTAAATATGATTATACTTACAAGATTAAGTGTAATTCTGAATTGATTAAAGGGTTTAGATCAATAGCAGAACGAATAAGAAGAATCAAGTAAGCAGAAAGATAAAAGTTACTCCATTCTAAGATGAAGGGAGAGTACCTTTTATGCTTTATGATAGGTCTTAATGATTAAGAACCATATCTCAATTGATCCTCTAAGTGAGTCTTGGTACAATTGTATGTCCAAGAAGAGGAATCAAAGATTGAAGAAATGGTCAAATCAATAAGTCAATCATACTTCGTTCCAATAAAAAAAAATCTTAAAGTTAAGATTGTGACAATGAGTGAAAAGTATTAAGAAGGTTTAAAACATTCATTAAATGTGGTAAGTTGTGATGTTTTAGATAAGACAAAGATCAACTAGGACCAATTTATGAAGAGTTTTGATAAAAGCTACACTAACTCTTGAATATTTGTTTGTCAAGAAATGTTTTGACAAGAGAATCTTATATGTCAAGGAGTCAGTGGGAGTCTTAATGGTCTTGAAAGGTTTCAAGAACAAATCAAATAAACCTTATCAATCATCACTAGCACACGAGTTAAGGTTTACAACCTATCGTGATGACATTATTTTGATTCTGTGCCAATCCAATCGAGTTAATTATACATGAGAGTTCTATGAGTTCTCATTTTGAACGCATAAAAGGCAAAGCACCTTAATCAATGAAAGGTACATTGATAAGAAAAGGTGAGCTGCTTAACTACTTGGAAGACATGGTGGGCAGCTGTGCTACCATAAGGCAAGAAGTCAAGATTAAGAAAGCTCGGTCCATATGAGTTTGAATTTGTCGTAAACTTTAGTTTTAACAAATTCACATGGATAAGAACACATACACCGCTCAAATCTAAGTGTCATAAGATTTCCTCCTTCATGAAAATGATTGTGAAGAAATGCTTTCACTAAGAGAGATTTTAAGAAGATAGTGATTGTGAAATTGCATTCTCAAATTCAATCATGGTTACGGCATCCCTTTCCATAATTTGAATTGTGAGGTTTGGCAATTAGTCTTAATTGTTTAGACACACATATGAACTATCGAAGGCAAAGGTGTATAAGTTCAAGAAGCATTGATAAAGGATTATCAAAGCACTAAGTATTAAAAACATGAACTTAAGAAATTCAACAAGTATTGTTTTTCTGAAAGTTAAGATGTTTATGAATACATGTCGAAGCTAGTGGGAGCATAAGTGTTATGTTTTATAATAATCATCATGATAGTGGGAGCATAAATGTTATGATTGTATGATTATTAAGGAAAGTATTGCAAGGTTAGCAATATTAATTATAGAAAACATGAGTCATACTTTGCAAAGTCGCAATAGTTGAAGAGTTGTTTTGCTATAATTAAGGGAGAGAATATTATGCTTCATTTCAAATCTAAGGGTTTAGGTTGAGAAATGTTAATAAGATTTAGTCAAAGGTACAAAGTGTGTTCTTAAAATTTCGATTATGATTACGGCATCCCTTTTCACAATTCGAATTTTGAGAACATAGCAAATAAAACATTATGCGTCGTGTCCCATACGCTTCGGGTAGAGGATCGATTGCAAATGCTTTAATGTTTGACCATTCTAAAATTTTCCAAATGTCGAACGCATTTAGAGGGAAAAGGGACTAGAATCGGTTTTGACTAAAATAATTAAACAACTATCAAAGGACAATCCAAAGTTCGACGTGGATTGGTCGCTTGTGAGTAGTTGGAAGTATAGTATTGGAAAATATGGAAATGTTTCCATATTGGATGGACCATATCGACATCATTACGAATAGATAAGATTCTATTAAGAATGAGTTGTCATATGGAACATATGGAAGTCTGTCCATATTGGGAATTGAATATTGAGAAATCTATGACTAGATTAGAAACTTCTATGCAAAAGGATGTTCAAAGAATGTACTTTGAGTGAGAGACATCACGTCTATGGAATTGTCTTGTAACAATCTCCGATAGAGGACTTTGTAATATCATAGGCAATAGTCTTTGTGACTTTGGTGCAGTGACATTACGAAAGGATAAGTTGCATAGAATGTTAGAATCTAGCATATTCTATAAGTAGCAAGAATTTGATATTCTTTAACTTATGGAAAAAGGATTTGGAGTTGAGAAATGAGAATGATTGGAAATATGTTCAATATGATCTATTTCACAAAGTAAGAACCATAGGTAAACATTGTGTGCATGCTAGGAGCATGGGACAAGTGTTGTAATTCAAGTAAGAAGTTGATTACCCGGAACTACAAATAATGAGTAATCAATATGGTGATAAATGAAAGGTGTTTTATTTATGCTCAAAGGGTTGAGGCCATATGGGATTAGTATTATTCTTGTGTTTCACATTTGCATGTTTTGACTTCCAGAATAATTTAATTGGTTAAGAACAGTCGAATTATTCGAACGGGCCACAGTCATTCATATGTTGGAAGTAGATATGAATGAAGACTGTCGTGAATTGGTGTGTGGATTGTCTAAAGAGCATTAGACATAAGCAAATGTTTGCTGCAACGTTCATGAGTGCTTACGAATATGATTTAAGCATTGGATTAAACCCATGCTCACTTGGATCACTCCATGAATTGTATCACGAGTGATTGGTGAGACGATAACATCTTATATTCTTGAAACCAAGATGTGTGAGTTGTATCTTGTGAATCGGTTGCACATTGATAATATGTAAACGCACTAGTAACTTGGTGTTATAAAACATATTGTTGTGTGTGATTTGGTTAGTGAGTGCAAGCAAGCATTGTATCAAAGTTTATCCGTTCCTTTTATTCAAAGTAGGATAAAAGTGATATCTTTGGGCCCCTCGATGGTTTAATGATGACAAACGTAAATGCTCGGCCGGGCTAGGGCTAATTTGATTTGTTCAATTAGTCAGTCGTCATAAATCGGGAATCGAGATATAGTACAAAGAGAATGATTTGAAATCATATCTCATATGATATCTAGAATGGAGGAATATATGATCCCTTATCTAAGGACACGCGTATTTGATATGATCAGAGTTGACAGCGGCTTTGGAAAGCTACGATTGCAGATCAGGATCTGAAGTCATACGCATAATAGTTACTAGACTTATCCAAGTGGGAGACTGTTGGATTAGTGTCTAAGTCCATAACTATTTTGGTATGTACTTGACCCGATGGTGCATGGTCCTTTTGGGTTGCCTTCACCAAAGCAACTTGAATGGAGAAATAAATAAAGAGAGAGAGGTTATTATGATTTATTAATATGTTATAAGAATAATATATTAAAGGAGAAATCATATTTGTTTAATTAATATTGGTCAATAATTAATTAAGAATTAATTTTGTGATCAAGTGTAATTAATTAAACTAGAGGGGCTGAATTGTAATTATGTAATAGTTACAAAATAAGGTAAGGATTATCTTATATATATGGTGAACGAATTTGAGGTGTAAATCTCTTGGAATTCGACTAGGATAAGGATTTCTAGGACTTATCTTATGGTTGCTTGGTGGACAAGCAACTAGATAAGGATAAGGACTAAAACCCTAACCTTAACACCTATATAAACCCCCTAAGGCATAGGAATTCGTCCAACCCTTCCCAAGAAGTCCTAGGGACGAATTCTAACACCTCTCCTCTCTCTTTATACCTTCTCCACTTGCTTATGGTGTTTGTAAGCCATTAGAGGAGTGACACTTGTGACTCTCAGCTTTCCAAGGTCAATTTAAGGAGGAATTGGATTGTTATTTCTATATAACAATCAAGGTATGTTCTTAAACCTAATTATATCTTGATATTGATTTCCTTATGCTAGAATTAGGGTTCATAGTCTTGGATTCAAAGCATGTACAATAGAGAAACCTAGATCCAAGCATTAGGGTTTGTATGAGCACATAGGATGTCTTATGACCAAAACCCATCAAATAAATCATTAATTAACCTCTTTCTCATAATTTATCCAGTCAAGTTGTTATGGTGAAGGCAACCCAAAAGGACCATGCTCTTATCGGGTCAAGCACATACCAATTATAGATATGGCCTTAGACACGTAATCCAACAGTCACCCACTTTGATAATTCTAATAACTATAACTGCAAGGATGACTTCAAAATCCGATTAGAAATCATAGCTCTCAAAAGTCGCCGTCGAACTCTTACATAGTTAATGAGGCGTCCTTATATAAGGGATCATATAATCCTCCGTTCTTCAAGATATCGTGTGGACAAAAGACATGGAACATAATCATTCTCAATGTCCAACAGTTTGTTTCCCGACTTCTGATTTGTTTGCCATAGAACATAATTGAACACATCAATTCAGTCCTGACCGGGCCCGACACATAAGTCAATACAAAATTATCGAGTGGCCTAAGATATCGCTTTTACCCTCTTAGGTTAAAAGGAAAATATAAACTTTGACTTATATGCTTGTACTATTTTATTGTTAAATCGTACATAACAACACGTTTTATAACATCAAGTTACTGATGCGTTTATGCATTACCAATGCACCACTGACTTGTAAACAACAATTCATATATCTCAGTTTAAAGATTATACGATATTATAGTCTCACAACCACTCATGATAAATTCCATGAAGTGATTCAAATGAGCTTGAGTTTAATCGAATACTCAAATCTTATTTCAAGAGAAGTCATGAACGTTGCAACAAACCTTTGCTATGTCTAAACCCTTAGACAATCTACAAACCAATTCATGACAGTGTAACCTCATAACTTACTCCGAAATATAATTGATTGTGGATAATTTGAATAATCTAATTGTTTTGGAAGTAAAACATGCAAAAGTGAAACAATAGTAAACAATTGACACTAGATAGTAAACTTTACTCATAAATAAAACTCCTTCTTTTAATCATGAAATGTCAATTACATTTATCTATTACAAGTTTCTAAACAACTATCTAATCACTAAAACTAATATCGTCCTTTAGACCAATACTCCTCGCATGCAGTAAGTGCTTAACCTTGCTCAGAACCTTTGTGAGGGGATCTATTAGGTTCTCCTCTAACGATACCTTCTTGACTATAAGGAGTCTGTACCTTCTAACCGATGTCTGATAAAGTGGTATTTTCTGTCGATGTTTCTGGATCTACCATGATCCCTCAGTTCCTTGGTTAAGGCAACCGCTCCTTCGTTATCACAGAAAATCTCCATATGCACCTTTATGGCTGGTACAGCTCCAAGGTCTCCAATGAAGTTCTTCAACCATATTGCCTCCTTGGACGCTTCGCTCACTGCTATGTACTCCGATTCGCACGTTGAATCAGCCAAAGTCTCCTGCTTGGAACTATTATAGGTAACTGCTCCTCCTTTTAGGGTAAATACTCAGCCCGACTGAGAGCGGAAGTTATCTCTGTTAGTCTGAAAACTGACGTCACTATACCCTGTCACTCTCAAGTCATCACTCCCACCAAGGGTAAGGACCCAGTTCTTAGTCCTTCACAGGTACTTAAGAATGTTCCTACTATAGTCAAATGAGCTCTACCCGGGTTCCGTTGATATCGGCTAACCATGCTCAATGCAAAAGCCACATCAGGGCGAGTACATGTCATAGGGTACGCGATCGAGCCAACGGTGGAAGCATATGGCACTCGACTCATTTCCGCTATCTCGGCATTGGTACTTGGGATCTGAGTCTTACTCAGCTTGGTATTGCTTTGGATTGGCAGTTCTCCTTTCGTGGAATTCTCCATGCTAAAACGTTTCATCACCTTGTCCAAGTAAGTACTTTGACTAACTCCTATTAGTCTCCCACTTCTGTTTCTCAATATCCTTATCACTAGAATGTAAGCAACTTCCCCTAGATCCTTCATTGTGAAACACTTCCCAAGCCAATACTTAACCTCCTGTAAGGTTGAGATGTCGTTTCCTACGAGCAGTATGTCATCAACATACAAAACTAGAAAGCTAACTACACTCCCACTCGCGTTGACATACACACAAGACTCTTCCTTGCTTCTCGAAAAACCAAACTCTCTAACATTCTCATCGAAATAAAGATTCCATCTGCGAGATGCTTGTTTCAATTCATAAATGGATTTCTCCAACTTGCTCACTCTATTGGGGTATTTAGCATCCACAAAACCCTCTGGCTGACACATGTAAACATCTTCAGCCAGCTTCCCATTAAGGAAAGCGGTTTTGACAGCCATCTGCCAAATTTCATAATCGTGAAACGCAACGATAATTAACATAACCCTAATAGACTTGATCTTGGTCACTCGAGAAAAGGTCTAATCATAGTCAACCCTCGGGGTTTGAGTAAATTCTTTCACAACTAATCGTGCCTTAAACGTATGCACTTTGCCATCCATGTCGGCCTTCTTCTTAAAGATCCACTAGCACCCGACTGTCTTACGACCCGACACATTGTCAACCAAGTTCCAAACTTGATTGTCATCCATGGACTGAATCTCATTGTCCAATGCCTCTTTCCCTTTCGTAGACTCCGGACCAGCCATGGCTTCCTTGTAGTTGTTAGGTTCATCCAAATTTATCAGTGTACTATCGCTGATAAATGTATCACCTTCAGCTATTATATGGAAACCATACAATACAAGTGGAACACTAATTCTATTGCAAAGTCTTAGAGGTAAGGACTCGTCAACTGGTTCAACACGAATCTCTTCCTCAAGTTGAGTGCTAGTGTTAGAGGTTCCTTCATATCTTGACTCTTCAAGCTCTTCAAGATCAATTTACCTTCCACTGTCCTCTTGGCATATGAGTTCTCTCTCATGAAAACCCCTCTCCTTGCTACAAAGACCATGTTATCACTCGGTTTGTAGAAAAGATATCCAAAGGATTTCTGCGGGTAGCCGATGAAAATACACCGCTCACTGCGAGGTTCAATCTTATCATGAGTCTCTCGTCTAATCAAAGCCTTGCAACCCCAAACCTTGATCTGTGCTAACGAGGGAACCTTCCTTGTCCACATCTTGTGAGGTGTTTTGGCAACCTTCTTAGTTAGGACTAGATTAAGGATATGAGCGGTAGTCTCTAAGGCATACCCCCAAATGAGATAGGTAGTAAAGCTCGACTCATCATGGAACAAACCATGTCCAACAAGGTTCGATTGCACCTCTCAGCCACACCATTAAGATGTGATGTCCTAGGCGACGTCAATTGTGAAACCATTCCACATTCCTTAAGATGGTCATGGAACTTGATACTAAGATACTCACCACTCCTATAGGATCTGTGCATCTTTATCTTCCTGCCCAATTGATTCTCCAATTCTTGTTTAAACTCTTTGAACTTTTCAAAGGTTTCCGACTTGTGCTTGATTAAGTAAATATACTCATATCTGATATAACCGTCGGTGAACGTAACATAGAATCGGTTAGCATCCCTTATGGTGGATCTGAAGGGCCCACACACATCGGTGTGTATGAGATCCAACAATCCCTCACCTTTTTCGCAAGTACCAGTGAAAGGTGATGTAGTCATCTTTCCATGCAAAAAATATTCACAAGCATGTCTTTTCTTAGCCATTAGACAAATCGATCTGCAACACATTATTCCCTAAGTTCTCTACAACCATCACAGTTTCATATACACCATTACAAGGCAATGCTTCAAAATACAAAGTACCATTATATAAAGGATTAATAGAACCAATTTCATTATTGAATGAAAATCTAAAACCTTGTTTGTCATAACCATGAAAATAAATAATATTCCTCATCATTTCTGACGAGTAGCAACAATCAATTAGTTCTAAACCTAACTCACTACTAAGCACTAAAGAATAATCCCAATCTTGGTGACAGGCAATGATTTCCTATTCCCCGTTATCAGGTTCATCTTCCCACGCTCCACATCCCTACGTCTTCTTGGCCCCTACAAATTAGAACAAATGTGAAAACCACATCATGTATCAAGGACCCAAGAACTAACATGTAATGAGTTATTAGATTGAATAGTATAAATGCTTTCAAATGAGGGTTTTATCTTCCCATCCTTGATGTCCTGCAAGTATTTCGGGCAGCTTGATTTCCAATACCCTTTCTTATGACAGTAGAAGCACGTTGCATCTTTAGGATCGGATGAGGGATAGGTAGAATCAACATTAACTTTGGATCCATTTGAGGAAGATCCGTCATGGGACCTTCCCTTGTGGCTCTTAGAGGGAGATTTCATCTTCCTCCCTTTTCCATGTCTTATTGCGAGGATGGGGGCAACAACAGTAGGGGTGGACTCAACAACTTTGCCTTTCAGTCCACTTTCAGCAGTTCTCAACAGACCTTGAAGTTTGCTCAAGGTGACTTCCTCCTTGTTCATATGATAAGTCATTTTGAAATGATCATAACAAGGAAGCAAAGAGTGTAGAATGATATCAATTACCAACTCTTCGTCAAAGTTAACATTCAACCTGAGCAATCGATCCATGTATCTTTGCGTTCTTTGCAAGTGGCTCGTGATGGACTCTCCAATTTTCATCTTGGTCATTATCAACGAGGCGATAATCTCATACCTTTCTTGACGTGCACTTTGATGGTACTTTTCCATAAAATCTTGGCACATCTTGTAAGCCCAGTAGTCCTCGTAGAACTGTTGGAGCTTAGGAGTCATAGTGTATACCATTATACATGACACCTTTATCGCGTATTTTTCGTGAGCCCTATACTCAGCTATCACTTCAGCAGAAGCT
The DNA here is from genome assembly GCF_051521515.1 of Lactuca serriola. Taxonomy (NCBI): domain Eukaryota; kingdom Viridiplantae; phylum Streptophyta; class Magnoliopsida; order Asterales; family Asteraceae; genus Lactuca; species Lactuca serriola. Next base: position 76,290,132 of record NC_136414.1, read on the forward strand.
TTAGTTTCATCTATCTCTTTGAGATTTTCATCCAAGATGTATTCTTTTTCGTTGTATCGAAGGTCTATGCTGATGTTGCAGATCCAATCATTGAAATTAGACCCATCGAAGGTGACCCTCCCACAAATGTTCATAGGAGAAAAGGAGCTTGAGGAGTTCGAGCTAGAAGCGTTGTTTGTGCCAAACATCTGAAAAGAAAAGGAACAAAGTTTAGATTAGATAAGAAATCCTAATATAACACCTAAATGAAATATTAAGGCTAGGACCCAACACTATAATTCACTATTCGAAAGAGGGATGTCGTTGTCCAATTACAAATTATATGATGGTAGTAAATGATGATTTACCGATTCCACCACGAAAAACGAAATAAACAATTAGGTTTTAAATGAAATGAAATTCCTAGATTCTTTTGAGATTCATTGAACTTTTCAATGGCATGCTTAATCTCAATTATGCCCTTCAAGTCTATGACTGGGATACCTAGGATCACAAACAAGGTGTGAATAACCATGCAAATTAGCTTAGCACTCTCTAGTGATTTACCACCTAATTAACGTGTTGGTTAACCACACACACTCGATTTATCTAGGATAATTTTCGAGCTACCCTTCGCCACCCTTTTTAGTTCAAGTTAGTGTGTTGGTTAACCACACACACTCCACTAACGACTTGGCAAGGTACAAAGTGCAATTTCATGGAATTGTATCATTTTCACATTTTTGCTAAAGTAACTAAGATTGGGAATTGATAAAACATTTAGTTACTTCATAATATTCATTATACTTATTAATGAGGAATTAACGTCGTATCCTACCCGTTCGACTAACGGCCCTCCAATAGTCAAGAGTGCGGTGAGTAAGAGTGGATACCCAATGGCGGTCCTTTTACAAGTCTGGTTCCTTAAGCACCCATTATAGGGCAGCTTCGTGAATGAGGCCTACTAACGGTAAGACTGACTCATCTTATATATATATATATATATATATATATATAAGTATTAACATTTTAATATTATAATAGTATAAGGGTTGTATTTTAAACATTTCAAACACTAGGGTTTTAGAATTTAACATTTCAAAATTTAAAACTTTTAATCAAAACTTCTAGATCAAATTTTAAATAATTTAAACAAACCAATAATTTTGAACATTATCTCAAAATTTGATCATAATCTTCCAATTAGATGAGGATAATCAATACCATAACATAAAGTTCGAATTTTAATTAGTAGAACAACTTATGGTAAGTTTCCAAATCTAATTTAGGCCAAAAATCTGAAAATATGCTAACTGAATGGTCTCCACGTCGTGTCATGCGATAACACGTCGTGAAGGACCAACATGGCGTGTTCCATTATGAATACGTCGTGATCATCAGGCAGAAACAAAAATCAATTTTCTTTTTTCTTTGAACAATTCATAAATGCATCAAATATAACAAAAAACACCCTAAGCTCTGATACCACTGATGGGTTTCGAGCATTAAAACATTCCAATGGTGCACATGCAACCCTAATTGTTTTGGATCTAGGTTTTCACAAGTTATACATGCAATTCAATTATCCAATGCAAGATACCTAATCTAGCATACAAATTTTAGATTGAGTGAATAAACATAAGTTAGAAGAATACCTTTCTTGTTAACTAGTAATAACAAGTAGTCTTGTCCTTGATCTTGACCTTCAAGAGCATAGTCCCTCAATTGTTGCACCCCTAACGGAGTCACAAACGCCACTAGCACTTAGATGAACAAGAGAGAGAGAGAGAGAGAGAGAGATGGAGGCTAGGATTTTCAGCTAGGGTTCTCTTGGAAGCATAGGTAGGCTGAAAACTGTAAGCCATGGGGTCTATTTATACTTGTGGCTGCTAGGGTTTTAAGTGAAACCCTAATTGGACTGCTTAATCCTTAAGCAGCCCATGGACCCCTTCTAGAATACTCCTTTGGACGAATTCTATATGGGCTTCCCATAGAATTCGTCCAACATTATTCCAAGGTGATCCATCAGCCCAAATGCAACTATCAATGATTTGCGATATCAGTCCCTGTTCTTTTAATCAGTCTCTTTTGATCACTAAATTAATTCCATATCAATTTCTGATCGATACTAATTAAATAATTTGATTTCTCAATTAATGTATTATTCTTATAATATATTAATAAATCATTAATTAACCTCATTCTTAAAATTCATCCAGTCAAGTTGCTATGGTGAAGGCAACCTAAAAGGACCATGCTAGTATCGGGTCAACTACATACCAATTATAGTTATGGGCTTAGACACTTAATCCAACAAAAACTTTGTTACTAAAACAATTTCATGGTAATGAAGTATCAAATTCAAGGTGCACTACTTGAACTTCTTCCTTGCATTAAAGTTTCCCAGTCACATGTAGATTTCAACAACCAACTCCCACTATGGAAACATTTACATATTCTCATATGACCATCAATTTTGACCAAGAATCATCTTAATCCAAAACATGTCAATATGGTCCGTCCAAATACTATAATTCCAACTGTCCATAAGCATCCAATCTTTTGGTAAACCTGAGACTATTCCTGACAGTTGCTTAACAACTTTAGTCATGTCTTGTTATAGTCCTTTTTCCCTCTTAATGCCCTAGGCATTTGGAAAAATCCGAATAAGTGAATATTATAGCATATGTAATCAACTCAATATCCAATACATATGGGATTCGACACATAATGTCTCACATAAATACATGATACTTGATCAGTCGCTTGCTATAATATTTTCATATATCGAATTTCCATTGTTGAATCACTGCAACAAAATATTCATATATGACTAAGTTTTATTAAATCATCAATCTAAACTTTTAGATATGAAATGAAGTATAAGCGCTTTCTCCACTAAATCTTTCTATAGCGAAACAATTCTCAAATATTGCAACTTGCATATTGAAAACCTTGTTTCCTATAAATAGTATTGCCAACTTGCAACACTTAGCATAAAAATTACGTTGCTACTATCATAACAATTACGCTTCTATCTGTATAACAATTATGCTCCCATTAGCTTTGACATGTACCGAGAAATCAACTGGACATCCAGAAATCAATACTTTTTGACTTTCTTACTAAAGTGAAAATTTCTGATAGGTAATGCTTCGATAAGTCTTCAGCCAGATTTCTGAAACTCATACAACTTTCATTTGATAGCAGATATGTGTGTTTAAACCCTCTTAGAACTTATAGTTATAAGTCCTAAACGTTAAAACCGCTAAACTTATTGATATTTATCAAATCTTCTAAAATCTACTTGCGAAAGTGTTTCCTCATAACCATTTTCATGAATTAGAGAAAAACCTTTTTCCACCTAAATCTTATGGTGTATACATTCCTATCCATGTGAATTTATCAATTCAAGCCTACAATCATAACATAAGGTTAAGGGATAACCAAAATCAATTTTAGGTTGTTCCTTTCATGGACTGAACTTGCTTGTTCTTAATTTCTGGCCTTCTGGTAGCATAAGGGCCTACCAATGCTTCTGTGTTGTTAAGAAGCTCACCCATATTGACCAATGTACTATCATTGACTAATGTGATCTTCCTTTTGCAGTCTAATGAGAACCATAGAACTCATAAGCATTTCCAACTCAACTGGAAGATGCACAGAAACAAGAATGTGTCAACTTAACATGATAGCTTATTAACCTTAAGTCTTCTGCTAGTGATAAGTAAAAGGTTTATTCTCAGTTGACTCTTAAAACTTTTCAAGATCAATAAGATTCATACTTACTTCTTGACATATAAAATTCTTTCTCAAGGAGCATTCCTTGATAATCAAAACAAATATTCAAAAGTTCGTGTGGATTCTTAACAAGAAAACACTTCATTGATTGGTCTTAGTTCATCCTTTGTTTTTAAATCCAAAAACATCACACTACAAATTCAAAATGTGCCAGAGTAAGAAAATATTTCTACTCCACATTTCATGAGGTATTATAAACCTACTTAGTTTGTAATAAGCTTCAAGATACAATTTGTAGTTACTAGAGTATGACTCTAAAACTTGATTGGAAATGAAGTATGAATCATCTCTTGATTAAACCATTTCAACAATATTAGATTCCTCTTCTTAGAGAAACAATTGCACTAAGATGTTCTTCAAGGATACATTGTGATATAGTTCCATAATCATTAAGATGATCATAAAAACGATACCAAAGTACCCTCCTTTCCTTTCAGATTGGAGAAACCTTTAACTTTCTTCCTACTAAATTCACAATATTCATTCTACCACTCTTTGAAACTTTTCAAAGAATCAGAATTATACTCAATCTTATAAGCATAACCATATTTACTGAACCATCAGTAAATCATGACTAATAGACTTATCGTCGTTTGTGGTGGATCAAAATAGTTCACATCAATGTGTACTAGATCCATTAGTCCTTCACTTTGACTCACATAGACATGTGATCAATGAATTAGTTAAAATCTTCCAATGATCAAGATTCTCATTCATCACACAATTCAAATTGTATGACTCCAAATTTCTATCCAAATGAAATCTGGTTGATGAGAATTCCTTTTCACTTGGTTAATCATGACATTACCACAAACAATATAATTAAGAATCTACCCACATTTAACATTGCTAATAATAGTAATGTAACCACCAATTTTCATAAATGCCTTTGTGAGGAAATATAAAGTACACCAGATAAAACAAAAATTCACTTTATTGATAATAAGTGAAGAAATTTTGTCCTTAAAATACAAATATATGAAAACTATGTGTATAGATATTTCCTAAGCAAATTATCATATCTCCTAAGCAACAGCTCAAAATTCTGATCATCAAACTATGCGACCGAAATCCATCTCTCACGATCAGATTTAGCTTACTCTTCTTAAGTTTCCTTCTTTCACTTAGATTCTGCAAAACATTAAAATGTGACTATCACATCATGTATTAATAATCTATGAATATGAACTTAAAAAAATAGATTTAGATAGTGGATGTACCTGAAGTAGAGTCATACAACTTGACTTTACCATCTGTGAGATCTTTCAAGTATTCTGGGTAGCTTAGTATACAATGCCCCTTTAATTGGAAATAGAAACATATGAATTTTTCAGGAATAGCACATGGGACTATCCCTCGATTAGCCTTTCTCTTCACCATATGGTCAAACGATTTGACCTTGGCCGATCCCTTTCCATTGCGAAGAGAAATATTTTTCGAACTACCAATGCTGCCATTTTTAATGTCCATGGAAATTTTGGAGATAGATCCTTCAAACATTTTTGCTTGACTTGTGCTCTTAAGAATTTCTACTTCAGAAGCAATCAACATATATGTTAGATCAATTAGGGTCACGTCGTGGTCCGTCATATAGTAGTCTTTAATGAACTGACTATATGATTCAGGAAGCGAAACTAGAACCAAGTCAATGGACAACTTCCATGAGAAAACAACACCCAACATTCCTAATATGTCAATGTGCGATTTTCTTTTTAGAACATGCACATACACAGATTTTCCATCTTAATGTTTACTAGCCAATAGGGCTTGAGTGACTTTGTATTTTGCAGCTTGAAGAAAACGTGGCTCGAGGAGAATTTGTGGAAGAGGTGGAGGAAGAATTGGAGAAGCATGATTTCCAGTTCCACCAATGCTTGAAGAAGAGAACATTGTTTCACCTTGATCAACATATGGAAGATCATCTTCACATACGGGAAACACATTTCCAGAAGAACGGGAAGACCATCGTTGTCTGAACTCCACATCTATAAAAGGGGAATAGAGAATTCAAGTTAGTTGATTTTTATCCTTAATTATTAACCCAAAAATTTAAATTAAGTCTAGGATCCATATTTTCGATTCGAATTATGAAGAGCGGTGTCGTAATCAAATTCGAATCTATTTTATGTAGGTAAAGCATTTACCAATTTCAATCTTATGAAACTCCTAGATCATTTGAGATTCATTGAACTATTCAATGACATGTTTAATCTCGATTATGCTCTCAGTTGGAAATTAGCTTGGTACACTTAATGTCATTTCTCATCTAATTAATGTGTTGGTTAACCACACGCGCTCCAATAATCAATGATAACTTACGAGACACCCATTGCCAACAATCTTAGTCCCATATTAGTGTGCTAGTTAACCACACACGCTCCACTAACGAGCAATAAGGTGTAATGTGCAAATTCTTGGGTTAGCAAAAAATTCATATTTTTCCTAAATTAACTAAGAGTGGGATCTTATAAAATGGTTTGGTTACTTTTTATCATTATACTTTTAATGATGATTAATTGTCCTGTCGAACCCGTTCGGCCAACGACCCTCCACCATACAAGGGTGTCATGGGTAAGAATGGATACCCAATGACGGTCATTTTATAGGCCTCTTCCTTAAGGATCAACATTTCACCATATCAAAGCACAACACTCCTTACACTAAAGTCTCACTATTTATCATAGGTGTTAAGGAAAAAAAATATAGTACTTGCAATCAAGTATCACTCACGAAAGCGATCTATGAGGTGATTTTGATACGGGTCCTTTCAATACCAGTTCTATGACAAGTACCTACGAATTTTAGTTACAACCACTAGTCTACTTTCATCAGGTGAGAGTCAACCAATCCAATTCATTTCGTCTTAATTTATAATAGTTCCCACAATTATGACCGACTCTAAACTTTTATAATAATAAGACTATTTACATACTAAAATGGTAATATATAACATAACAAGTATTATTGTTAACATCATATCGATTAAAACAATATATAATAGATGTTGTCTTAATGTTCCAATATCCAAATACTAAATACAAATCAAATCCCATTGTTAGAATAATAAATTCATATAGTTGAAGTGTGACCATTCATACTTACCTTAAGAAAAGACATTATTAATAGGTCTAACTAAATTTAATTTGTGTGAATTTTTTAAATATGGTCATCGTATTTAACTTTGTTCTAGCTATAGTAAAATACATGGAGAATATGATTAGTGTTTTGATGTCAAATCGAGTCTTTTAGCTTGATTAGGTATACCCTTCAAGTCACAAAATATTTCTATGTGATCCTTGAATGGTAAGACTCAACCTAGTTTTCCAATGAACTCATTCATCTAATCATATTTTATCTCTACTTCAAAAGTATTATATTCTGATTTTGTAGTAAAGTTTACTATTTGTTTTTATTGGACTTTGTTCCCAACAAAGCTTACTTTTCATTCCGTAACGAATGCATAATCTAATTATAGTTCATAATCTAATTATATATCTTCTTCTAAACTGATTATCTCATATCGATTCTCTTAGTTCTTCTTAAGTACTATTAGAATGTTCTCATAGTCATTTGGTGACGTAACCATGTATCCAATTGGTATCTTATGATATGTTCATAAAATAATCATATACCTAGTCTTGGGTATAAGTCGACATAAATGATTAAATCGTTTGATAAGAAAATATAATTAAATCATTTTACCTAGCTAAAACGTATGTGCTAGGTCCTTTTTAAACAGACTTCAACTTAATGCCATTTGGCAATGCCAAGAGTCCTCCAAACGAATCTTGTATCATGATCGCTTTCAAGATATTTTAAATTTATTCAAAATATTTAGAACTTTAATCATTTATCTTTATCAATCTCGATAGATTTTACATTACAATAATGTAGCTTGTCTTTCCTAACTCTTTCATCTTAGAATCACATTCCGAGTTAAGGTGAAACGGCCTTACATAGTAAGAGTGTAATTTCTTATGATTAAGTTGATCGGTTTTGAGCATAACATACAATCCTATGTGTGCATACAACCCTAATTGCAGATCTACATTTTCTCTAATTGAACATAGAATAATGAACAACAAAGAATAAACCCTAGATCTATGGATAATAATCAAAAATACATAATAGGGTTGCAATATATACCTTTAAGATTGTTATTGTAAACAATCTTGAATTCTTTCTTGAAAGACCTTTGGTAGCAAGCGCCGCAATTATCGTGCTTTGATATGGTGAAATGTTGATCCTTAATCATATATATATATATATATATATATATATATATATATATATATATATATATATATATATATCCACAAATGGATCTTAAGTATTACACATTTTGTTAGCATATCTGCGTTTAAGAAAATCTCCAGGATAAGGGTTTATCGGTGATACAAATTCTAGAAGAATGTGGAGTACCAGATCAACGACATTCAAGTCTAAGTTCACGGACACAGCAAATACAGTGTTGAATCTTGACGATGATGATGATTTTGTTTATCCAACGCAAGGTACCTTTTCTGGTTTTTTGTGTATAGAATACAAATATTTAAGTGAATTTGGTTTTTTTTCCAGCATATGTTAGTTCTGTTGCACAAGAACGATTATTTTGAATTTGTTATTGACAAACATTAGAATCATTTTCAAGGTTTTTTGTTAATTAAGTCTTTGGTACTGATTTTTTTGGGTTTTGTTTTTATTGTTTTGGATTTTTAAAGCAAATGTGAATTAGTGATGTGACCTTGGAGACCGTCTGCTCGAAATCCGGTAAGAATAGCTTCGTTGATCCTGCCATATCACAATGATAGAAGGACGTCATTCGTTTCCCGGGAGGAGCTCCCACAAAAACCACTCTGACAGATCAGGAGCGTTGATTGGAGGATCGTGCTCCTTTATTTGTTAGAGCGTTGTGATTGATTCTGGCGGTAATGCCCTGAATGTTTGCTTTTGTCACTTGACCGTTACATTAGTCCCAGAGTAGAAGACACCCCAAGTGGGGGCGAGCCTTTCTGCGGGAGTGCCCTACTCTCAGGGGCGCTGGCTGGCGCTAAGCTTCGTCGGGTCTGTCCTGCCGGGCCCGCTATGCCTTTAGGTGTTCTGTCGTGGCCGGGTGCGGTACCTTTCATGCTTGCTAGGGCACGTTATCAAATCCCCTAGTCTATTAGTCGTAGCGTTACCGTGCTAGAGACAGTGTTCTGGACTCAACTACTCTGTATACATGTCCGTTTCTGGTTTATCCTCCGATTCGATTTTAATAACGACATGACCCTCACCATGGTTGTCAGTTACGTCACCGTGTCAGTGATTTTGAACATCCCGCCTTTCCTTCTATTTATGAGGATGCTTAGCACCTTCTTTTCACGTTATTTTCCTCTCTTTCTTTTCTTCTTCTAGGGTTCTTTCTATCCCTTTTCTGATAGTCGGTCAACCTGGTGCACCCCCTTCAGAGGCAAATTTCAAACTTCTTGGAGATACGTACAGCCTTTCTCTGCCAGACGGTGTTGAGTTCCCGGTACCTAGTTCCACGATTTTGTCCCCCACCGGGTAAGGTGGGGGTCTACTTGAAGACTCTTGACGCTGGTTTACGTCTTCCTCTTTCAAACATTCAAGAGGAAGTTCTGTAGAAAGTCGGGTGTAGTGTTCAGATGCTCACTCCAAATACCGTAAATAAAGTGGTGGCGTTTGAGATGATTTATCATGCTAATGGCTTGCTCCCGGATTATTTTGTTTTCATTTATTTCTTCAGGTTATGTTATACCAGCGATAAGTGTACTTTCTATGTTTGACGGGGAGGACATACCTTAGTCCCCGACGGGATAACTCCCAAGAACTGGCAGCACAAATGGTTGTGGGTCAACCAAGGTTTGGTGGGTGCTGGTCAGTATCGGGCGAATACCTTTGCTGACATGACTCCTATGCTGTTTCCTCATAATCAGGACATCTCTGACCTTTTGAAAGGTATCCAGGTTGCCCCTGAGACTCGGAAGCATTGCTTGCTGGTGTGGGGATGAGCCCTTCTTGGAGACGATAGGGAAAATGGTAATCTTTTTCGCTATCGTTGATGCTAAGTGCTTCTGTTGTACATTCTCCTTTTCCTTCTTTACCTCCTCTTCTTTTTTTTCAAAGGAAAATATATGGTTAGTTTTGTACTTGGTTACATGCTTTTCTGGTGTGTTGGTGTTTGTGCAGGCGTCGAGTCCCCTCCGTCTATGGATGAGGTGTTGCAGAAGCGCTACCGGGGAAAAACTGAAGCATCGGGAGACTGACTTGGTCGATAGTATCCCTTCTCCTCGTCGCGTCGATCAGCTTCTTCTAACCACTGTTACTCTTGTCCCACTTGTCGTAGAAGGGACATCAACATCGGCCGAGGAAACTCCTTTGACCACCCATCCTATCTTGACTGTCGCCCCTCCTATTGGTGCCTACTCCAGCTTAATGGAGGTGGTCGAGGATAGCAAGGATGGTATAATTTCAAACTTCTGTCGGGTGCATGCTAGAATGAAAGTCGTTTTAGCCATGGGGGAGGCTGTTACTGGTGCACTTAATATTGGTAAGCGAGTTCAGTCAAGGCAGAACTTTTCTCGCCTCCTGAATTCGATATATTCGACACCGGAAGCAATTGTTGTGATTCCTGATGATGACACTCAACAGTATGAGGGGATTCAGGGGGCGACTAAGCAGCTCGAAATTCCTATCCATCTTGTTCTGCAAACTCCTTCTGGTCTTTCTCCCCCTAGGGGTTCTGGGGACACTGAGCAACACCAGTCCCCTCCCCGTGTAGGGGTTTCTGGGGATTTTCCTGTGTCTTGCATGTTGTTCCTGCTTGGAATCTTGGCAATGATTCTTGATTTTCTGTTCGTGCAAACACATTGGAGTTTGCCAGCGATGCGTTTCCACCCGTTGTTGTCTCTGATATGGAAGTCATGGGCAGTCCTCCCCTGTCTCATAACATGTCCTTTGCTACGACACAAGCTATGTTTTATCTCGTTGTAGGTACCCGTCGGATTCAGTTGCTTAACGAAATGGAGGTCACTCACTCGGGATGTAGCGCCCGGGAGGGTGGTATGAGTCGTCGAATTTTTGAGCTTGAGAGTGATGTTCAAGGTCTAGAACAGAAGTGTATGTTGCTTGTTGTAGAGAAGATTGTTGTAGAAGAAATTTGAGTTACCCTGGAAAGCAAATTGGATTCCCTAACCCATATAAATGAGGGATTGATGATCCATAATGAAAGTCTTGAGCGTGACGTTGTTGACTGTGATAAGTGACGGGTTAGTAACAAACAATCCTATGTGTTCATACAACCCTAGATTTGGATCTATGTTTTTCATTATTAGATACACAACATTATGAACACATGAAGAACCCTAGAATGCTCCTAGTATTTTCGAAATTCACATAGAAAGATAGATCACATACCTCTTGTTGTTATATTGCAATAACAACTCAAATCTTCAAACCCTAAGTCTTGAAAGCAAGTACCACAAGTGTAGTACCTCTAATAGCTCACAAACACCACAAGCAATCGGAGAAGCAATAAAGAGAGAAGAGGAGAGGTAGAAATTGGCTCTAGGAACCCTAGGGATCAAGTGGGACAATTTCTATGGCCTTAGGGGTCTTTATATATCGTAGAGATTAGGGTTTCAGTCCTTATCGTTATCTAGTTGCTTGCCCACCAAGTAACCATAAGATAAGCCTTAATAACCCTTATCCTTGGACAATTTCAAGGATTCCTTATCCCTTAAATTTGTCCAACCTATATCTAGGGTAACCATTGCCCTACTTTGCAATTATCACATAATTACAATTCAGCCCCTCTAGTTTAATTAATTACACTTGATCACAAAATTAATTCCTAATTAATTATTGACCAATATCAATTAAACAAATATGATTTCTCCTTTAATATATTATTCTTATAATATATTAATAAATCATAATAACCTCTTTCTCTATTTGTTTCCCCAGTCAAGTTGCTTTGGTGAAGGCAGCCCAAAAGGACCATGCACAACCGGGTCGAGTACTTACCAAATATGGTTACAGGCTTAGACACTATTCCAACAGTCTATCACTTGGATAAGTCTAGTAACCACAAACATAAGCATAACTCGATTAGCAATCGTAGCTCTCAAAGACGCAGTCGTATTGTGATCTTATCAGCAACCTGTCCTTTAGATAAGGGATCGTACAGTCCTCTGTTCTAAATATTGTGCGGATAATCACATGGAACATAGTCATACTTATTGTCTAGCGGTTTGTTTTTCTCGATCTCGGATTTATTCGACATAGAAAATTGAAAACATCAATTCAGTCCTGACCGGGCCCGGTCCATTAGTCAAATCAAATCATTGAGGGGCCCTGATATCGCTTTTACCCTCTCAGGATAAAAGGAACAGACAAACTTCGACTTATATGCATTTACTATCCACTAACCAAATCACACACAACAATGCATTTTATAACATCAAATTACTGATGTGTTTTCGCATCATCAATGCACAACCAATCAACAAACTATAAACCATATATCTAGGTTTTAAGACAATGTGATATTATCGTCTTGCGATCACTCGTGATAAATTCCATGAAGTGATTCCAGCAAGCGCGGGTTTATTCCAATGCTCAAAACTTGTTCATAAGCACTCGTGAACGTTGTAGCAAACCTTTGCTATGTCTAATACCTTTTAGACAATCTACACACCTATTCATGACAGTCTTCATTCATACCTACTTCCAACATATGAACAACTGTGGACCGTTCGAATAATTTGATTATTCTTAATAACTCAATTATTCAGGAAGTAAAAACATGCAAAGTCAAACAATAGTTAAACAATTAACATAAGACAGTACCTTTACTTATAAATAATACTCCTTTATTTAATCATCAAATGTCAATTACATTTATCTATTACATGTTTCTAAACTATCTAATCTAAACTAATATCTTCTTCAGCCCAATGCTCCTAACGTGCTGCAAGTGCTTAACCCTACTCAGTCCCTTCGTAAGCGGATCTGCTGGGTTATGCTCTGACGATACTCTCTTTACTACGAGGTGTCCTTCTTCTACCTGATGTCGAATAAAGTGATATTTTCTGTCAATATGACGAGATCTACCATGATCCCTTGGTTCCTTGGTCAAGGCAACCGCTCCTTCATTATCACAGAAAATTTCCATAGGCTCCTTTATGGCAGGTACAACTCCAAGGTCTCCAATGAAGTTCTTCAACCATATCGCCTCCTTTAACGCTTCGCTCGCTGCAATATACTCTGTTTCTCACGTTGAATCACCTACGGTTTCTTGCTTGGAACTTTTCCAAGTCACTGCTCCTCCATTAAGGGTAAATACCCAGCCCGCCTGCGAACGTAGTTGTCGCTGTTGGTCTGAAAGCTGGCGTCACTATACCCTCGCACCTTTAAGTCATCACTCCCACCGAGGACTAGAAACCATTCCTTGGTCCTCCTAAGGTACTTAAGAATGTTCTTGACTGCGGTCCAATGTGCTCTGCCAGGGTTCCCTTGATATCTATTGACCATGCTCAAAGCAAATGCCACATCAGGGCGAGTACAAGTCATAGCATACATAATCGAGCCAACCGCAGAAGCGTATCGTACTCGGCTCATTTCCACTATCTCGACTTCGTTACTCGGGCATTGAGTGTTACTCAACTTGGCATTACTTTGGATTGGTAACTCTCCCTTCTTTGATTTTTCCATACTAAAACGTTTTAGTACTTTGTCCAGGTAAGTATTCTGACTAAGTCCTATTAGTCTCTTACTTCGGTCTCTCACTATCCTTATTCGCAAAATATAGGAAGCCTCTCCGAGGACCTTCATAGCGAAGCACTTTCCGAGTCATGACTTAGCTTCCTGCAGTATTAAGATGTCATTTCCTATGAGCAGTATGTCATCGACATACAATTCGAGAAAGCTAACTATACTCCCACTGGCTTTGACATATACACATGATTCGTCTTCACTTCGTACAAACCCAAACTTTTTGACTTTCTCATCGAAGCAAAGAATCCATCTGCGAGATGCTTGCTTAAGTCCATAAATGGACTTCTCAAGCTTGCACACTCTATTGGGATGCTTCGTATCGACAAAACCCTCTAGCTGAGCCATGTAAACATCCTTAGCCAACTTCCCATTAAGGAAAACGGTCTTGACATCCATCTGCCATATCTCATAATCATGAAATGCAGCAATGGCTAGCATCACCCTAATAGACTTTATTTTAGCAACTAGCGAGAAGGTGTCATCATAGTCATCTCCGGGAGTTTGAGTATAGCCCTTCGCAACCTATCACGCCTTATATGTGTGCACATTTCCATCCACGTCGGTCTTCTTCTTGAAGATCCATTGCACCTAACCGTCTTACGTCCGGGCACATTGTCAACCAAATTCCAAACTTGGTTGTCATACATGGACTGTATCTCGCTGTCCATCGCCTCTTTCCATTTTGCAGACTCTGGGCTTGCCATGGCTTCCTTATAGCTATTAGGTTCATCTAGATTTATTAGTGTACCATCACTAATATACGTGTCCCCGTCGGTAGTAATATGAAAACCATAAAACTGGGGTTGAACTCTAACTCTTTCGGAACATCTAAGAGGTAAGGACTCGTCAATTGGTTCAACTGAAGTTTCCTCCTCGGGTTGAGTGCCAGTGATAGAGGTTCCTTCATCATTCGACTCTTGAATCTCTTCAAGATCGATTTGCTTCCCACTGTCTCCTGGGCTTATGAGTTCTCGCTCACGGTAAACCCCTCTCCTTGCAACGAAGACAACATTGCCAATCGGTCTATAGAAGAGATATCCAAAGGATCTCTGCGGGTAGCCGATGAAAATACATCGCTCACTATGAGGTTCGAGCTTGTCGTGAGTCTCTCGTCTTACAAAAGCCTCACAGCCCCAAACCTTGATATGTGCTAACGAGGGAGCTTTCCCTGTCCACATCTCGTGAGGTGTTTTGGCAACCTTCATTGTAGGGACTAAGTTAAGGATATGGGCGGCAGTCTCTAAGGTATACCCCCAGAATGAGATAGGTAGTGAAGCGCGACTCATCATGGAACGAACCATGTCCAACAGTGTTCGATTACGCCTTTCTGCCACACCGTTCAACTGTGGTGTCCTAGGTGGCGTCAATTGTGAAATTATTCCGCATTCCTTGAGATAGTCATGGAATTCAAGACTTAGGTACTCTCCTCCTCGATCGGATTGAAGCATCTTGATTTTCATGCCCAATTGATTCTCCACTTCATTTTTGAACTCTTTGAATTTTTCAAACGTTTCTGACTTGTGCTTGATTAAGTAAATATACCCATATCTACTATAATCATCGATGAAAGTTACATAGAAGCGGTTCACATCCCTTGTGGTGGATCTAAATGGCCCACATACATCGGTGTGTATGAGATCCAATAGACCCTCACCCCTAGCACAAGTGCCAAAGAAAGGTGACTTGGTCATCTTTCCAAGTAAACAAGATTCGCACACGTCATCATCCCTAAGGTCGAATGACTCCAATACTCCATCCTTTTGGAGTTGGGCTATGCGTTTCTTGTTGACATGTCCAAGACGACAATGCCACAAGCATGCTTTATCCATACCATTGGAAGAATCTACACCCAAAACATCATTTCCTAGGTTATCTACAACCATAACAGTTTCATAAATTCCATTACAAGGCAATGCTTCAAAATATAAAATACCATTTAGATAAGCATAAATTGAACCTTTCTCATTATCAAACGAATATCTAAATCCTTGTCTAAACAAACCATGAAATGAAATGATGTTTCTTGCCATATCTGGCAAATAGCAACAATTATTTAAATCTAAACCTAATCCATTACTAAGCGCTAAAGAATACACTCCAATCTTGGTGACAGGTGACGATCTTTCGTTCCCCATGAGTAGATTTATTCTTCCTTGCTCCACATCCTTATCTCTTCTGAGTCCCTACAAATAAGAACATATGTGAAAACCGCATCCTGTATCAAGAACCCAAGAAATAGCATGTGATGAATCGTTAGATTTAATTGTGTAAATACCTGCAAAAGACGGCTTGATCTTCCCATCCTTGATGGCTTGCAGATATTCCGGGCAGCTTTTTTTCCAATGCCCTATTTTGTGGCAGTGGTGGCATTTTGCCTCTTTAGGGTTTGAGTTGGGATTAGCATAACCAACTTTGGTTCCACTAGAAGAGGCACCATCTTGGGGTTTACCCTTGTGGTGTCTCTTGGAGGGAGCCTTCCTCTTCTTGCCCCTCCCTTGCCCTACGGCCAAAACAGGAGCAGTGGTTGGAGTAGGAGTTGATGCAACAGACTTGTCTTTGAGATTGCTCTCAGCAGTTCTCAACAATCCTTGGAGCTTGCTCAAGGTGACCTCTTCTTTATTCATGTGATAGCTCATGCGGAACTGGTTGTAACAGGGAGGCAAGGAGTAAAGGATTATGTCAATTTCTAGGTCTTCATCAAAGTTAACATTAAACTTTAGCAAACAATCGACATATCTATGCATCTTTTGCAGATGAGCGGTAAGGGACTCTCCACTGCCCATTTTGGCAGTGATCATCGAAGTGATGATATCATACCTCTCTTGCCTCACACTTTGATGGTAACGGTCGACCAAGTCTTGATGCATCTCATAGGGATAGTAGTCCTCATAGGACTTTTGTAGTTCAGCAGTCATGGTCGCTAGCATGATGCAATGGACTTTCATAGCATCACGCTCATGGGCGTCAAAGGCAGCGATTTCTTTGGGAGTAGCAGTGTTGATGTTCACTTCCTTCAGCTCCTTATTGAGGACATACTCTTTGTCCTCGTAACGAGTGACCATTCGGATGTTGCGGATCCAATCATTGAAATTGGACCCGTCGAATATCACTCTCCCACACAAATTCATGAGTGAGAACGAGCCGGGGGACTTTGAGCCGGAAGCATTGTTGTTGTTTGAGTTCGACATCTGAAATAGAAAAGAACAAAGTTTGATTAGAAATGAATCCCTAATTAGACACCCAAATGAGAAATTAGGGCTAGGATCCAACAACATTATTTACATATTAGAAGAGGGATGTCGTAATCCAACATGCAAATAATTTGGAGGTAAGTGAATGACGATTCACTAACTCTTCACCATGAAAAACATAAAAGGCTTAAGTTTTAAATGTATTGAGAATTCCTAGATTCTTTTGAGATTCATCGAACCTTTCAATGGCATGTTTAAATCTCGATGTGCCCCTCTAGTTTGTGACTAGGATGCCGAGGATCACAAAGCGGGTGTAAATAACCATGCAACTGTACATGGTGCCCTCATTGTTACAGTCACCTATTCGATGTGCCGGTTAACCACACACGCTCCATCAAACTATGACAAAAAATGAGTTACCCTTTGCCACCTTTTCTTAGAACCAATTAGTGTGCCGGTTAACCAAACACACTCCACTAACTTTTTAGCAAGGGTGCAAAGTGTAATTTCATGGGATTGCATCAATTCACTTTGCCTAAAGTAACTAAGATTGGGAGTTTCATAAAAAAATGTTTAGTTACTTTATATAGATTCATTATACTTATTAATGA
This sequence comes from Lactuca serriola, assembly GCF_051521515.1. Lineage (NCBI taxonomy): Eukaryota > Viridiplantae > Streptophyta > Magnoliopsida > Asterales > Asteraceae > Lactuca > Lactuca serriola. The sequence goes on from NC_136414.1 coordinate 76,307,494, forward strand.
GGAAAGGATTGCCCTATCCTACCCGTTCGGCTAACGACCCTCCACCAGTCAAGCAAGCGGTGGGTGTGAGTATACACCCATTAAGCGCCATTTTATAGGTAGCAACCTTATACCCACCTTCTAGACCGGCTTCGTAAATGAGGCCTACTAACAGTAAGACTATAATTTTAGTTGTACATATATATATTAATCTTGTAATAATATAATAGTATAGGGTGTATTTTAAACATTTCAAAATACTAGGGTTTTAATCTCAATTTAAAATTTTTGATATACCATTTAAATTAAAATTTTAAATATTAAAACTCTTGATTTAACAATTATCTTGAATTAAACTATTAATTTAAATTATTAAATCATAAGGGATTATTTAAATCGTGAAGAATAATTACCAATTAAACAATTAATTTATCCTAATCCTTTTAATCCCTCTAAATTTCAAAAAACATGGGATAGGATAATTCAAAATGTTTAATTACCTAATTAACCATTAAAGGATAATTACAAGATATGGGATAATCCAAATCCCTAAAATTGAGGATCTTATCTTGGGGAGGAGGCTAATCTCGAAAATCCTAGGGTTTGCAAACCCTAGATTTCGAAATCTTGGAACTAAAGGAAAGGATTTGAAAAACCTTTTCAAATTTTCGCAAATTAGGGTTTAGGAACCCTAATCTCGAAAATCTTGCCTCCTAGGGTTTATTGGCTATAAACCCTAATATGTCAACTTCATACAAATGTATAATACTAATTGAAAACAAGTTAACCAAAGGCTCTGATACCACTGATGGGTTATTAACAAACAATCCTATGTGTTCATACAACCCTAGATTTGGATCTATGTTTTTCACTATTAGATACACAACATTATGAACACATGTAGAACCCTAGCATGCTCCTAGTATTTTCAAAATTCACATAGAAAGATAGATCACATACCTCTTGTTGTTATATTGCAATAACAACTCAAATCTTCAAACCCTAAGTCTTGAAAGCAAGTACCACAAGTGTAGTACCTCTAATGGCTCACAAACACCACAAGCAATTGGAGAAACAATAGGGAGAGAAGAGGAGTGGTAGAAATCAGCTCTAGGAACCCTAGGGATCAAATGGGATGATTTCTATGGCCTTAAGGATCTTTATATAGGGTAGAGATTAGGGTTTCAGTCCTCCTTATCTAGTTGCTTGCCCACCAAGTAACCATAAGATAAGCCTTGATAACCCTTATCCTTGGACGATTTCAAGCATTCCTTATCCGTTAAATTCGTCCAACCTATGTCTAGCGTAACCATTGCCCTATTTTGCAATTATCACATAATTACAATTCAGTCCCTTTAGTTTAATTAATTACACTTGATCACAAAAGTAATTCCTAATTAATTATAGACCAATATTAATTAAACAAATATGATTTCTCCTTTAATATATCATTCTTATAATATATTAATAAATCATAATAACCTCTTTCTCTATTTATTTCTCCAGTCAAGCTGCTTTGGTGAAGGCAACCCAAAAGGACCATGCACAACCGGGTCAAGTACTTACCAAATATGGTTACGGGCTTAGACACTATTCCAACAATAAGTTGGTTACCACTGTCCAGGCGGACGTCGAGGCTGCTTGGCTCGATCAGGATTAGTTTTTACGTGTAGGTGTTCTCTGTATCGTGGACAAGTTGATCGAGCATCCTAAATTTATCAGCGCCGAGAGTCTCATTCGCCACGCAGTTTTTGTTGCTGGAGAGGAGTCCAGTCGTAGCAACTTGAGGCCTGAATTGGATGATGGATCTTACAATCCAATTGCTAGTGGCTTCCAATCGGGCCATGTTTTAAGTGTGAATGAAGCCCTTACTGTTTTTGCAAGCATGGATCATGCGTCACTACTGGGTTTTGGAGACTTGGATATGAAGGGATTGCAAGAACTTTGTGCCTTTGATGGTACTAAGGAGACCCCTGAGGGTATGTTAACTGACGGCGGTGATGGCGAAGGCGCTGGTGGTAATATCGAGGCTAGTGTTGGTGATAGCGGTGGCGGCAACGACAAGGACGTGGGTGGCGGTGTTAGCGCCGATGTTGGTGATCCGGTGTTGGGGGATGGGCTACTCGTGTTGATCCCATTGTTTCTTGAGGTACTTTGTACCATGTGCTGCCCCTCTAGGGTGTGAAAAACTTTGAATCTCTATCACTTGTTGTTTTGTTGATGAATAGTTGTTGTTAATGCCGGCCTCTTAGGCCTTGCTTTTGTAATGAATCTTTATCTTGTAATATAAATGGCCTCTTATCTATTTTGCTTTCTGCTTAGTCTGTTTGGTTTTGTGCGTGATCCATGCATGTTATATCAATTATGGCGCTGAGTCGCCTAGGTATGCTTGTTATTTCAATTGTGTAAACATATTGAGTATCTAAACTCTTGTGGCCTGTTTTGAGCCTAGCAAATACACTGTGTATTTGAAATCAGTACGATGAGTATTGCGAACAGAAAATTTATCCCAGTGCACTAAGTATTTGGGCTTAATATGTTAAGTATTATGAAGGTAAAACTTTCTTTTAATACACTAAGTATTAGAAATAGGAAACCTGCTCCTAATACTGATTATTTTGGAGTTATTACACTAAGTATTATAAATAGGACTCCTGTTCTCAATACTCTGAGTATTTTGAAGTAGGGAAGAGATGTTGCTCGACCCCACACTACATTAACAAATATATACGTAAGAGATAAAGTTGTCTACCCAAGCGCCCTGAGTCTTTCGCATCGGTTGTCTTCTTTAAGCGATCAACCCGAGAGGTGCATTGAAAGTAGAACTTCTTTATATTTCTCACATCTAGGTCCTTGGAATCTATCTTCCCTCCATCGTTTCTAACGTGTATGCACCGCTGCGGCTGACTTCAACGATCCTATCTGGTCCTTCCCAGGCGAGACCCAGCTTGCCCTATGGTTGGGCCCGACTTGCTTCGTTGAACCTTAGCACATAGTCTCCCACTTTGAGAGTTTCTCCTTAACCCTCTGGTTATAGTAGTTTCAACAGTGTGTTTGTACGCAGCCTGTCGGACGTTTGATCGTTTACGTCGTACCTCGAGAAGGTCCAAACTCATCCTTAAGTCTTGAAAGTTGGTTTCCTCTTTAGAGTGAGTTGCTCTTAGCGAGCACACTGTTAGCTCTACAGGTAGCATTGCCTCTGCGCTATATGTCAGGCTGAATGGAGTTTCTTGTGTGCCCACTCTTGGCGTTGTCATGTATGACCAAAGTACGGTTGGTTGTTCTTCGGCCCAATTGCCCTTATTTTTACCAAGTCGCTTCTTGATCCTATTTACGATCGTTCAGTTGGACACTTATGTCTGGCCATTCGCCAGGGAGTGCGCTACCGACGTAAACCTCTGCGTGATTCCCTTGTCAATGCACCATTATCTAAACGCGTTCTCAGCAAACTGCAGCTTGTTATCGCTGATGAGTATCTCAGGAATTTCGAATCTGGTCACAATATTTTTCCATGTGAATTTGATTACACACCTCCATGGTATGCATGGTAGTGGTTCAGCTTCTATCCATTTTGCGAAGTAATCTACTACAACTATTAGGTATTTTAGCTTGTCAGGGGACTTTGTGAATGGCCACATGATGTCTATCCCCCATTGGTAAAATGACCATGGACTGGAGATGTTTGTTAGGGGGCCTGAGGGGTTCCCCTGGATCGAGGAATATGCCTGGCATTCCACACACTTATATGTTAACTCCACTATGTCCTGATGTGTGGTTGGCCAATAGATACCCATGTGGAGTACCTTCCCAGCCAAAGCGTGCGCGCCTTCGTGTGTGCCTTCCAGACCAACGTGTGCCTCGTGGAATGCCTCCATATCCTTAATTTTGTCTACACACTTTAGCTAATGCGTTGTGAATCCCTTCCGATATAATTCTTTGTCCACGAGCACATACGAGGTCACTTTAACGCGTACTTTTCTGGCCTCTTCGTGGCTATCCGGTAGATTACTGTGCTGCAAGTATTCAATTAGCTGGGTCATCCATGTGCATCTGGCCACCGTTATAGAGTTCACATGTCGCTCGTTTATACTTCTTTCTTTGAGCACTTCCACTAGGACCTTCTTGGACAACTGGTCAAAGCATGTCGATGCCGGCTAGCTTAGGGTATCTACCCTTTTGTTCTCGCTTCTTGGTATCTATTTGATGGTATACTCTTTGAAGGGCTTGAAAAGTCATTGTACTATCTTGACATACTTCTCGATCCTTTTGTCTTTTGTCTCGAAGCTTCCGTTGATTTGGTTGGTGGCTAGTCTTAAATCTGTCAGGGCTACCACTGCATCCACTCCAATTTCTTGGCCAATCGCAGGCCTGTGAGCAACGCCTCATACTCTTCTTCATTATTGGGGGTATGGAAATCAAATCGAAAGGCATACATGACTTCCTCCCACTCTGGGCCGGTTAGGATCAATCCTGCTCCTGAGCCTTCCCATCTAAACGCATCGTCCATGTATAGAGTCCATCTCCGGTTGCCCTTTGGTCGTTTCCCTGCTACCGGTTTTCCTTCATGATTCGTGTCTTCCCCTCCCCCAGAGATTTCAAGCAGGAAATCCGCAAGCGCCTCCCCTTTGATACTCGTTTGTGGATGATAGTTGATGTCGTGCTCGTCCAACTCAATTTACCACTTTGCAAGTCGTCCGAATGTTTCTAGTTTGAGCAGTATTTGCTTGATTGGATAGTTTGTTAACACTTCTATCTGGTGCGCTTAGAAGTAGTGCCTTAGGCCTCGCGCATCGTAAATAAGTGTGAGCACTAGTTTTTCAAGAGTAGGATAGTTGAGTTCAGGGCCTTGCAATGCCCGACTAACATCGTAGACCGGTGCCTGCCTTCCTTCTTTTTCCACAACCAACGTCGAGGAGATGGCTTTTGTTGAAGCTAAGAGGTACACTTGCAACGTCTCCCCTAGGATAGGGATGGCTGGCGTGGGCAACTTGTGTAGGGCCTATTTAATTTATTGGAGTGCTGCCTCGGCTGCTGCAGTCCATTGGAAGTTGTTTTACTCGATACAAACCTTGAGCATATGGAAAAGCGGCATAGCCTTTTCAGCTGATTTCGATATGAAACCACTTCGGGCTGTCAGTTTCCCGTTCAGGCCTTGGGCATCTCTAAGGGTGTTTGGTGATGGGGCCTCAATCAACTCATAGACCTTGCCTGGGCTTGGCTGTATTCCTTGCCTCGTGACATAGTATCCTAAGAACTGCCCTTCTTCTACTCCAAAGGTGCACTTGCTTCGGTTTAGCTTCATCCTAACTTTCTCTAAACTCTTGAAGGTTTCCTTCACGTCTTCTAGTGACTTTCCTTTATCCGAGATTTTGATGACCATTTTGTCAACATATACCCCGATATTCTTTCCGATCTTTTTAGCAAATACATAGTCGACTAATCCCTGGTATGTTGCTCCTGGAACTTTTAGTCTGAATGGAATCTTGGTGTAGCAGAAAGCTACATTTTCTATGCAGAAGGTTGTCTTCTCTTCATCTTCCTTTCCCATCAAGATCCGATGGTACCCCTTGTATGCATCCAAGAAACATTTTAACTTGAACCCCTGCAACGATTCTACCTTCTGATCAATTTCTAGTAGAGGATAACAATCTTTGGGGCATGCCTTATTCAGGTCAGAATAGCCGACGCACATGAGCCACAAGCCATCGTGCTTCTTTACCATAACAGGGTTGGCGATCCAGGTTGGGAAGATCGCTTCCCTTAAGATTCTTGCTTTTGCTAGCTTGTCTACCTCAGCATTAATTTCTCTATTGCGGTCTCCCCCTTGAACCCTTTTCTTCTACTTGACTTCCTTTGTGCCCAGCTTGATCATAAGCTTGTGCTCTACAACTTCCCTGTCTACCCCTACCATGTCGGTGGGGGTCCAAGCGAATACATATTTATATTGTTTTAAAAGGATGATGAGTGTTCATCTGGTGGGTTCAGGGAGGTTGTTGCCAATGCTGATTGGCTGGTCTGGGTATTCATCGTGGATGATTTCTTTTCCCTTTTGTTAACTTGACACATACCTTTTTGCTTTCCAGCGCTATCTCTACCAGCCACATGACCTTGAAGCACTGCAGTTGCTTTAGTTGGGTCACGAGTACTGTGCCTGGCCCTTCGGTGGTGTTGAATTTTACGATCCCATGCGTTGTGGACAGAATCACTCCAAGCTTGAGTAGAGTTGTCCTCCCCATAGTGATGTTATGCTCTGTCGGGTGTTGTATTACTACGAAGTCGATTAGAGTCATCTTCCTTCGCTGCTTGTCGTGGCTGGTCCGCATGAGAGGCAGGTTAATCGTGCCTATGGGCGACAAGTTTTTCCCTATAAAACCTATGAACCTCCCTGTGGTGGGCTTGAGATTTTCCTTCCATCATTCAGGGAGGAAGCAGAAGCAATGTTCGTATATGATGTATGCTGAGTTGCTCGTGTCGATGTACATCCTATGGATTGTTACCTTATTAATGGACCCTTGGATTATGAGTGAGTTGTCTCCCCGTCAGACTGTATCTCATTGAAAATGTGAGCCCTTGCATTTTCATGGTGAGGCTTATAAGGTCGTCATGTTCGTTTTTTCGCTCCCACTTAGCTCGTATCATGAGGATTTCCTTGGGTTGGCCATGCTTTTTTGTTGCATCCTTGGCGTTTTAAGCGTCAAATTTGGCACGGAGGCTCTACGCCACCTCGATGAGGTTTCCCTTAAACTGCTTTTCCTCCATTTCTCTCTTCAACACTGAACAGTTTGTGGTGTCATGTGTCTTTCTTTTATGGTATTCGAAGAACCGTCCCTTCATTAGTTTTATCGGTTGCTTGTCTGTAACTACATAGATGTTTGTTCGTCGGCCCCGCCTATCATCCCTAGTAAATGGCCTAAAATGCCTCTGCAAGCATTTTCCTCACCCGAAGTGCTTATTCCCACCTGGCGCCTCTACATGAGTCGGTCTGTGGCGCTTTGTCGTGGATGTGGTCATGGCATTCAAATATGCATGTTTGGTCGCTTCCTCTTCCTTTTGCCTCAGATATTGCTCTATTTTTTCTTTCAGCTCAGCTCGTGTCTACAGTTATTTGCCCATAAGTTTTTGGGATAGAGGGTCGATAGGAGTCCCCACGTAAAGGCCCCTGCTATTAAACCTTTGTCGTGTCCTGGGACATCCAATGTGGCGTTCGTGAACCTTATGAAATATTCGCTTACTATTTCCCTTTCCATCTATTTGCAGCCGATAATGGAGTGTGAGTCACCTTTGTACTTTCTTAGCTGTATGAAGTTTGTAAGGAATAGGTAGTTCAGTTGCCCAAAGTTATATATACTTCCTGGGTGGAGTGTTTTGAACCATGTTGCAGCGTTGCCGTTTAGGGTTGTCGGAAAGTATGTGCATCAGAATCATTCGTCCAGCTTAAGTGATGTCATTGTCCACTCGTATATATCGATGTAGCTATTTGGATATGTGGTCCCGATGTAGGTTTTTTGGTTTGGGAGTTTAGCTGTGTTTGGAATTTCGTAGTCTAACAGTTCTTTGGCGAATGAAGATGTCACGCTATGCGATAAGCAATCTTGGTTTGGAATGGGCAGCATGCCTTGCAAGTTGTATTGCTGGGCTATGGCATGCGGATGCGTAATTGTGTTATTATAAGGTGTATAATAACTGGCGTTTGGGCCATAAAACGCTTGTTGTGGAAACCGTAATGTTAGCAGATGGTTGGATGATGTGGGCAAGTTTTGGGTATGGAGGTTATTTGGCGTAATTTTTTGGTAATGGGAGATTGCGGGCAGAGTACGCATGCTTTCCAGAAATGGCGATGTCAAGAAAGTCGGTGTTTGGTTTTCCATTGTCTGGGCCAGTGGTGGCATGAAGGGGGGGGGGGTTGTGCTTCCGCTGGTGTCTGGATTATCGGCAATGCACAATGTTGGCAGGATACCGGTTGTCTAATTTAGTGGTAGCATTGCTTGGAGGGTCGTTGGTTGGGCTCTATCCACTGGGTTACATAGTGGTGGTATTTGAGGGACTACCGACTGTGCCACTATTAGTTGGCCCAGTGGCGGAGTCATCTGGATTGGCATCGAATGTTGGGGTATAGCCGATGTTGCGACGTAGGCGGTTACCATTGATGGCATCTTGATCTTTGGCGTTGTCGGTGGTTGGGATGTCTGTGTCGGGGTGATTGTTGTCATGATGGCGGCGAGTAAGGTTGTGTTGGATTAGGTGTCTAAGCCCATAACTATAATTGGTATGTACTTGACCCGAGAGTAGCATCATCCATTTGGGTTGCATATCACCACGACAATTTGATAGGATGGACTTTTGAGAAGAGGTTAGTTATAATTTATTAATATATTATAAGTTCTAATATATTAATATAAAATTATATGATTTAATTAGATTTGATTAACAATTAATTTGGAATTAATTAATGATCATAAGAGACTAATTAAATTAAAAGGGACTATTTATGTAAATTATATATATATATATATATATATATATATATATATGTTGGGTTTTAACCATAAGAACATCCTATGTGCTCATACATACCCTAATGCTTGGATCTAGGTTTCTCTATTTTACATGCAATTCATCCAAGACTTCAAACCCTAGATCTAGTATATGATAATCAATATAACATATGAATTAGGGTTTTGTTATGTAGCAATAACAATCCCAAATCCTCCTTGTAATGACTTTAGAAAGCTTAGAGTCACAAATGTCACTCCTCTAATGGTTCACAAACACCAAGAGCAAGAGGATGAAGAATAAGGACAGAGGAGACACCCAAAAACGTGTAGAAACCCTAAGGATTCAGTTGCCCACGTTTTTGGTGCCCAAGGGGTCCTTAAATAGTGAGGCTATTAGGGTTATCTAACAAGGAAACCCTAATTTGGATGCTTAGGCCCTAAGCAACCCGTATACTCCTTTCTTAAAGGCCTTTGGACGATTTCTAATGGGTTTCCCCATAGAATTCGTCCACCCCTTTACCATGGAGTCCATTAGCCCAATATTCAACTATCACACAATTGACAGTTCTAGTCCCTTATGTTTAATTAATGTCTTTTAGCCACAAACTTAATTCTTATTAATTTTTTACTGATATTAATTAAACAATATAATTTCTCCTTTAATATATTATTCTCATAATACATTAATAAATCATATTTAATCCTTTCTCTCCATAATTCATCCTATCAAGTTGCTTTGGTGAAGGCAACCCAAAAGGACCATGCACCATCAGGTCAAGTACATACCAAAATAGTTATGGACTTACACACTAATCCAACAGTCTCCCACTTGGATAAGTCTAATAACTATTCCGCGTATGACTTCAGATCCTGATCTGCAATTGTAAGTCCTAAAGCCGCTGTCAACTCTGATCTTATCAGATACGCGTGTCCTTTAGATAAGGGATCATATATTCCTCCATTCTAGATATCGTATAGACTGAGACATGGATCTAAATCATTCTCTCTGTCCATGTGTTGTTTCCCGAATTCAGATTTATGACGACTGACAACATACTACAATTGAACACATCAATTTAGTCTCGGCTTGGCCAAGCGCTTAGGTGCCATCGCTAAATCATCGAGGGGCCCACAAATATCACTTTTATCCTACTTTGGATAAAAGGAACGGATAAACTTTGACTCAATGCTCGCTTGCACTCACTCATCAAATCACACACAACAATATGTTTTATAACACCAAGTTACTGGTGCGTTTACATATTATCTATGTGCAACCGACTCGCAAGATACAACTCACACATCTCGGTTTCAAGAATATAAGATATTATCGTCTCACCAATCACTCGTGATAAAAATCCATGAAGTGATCCAAGTGAGCATGGGTTTAATCTAATGCTCAAATCATATTCATAAGCACTCATGAACGTTGCATCAAACAATTTCTTATGTCTAATACACTTTAGACAATCCACACACCAATTCACGACAGTCTTCATTCATAACTACTTCCAACATATGAATGACTGTGGCCCGTTCGAATAATTTGACTGTTCTTAACCAATTAAATTATTCAGGAAGTCAAAACATGCAAAGCGAAACACAAGAATAATACTAATCCCATATGGCCTCAAACCTTTGAGTATAAATAAAACACCTTTTATTTATCACCATATCGATTACTCATTATTTGTTGTTTCGGATAATCAACTTCTTACTTGAATTATTACCACACTTGTCCCATGCTCTTAGCATGCACACAATGTTTACCTATGGTTCTTACTTTGTGAAATATATCAAATGAACACATTACCAATCATACTCATTTCACAACTCCCAATCCTTTCTACAAGTGAAAGAATATCCAATTCTTGCCACTTATAGAATATTCTAGATTCTAACATTTTATGCAATGATCCTTTCGCAATGTCATAGCACAAAAGTCACAATGACTATGACCAACGAAATTACAAAGTCCTTTATCGGAGATTGTTACAAGACAATTCCATAGATGTGATGTCTTTCACTCAAAGTACATTCCTTTTAACATCCTTTTGCATAAAAGTTTCTAATCTAGACATAGATTCTTAATATCCAACTCCCAACATGGAAACCTTTCCATACTTACCATATGACAACTCATTCTTAATAGAATCTTATCTATTCACAATAATGTCGATATGCACCATCCAATATCATACTTCCAGCTACTCACAAGCGACCAATCCTCGGCGAACTCTTGATTGTCCTTTGATAGTTGTTTAATTATCTTAGTCAAAACCGATTCTTGTCCTTTTCCCTCTAAATGTGCTGGACATTTTGAAAATTTTAGAATGGTCAAATATTATAGCATTTGCAATCAATCCTATACCCGAAGCGTATGGGACACGATGCATAATGTCTTACATAAAGATTTGATACTTTATCAATCTTTTGCCATAATATCTTATGTGTCACGTTCTTATGATTCGAATTATGAAGAGGAATGTCGTAATCATAATCGAAATTTAAGAAATCACTATGTAACCTTGACTAAGTTTATTAACATTCCATAACCTAAGCCTTTAGTTTTGAAATGAAGCATAATATTCTCTCCCTTAATTATAGCAAAACAACTTTACATCCTTTCTACTTTGCAAAGTATGAGTCTTGTTTTCTATAATTAATATTGCTAAATTGTAATACTTGCCTTAATAATCATACAATCATAACATTTATGCTCCCACTATCATGATGATTATTACAAACATAACACTTATGCTCCCACTAGCTTTGACATGTATTCAGAAACCAGCTTAACTTCCAGAAAACAATACTTATTGAATTTCTTAAGTTCATGTTTCTAATACCCAATGCTTTGATAATCCTTTATCTAAGCTTATACACCTTTCCTTTAGATAGCTCATATGTGTGTCTAAACAATTAAGACTAATTGCCAAATCTCACAATTCGAATCATGGAAAAGGATACCGTAACCATAATCGAATTCGAGAATCCAATTATCACAATCACTATCTTCTCAAAATCTCTTTTAGTGAAAGTATTTCCTCACAGTCATTTTCATGAAGGAGGGAAACTTATGACACTTAGATTTTAATGGTGTATGTGTTCTTATCCATGTGAATTTGTCAAAACCAAAGTTTACGACAAATTCAAACTCATATGGACCGAACTTTCTTAATCTTGATTTCTTGCCTTATGGTAACACGGCTGCCCACCATGTCTTCCAAGTAGTTAAGCAGCTCACCCTTTCTTATCAATGTAATTTTCATTGATCAAGGCCCTCGCCTTTTATGCATTCAAATGAGAACTCATCGAACTCATATGCATAATTAACTCGATTGGAACGGCACAGAAACAAGATAATGTCAACACGATAGGTTGTAAACCTCTATTTGTGTGCTAGTGATGATCGACAAGGTTTATTCTTGATTAGTTCTTGAAACTTTTCAAGACCATTAAGACTCCCACTAAATCCTTGACATATAAGATTCTCTTGTCAATAAACATTTCTTGACAATCAAATATTCAAGAGTTAGTGTAGCTTTTATCAAGACAAAACACCATATAAAATTGGTGCTAGTTGGTATTTATCTTATCCAAGACATCACAACTTTCCAATTTCAAATGTACGATAATAAGAAAATCCTTTTCCAAATTCTACACTTGATGAATGTTATAAACCTTCTTAAGACTTGTCACTCAATGTCATAATCTTAACTCTAAGACTTGTTTTGGAACGAAGTATGATTGACTTCTTGATTTAACCATTTCTTCAATTCTTGATTCCTCTTCTCAGACAAACAATTGTACTAAGACTTACACAGAGGATTAATTGAGATATGGTTCTTAATCATTAAGACCTATCATAAAACATAAAAGGTACTCTCCCGTCTTGTTAGAATAGAGAAACTTTTATCTTTCTGCTTACTTGATTCTTCTTATTCGTTCTGCTATTGATTTAAACCTTTTTAATCAATTCAGAATTATACTTAATCTTATAAGTATAATCATATTTACTAAACCTTTAGTGAATCATGACGAATATCTTTGTTACTCTTGTGGTGGACTTGATCAACACACAACTTTGTGTACTCGATCTCCTAGTCCTTCACTTGACACTTTGTCAACGACTTAGTCTAATTTCCAAATATGAAATTTCTCATTCATCGTGCAACCAAGTTGCATGATTCCAAGTTTTTGTCCAATTGAAACTTGGGCGATGAGAAACTCTCCCTATTTGGTAAATTCTCGACATTTCCACAATTATCATAATTAAGAATCACATCCATTCGTTGTAGAAATATGCAAACATCAATTTTTCATAACGGTTTCATTGCAAGGAAATAAATAAATAAATAAATGAGTCAAATCAAAATTTATTTTATTCATAAAAGCAGCGGAAAACATATGTCCTTACAATGCAAAATCAACTGAAACAACTATGTAATCAAATATTCCTAACAACTCTATCATAACTTTCTAAGCTCAAATCTAATCTTCAAATCCATGCGATCGAGATCCATTTCTTCGTGATTAGACTCATCTTGCTTTCTCATCAAGCTTCCTCTCTTTTCACTGATCCTGCAAAACATTCAAATGCAATCTTATCACATTATGTATTAAGAATCAATGAATAGGAACTTAATGGAGTTAGATAGTGGATTTTACCTGAACCACAACCATACTCTTTGACTATCCCATCTTCTGGACACTTCAGGCTCTTAGGGCAGACTTGTATCCAACGCCCTTTTCTCTTGGCAGCAAACGCAGGTCGGTTCTCCTAGAACATCCTCAGAAGCATGGTAGGTTGACTTTCCCAACAAATACGTTCCATTGCTTTGCCAAATCATTTCTGATTCAACAGCAATGAGCATGTAAGTTAGGCCAATGAGGTTTTCGTCATGATCCATCATATAATACTTTCTCTTGAACTCATTATATGATTCGGGAAGTGACTGCAGAACCTAGTTCACAGCCAACTTATCCGGGAATGACGCACCCAAGATTATCAACCTATCGATGTGTGATTTCATTCCTAGAACATGGGCACACACGGGTTTACAATCTTCATGTTTCATTTCCAATAGGGCTTTAGTGACATTGAACCTTTCAATTCTTCGGTCTTGTGGGTTAGGGAGAACAACGGGAGGAGGAGGAAGTGAAGTATGATTTGTTGTTCCTCGATCGAATCGTGGAATATCATCTTCATGTGGAATGCTTGTTCCACGGGATTTGGGAAGACCATAGTTGTCGTACTTTGACATCTACAAAATGGGAGAAAACAAATTCAAGTTAGTTGATTGATTGAGTCCTTAATAAATCACCCAAATGAGATATTAAGGCTAGGACCCAACACAATATTCCACAACTCGGGAGAGGGATGTCGTAACCCAAATTGCAGAACATTTGAAGGTAAGTGAATGACGATTCACTGATTTTCCACCATGAAAAACGAAAAACAGATTAAGTCTTAAATGTATTGAAAACTCCTAGATCCTTTGAGATTCATTGAACCTTTTCAATGGCATGTTTAAATCTCGATATGCCCCTCTAGTTTGTGACTGGGATACCGAGGATCACAAAGCGGGTGTGAATAACCATGCAAATCTACATGGTGCCCTCACATGTTACAGTCACCTATTCGATGTGCCGGTAAACCACACACACTCCACCAAAATATGACAAACATTGATTCGCCATTTACTACTTTTGCTTAGAACCATTTAGTGTGCCGGTTAACCACACACGCTCCACTAACGTCTTCGCAAGGGTACAAAGTGTAATTTCATAGAATTGCATCAATTCACTTTTGCCTAAAGTAACTAAGATTGGGAATTTGTAAAAACATTTAGTTACTTTTGTACTTCATTATACTTATAATGGAAGGTTTCTGTCATATCCTACCCATTCGGCTAACGACCCTCCACTAGTCAAGAGTGCGGTGGGTAAGAGTGGATACCCATTCAATCGTCATTTTATAGGCAATTTCCTTAAACACCCCTTATAGACCAGCTTCGTGAATGAGGCCTACTAACGGTAAGACTGACTTTTACTCATACATATATATAATGTTAGACTTTTAATGTTATATATAGTATAGGGTGTATTTTACACTTTTAAAATACTACGTGGTCTAATTTAATAATTATACTTTTAATTAAATTAAATTGCAAACCAAAACTTTATGGATATATTAAACCTCTTTTAATTATACACCTTAATTAATTAATAAAACCATAAGGGTGTGATTTGAACTTTTCAAAACAATACTAGGGTTTTAGAATTTAACATTTCTAAACTAAACTTTTAATCAACTTTTAAATTACAAAACTTGAGGGCAAGTTTTGAAACATTTCAAAACATTAGGGCTTAGAATTTAAATATTTCAAAATCAAACTTTTCAATCAAAATTTAAATTCCAAAACTTGAGGGCAAGTTTTGAAACCTTTTTCAAAACATTAGGGTTTCAACTATTTAAATTTCAAAACAGAACTTTTGAGTTCTAATTTAAACTATAAAACCTAAAGGGATTAATTTGAAACTTTTCCAAACTTTGTCAAGAATATTCTAGATCACATAATTCAAATAAGACAATTAACTATAATTGGTGGTTATCTAATTAGATCCAGTTCAAATTCTTGCAAGATAATGATCAAATAATTTCCATAACTTAACATTTATCAAATAAGGTAACAATTATCTAATTAGATGACCAAAATATTTTATTTTGACAAGGATAATCATAAGGAATCAATAAAATTCGAATTTCATTAATTTTAAACAATTATGGCAATTATCCTAAGTTAAAATAGGCAAAAAAAAAAAAATCCCGAAACAGCCTCCTTCTGACGCTCGAACTTGCTGAGTTCCTTTATGGACTCGCCGAGTTGGAGCTACTCGCCGAGTCCACATTGGAACTCGCCGAGTTCATCAGATAGGGGGCCAAAAAATCGATTTTGAAGCTTGAACAAATAACCAAGGCACCAATACAATAGAAACCAACCAGACTCTGATACCACTGTTGGGTTTTAACCATAAGAACATCCTATGTGCTCATACAAACCTTAATGCTTGGATCTAGGTTTCTCTATTGTACATGCAATTCATCCAAGACTTCAACCCCTAGATCTAGTATATGATAATCAATATAACAAATGAATTAGGTTTTAGATCATACCTTGATTGTTATGTAACAATAACAATCCCAAATCCTCCTTGTAATGACTTTAGAAAGCTTAGAGTCATAAATGTCACTCCTCTAATGGTTCACAAACACCAAGAGCAAGAGGATGAAGAATAAGGACAGAGGAGACACCCAAAAACATGTAGAAACCCTAAGGATTCAGTTGCCCACGTTTTTGGTGCCCAAGGGGTCCTTAAATAGTGAGGCTATTAGGGTTATCTAACAAGGAAACCCTAATTTGGATGCTTAGGCCCTAAGCAACCCATGTACTCCTTTCTTAAAGGACTTTGGACGATTTCTAATGGGTCTCCCCATAGAATTCGTCCACCCCTTTAATATGGAGTCCATTAGCCCAATATTCAACTATCACACAATTGACAGTTCTAGTCCCTTAAGTTTAATTAAGGTCTTTTAGCCACAAACTTAATTCTT
Source organism: Lactuca serriola (assembly GCF_051521515.1). Taxonomy (NCBI): domain Eukaryota; kingdom Viridiplantae; phylum Streptophyta; class Magnoliopsida; order Asterales; family Asteraceae; genus Lactuca; species Lactuca serriola. The sequence continues at coordinate 76,323,586 of NC_136414.1, forward strand.
ATTAATTTTTTACTAATATTAATTAAACAATATGATTTCTCCTTTAATATATTATTCTCATAATATATTAATAAATCATATTTAGTCCTTTCTCTACATAATTCATCCTATCAAGTTGCTTTGGTGAAGGCAACCCAAAATGACCATGCACCATCGGGTCATGTACATATCAAAATAGTTATGGACTTAGACACTAATCCAATAATATATATATATATATATATATATATATATATATATATATATATATATATATATATGACACTCTATTGCCTAAAATTGGGTGCAGAAGTTTTGCTAGAGTGTTCTTGTAGAGTCATAACCGATTTTAGTGTGCATAAACTCTCTCAAAAGTCATCCTTTGTCTAAGGTGTGTTGTGAACCATTTGAGGTGTCACACTTGGGGTACTAAGTTCTTAAAGGCAAAATACAACAAGTTCTACAAACTACATAAAAAGGTAAACTCCTAACTAGTATTTTATGTTGTTTATCTCAATTACATGCTAGTTGTATGCTTAATGCTTTGGAAACAACATTGCATGTATAATTAGAGAAAACATAGATCCAAAGCATTTAGGGTTATATGTGAACCATAGGATGTTGTAGTATACAAAACCCAACAGGTTGTTCGTCTCTAGTCGGTATTTGTTGTCTATCTGGTGGTTCGACGGTTACCACTGAACTACCCTCATCTGGCACCTCTCTGGTAACTGCTATAGGTGGTCGTTTTTCTTCTAACAATGTCATTGATCGAATGGGACTGGTCAGTGTTCCACTGGTACCTCCGATGTCGCCAGATGCCATTTCGTTCTGATGAATGGTGTGCTTTTAGTTTTGTTTTTCGTCATATAATGGATGTAGCCAAATTATCTGACCTTGGGGACCGTCTGCTCGAACTCTGGCAAGAATAGCTCCGTTAATCCTAGGATATCACAATGAAAGAAGGCCGTCAGTCATTTCCCAGGAGGAGCTCCCGGTAAGATGCTCCGACGGTCAAGTCAGTTGGGTACTCTAGGGTTTCTGTGTATTACTTGGAGAAGATTGCTTACATGTCGGGGCTTTAAGGGCAGCCTCTTATATTAGGTGCTCCTGATCGTTCGTATGGGACAGGATCGTCAGATCCGGCAGGATCAGGAGCGTTGATTGGAGGATCGTGCTCCTCTATTTGTCAGAGCGATGTCATTGGTTCTGGCGGTAATGCCCTGAACATTTGCTTTGTCGCTTGACCGTCACATTTGTCCCGGAGCGGAAGACGCCCCAAGAGGGGGCGAGCCTTTTTGCGGGAGCGCCCTGCTCTCAAGGGCGTTGGCGGACACTAAGCTCCGTTAGGTCTGTCCTGCCGGGCGCTATGCCTTAAGGCATTCTGTCGCGGATGGGTGCGGTTCCTTTCATGCTTTTTAGGGCACGTTATCACTTAGAGAATCAACACAATTCCAATGGATTGTGCTTAGATATTATTATTTTTGAAACATCCATATTTTTAACAAAAATTTCATTTTTAATTAGAGAAACATTAAATACTATAAAAACCAAGCTGTAGAAATCTGAGGTGAATCAAATACAAACATACCAATTCAGAGTATCAAAAAGTGGAAAAACATAAAATATGAAAGCCGGAGTGTACATTCAAGCCTTCACCTTTCCACGGTCATGTGAAGTAACTGAAACATATTTAATCCACAACTGTATGCACAAATCTTAGTGAGATCCCAAAATATTACATACAACTAAGAAAAATGAACAACTATGGGTTATTAGCAACCCTATGGACTAACAACATATTTCAAGGCTTATCAACAACCTTGGGGACTATCAGCAGTCGTGTGGACTCACAACTGTCCATGAGATATCAGCAACACAGTTTCACAAATAACATCAATCAACAAGTAAGACCCAAGGTTAGCATGGATACACTACCACATATGTAATATAGATAGAAGACTAACCTCACGAATAGCATCTAGAACTACAAAAACTCTCACACACAAGGTATACAGTATCAACATGATACCTAACAATTGTAAAGACATACCCTTTCAGCCTACATCCTTAAAACCCTAGCTTAACCCAAAAAAAGTAAACCATGGTCAACTTTAGGTAACGACCATGTCGTGACCACCCATCAAAAAGGAGAAAATAAGGCCAAGACTCATGCTTAGAGTCTAAAACCAACAACAAACCTTAGATCTGAAACTTATACTAAACAAATGACTCAATGACTCATAAAGTTGCTGATTTTATGGATCCCATGCATGTTACCCGACCCAAACATAAATAAGGAAATTATAAATCTTAGATCTAACAAGCATAAGAGATAAATGCAAGAGCTTTAGGACTTACAAAGGTCCAAAAGCACTGCAAGATGATGATGAACGAGCTTGTTTGCAAAAAGGATGCACCCAAGGAGTCTTCTTCTTCTTCAAGGAATCAAAATTCACCAAATAAGCTCTCCAGGGTCATACGGGAAGCTATCTTCGATTAGGGCAAGAGGAGGCTGATGGAGGTTGAGGATGTTAAAACCTTAGCCCCTCACTCCCTTTAAATATGGCACAAAACACGTGATTAGGAAAATCCCTCTCACGTCGTGATAGCCTATGTGTCACGTCATGAGCCACGAATATAGACACGAGCCTCAGTCTGGTGTCACGTCGTGAGGCTTCCCCCTTATGCTGTGACCAACCATAAACTTGGCGAATTTCATGCATTAACCAAACCAAACTTTAGCAGATCAGATACTTGTGATAGATGTTATAATTTTGTTCAAATATATAGTGCATCTATTAACATTCTCTTCGAATGAAGTTGAAAATATTTTTTTGTGCGTTCTTTATTTTTTGGAAGTTCAAATTTTTTGTTCTTATTAGATACTTAAGTTCTGCTGGAAATATTTAGTTTATTTGAATGTTGAATTTAACATAACAAATCCTAATAATCTAGTTAATGAAAATGGAGTTTGGTTGTATTCTCTAAGAATATATTAATTTTATTAGAGTAGAGGTAAGTGGTTGATTGTATGGTTAGCTGATAAAAACTGATTGTACATGTATGTTCTTTTAGAATATGATGTATTCCATTAGAATTTTAAAAACTGTTTGCATGTTTATTCTGTTTAAATGCTAATGTTATGTTTTAAGAATGTTGTTTAATATGTAGTGAATGCACATATAATAGTAATTCCTAGTATGAGTGTGAAAAAGAAGAAACACATGTTACATGTGTTAACAAGAGAAAGAGAACTTAGGTTAAAGAAAAAACTTGACAAGGTGCCTGTGATGATATAGGAAAAAAAACATAGAACGAGGTGGTAAAAGAAAATATGTAGGAAAAAAGGAACAAATTTGGGTACATGTTATGAAAAAAATGCACCTAAGAATAAGGAAATTAGTTGGAATGAAAAGTTCAAAAAAAGCTGAAAAAGACTATCCACATGGTTTAAGAAGACTTCCTACAAAAATGACACCAACTAGGATTAATGCACTCGTTAAAGTGTTGTCAATAACACAAAAAAAAAATTTAGATATGGGATTTGGTTTGTTGATGCATATAGATATTGATGTTGTACTTGGTTTGTTAAGCTATTATCTACTAGATGTATACGATCTAGTAACCAATAGGCTTGTGACGGATAATGGAGTCATGAGATAACGAAAGAGCTGGTGCATAAGATGATGGGTTTACTAGTGGATAATGAGGATTTGAAAAGAATTCCATATTGTGAAAATCGTAATGATATGCTGGAAAAATGGAAAGCATAATTTGAAGACAAAAAATTTGACGAGGAAACATATGTGAAACATATTAGAAGTACAGAAGAAGACAATATGATATTTAGGCTTAACTTTCTTACTCTATTCATTAACACCTTCATCAAATCAATTGTGGGTGGTACCAATCAAGTGAAAGTTGTTGGTAAGTTAGTTATGGTAAAGGACTTATCGAAGATTGACTAATGTAAGTGCATGTTAGACATCCTACATACTATAAAGGATATATGGATAAGGGATAACAAAACATGCTACTACTCAGGGCCTATTACTTTGTTATTGGTAAGTGAGTCATGTTATTAGATTAAAATTTGGTTATTTATTCGTAATTCATTTTTTTATTTATAGTGTTGGATAAAAGGCTACCGTTTATTGTGCATGTAAAGGGTAATAAAGATGATAAGAATACAAGAAACATAAATTAATTTGGGAGGTTTCGGGAGGCAATTCGAGGATACACAATCACGTGATGAAAGATTGAGTGTGAACAAGAGGAGGAACAAGTTAGGGGACTTTACAAAGACGTTGAGGTAATGTTAATGTTGTTTTGAATTTAACTATTAAATTGTTTGTCGGATGTTCAAATTTATTTATTTAGGATAAAGTGGTGTCAATCAGTAACTATATATAAAAATGTGTAATAAAAAAGTAATTTCTTCTGACAGAATTGTTATTAACTATTTTTTATTGCATGTATGTACACTAATATTGACATATCAAATACATATGTTGTTGTATTTGAGCGCATTTATAGTAAACTGCTAGCAGATAAGAGTAATATGTAAGTTGCATTAAAAGATGGGTTGGAAAATTTTCCTAATAGCGAAGTACTGAAAGAGTGGTTAATTAAAAAGATTCAATGAAAATGATTATGTTAAGGAAAATGAGCATGAAAATGAGATAGAATGCAATGGAAAAGAAGTTGGTGATGATGATCGACAATTATCACCTTTTAGAGGTTTGGTTGTTAAGAGACAGAATATGGACAAAGCATGCAATCATATGCAACCAAATGTGGAATATGTATTGGCACAAGATGAACTTACAATGACTCGGTTTAGTAAGTTACCTGGTGTGATGGATGAAATGATTGATATGGCGAAGATAATAACGATGATGTTTTCTAATTGTAAACAGGTAAATAAAGAAAGCAATGCAACTATCGTGGTTGGATATAATTCAAATGAACCAGGAAATCTAGATAAGTAACTAAAGAATGTTGTTGTTATATATTCCTTAAGAATACCAAACTTTTATATAAAATGTAAATGATCATAAACTTCAGGGTCTAATATACTGACACACTAGGTGAAACGTAATCATGTTCAACATGTGATTGTCTAAAAGTAATAACAAAAAAATTGTATAAACACAATGTATTGAAAAAAAAACAAATTATGTACTGTTTTATATTCTTTAAAAATACCAAAATTTTATATAAAATTTATATTAACTAATATTACCTCATAGAAAATCGATATTCTCTTGTATATTATCGTCATCAAATGAGTAGTTTCCGATTTTTTCATCTTCAAAGTCTTCTAATAAGTGTACCGATATTAATATATATCGATTTAACATATTGGTATGACGAAAAAAATAAAATATTATCACTTTAAATAACTAGAATAATCCCCTTCATTAGATTTACTAGTATCACCGATGGATAATCCGACATTATAAAGTGCATCAGGACCAATGTTTGCAGATGCGTAACCTCCTTCATATGTTAAATTGACTTCCATGAAACAGCTTCATAATTAACTTTAAAATGTTTATTAAAAAATCAATATGAAAAGGTATAACTACATAAATAATAAGAAACTCACCTTTTTAACAATTTGCAAATTTACTTTGTCAAATGTATTGTATTCAGAAAACTGGATTTCTTGTTTTTCAGAACTTTTCTTGTTTCATAACTTATAGGAATTTCTTCTTCATCAACTGAAGGTACTTCATCACCAATTAGAAGGAATATAATAAGAGACAATGAAAAAAAATTCTCTAAGGATCATAATGAATAAAGAAATGAATATCAGCTACTTGATCGAATGGAATTTCAAAAAACAAACAAACCAAATATTTATAACTGATAACACGTGATATCAACGTTTCTAAAGCTAAGAATGATTTTATTTTATTTTATAAAATATGGTAATGAGAACATTCATTAAATGAAAATATTTGTTCTATAAAAATATATTATTAATTAGTTATAATCCTGTTACTTTTACAATTTATTCTAAGAATTTAATATATTATTAAATATTAAATGCTAAGCAGAACAAATTTTATTTATATATCTAAATAAATTATCTCCATCAATGAACATTATGTTAGAATTGGTACCAACAACTTATGTATTACCAATGGGAACCCATTACCAAAATAGGTTTTTAACCAAAACTAAAATGCATTTAACATTATTTGTAAAATTTGTATTTTAAAAACTAAATAATAGACCGTTATAAACGATTTATATGATACTACAAATTTAGAAACCCCATTACGCAAATGGTATGAATTTAATTATTTTCCTTTCTACCCTAATAAATGAAAATGTTATTGCCACTTGTCATTCTCTCATTTATTTGGCCACATGTCATTTTGTCATAATTTTGAAATATATTTATTTTCCACTTGTCAATTACTTCATTATTCATTTCCACTATATCATTAATTTAGTTTCCATAAATTAAACCTACTATAATAACTATTAATTTCAAATTTGAAATTTCAATTTCAATTTCAAATAAATTTACACTTTAAACATTTGTATTTAACATTTTATTATAATAACTCGTTTAGTACACGGGTCTAACAATTAAACACATAATTTTAATTAATTTATTTGTTGCACGTTTTTTTTCATAATTTTCACTTATTTCATATTTCAAATTCAAAATAAACTTTTCATCTAATCGCTCCTGTTAACATTATGTTTTTGATTAACTCGTATAATATACGGATTTCACAACTAGTTCTTTAATAATAGTAACTAACAATCCATTTTATTCAATATATACATTTTGACATAATCGAATATTAATTATATCTTCATTCAAGTTCATTAGGCATTCAGTCATTTAAAAAATAGTTGGACATTTTATTTAACTTCTTGAACAATGTCCACATACTTGTATAATACCAATAAAATTGATATTGTTCATTATAAAAACGAAAAACAAACACCAAAGGTAAGAAAATCTACCTATACATCAAATGATGTAGTGTTTTATTTGAATAACATAACGAAAACACTTAAAGTTTCTAAGCTTCTGTGATAGATTCAACACATACATATAAGTGAAACCTTATTTTTATTGAAACACAAAATCGAAACAATTAAAACTTCTAGGTTGATTTTCTGGAAAATAGGAAAGTTCTCATGTCATGATCCCCTAATTGAAGACAAATCGAGCATCTTCTTTTTCCATAGTCATCTTCAATCCTATTTGATTTCTTCAAAAAAATTTATGTCGGTTGATTCCTTTAGAACTCAAATCACTTGAAATATTATAGAATCATCTGATTCTTCATACGGCTATTCAATGTTGGATTGTTCCTGTAAAAAAAATGATAGTAACACCCTCCTAATAGAATATGTTAATTATATAAACAAGAAATGGAATTCATATTGTTTAAACAAACAAACGAATTTATATATTATTCATGTGTACCTAAACTGGATTATTGTGAGGAAACTCAATTTCAATTTCCACAAATAATTGAGTATGAAGGTATGATTATGAAGAAAGTCGTACACCGGAGTATATAGTTTAAAATATAATGTATTCAAATTAAAATTAACCTTAAAAATGGGATATGATTAGGAATAAATGAATAATATCTCATCTAATTAATGCATAAAATTAATGAAAAAAGACAATTATTACTATACCCTAACCCATTGTTTTTGAATTGATTTGTCTAGAATAATCCCTACATCCACACAATAAATGTGGATGCGTAATCTCTCTCTCTCTCTCTCTCTCTCTCTCTCTCTGTGTGCGTGTGTATGTGTGTGTCTATATATATATATATATATATATATATATATATATATATATATATATATATATATATATATATATATATATATATATATATATATATATATAACCCGTGAGAACCACGGTTAAAAAATTAATTAAACTTTCATATTAAAAAATAAAAATTATTAATCATATATTTTAAATAAACTATTACTTAAAAAATATTGTTTTTAATTATATAAAATTATAATCGTTGATATAAATAAATACGTAAAGTTATATTACCTTATAATCTATATAAATTTATTTTATTTTTTAATCTAATGTTATTAATTTAATATAATTGAAGTGAAAAAAATTTAAATTTAAAATTTAAAATTCAATGTAATTAGGGTTGAAATTTTAAATTTAAAATGGACATAATATTAATGAGTTTTAATATAATGACACTTGTTAATAAGAGAATAAATCGATTTATTTATTAGAATTAGAAGATTAGAAGATATATATATATATATATATATATATATATATATATATATATATGTACTACTTTATAACCCGTGGAAACCACGGTTATAAAATTAATTGAAATTTTATAGTAAAACCTCAAAATTAATAATCAATTATTTTAAATAAATTATTAATTATTATATATTTTTATTAGTTTTGTGAAATTATAATCGTTGATTCAAATAAATATATATTGTTAATTTTTAATATATATTAGACATTTTTTATTTGTGAATTAATGAAAACAATAATATAAAATTTTAAATTTAAAATGGAGAATAAATATATTGCCAAATAACATCACATTAATTAGGAGGTCTAATAAATTTAAAATGGAGAACTAATAGATTGACAAGTGGTATCATATTAATTAAGAGTTCTAATATAGTGACACATGGCAAAATGACTACTCTTTTATTAGTGTACTAGTTTATAACCCATGGGAACCACGGTTATAAAATTAATCAAACTTTTATATTAAAAACTCAAAATTATTAATAAGTTATTTTAAATAAATTATTAATTTAAGAGATATTTTTTATTAGTTACGTGAAATTATAATCATTGATTCAAATAAATGTATAAAATTAATTTTTAATAGATATTTTTTATTTGTGAATTAATTAAAACAATAATTTAAAATTTAAAATTTAAAATAGAATCACATTAATGAGGAGGTCTAATAAATTTAAAATGGAAAAATAATAGATTGACAAGTGACAACACATTAATTAAAATGTCTAATATGGTGACACATGGCAAAAGAGCTACTCTTTTATTAGTATATATATATATATATATATATATATATATATATATATATATATATATATATATATATATATATATATATATATATATATAACTTACACGCAGAAACGGAGTAGTGGCCCGGGTCCCCTAGATCCTCACCCGATTCCATGTTGATCTAAAATAACGAAAAATGCAAGTGCAAAATATTAATCAATTTAGAAAATAAAAATATTCAAACAAAGATAATAATAATAATAACAACAATAATAATAATAACTAGAAAAGGTGCCCTGCATTGCGGGGATTGGTCAACATTCGTTTGTAATACGGAATCAGGTACAATAAATAATAGAACGAATTGTAGCCAAAATGTCATTTTTTTATTGATGTTTGGTAACCATTTGAAAAGAAGTACTCACAGTCATAAAAATAGCACGAGTAGAGTAAAGGTAGATGAATTCTACATAACGTCATTCAAATAGTAAACCATGTGTTAACCATTTTATCCATTTATCCACTTATAAATAATAGTTCGACCAGTTTCATACTTTCCAACATTCTTTCATCTGACAAAGATGAAGCTACTATAGGCTATAGCTACTTCCACGCACAAATCAGGGGACATTTTTCTATCAACACATAGATCAAGAATGTAGATTATGTTTCTGTGAGTCCAAGTTCCCAAGGACCACCAGCATGCTTGATTGAACTTATTGGACTCGCCTCAGTTCCACCATCATGTCCTAATATCTACAAAAGGAAATCATGTATTTTGATATGTTTGTCATATTTGATGTCTGATTATATTTCAGTTAGAATTAGTTGAATTTCACTTAAAATCAGTTAGAAGGGAATTTTACTAATTTATGTTAATTAAATAGCAATCTATTTTTACTAATTTGTTTATTACAACATCCTACTTCCAGTGTCTTTAAGTAAGCACCTCCTAGTCTCATTTGTATAAGTCTAAAATTTTCAAGTCTTTTTGTTGTGTCCTTGAAAAAATCTTTTACCCAAAATGATAGACTATCATGTGACAATGAAATGATGAATATCATGAGACATTAAAGAATGTTTACATCCATTGTCCAGACAGAATGTCAAACTACTTTTAATCCAGAAAACACCTGATGAGGGAAAATAAATAAATAACAATTTATTTGACCGGGGACAGTTTTTTCAACAACAGACAAAGTATAACCTAATGGCATAAGTGGTAATGGTACCTAAACTGGATAATTTTTCCCCGCACTTTTATATTTGACGGGTTACTTCCTAGTTGTATATAATTAAGTTTTTATAAATCCAAGGCATTGAGCATTTTACCTAAATATAGCATCATAGCGTTTTACCTAAATACAATAACTACCTATAATGGATCTGAATATATTTGATTAACAACTTATTTTAAAAATGCTATGATGTTCGCTTTTGACAAACCAATTATTTTTAACCCAGAGAACCAGTTATCAGATAGATTCCCTTTTCATTTTTTTTCAAATTTTTTTTTTTTTTTGCTTTTTTGGTTATGTGACAATCTAAATGATGATGATCTGGAAAACGATTACCACATTTTCAAATAACGCCACATAAGCAAAAAAGTTCAAAAAGGAAATCAAAGGGTGCCAAATCATAAACTCTTCCTTTAACGATTTGCTTCTGTAAATAGATGTAATTCTTAGACTATAATGTCCTAGTTAGTGAATATTTGAAACTGTAGTGCTATACAAATCTGTAAAAAAGGTGTAAAAAGTTAGGAAAGAAGCACACCTTTTGAAATGCATTCAGTAAGGGCACCATTACACAACAAAGTAGCTTCTTCATACGGATAGAGAGCAACATAAACCATACTCTCAAAAAATGAATATTATAAATACATTTCTTCAAAAATAACTAACTTTTTGTATAAATCATAGTTAAAAAAGAATATAATATATAAACATAACTTACTTCCCCTTGATATCAAATTATTTGCTTCAACCTCTAACTCATTTTGCTTACTTTGCAATTGTGACTGTGGAACTATACCTTTATATTCAACATATGGCCTCTAAAACAAAACTTTCAATCATATTTACTTAATTGGTTTAAGAAAATAAACATAAATTTTTTTGCATTTTTTATTAAAAATCATACCCATCAGGGAAATGATAGCCTTTTACCGGCTCCAAATGGCGTAATCCCACCTGTCCCATACAAACATCAAATAAATGTCCAGCTGAGTCTAACCTGAAACAGTGGAGTTGCCACATAATTAAAATCCAATTACCCTATTAGGTTATATGAAGTTCTTCAAATTTTGATCCAAAGGTTCGAATTAGAGAATATATATATATGTTTGTCTCTTCTCTTCCTCAAGGCTTCCATCTTCATTAACACAATTATGAAAGTATTAATAAGGTCATTATTATTGGAGAAATGACTTAGCCAAAACTATTAGAACATTATACGCACACATTTTACATAGAATTAAGTTTCTGTCTTTATCATCAATAGATAGCAAAACATAAACTCCTAAACTGCCCACATAAAAAAAACATTTAAAAAAAGCCAATTACAATAGGAAAAAATCAAAATATACAATGAGAAAGGCAAACCATACTTAAATCATTATTGGAATACGACATCTAGAAGAAAGTATGTCGACTTACCACTTCATTGGGATGAAAAGAGTCAAAGAACAAATACACAGTGGAATTTTCACATACTTCATACTCTTTTATCCCTCCATATTTGTAACGCGTTCTTGATTCCTTTGATGGAAGCATGATTTCGAACACAAAATACAACATTACAGGAAAAATCGTCCAGATTTGAGATTTTGCATACAATTAAGGTATTATCATGCAGTTTATTAAAATATCTTTAATGGAAGAGTATACTAAAAATAGTTGGATAGAAGTAAATATGTGTGGCATGGTAACATGGTAGCATTTTTATACTGAAGTTGGAAGAGCCACACAAACATCAATTTGACTGAAAATGCAACCCTAAATGGGGTAAATCTCAATTTCACCAGAATATGACTTTCATTGCACGAGCTTGTTACCTACACAAATGGACACATAAATAAATATGTAATCAAGATCTATATAAATGATTAAAAGTAATAGTGATAACACATAAAATGAGGTTTTAGTAAAATTTGACCTTGTAATTTGAAGGCAGCAACTAAAATTTTAAGACCAAATTTTTTATTTCCTTGTATCAAAGAAGTGTCCGTTTTCTCAAAAATCAAGATCATAGAAAGAAGCTAAGTTTTTTTAGCCAATATATTATATAATATTAAACCATTATAAAAAATAACCACATCTATCGAGTGCTTGTTGAGTGTAATCCTAAAATAATAAACTTTATCAAGGTTCATGTAGCCCTACCAGTAAGATAATATAAATTAAGTTATGACATCAAAAGAGTTAACAAACTATTTGCATATGCAAACTCATAAAGCTTCTTCCTGCTTCCCTATTGGTTGCGTCCAACCTCTAAACCTCACTCATTCTTTTCCACTTGAAAGTCGAAAAAAGTAAGATTAGGGCAAACCAGACACCAAAAGGGGATGCAAAATAAAGGATGAATCGACCGGTTCCTACTGACTCCTGTCGATGCCGATATCGAATGGAATCGAAAGCATAACAGTGTTCAAATATTAACTGAGATATCTAGACTTTTTATAACACCACAAAGGTAATAAGGTAGATAGATACCTTCCATTTGGAATCCCATGGCAAATGACCTCATTGACAGACATGTGAGCATCATCTTTGTCCTAGCTGTGTGGGTGGAAAGGGATATTTGGTCCTCGAGTGATCTCAACAGCAACAATGTCAACCAACTATATGAAAAAAGGAGATAATTAAAAAACGAATTTGCAAAAAGGATCACCTTCAGTTCGGATTTATAGAAAATTTAAGTAGAAATTAGAAATTCAATTTTAACTTATAGCCCTAACTGACAGTTCAGAATCAAATCAGCGAGCATACAACTTCATAAATGAGAATGATCATTTAACTAACCTTTTTGACTGTCGGAGATGATGAGAGAATTGGGAATCTTGAAGATGAAACTAAAACTGAATTCAACAATACCAGTCGAGCTGACCAAAGGCAATATTTCTATGTGTTTGGGCCATGAAAAGTCGATGAATTTCATGATGAAATAAACAAAAATCAAATGAAAAGAAAAATCAAAATGAAGACCTATATTGATTACCTTATGGGTCGAACAAACGAAAATCAAACTCAAATGAAGACCCAAAAGTGGGAAAGACGATACCTGTTTAACATGAAGGTGGGTAAGGAGATAATGAGTTCGGTGACTTAAGTGGCGAAGGTGACAAAAGGCGACTGTCACAGTGAGGCAAATCGGTTGAACACTAGCGGTGAGGGTATACGCTTATCCGTCACTACGTCATTCGTATAGAAGGTGGATTTTAAACCGGTGTTTTTAGCGTTTCGGGCAAACTACATCCATCTTCGGATTCCATGGTTCACCAGGCTCGTAGAGCTTTCTCTTGGAAGATGACACTGCCTCGTTTCTTGTTATGGTGATTAGGTGAAGTAGGTGGAAAAAGGTAGAATAAAATATATAACGGATACATAGAGCTTGTTCAAAATCAGTTTTTATTGGAGCCGACTGAAAACCACCTCCGATGCGTAGATATACCACGAGGATTTGGAGCTACAAAACAAAGAATGAAGTCAATAAACATATGCTTTTCGGTCAATTTTGAAAACAAAAAATTAGGAGTTACCTGTATAAAAACTTTGAGATACAGAGGCGAAAGAGGGTTGATGGCCTGACCGGAGGAAAAATTAGGGCTTACTTACATTCATACCTTCAAAATCGAAGCCAAAATCGGGGGTATATCGAAGCAACAAATGCCTGTTGGTTTCAATCGAAAGAGTATACCGTCAGATTGAAAATGAATAGAAGAAGGTAGAGGAGAGGAATGATCGAGATGAAGCAGTGATTCTTGGAAGAGGTGATGACACCAATCGTAATGTACTTGGCTTACCTAGTCGGGGAAACGGTATGTTTATGAGGAGATAACATGTATGTCAGCAATCAAATAAACAACACATATTTAATAAATAAATAAATAAATAAAACAATCTTTGATATTAAAGGAGCTATTCTAAAAAAACTACAAAAAGGACAGAACTAATCATACGTAAATAAATAAGGGACTAATTTTGTTAACTCTTTAGAAAATTTACTGTTCCCAAGGAGAGACATTTTTAATATATATATATATATATATATATATATATATATATATATATATATATATATATATAATAATAATAATAATAATAATAATAATAATAATAATAATAATACGATTTGCTAAATCAATTTTTTTTTAAACTTGTGTCGAAATAATAGGTATAAAACTTGATGCGTTTATTGAATATAAGTTCATATAGTTGTTAATGTATGGTATGTAATCAGCATGTGCCTTTACATATCAAACATTATAACATATAAACAATAATTCTTTACAAAACATTTGACACAGCACAATTTGTTGTCTGTTTGCTTTCCGTTGATATATATTGATTTTTTTTATATATAAAAAATTATTGAGTTAGATTGATAATTTTTTTAGAAAATTATATTAGATACTTGTTTTTCTGATAAAAAGTTGAAAATACAGTCAATTTCTTTTTTTCTAAATAATATTTTCCTTATATTGTATACTAATCCAATTACCGCAAGATGGTATTTTTATTAGTAAAAACATATCATTGCCATTTTTATATAAAGGTTTACAACTGCTTAAATAAGTCCGGAAGAAAATAAAGAAAAATGTCGCTTTTGAAGCAAAAAAAAATGAAAAGAATGGTTCACCAATGGCAAGGAGAAAGCCATCATTTATATTGTGTGTGATATTAAAAATGACTTGTTCATGCTTTTTATTTACAAAATAATGATAGTAAGTCAATAGCCTTTTGGTAGTGCACGCCCTCCTTCTCTTCCACTTTACGCATTTTCATTTCAACCCCAAAAAAACTCCATCAAGTATAAAGGAAACACAACTTTTCTTTTTTAAAAATAATCATTATTTTTAATTTTTAATATATATATATATATATATATATATATATATATATATATATATATATATATATATATATATATATATATATATATATTCATAATTTTTTTTTTTGAATATTTATATTTTCTTATAATTTCAGCAATCCTAGTTGTGATTTTGATTTTCTAGAGCTTAAATAATGAGACTTAAAGTTGTTTAGCAGGATTCAAAATTTCAAAATCTCAATTTTGAAAAAAAATTTAAATTTTTAATATGATATTTTGTTGGAACCTTTTATATTGCGGTGTTGAATGATAAAAATAAACATTTAACTATCTGTTTTATGTTAAGTTAAATGTTTCAAAATAAAGATGCTTCATTCTAACCCAAATTGATTAGTTTGCACAACTTGGAAGAACATAATTTGTCATCACTTCAACATTTTTCTGCATAATACCAAATATTTACCTAGACTTTAACTCTTTAAGACATAACTTGATGCCTTTGAATCCTAATTTCAAAATCTCATTATATAACTAAAAAACATGTGCTTTCTTAATAGATTGGATACATAATGGATCAAAAGATTGTATAAGAAGATTATCATTTGACATCACATAACTGATCAAAATATTGAATCATAAAGAATTACAATTTCAAAGGTTGTTTGACACAAGATAACAAGCAATTATTATAATTTTTAAAGCAAGAACAAAAGAAAAAACTTGCTTTCGATGAGATCTTCCGGATTTTTTTACGTAATAGAAGATTTCAAAGATGTCTGAAGATCTTAAAATTCACGTCGCGATTTAGATATTATTCAATTTATTATGTTAATTCATTGAAATGAATTTGATAATATTTAATTTATTATGTTAATGCTTAACTAAAGATCCATGAGTATTGATAATGATTTTGTTATGTTAATGTAATTGAGTGCATGATCGATGATTAGATTCTGATTATATATCTTTAATCACAATGTTTATTAAATTGTTCAAACTGAAAACTGAGTCAACAGCATTGGCAATTGTGACTTGTGTAGTGATAACCTAGGTTAAATAGAATAGAATTGATAATATTATTTGTGATTGTTTCAAGAACTTGAATAGTTTGAGAGGTTGTCACTAACCTTGGGACTAATCATACATGTTTGGTCATTAAATAATATGAACAAATAGATCGAGTTTAAGAAAGTTATCATTGCTGGTGGATAACTTAGTATCATAGGATTAATGATACTAGCATTGAGTTAATCAACTTAGATATCAGTGAATGTTTATCACATTTCCATTACACTTCAAGTGAGTAAACCAAATTTCATTTTTGATCCGAAATTCTAATCAAAAGCATCTTTTACTTAATAGTATTTTGCTTATTTTAGAATTACTTTGTTTTAGTATTTCATTTAATACACTTCAATTCCTTTGGAGTTCGACACTCTAACTTACTTCAACCAATACTATATCCAATTAAGGTATACTGCCTGATGCAAATAGTCAGTTTAGGTTGTTAGGATTTATAAATTTAAAACTAGACTTGTAGTTTGAATTAAGTTGAAATTATTATAATATTTTCTGCATATCTATTGCACTTGTATTAGCTAATTGTCAAAAAAATTTGGTAATGAAAATAAGATGGATTCCTAGAATGTTAGGGATTGATTTGACTACATGTGTGCCATATATTTTTACATATTATGTGTTAAGGATTGTTAAATATCAAACAATTGCCTCTATTCTTATTCTTAAAATGATTTTTTATAGAATAATATATATAAAAATGGGATGTGAAGGTTTTTCTTTGATCGAGTTGTCTACCTTAGTAGCAAGCTTCATCCTTAGGGAAATTGAAGGTATGTGGTCTTGGCAATCGGAAGGATGAATATTGTTATCAGTTGCTTTGGTCCAATACTTTTTAGACAATAATTTGTTATATGTAGCACATCCACGAAATGTATTTCACAAGTTCTTCTCTTAAAAGGATTCCAGGGAATAATTGTTTGTGTCTTGAAGCACCTTTCATGAAACGAGGAGATGAATAAAACGTGTAACATCCCAATTTTTACAATAATTTTTATCATTTTTAGAACAAGATAAATACCATTTTCATAAAGTAATAATCCAAATAAAACCATTTTTCATAAAGATAATTCCTAAATCAGAGTGTTAATAGAAAAACAACGAGGAATCTCAACACATAAACTAATGATGTATGTACACAATCACACATTTGCATTCCTACGATCCTCATAAATACATAAAATAATTTAATCCATAATTGTAAACATAAAATTGGTCAGCACCTAGCCTCAGCATAAAGCTTGTCCGCCCCAAGTATCTTGGCCTTCAAAACAATGTCGGGTCGCCCTCAACTCACCCATAATATATATATATATATATATATATATATATATATATATATATATATATATATATATATATATATATATGGGGGGCGTACGAGGGTGAATGAAAAACCCTATATTTTTATGTTATACTCTATATAAGCACATAAAGTCTTTAGGGCTGGCCTCCTTACCAGCCTCCAAGTCCCCAAAAACCTAGGAATCGTACCTTAGCCTCTATGGTGGTTTTTTTTACATCATTATGTGCATCTAGTTGCATAAAGTTGTCACCTTTAGGGTTTACGTTCATCCATGTAAGATTTTATGTCCATTTGTTGATGGTAGAGTGTTATATTTTGAAGTTGGGTCTTTATGGGGCACGTGAAGTCACCAAGTCAGTGACTTTACGGTTGTAGACACTTATTGGGACTCAAATATCTGATTTGGAGTTCTGGACTTAAGCATTAAGAGCTTAATGGTGGATTTTGGCTTAATGGAGGAGTACGTTTGTAACACTAGCCAAAATAGGTCAATAACAATCATATGTGATTATGCTAATCATGTAATGTGATAAATGTACTATGTATTTCATGATAAACTCTAATACAAATATGAACTTTCTTTATGATACAACTCAAAGTATACGTCCATACGATTCCAAAAATATAGAGAACGTCTGAATCTGACTTCGCTTGAAGAAGTTATGATAAACTGAACACTATAAATCTCTATAATAAGAGGAATTTAAAATAGACTTAGAATTAGCTATTTAAGTCTGAAAGAGAGTTGTAGTACTCTTAAATACCTACGCGTGCATCTAAAGAACGTCAAAAACGGAGTTCAAATGTGAAAGTTACGACCTTCCGAAGATTCAGCTGTCAAAAACCCTAATCTAACTGAGCTCACGACGTGAGCAAAGGACTCACGACGTGAGAAGTCATTTATCCATATCTCGGAATCTAGAAGGTGTATGACGAGGCTACGAGGGGATCAGATCCAAACTCACAACGTGAACAAGGAGTTTTTCACGACGTAAGGAGTCACATAGCCACCTTCCGAAGCTAGGGACGTAAATGGCAAGTCTACGGGAAGAACATGCAAGACTCATGACGTGAGCCTTATGAAACTCACGACGTGAGTTTCTAAAATCCCTACTATAAATAGCAGGTCCGACTTCAGCCATTCTTACACCAAAACTTCTTCCCTTTCTCTCCTTTGCTGAGGCCATTTTGCATCCCGAGCCCCAACGATCTTGTACGCTGACCGTTTCTGCTTAGACAACATAAAATCACGCTACTAGGGTGAATTTCACGACCCCACTTTCTAATATTTCGGGGGAAAACGCATGCTAGATATTATAAATATGTTATTATTATGTCTATATAATAGTATATATTTATGATAACCGGGATATGATTGTTCTAAATATAATATTTTGAATATATACAACTATTATCAACTTATCATTATGTTAATTTACTAATGTAGATCTTGAGTTATACTTCGGATTCTATATATATGTGGTGCACGATATAATACCGAAGTTATATTCGAAAGTTCTATATGTTAAGTTATAAAGTATGTTGGTATTAATAGTTTTATGTCAAGATAAAACTGAATATGTTATATGTTGTTATTGTTAGTTTTATGTCAAGATAAAACTGGATATGTTATATGTTGTTATTGTTAGTTTTATGTCAAGATAAAATGGGATATGTTATATGTTTTTATTGATAGTTTTATGTCAAGATAAAACTAGAAACGTTATATGTTGTTATTATTGGTTTTAGGTCAAGATAAAACCTGGTTTTACTTCAAGATATAGCGGTGATACTGCCTAAATATTATGAAGTTAGAAGTAATGTTTAAAAGCATAGTCTAGTAACTTACGATTTTAGACATGAAGATGCTTTTGTTGTTAAAGCTATAGGAAGCCGTCAAAGTCTACATGAGTAATTGTATTCTTCAACTAAGATTGGGGATCTTAGCGGAAATCCTCTGAACTGTAACCGTTAATCCCGTGTGAGCGAGGAACTCATGTATAATTAGTATGCGGGTTGACCACCCCACTTGTGACTGTTAGCTACAGTCAACCAAAAGCAAGTGATGAACTATCCTTTTATTTGTTATTGTTCCGGCGTCGATGAAGCGTACAGTGTTGTTTCTCATGGTAAATCATGAATGTGTTTGTTTCTCATGGTAAATCATGAGTGTGTTCTATCAGAGGTATTATGTCATAGCAGCGGTTACAGGCTCATGGTAGCAAATTGTTAGAAACATTATACCTTGTCGTATACAAGTATTAATGTTAAGTATAAGTTTTCCCCTACTTATACCTTAGGATTAAGAAATGTTTAGGTATAATACTTAATTGATAAGTATACTATTATACCTAATATACATACTAAATGTTGGAGAGTTAAAATGATACTTTCAAAACTATACTTTTGAATGTGTGAAAATGTATTATTTTATGGAGTCAAAACCTGTGGACTCACCAACTTTATGTTGACGTATTTTTAAAATGCATGTGTTTTCAGGAACTTCAAAAGCTGGTATGTATTCTAACAGGAGAAGTTTTACTATTATCTTTCTATTCATTAAGAAGTATGCCATAGTCGTATATTATGTAATAAATACTAGGAAAACAATAATGTAACTTTCAATCATCAATAAAGGTATGTGTTTTCTTTAGTATGGTTCAATGTATGGTATATAACTGTGATACGAAAAATGACGTTACACTACCCGGTGTTTCCGCCGACGGCCGGGGTGTGACAACGTTGGGCGTACAAGTCTGTACCCGCAGCGTACAAGCCAAATAGCATGTACGCTTACCATACAACTGAGTACACCCCGTGTACTCAGTCAGGTGGGTTTTTCACGTTGGAATTTGGTTTGGGACATCTTTTGGGCCATGTTGTCTTGGGACATGTTGGGCCATCAGGTTCTGGGCTGATAATTATTTTTTGAGAAGGTGTGCAATGGGTTTAGGCCTATTTTGGAAAATCGGGCCATAGATTTGTTGGGTTTTGAGCACTATAACACTCCTATGGTGCACATGCAACCCTATATGCTTTGGATTTATGTTTTCTCTAATTATACATGCATATTTTCAATTTTCCAAAGCATACATCCTAACTAGCATACAAATTGGGATTTGAGGAATACAAGTAGTCAGATAACATACCTCTTAGAAGGACTTGTAGTTCTTGACTTTTGAAAGCTTGAGCACCTCAAGTGTGATGCCTCTAATGGTTCATAAACACCAATATGCAAGAGGAGGCTTGAAAGAATAATTTACTTAGCTCAAAATCGATTATGACTCTCTGAGAATCAATTGTGCAACCTATTTTGGCCATGAGGGTTTCCTTTTATAGTGTTAGGGTTACATCTTTGCAAACCCTAAAGACTTTTCATATTACTTAGGCTTCATGGGTTAAAACCTCCATGGACTATCCATGGACTATCACATTGGTTTGGCCCATCCTAAATAACCATGGACCATTAGCCCACACTATAAGAATCATTGATTTACATAATTAGTCCCCATATATTTAATTAGTCTCTTTTGATCACAAAATTAATTCCAAATTAATTCTTGATCAATACTAATTAAATAATATGATTTCATATTAATATATTATACTTGTAAAATATTAATAAATCATAAATACCCTTATTCTCAAAAGTCCATTCAATCAAATTGCACTGGTGAAGGCAACTCAAAAGGACAATGTTACAATTGGCTCAAGTACATCCCGGTTATAGTTATTTGCTTAGACACCAAATCCAACAGTCTCCTATTTGAATAACTCTAATAACTTTAACTGTCAATGCAACTTCAGGATCCGATTAGCAATCATAAGCTTTCAGAAGCCGTTGTCGAACTCTGGCCTAGTCAGTGACACGTCCTTTAGATAAGGGATCATATATCACTCTGCTCTCAAGATATCTATGCGGAAAAATACATGGAACATAGTCATACTTATTGTCCTGCAATTTATTTCCCGATTTCTGCTTCGTCTGACACAAAACATAACTGAACACATCAATTTAGTTCTGATCGGGCCCTGTACATAGTCAAAACTGAATCATCGAGGGGCCCAAGATATTGCTTTTAATCCTCTTAGGATAAAAGGAACAGATAAAGTTCGACATTATATGCTTGTACTAACTACTCATTAAGTCATCCACAATGATACGTTTTATAACATCAAGTTACCGATTTGTTTTCGTATCATCTATGCACAACCAACTCGTAGTCAACAAATCATATATCTTAGTTTGAAGATTATATGATACTATCGTCTCACAATCACTCATGATAAATTCCATGAAGTGATTCAGGTGAGATCGGGTTGAATCCAATACTCAAATCTTATTTTAGGAGCACTCATGAATGGTGTAGCGAACTTTTGCTATGTCTAACGCCTTAGACAATCTACAAGCCAACTAATGGCAGTCTAGCCTCATTACCTACTTCCAAAGTATGATCGACTATTGATGGTTTGAATAATCTTATTATTCGGGAAGTCAAAACGTGCAAAGTGAAACAAAAGAATAATACTAATCTTGTATGGCCCCAAAACTTTTGAGTATAAATAAAACACCTTTTATTTAATCACCATATTGATTACACATTATTCATTGTATATTGTTTCGATTTATCAACTAATACTTGAATTAAAACAATAGCTATCCCATGCTCCAAGCATGCACACTATGTTTACCTACGATCCTTACTTTATGAAATAGATCAATTGTAAACATTTCCAACGATACTCATTTCCCAATTCCAATTCCTTATCATAAGTGTAAGAGTACCAAGTTCTTGCCACTTACTGTAATTTGTTAGATTCTAAACTTATATGTAGTGATCCTTTTGTAATGACTATGTACACAAGTCACGGAGATTGTTACAAGACAATTCGATAGATCCGAAGTCTCATATTGAAAGCACATTCCTTTGAACATCCTTTTTGCATAAATGTTTCTAACTTTCTCATAGATTCTTAATATCCAACTCCCATTATGGAAACATATCCATATTTTTCATATGACAACTTAATGTTAATAGAATCCTGTCTATTCATAATAATGTCAATATGGTCCATCCATTACTATACTTCCAACTGTCCATAAGCAACCAATCTTTAGCGAACCTTGGATTGTTGTTAGCAATTTTTTAATAACTTTAGTCCTATCCAGATCTAGTCCTTTTTCCCTCTTAACGCCCTAGACATTTGGAAATTAGAACACATGAATATTATAGCATATGCAATCAATCCTATACTTGAAGCATATAGGATACGATTCATAATGTCTTACATAAAGACATGATGCTTGACCAGTCTTTTGCTATAATATTTCCATATATAGAATTTCCAATGTTGAAGCCTTTCAACATGGTATTCATATAAAACCTTGACTAAATTTGATTAAAATCTCAATTTAAAATTTTAGAATTGAAATGAAGTATAAGTTCCTCTCCCTTAATTATAGCAAAACAACTTTTCAACCCTGCAACTTTGGGAATTGAAAACTTTGTTTTCTATAATTAACATTGCTAGCTTGTAAAATTTACCATAATAATTATGCTCCCACTAGGATAACAATTATTTTGTTACTTGCATAATATTTATGCTCCCACTAGCTGTGACATAATTCTAGAAATCAGGTGGATAAGCCTTTATTGATTTTCTTACCGAAGTTCATATTTCTGACACGAGATGCTTTGATAAGTCTTTATCTAAGCTCACACACGTTTTATTAGAAAGCTCATATGTGTGTCTAAACAATTTTTACAGCAATAATTCTCAAATGTTTAGACCTTTTGCCATTTCTCACAATTCGAACTATGAAGATGGATGTCGTAGTCATAATCGAATTCGAGAATGCAAATATCACAATTTCTAACTCTTTAAAATCTACTTAGTTAAAGCGTTTCCTTATAATCATTTTCATGAATTGGAGAGAAACCTTATGACACAGATTTTTAATGGTGTATGTGTTCCTATCCATTTGAATTTGCCATAACCATAATCTCAAGATAAGGTTAGTGACAAATCCAAAATCATATGGACTGAACTTGTTCAATCTTAATTCCTTGCCACCTAGCAGCACAAGGGCCTACCATTGCTTCCATGTTGTAATGCAAACAATTGAGAACTCATAGAACTCACATACATAGTCACCCAACTAGAATGGGCACAGAAACACGAATATGTCAACACGATAGGTTACAAACCTCAAGTCCTGTACTAGTGATTAACAATAGGTTGACTCTTGATTATTTCTTAAAACTTTTCAAGATATTTAAGACTCCCACTGACCTCTTGACATATAAGTTTCTCTCTGTCAAGAACATCATTTGACAAACAAAGATTCAAGAGTCAGTGTGATTTCTTATCAAGACAAACACTATTGACAATCGGTCTTAGTTGATCTTTGTTTTATCCAAAACATTACAACTTACCAATTTTAAATGTACAAGAGTAGAAAACATTTTACTCAACATTTTCTGATATGCGACTCAATATACAATCTAGGAGGTTGACTCTAAGATTTGATTTTGGAACGAAGTATGATTCATCTTAATTGATTTAACCATTTCAACAATTCCTTAGAGGATCAAATTGTGATATGGTTTTCATAATCATTAAGATGATCATAAAACACGATACTCAAGTACTCTCTCATCTTTTCAGATTGAAGTAACTTTTATCTTTCTACCGACTTTGATTTTATTCGTTCTGCTATACATTGAGACTTTTTAATGACTCAGGATTATACTTAATCTTGTAAGCATAACCATATTTACTAAATTTAGTAAACCATAAGGAATAGGATTGTCTTTCTTTGTGGTGGTCCTGACCAACGCACAACCAAGTGTACCCGATCCTCTGGTCCTTCACTTAACTCACCTATATATGTGAACAAGGAATTAGCCCTAATTTCCCAAAGATGAAGGTTCTCATTCATCATAAAATACAAGTTGCATGATCCCAAGTTTCTGTCCAATTGAAACTTGGGTGATGAGAATCTTTCCTTATTTGGTAAATTTAGACACTACCACAAACGAAAGAATCAAATCCATATTGCTAAAACAATACAAACATCAATTTTCACATATGTCATTGCAAGGAAATATATAATAAGATAAAAAAAATTTCTTTATTTATATAATTGCGGAAAAACTTTTCCTTACAATGCAATTATAAATGAAAGTTATGTTATTACAAATTTCTCAGCAATCTATCATAACTCTTAAGCAGCAACTCAAAATCCGATCATCGAACCATGCGATTGAAATCCATCTTTTCATGATCAGACTCTGCATGCCTTTCTTTTAAGCTTCCTTTGATCCTACAAAATGTAATCTTATCACATCATGTATTAAGAATCTGCAGATAGGAACTTAATAAAGTTAGATAGTGGATTTACCTGAAGTAGAGTCAAACTTTTTGATCTTACCATTCTTATGATCCTTCAGGTAGATACGACAGCTTCGCAACCAATGCCCTTTCTCTTGCCAATAGAAACATATGGACTCTTTGGGAATGGTACATGTGACTATATCAGAATTAGCCTTTCCCTTTCCCTTGGAAAGAGAAATATTTTCTGGACTTCCAATGTTTCCATTGTCAATGTCCATGAAAGTTTCAGAAGTAGATCTTCTAATAAAATTTTCTTTACCAGTGCGCCAAATCATTGCAGACTCAGCAACAATAAGCAAATAAGTAAGATCAATAAGGGTCACGTCGCAGTCTGTCATATAGTAGTCTTTAACAAACTGACTATATGACTCGGGAAGTGACTGAAGAACCAAGTCAATAGCTAACTTCCTTGAGACATCAAATCCTAACATTCCCAGCATGTCAATGTGTGACTTCATTTCCAAGACATGTGTACACACAGATCTTCCATCTTCATGTTTGCTCACCAGTAGGGCCCGAGTGACCTTGAACTTTTCAAGTCATCGAACATGTGGGTCAAAGAGAATAATTGGAAGAGGTGGAGGAAGTGAAGTATGCTATTGTGGAATATCATCTTCATGTGGAAAGCCTTTTCTAACTGATTCAGGAAGACCATAGTTGTCTGACCTAGACATCTATAAAGGGAGAAATTCAAGTTCATTGATTTAAGTCCTTAATATAACACCCTAAAAGAAATATAAAGGCTAGGATCCAACACAATATTTTACAATTGTGAAGAGGGATTCCGTAATCCAATTGTAAAATATTTGAAGGTAGGTAAATGACGATTTACCAATTTCCACCATGAAAAATGAAACAGATTATTAAGTTCTAAATGGATTGAAATTCCTAGATTCTTTGAGATTCATTGAACTTTTCAATGTCATGTTTAAATCTCGATTGTTCCCTTCAAGTTTGTGACTGGGATAAGGTTACGGCCTATAAAATGGTTGTCTTATACATACATACGTATATATATATATATATATATATATATATATATATATATTAACTTTTAATATAATAATAGTATAAGGATTGAATTTTAACTTTTAAAACTCTAAGCATTGGAGTTAAATGTTTCAGTTGTGAGACTTTACAAATTCCGAAACTTGAGGACAAGTTTTGAAACTTTTCAAAACTCTTGGTTTCCATAAATTATGAGTTAATGTTGGTTTTATGAAAAGACTCTTGATTTTCCATAACTCGAGGACAAGTTATGGAGTTCATTAAAACATTTATGATAAGTCTTTTCATGTTCCATAACATGAGGACAAGTTATGGAGCTCATTAAAGAACATTTAAATCAATTCTAACAAGGAAAATTATCATTTAATTTTTTTTAATCATGATCTAAACTAACTCAAAGCAAAATAGTTTCAAATCAAATTATACAACTAACTAGCTTAACATATAAACTAACAAGAATTAAAAGAATTTTGACAACTATCTTTTGATGACTCTTGGAATTCGTAACTTATGAGTTTAATGTTATTTTAATGGGTGAGACTTTTCATTTTCCATAACTTGAGGACAAGCTATGGAGGTCATTAAAATTATTTAGATAAATTTTTCAACAACTAAAACTATCATATAATTCAAGATTGATCTATATAAACTCATAAACAAGATAATATAAAGTCAAAATTTTGCAAGCAACTTTGTTTATCATATAAAACAATAATTATCTTAAAACTTTGACAATTATCTTGTGATTGGATGAGCATAATCACTACCATATCATAAAAACATATTTAATGATGTAAAACAATTTGTAGTAGTGATTCCAATCCAATCTAGGCCAACAAAACTCGAAATTCTACAACCAGAGCCATGGACTCAACGAGTGCATGAATTAACTCGTCAAGTTGCCCTTGTTACTGAGTGGACTCGGTGAGTTCATCAGTCAGAGGCCAGAAAATTAACAAGCATCAAGTATAACATAAAACAATCCTAGGCTCTGATACCACTGTTGGGTTTTGAGCACTATAACACGCTTATGGTGCACATACAACCCTAGATGCTTTGGATCTATGTTTTCTCAAATTATACATGCATATTTTCAATTTTCCGAAGCATACATCCTAACTAGCATACACATTGGCATTTGAGCAATACAACTAGCCAGATAACTTACCTCTTAGAAGGACTTGTAGTTCTTGAACTTTGAAAGCTTGAGGACCTCAAGTGTGATGCCTCTAATGGTTCACAAACACAAATATACAAGAGGAGGCTTGAGAGAATAAGTTACTTAGCTCAAAATCGATTATGACTTTCTTAGAATCAAAGATGCAACCGATTTTGGCCATGAGGGGTTCCTTTTATAGTGCTAGGGTTACATCCTTGCAAACCTTAATGACCTTTGATATTACTTAGGCTCCATGGGTTAAAACCTTCATGGACTATCACATTGGTTTAGCCCATCCTAAATAACCATGGATCATTAGCCCACACTATAGGAATCATTAATATAGATAATCAATCCCCATATCTTTAATTAGCCTCTTTTGAGCACAAAATTAATTCCAAATTAATTCTTGACCAATACTAATCAAATAATATGATTTCATATTAATATATTATACTTGTAATATATTAATAAATCATAAATAACCTTATTCTCAAAATTCCATCCTATCAAATTTCACTAGTGAAGGCAACCCAAAAGGACCATGCTACAATCGGGTCAAGTACATCCCAATTATAGTTATGAGCTTAGACACCAAATCCAACAAGATTGAGCCTTGGGTGGTTTAATTAGCCTTGTGGATTATTAGGTTTGGGCCTAAGTCTTAGTCCAAAGGTGAAGGGTAAAGTGGTCATTTACCCTAGTAATGGATTTATGGATATGGCTTACGACCCCAATGTTGATTACGTGTTGTTTTGATCTTGATAGTTCGTGGATCTGTCAGCCAGCAGCCAAGGATTTTTTATATGATTCGACAGTGCGAGGTGAGTTTTCCTCACTATATTTTCGGGTTGAAGGAATCGAGGCCGACCCATTGGTTGGGTAACCTGATATTCGTTGATATGTTGAATATGGAATTGATGTGCATGCTAGTTTTGATATGCTAGTTTGTAGATTTGTAGGGCTACTTGTGATTCTATCTGCATAATTATCTGTATATGTTGTTATTTGTCGAAATATTGTGTTGGGTTGAGGTCGTACTGAGGGCAGAGTAGGGCATGCTAAATTCCTACTGAGGGCTCAGGTGCATTCCAGATATGAGTTGAGGGCCGGCTAGGGCATACCAGACTCATATCGAGGGCTCAGGTGCATTCCAGATATGAGCTGAGGACCCGGTTGTATGTCAGACATGTACCGAGGACTTGAGGGTATTGGAGCATTCCAAATATGAGTTAAGGGTCAGGTAGCTCATGCCAGAATCACATTTAAAGCTCAGTAGCATTCTAGATACGAACTGCGCACCAACTGGTATAACAAAATCGTATTGAGGGTTGAACATTGGTATTCCAGTCTGATGACTGATTGGGTTGGGGAGCTAGCCAGGCATAAGTTGTGGGCCTAAGGGCAAGCCATACTTATGCTATGGTCTCAAGAGCAAGCTAGATATGAGTTGTAGGCCTGATAGGCAAGCAATACTCACACTGTGGGCCCAAGGGTAATCCAGTCTTTTAGCTGTGGACTCATTACAGTACTTTGGGTGAACTCACTATGCTTCGTTCTTATAGTTTTGTTTATGGTTTCAGGTTCTTTAGATGATTTGTGGCAAAGAGAAGGTGTGACCATACAAATCCTTGGTTTTACAACGGAATGGATCTTAGGAGACTATGATTTTAAACCATGTTTTGGAGATAATGTTTTTGTAAACACTTTTATCAATAAATGGGTTGTTTTGAAAAGTTTAAATTTGTTGAAATTTTTGGAAAGTTACAGTGCCACTTGAATGGCTTTCCCATTTCCTCGAGATAAAAATGTGAAGCTTCTTGAAGTATTTATTCATCTCCTTGGCCGCTTCTCCGTTGGGTTTTTAGGTTGTTGTATAGCCCATTCATTTTTGAAACGACCTTCGCTATATCTTAAAACTTTGAATTAAATTTTTGGTTGGTACGGTACTCGTCACCTTTTCCCATCTCCACCCGAAACCTCTCTAGAATGTGAAGCTAAAAATGATCCGCCGATTGTGCATTTCCCATCGCCAAATCCTATGAAATGCCAACCCAAGCTTTTACCATAATTAGCTCTTCTTGTGGAAGCTATGGTATCGTTCTCTGTCTTCCCGGTTATGAAACACCCTCCTGTAATTTTTTTCCTTTGCGGCGTTGGGGGGGGGGGGGGAGGGTGGTGTAGGCTGAATTTTTCGTACAATCTCTTCATCCAACTCATCGATGTTTTCGTATTGTGGTTAAGATCGAGAGGGTTGTGTTTGGGATTAGGGTAGGGTTTGGGTTTGGGTTTGTGATTGAAAGAGTGGGATGTGAGTTTTTGGTTGATTAGGTGAATGTTGATCAGGAAAAACAACAAAGTTTGAGAACATGTTAAGAGTTACATTTGAAACTTGGATCAGGTAATATTGTGTAACATTCTGGTATTGGAATTATAGTGGAGATTGAATGGGTGCATCAAGTTGGGGATGATAAACCCCTTGTGATGAATCAATAGCGAAAATGTTTCGAGTTGGGGTGCTTGAACTTGAAACATTGTTTTTTTTCTTCTATCTGAGATTGGGGTTTTATTGTCAACAATCCTTTTTTTTTTTAAGAAAATAGAAGGAAATTGATAGAAAAAGGTATTGGTTTGATGGTTAAAGGGTATGGGTATTTGTAAATGCTGTAGAGGTTAAAAAAATAAATTGAATTGAATTTAGCATATAGCCATTGAAAGCAAAAAATAGAATATATATATATATATATATATATATATATATATATATATATATATATATATATATATATATTTAATTTCCTACCGTTAAAAAACAACCAAGTAAAAAAAAAGTAAATAAAAAAATTGGATTCCAACCAATACGGGGAAGAGAGAGACTGTAGCAACCCGTCCCCCCACCTCCTTCCCGCACGCCCTTTCCCTCACCGGCGGTACGATATTCCAGTAAGCGGGAAGAGTCCCGCCCTTTTTTAGTTGACAGTTTTTTAATGGGAGGAAATTAATATATATATATATATATATATATATATATATATATATATATATATATATGTTGGGTTATGAGCAATACATCAATCCTATGGTGTACATGCAAACCCTAATGTTTGGATCTAGTTTTTCTAGTTGTACATGCAATAATTATCCATGACTTGCAAACCCAAATCTAGCATACAACAAAACTCAAAATCAACATAATTAAACTAGTAAGAATGTTACATTTGATTGTTGCTTGAAGCTCTTGAGCTTTTGAGAACCTTAGCACCTCAAATGTTGTGCCTCTAATAGATCACAAACACCAAAGCAAGTTGGAGAATCTTAGAGAGAGAGGGGGAGGCTCAAAGTCAGCTCTATGATCTCTAGGGTTCAAGTGGTAGCAGAAATTGTGAAGCCTAGGGTCCTTTATATCGGTGAGGAATTAGGGTTTCAGTCAAAGTCCTTATCTGATTGCTTAGGCTCTAAGCAGCCCATAAGAACATTCCAGAAACAAGCCCTTGGACGAAATCTTATGGGCTATCCATAAGGATTTTGTCCACTCCCTATCTTTAGGGTTTCCTCAACTCACTTTGCAATTATCCAATAATTACAAGTTCAGCCCCCTTAATTCAATTAACCTCTTTTCACCACAAAATTAATTCTAAATTAATACTTGAGTACATACCAAATATAGTTATGAGCTTAGACATTAATCCAACAGTATATATATATATATATATATATATATATATATATATATATATATATATATATATATATGGGGATAGAGAATATACATTACAGCCCCACCTAAGCTTAGGTACTAAACTTCTAAAATATGTCGTTTTAACATGCTAGATATACCCGGTTTGGTTTCACTTGGTAAATATATCATCCTCCACAACATTTGTTTCTTTCATTTTCGTTTTATCATCCCTGTTTTCTTTCCTCAATTATCATTTATTACTTCACCCAAGTGAGCATTACTAAACCCTAAACCTAAAACCTAAACCCTAAATTTAAACCCTAAACCCTAAATCTAAACCCTAAACCTTATTGTGTCGATCTTGAATTTATATCTTGAAGTATTAATCATGAATCCATTAACCGTAATCTTTATATAGTAAAACAATGTATTTTCAAGAGGTTTAGTACCTAAGTTTAGGTGGGGCTGTAATGTATATTCCCTTTTCCCTATATATATATATATATATATATATATATATATATATATATATATATATATATATATATATATATATATATATATTCTTTTTTTTTTTTTTGCTTTCAATAACTATATACCAATTTTTTTTTTAACATCTATAAATACCCATGCCCTTTAAGCTTCAAACCCACACCTTCTTCTGTAAATTTCTCTCCACTTTCTTCAAAAAAATGAATACCAACAATCAAACCCCAATCATCGATAGAAGGAAAAAAAATAATCCAATGTTTCGAGTTCAAACACCCCAACTCGAAACATTTTTTCTATCGATTCATCACAAGGGGTTTATTGGCCCCAACTCGCTTCTCCCACTCACTCTCCACTACAATTCCAATACCAAAATTTTAGGCAATATTACCGGATCCAAGTTCCAAATGTAACTCCTAACATGTTCTCAAACTTTGTTGTTTTTCTCGATCAACATTCGTCTAATCAACCACAAACTCAAATCCCACTCTTTCAATCTCAAACCTAAACCTAAACCCAACCCCAATCCCAAACACATCCCTTTCAAAGTACATCAATCAAAACAGACGAAAATATGCTCTAGTGGTTACACAACTTCATCCGATGCTCAGGTTGGTCTAGATTTAAATGAGAAGGACGAACTCAAATTAGAAGAAATTGCCCGACCGATGGGTAGGGACAAAGCAAAAATGAAGGGAAATGAGACTTCTTCGAGTGCATTGGATTTCTGCATGGACGTGGACGAGATGCGAAAATTGTCGGAGACATTTTATCAATATAATCTTAATTTCGTTGAACGTTTCGCGTTCGACAAAAAAAAAACAATGAGAGCGCAGAGAAACAAGAAAATGAGGATATGAGGTTTTTAATAGAAAACACTGATCATCTTTCGGGACCGGCACTCAAGCTTGTTTTGAAGAAAAAGGAGAAGATTATGAAAAAATATTTTCTGTAGATCGTTATGTTTTTTTACAATGTAGTTAGTTAGTCAGTTTTTTTTTCATAGTTATTTAAATCTTTGTTTTCTGTAATTTTTATTTTAATTAATGAAGTGGTTTTTATTTTTAATTAATTTTTATGTTTATTATTCATTTAAAAAAATTATAAATTCTCAAAATCAATTATTTTTTATTTTTTATTTTTTAAGTAGTGAATGAAGCTTCCCACACACAAATTGGATTTTGATGAGAAAAAGAAAAATGAAAAAAATGATACGGTGACAGAGATAAAATGAGGGTAACACATACCCCAACCTAATAGGCTAATAAGGTGTCCCCAAAGTGTAGTTATTTAGTTAAAATCTCTAAATATTATTAAAAGAGAACCTTTAATACATCAATGAAGCAATCATGACCATTGATTGTATCTCAATCATATGATTTTCACCCTTAGATCTAATAGATGACATCATCTTCTCCAAATAGAATTCAAACATTTAATTATAGAATCTTTAAATTTAGCAATTATATTTCAAAAACAATTACATTTAATTATAGAATCTATTCATACTTTCTAAAATATATTTCGCAATTCGAGCATAATTACATTTAATTATAGAATCTTTAAAATCAGCAATTATGTTATCAATTGAAGCATATTATTCTATTTATATATGAAGTATCAGTTTCTCTATAAATCTGGCCAGAAACATGAATAGCCGCCTATTTTTCTCCTCTATTTTTTTTCTCTTAAATGATAATTCCCTAATACTCTTCGTCTACATGCCAATGGTTGTGCTTCAATTAATGTTTTGTGTGTTCATAACAAAATGTAGCACCATAAGGTGATTTTTTGGTCATGTATTCTTAGATTTTGCATGTTGCCTCTTCCTTGCATCTCCAATTATCACACATCTGTTTTAGCTTCACATAAATCTCTACAAAATGAAGCAAACATTTCCTTCAAGGCATCTTTTGAAAATATGTCATCATTAACCGTAATTAATATTGTTCATAATTTAACTCCTTTATTTATAGTTTTTGGCTTCAAAAGTCAAACTTGTTTAGTTTTTTTCTTTTTAAAAAGCTCATTAAATAAGCATATCAATAATTATGTTATCTTTAATATATATTAAAACAAAAATCTTATGACATCATCTTAAACAATCTGGGCCATTGATTGTATTTCAATCTTATGTTTTCCAGCATTAGATCAAATTGCTGACATCATCTTCTCAAATGGAATGTATTTAATTCCAATAAAAACTTTCCAATTGTCAAACAAAATTAACTTAAATCCATTGAAATGGAATGTATCTAATTCTAATAAAAACTTCTCATATTTTAAATCTTGAATTTCAGTTATAAAGATTTTAAAATGGTCAACTTTAAAAACATATTACTAAAACTATTTCAATTAAGGCATTAAATATCAACCATTAATATAAATCCATTTATATTAGCAAATCATTAATATAAAATCAATTTTTATTAGGAAACCATTAATACCAAAAAATCAAATTCAAATTATCACATACA
The DNA here is from genome assembly GCF_051521515.1 of Lactuca serriola. NCBI lineage: Eukaryota > Viridiplantae > Streptophyta > Magnoliopsida > Asterales > Asteraceae > Lactuca > Lactuca serriola. The sequence continues at coordinate 76,357,252 of NC_136414.1, forward strand.
TATACGATTTATCCTTGAATCCGTGGCTCACATTTATTTTCAATCATTGTTTTTCTTCAAACATTCTCCTTCAACATCATTCTTATTGCTTATAAATTTGATCATTATTCTCTGCTTCAAACCTCCGTTGTCGTGCACTAGAAGGTCGGTACCTTCTTTAGCCTTTTTATATTTTTTTTCGATTATTTTTTTGTTCCTGTATCAAATATATGTATTCATATATTTTGATTTTCTTTGTCACAACTTACATGAAATCGATTAACAACTTTTCTGAAACTTTTCAAATAAATAGGAAAAACTATTACGTACCTTTAATTCAAAAAAAAATGTGCTTTGATGGAAACCAGTTAAAACATAAGTATTTTGATAGAATGAAAAATGCACCCTACCCATTTTCCTATTCATGGTAATCAATTTTTTGTGTATTCATTTAGCATGATACTTCCATTTTTTTAACCGAATGGTAAATCATTAATTTAGTATGTATAATTTTCATTAGAAGTGTAAATCAGTAATTTAATTTAAACATTGATCAAATCGTAAGTCGCTACTATTTATGTTTGTTTGATTATCTCAACCTGGTTACTGATTTTGATTTTATATAATATCTTAAATTGTTGGGTGAATTACAGGGATTGCAATCTTGATATAGAAGTTACAAAATTTGTTAAGATAAATATGTGGTAATACCGAATCGAAAATAGAGGATAAGGGTATAATAGGAATAAAGAGATATATTTTAGTGTTTGAATGTAAATTAATATCCTAATATGATGGTTGAATTACAACATTTCTAACTTTAAATTGAAATCATAACTAAAGGTTATTGATATTGTTAGATGAATTTTTTTGAAATGTTAAGTACGATTTTAAGGTTTAGGGAAAAAAGATAATTTTATTTGTCATAGAATAAAGAAGAAAGATTCAAATTTACCTTTTGAAAGTATCAATAAACTCCTAAATTTATGTGATTTATTTTAATTTGATTGCAAATTAGATGCAGGAAACCTTTAAGTAAGGACACATAAGGGCAAAAGAGTAATTTGACTTAGGAAACTAGAAAAATATTGGGCCGGAAAAGAAATTCAACAATAGATATTGATATGACACCTATACTAAAATGATTTTTTAGCCTGATACCTCCATTTTTTATTTGAATGCTAAATCATTAATTTAGCATGGACTATGTTCATCAGAAGGATAAATCGGTAATTTAATTTAAAAATGGATCAAATTGGTTGTTGTTACTATTTATGTTTGTTTGACTATCTCAACTTGGTTACTGTTTCTGACTTTATTGTCGAATATAATAACTTCATATTAAACCATTTTTAGGAATGTACGCGTAAAGTACATCGTTATAACATTTTTAACAGTGACCCGTTGTGATTTTTTCGTGTTGTAAATGTCTTTTAATTTATTTTTTATTCACTATTAAGGTGATGGATTTTATAAGCAATTTAATCCAAAAAGGGTTAAACTATAATTAATCTAATTTATATATGTTTCTGTATAGTAAATACAACCTTTCAAATATTGTTTTCTATGACTAACAAAGTTATGTTTCTATTTTTGAAATCTCATAAAACATCACGTAAGGTTATTTTGGCTTAACATATTACATCATTAAGTCAAACAAAACAACAATGTATAATTTTTCATATTAAATGCTTAACCTAATAACTTGTACTCGATCCTCAGCAACCTCTATAAACTGCAATAGCTATGTTATTTTTGTACAAATTATAGCAACATACTTACAATGAAAATAGAACTTTTAATTTAAACTACAACTTAGTTTTTTATCAGTAACAACAATATACAACACTGAATATCAACATTCTTGCCTACATATTACTACATGAACTACATTAAAAGTAGGCTAAGAATTTAGAATCTAAATTAAGAATGATCTTATTTCCTTAAATATAAGATTTACAGTATTATAGACAAATTTTTTATTTGATTCTTAAATTTTCTATGTGGTCATTTTTATATGTTAGAATCAAATTGCATAATTACAGTTAACATGTTTTTATTAAACTTTCTATGTAAGTATGAAACAACAATAAGTATATTTTTGAAGAAACATTGTTCAAAATAATTTGGATAATCTAAATACATGTTAATTTAGTTCATTTCATATACCTTGCTGTAATATTTGACTTTTTGTCATGTTACATTCTAAATACATGTTTTTGATTTTTTTTCTAGATTTTTAGCATCATGTGTTTTTGATGTTTGCAACTTTGTAGTGTTACGTGTTTTTTTTTGTCTCGTCCTTAGGTTTTTCTATCTCTGATAGGGCTTCATTTTATTATTATTATTATTATTATTATTATTATTATTATTATTATTATTATTGTAAACTATCAATTCAATCTATTGCACTTTGTTATGACTTTTATCAGTGTGATAAGATTCTAATAAATTGTCAATTTCTTGATTTTTTAGAAAAATATGTTCTAACTAGATTATCATCTACTACTGTGGTATTCTATTTTGTTGATTAAGCAATCTATGATTTGGCTATGATGGTTTTTACAGATTATGTTTGGATTGATAATTGTTCCTGTCATCAAAAAATACTGTGACAACCCAAGTTGTCCCGTTACATTTCCCCGTTACCGTTAACGAAATATTCCAGTTTATAAAAGTTCCGTTAATTGGAGGTCGTCACTTAAATAAACATTACAATTATTTATGTTTAATAGGCCGTTTAGTCGTGATAAAAGGAAATAAAAACACATAACACATATTTCCATTTAGTTGGAAAAGCTAGTTTTTATTATTACGACCACTAAATCGGGTGCGACCAAAAGCCCCGTATAACGACAGTATCGGGTAGAATCCCACTGAGCCCCAACTTCAACCCCTATATAAGGGTGAGTGGAGTCCATTGGAGACTTTTTACACTCTCCAAACTCTCTCTCTACGACTCTTTCCTGAGCCAAAAATCGTCCGTTTCGAGCCCCAAACGAGTAGGTAAACTATCCTAACTCGTTGTATAACTTATCTAGCGTACAAATTCAAGTTTAAAACATAAAATAGGGACAACATCATGAGTTTACGGCCCAAGAACACTCTTGGGCCGTGAACACCAATTAATGGGGTTTTTAAGCCCCAAAACCCCTCCAAATTGTCCCTAAGGCTTAGATATGACTTGTAGGCTTATGGAATCGGACTTAGAACACCTTGATCTGGCATTTGGAAGAGTAAACAAGAGTTTACTTCCCAAGAACATGCTTGGGCCGTAAACTCCTCTTCATGGGGAGTAAACTCATTTTTGTGTGTTAAAAATGCCCTTAAACACACCAATGGCCTTGGATTAAATTCTAGAATCGACCAACAACAAGCTAGGGACCTTAAATGCAATTAAAACAACTCCATAAGGAGTTTAGGGCCGTAAACCCCTCATGGAAGGGTACCTGGGCCATAAACTCCCACAAAGGGGTTATTTGGTGCCTTAAACTCCCCATTTGACTTAGAAAAATGCTTAGGAATTTATCCACTACCACTTAAGCCCTTAAAACACCAAAAGAAAGAGGGTATAGGAGCTTACGGCTGTAAACTCCTCAAGGGGGCCATTTGATGCTCTAAACCCATTCACACATTTGATATTTAAGTCTAGCAAAATTCCACAATTGAAATGAGGCCTTTAAGCATCCTAGAACACCCTCACCATGAGTTTACGGCCGTAAACTCATGGGGAGTGTCCCAGGGCCGTAAACACCTTATGGTGAGTTTAATCTTGGAGAGTAAACTCCATTCCCTAGCCATACACACCTTTAGACGCTACCCGGGACACCCAAACACTTATCCAAAGTGTTTTCCGCTCCTTTGAGCGCGTGTATTTGTTTAATTAGTATTAAATATACTAATTGTATGTGAACATATGTTATCATATGTTAAATAGGTCATTGTGTGTGTGTTCGAGTCCTTGCATGACACCGAACGTCCAAACGGCACCTTCGTCGGACCTACTTACACCAGGTGAGTTCATACCCCTGAACTTAGACACCTAATCCAACTTGAGTTTAGCATGAGCGCTGGTAGATACTTGCAGATACTTGAGTTTAGCATGAGCGCCTTCAGCCCTTGAAGATGAACGATTACCAAAATGCAAGCAATTGTCTGTCCATGAACTAACAAACTTTTCTTTCCACGGCAACTATGTGTTTCTTATATACTCAAGTGCAACTTTTTTCGTCTGATACAAGAACTCAAATTCAGCCCAATTATTCTCAAAAATAGTTGGTGTAATTGAACATGCTGCATTTGTCCAACCTGACATAAAATTATTAAACTCATCACCATGTTCAAAATGCTTCTTGCAATTTGCTAACACATGCTTTTCGATATGCCAAATACACAAAAGGTTTCTTGTGTTGGGAAATACCATCTTTATGGCATTCATTATGCCAACTCTCTATCAGTCATAATAACGGACGGGTTACAATTTTCAAGAATCTTCTTAAATGCATTTAATGCCCAAATATAACTATCTTCATCATCTTTCTCCAAAAAAGCAAACCCAGAAGAAAATGAGGTATTAAAGCATGAAACACCAATGATGTCAAGGAGAGGCATGTGGTATTTTTTTGTTTTGTATGTGTAGTCCATTACAAAGATTGTTGAGAAGATTTTTGCTAGTTTAATTGACAAAGGATGTGCGATGAACAAATGGGTTATATGCCCTACTGTATTATATAAAATATCATAAATAAAACCCCTTTTTTAAGCTCTTCAAATAAGGAACTAACCATTGATCGATTTTGCAACTTTTCCTTACAGAGTTTTGCCTTCAGGTTGTATATAGTTCGAGAATTAGCCGAAAGGTTTTCGTTTCTCTAACGCAAAAAAGAAAGAATTTGACTTGGGGGTATGCCAGAAAGTGACATGTTTTTGAGACTTTGTACGTCATCTAATGATAATCGACGAAATGATGGATGCCCAAAGATATCAGTAGACGGTTCATGGTTAAGAGTTAAGTTTTTTGCATTAACTACCCAAGAACCGTCAATTCCTTTTTTACCTACAATCTGGAAGGGGCATTTGATCAAACGAGATCCGATGTTCCTCTTTCTTTTATCACTAATACACAATCTATCTCAATAGGAACCTCCCCGGTCACATTGCAACTTGACATATTGTCTTTACTTGAATCTCGAATAGATAATGTATATCCTTTAGTGTAATAAAAGTTTCGTACACTCTTTAGCAATTCATCATATGATTCAAATTTGGAGTTCGCTAAATATTGTTATTCATTTTCGATCATAGGACTTGATGAATCTATTACAATGATGCCTAAAGCATAATATAAAACATAAATCAAGTTAGTAGTTAGTTTATTGTAACGGTGCATATAGCATAATATAAAACATAAATCAAGGAGTTTAAATCTTTTTTCTTGGTTATGGGTTTATAGAAAATATGATCGGCTTTTAAAATTAGTAGTTAGTGCACTGAAATGGTGTCGATGACAGGATATAAAGCATAAATAAAATAGGTTAGTATATGGTTAATCTTCTTTGGCATTAATTATACCTGCATGTTGAAGGAGGTAGGTTTTTACTTGTTTATATAACAATAAAACAATTATCAAAACATGAAACAAATTTGCAATATTTTATAGTAATTTTAATCACGTACATATTCATATACTAATTAGATTCGTTTTAGGTGTTAAAGGTCTAGTAGCTATGCTAACACGTACACCAATTTTATAACCAAATCCTTAATCCTAGTAAAATCCCATTTTGCAAAATCAATGTTTTCATGCAATACTATCACCAAGTATAGATATCAATGAATATACAGTGAAAAACTTATGAAAGCCTCATGAACTCCTGATAAAAACAAACATAATATAATATACACATAAGAACCCTAATATAATCAAATAAAACCAATAATATAATATAATTAATACCTGTAAACTGCTTAGTTTATTACAGATTCAACCTTTTCAATGCCGACAACCGGCGACCGACGCAAACAAAGAAACGGCGTTTCTTGAACGACAACTAAGGAAGACAATAAATCATCGTTTGGAAAGAAGAACCACGTTGACATTGTTGGAGATTTTTATCTGTCTTTAATATATATATATATATATATATATATATATATATATATATATATATATATATATATATATATATATATATATAAGGGCATATATGTCAAAACAATTACTTTTAAGTGGATGGATAAAAATAGAAGTGGATATATCACCTCCCCATCTATATACGTGTAAATGGCATGCATACGTTCTAGGCATTATTTTCAAACACATTCATCATCTGACTTTTGATTATTGATTAGGATGGAATAATCATGGTGATAAATGGTGATCTAAGAACCATGAAGTTACTTTGGGAAGAACATATGAGTGTTAATACTTTAGTTATCATTATAAGGTTTTAGATTATTGAATTACAACATAGCTAATGTTTAATGTAAATAAATATACAAATAATTATGTTACGTAGATTTTAAGCTATTTTGTTTATGAGATAATATTAAATCCTTAGTCTGAAATACTGAATCATATATGCGGCCATTTTAATCTTGTTCAAAGGATACTATAGTTTAAGATTCTAGATTATACTTTCAAAGTGTTTGAACCTAAATATTATCATAACATTATTTAGGTATTTATTGATTGAAGAGTTACGAGGCTTCGTCTTCGGGTTGATATAAGTACAAAAAATCAAAGTGAGTTAATTTCGTGGTTTTCGAAGTACATTGTTAGGAGAATGTCATATGTTAGATGAAATGGAATGAACCTAGTTACCTAGAATGTATGTGCCCCATTTTGCATTGAGTAATGTGCAATGGATGTTATATTGCTTTATGTGTAAGTGAATTCAAGATATTTGCATTTTAGTTTCTTATTTGTTTGATGTGAGATGCTTGATAATGTCATGTTAGATCGAGTGTTGTACATAGATATTATGTGATGTGAGCATTTCAATATTTGTTTGAAAATATTTACCTAAGTTGTTTTAGCAAAAACATGCTAGTATTATAAAACCATTATTGAAGTCTTGTGTATGAAAGTGATGTGTGATGTAAAGTGTAATATTTAAATAAAATTTTTACATGTTTACAAGAAAATGAAACCTTAAAGAAGTAATATATTTATAAAAGAAAATTCATAATATTTTCATGATTACTTGAAGGGGGTAAAAGTGTAACTTCTTAATTGATTAATTATTATTAAATTAAAAAAGGGGAATATAGTAGCGGGGTGAATGGTAGTAACCTAGACATAGGTATATACCCTATTCGGATTATTGCGAGGACCCGATGGGTTGAACGACACCAATGGAAAAAGTGCTTATGCTAAAGCAGGGTCGAATGGTTTTTCTTGGAGATCATTCGAGACATGGTCTGAACGGTGGGTGGCTAGAGTGATGTTGGTCTAGTGGTGGGGCCAGCGCAAACATCACGTGGGATTCGGAGGCGTAACGCGGTGGAATTAGCATCATTTGTACCAATCCTTAACGACAGTGCATGTATACGTATGCACAATGTCGGAGTAGCGAACGTAACGCACTGGGGGCAATGATTACGGGTGAGATTCACGCCTCACCTAGTGCATTGGGTCGTGTCGGTAACGTTAGTAGCCAACGAGATACTTGCCATGGGGTTGTGGTGAATGAATAGACCTTATATAGGAAGTATTACTATAATAATTACAATGGTAAGAAGCGGTGAGTCATTATTAAAATAAAGCATAGATAAAATATTACTTAATATTTAACGGTGAGAAGTTAGAAAATTAGTTAAAGCCTGAATGAGGAGAGTAACTAATAAAAAGAAGCTCTAAAAGAAGAATAAAATAAATTGAGTTAAATAGTGTTTAATATGTGGTGTGATGTTATTATGTTTTGCTTGTGAGTCTTTAATTGTGTGGGAATGTTTTGTGTGATCCATTTATGATATGTGTGTTCTTTTAACACTAACTCACTTAGCTTATGCTAAAACTTGTTCTTTGCTTGTTGATTGTTGTGTATTAGAACAAGTAGCTTGACATGATGCCTTCGTGAGGATGGGAACTCTTTGGGTAGTTATATTTAGTATCTTTAGATATGATACCATTTGGACATGTTGGGTTTTCATCATTTTGTTTTTGTGCCACTTTAAATTTTGATGGGTTTGTTTTGACATTAAGGTAACATTGGTGATGTTTTTTCTTTGAAATATTCATAGTAAGTCTTCTACAAACATAATCTGTTAAAAGTTGTTTTTTTTAAAAGACAAATTTTGGGTGAAAAATCATGATGTTACAGCATACCCCCAGAAGGAAATGGGAAGAGTGGCTTGACTCGTCATGGAACGAACCATGTCCAACAAGGTTCGATTGCGCCTATAAGCCACACCATTAGGTTGTGGTGTCCTAGGAGGAGTCAATTGTGAAACTATTCCACATTCCTTGAGATAGACATGGAACTTGATACTAAGATACTCTCCTCCTCTATCAGATAGTAGCATCTTTATCTTCCTGCCTAAATGATTCTCGACGTCATTTTTAAACTCTTTGAACTTTTCAAAGGTCTATTTTTATGTTTGATCAAGTAAATATAACCATATCTACTGTAATAATCAATAAATGTTACATAAAATCGATTAGCATCCCTTGTGGTGGATCTGAAGGGCCCACACACATCTATGTGTTTGAGATCCAACAAACCTTCACCTCTTTCATAAGATCCAGTGAAAGGTGATTTTGTCATCTTGCCTAAAAGACAAGATTCGCATTCATGATTTGGCCTTAGGTCAAGTGATTCCAATACTACATCCTTTTGGAGTTGGGTGATGCATTTCTTGTTAATGTGCCCAAGACGATAATGCCACAAAGATGTTTTGTCTAAACCATTAGACGAATCAATGTGAAATACACTATTAACTAAGCTATCAACATTACAGTTTCATACACACCATTACGAGGTAAACCTTCAAATATAAAAACACCATATTTATAAACCAGAATTGAACCATTCAAATCATTAAAAGAGTAGAGAAAACATTGTTTAAACAATGCATGAAATGAAATAATGTTTTGTCTCATTTCTGGCGAATAGCAACAATCTATCAAATCTAAATTATTTGCACTACTAAGCATAAAATGATAAGTCCTAATCTTCGTAATATGAGATCGCATATCGCCCATGATCAGATTCATCCTCCCATGCTCCACCTCATCATTTTCTTTTAGCCCCTGCAAATCAGAACAAATGTGAAAACCACATCTTGTATCAAGGACCCAAGAACGAGTATATTGTGAGTTATTAGTTTGAATAGTGTATATACCTACTGACGATGGCTTCACCTTTCCATTCTTGATGTCTTGCAAGTATTTGGGGCGGAACCTCTTCTAATGGCCCTTTTCATAACAAGTGGCCTATTTGGGATCATTAACAGCTCAAATGTTTGAGTTTGGCATTGCCTTTGTCCCATTGCTAGATAACCAAATAGGGGCCTTGTTCTTCCAATTAGCCTTTGGAGCAACCTTCCTTTTCTTCCTTTTGCCTTGTCCAATGGCGAGAATGAGAGCATTGGTAGAAGAGGTCGAATTCTTTCCCTTCATTCCCTACATAACACTATGTAGCAAGTTGTGGAGTTGGGCCAATGTGGTTTCCGTGTTGTTCAGATGATAAGCCAATATGAATTGATCATAACAACTTGGAAAGGAGTTCAATACCATGTCAATGGACAACTCCTCATCAAAGTGCACATTGAGCCTAATAATGTGTTCCACATATCTTTGCATTCTCTGGATGTGGTTACAGACATATTCTCCCTCTTTCATCTTGCAAGCCATGAGGGACTTGACCGCTTCATATTTCTCTTGACAAGCACTCTTGTGGTACTTTTCCACAAGGTCATCGTTCATCTCAAATGGTCAGTAGTCCTCACAGAACCTCTGCAATTCAGGAGTCGTTGTGGCGACCATGATGCAAGCAACTTTTGTTGCATCATCGTAGTATATCTTGTATGAGGCTAATTGTTCAGGACTAGCAGTGGCTTCATCGATTTCAACAAGATTTTCATCAAGCACATATTCTTTTCCCTCGAATCCAGGAGTCATCTTGATATTGCACAGCCAATCATTATAGTTGGTGCTATCAAAGGTCACCTTGGACATGATGGAGAGTAGGGAGAAACCCGAGTGGTGGGTAAACGACGATGGAGCAGAAGCAACACCAGGAGTATGTTGGATTAATGTCTAAGTCCATAACTATATTTGGTAAGACTTGACCCGACCCGGCATGGTCCATTTGGGTTGCATACCATCATGCACTTGGATGAGAGAAATAAGACACTTATGGTTATTAATATATTATAAGTTCTAGTATATTAATAATAAGAATAATAAGATTATTTAATTAGTATTGATCAAGAATTAATCTAGGATTAATTAAGTGATCAAAAGAAGACTAATTAAATATATGGGTTGATTGTGTAAATCATCCATACTTGTATAGTGGGCTAATGCTCCATGGATAATCAAGTTGGGCTAAAACCCATAGGATGGTTCATGGATGCTCCATGGTGTATTTGTACCCATGGATCCAAGGAAATGGAAAGCCATGACAATTAAGAGTTTACCCTAATTGTGTAACTATATAAGCATCTTATTATTGAGGAAAAATCGGCCACTAGTGTGTGTGAAGAAAGGGCTAGCCGATTTTGAAGAGTGTAGAATTCTCTCAAATCATTCTAAGTGTTTTGATGATTGTGATTCCATTTGAGGTGTCACACTTGGGGCACTAAGCACTCAAGCTTCATGAAGACTTACTACACCATAAAAGGTATGTATTCTATCCTACTATATCCATTGTTTTATATGCTAGATTAGGATAATACCTTGGAAGTTCTTATTTGCATGTATAATAGAGAAAACATAGATCCAAGGTATTTAGGGTTGCATGTACACTTAGGAGTGTTAGAATGCTCATAACCCAACAGTGGTATCAGAGCCTAGGCTTGTTTTCTTGTTATACTTGCAAAAGAAGCTGGAAAATCGAGTTTTGATGCTGTCTGCCCAGCAGACTCGCCGAGTCCATAAATGGACTCGCCGAGTCCAAGGCAAAATGCATCCAACTCGCCGAGTTGGTTGATGCCACTCGCCGAGTAGGAGCCCCAGACAGCATATATTCGAGGTTTTTGGCTAGAAATGGACTAGGAACGTTACCCTAAGTTGTTTTTGATCTTATAAACTTGTTTTTGATGTGGTAATGTTCATGCTAATCCATTTTCAAAGATAATTGTCAATAGATTCATGTTTTGTATTAGTTTAAGGTTTAGACTAATTACATGAAAAAGTTTGATTTGAATTATCTTGTTCTTATGAGTTGCTTAGATTAATAGAAATGTTGAGTGAAATAGTTGTTTTCAATCCAAATTAATCTAAGAGTTGATTCTAAAATGTGTTTGTGTAACTTGTCCTCAAGTTATATGAAAAGTCACATTTAAGTTTCATAAAATTCATAAGAGTTGGCAATGGTTACAAAATGAAGAGTCTTGTGTCATTGAATAATTTTTTATGACTCCATAACTTGTCCTCAAGTTATGAAAGTTCAAGAGTCACTTCATTAAAAGAAAAATATGTAACCATAATTAAATCCATAAGTTATAAAATAAAGGAAAAGTTAATTCTTTTATTAGTTTAAAGTCTTCCATAACTTGTCCTCAAGTTATGGAACTTGAAGAGTTTTTGGATTAAAACTACTTTAAACACATAAGTTATGGAATTAATTAGTTTTGAATAGTTTCAAAACTTGCCCTCAAGTTTTGGAATTTGTAAAGTTTTCACTTATGAATACTTTAATTCCAAGTTAGCCCTTAGAATTTTAAAAGTTAAAATTCAACCCTTATACTTTATAATATTATAAGTTAATAATATATATATGTATAAGAGTAAAGTCAGTCTTACCGCTAGTACGCCTCATTCACGAAGCCGGTCTATAAGGTGGGTATAAGGTTGTTGCCTATAAAATGGCAACTTAATGGGTGTCCACTCTCACCCACCGCTTGCTTGACCGGTGGAGGGTCGTTAGCCGAACGGGTTTGACAAGACTATAATTCTCCCTTCATTAAAAGTATTAATGAAAAATACTAAGTAACTAAACTCTTAATAATACCCAATCTTAGTTACTTAGGAAAATGTGAATAAGGTGCTAATCCATGAAATTACACTTTACACTTTGTCAAAGTCGTTAGTGGAGCGTGTGTGGTTAACCGGCACACTAACTTGGACTTAACAAGGTAGGTAAAGGGTGACTTAATATTTATCATAGTATCGATGGAGCGTGTGTGGTTAACCGGCACATCGATTGAGGGGTAATTTATTAAGGGTACCAAGTGATTTGCATGGTTACTTCACACCTCGTTTTGTGATCCTCGGCATCCCAGTCACAAAACTTGGAGGGCACACTCGAGATTGAAACATGCCTTTGAAAAGTTCAATGAATCTCAAAGATCTAGGAGTTTCAAAACCAATTAAAACCTAATTATACATTTCGTTTATCTTGGTGGAAATTGGTGAATCGTCATTCACCTACCTTCAAATATTTTATAGCTTGGATTACGGCATACCTCTTCTAAGTTATAAAATAGTTTGTTGGGTCCTAGCCTTAATATTTCAGATTGGGTGTCATATTAAGGACTTAAGATCAACTATCTTGAATATCTCCCAAAAGATGTCTGGTTTAGACACCTATGATCTTCCCAAATCTCTTGAAACAAGGTTTCCTAATGAAGATGATGTCCCATGGATATCATACTTCTTTCTCCTCCTCCAATTATTCTCCCTAACCCACAAGTTCTTGAAAAAGTTTAAGGTCACTCAGGCCCTATTAGGCAAGGCAAGGTCTAGGTGTGGTCACATCTTGGAGATGTAGTCACATATTGACAAGCCGGGAGAGTTGGGTGTCAAAGTCTTGAGAAAGTTGGTGGTTCAACTACTTTCTAAGTCACATAGTGAGTTCTTTTGGAACACCTATGAAAAAGACTATGACAAGACGCTTAATGATCTTATCTATTTGTTAAGATCAACTTCCTAAAACTTTATGGACATTGACAATGATGACATTGGATATCCAGTAAAGCATTCTCTTCCCAATGGAAAGGGATCGGCCATAGTCAACTCGGTTGACCAAATGGTAAAGAGACAAAGCTAAGTCTGTGATAGTCTCGTGTACCATTATCAAAGGGTCCATATGTTTGTATTGCCAAAGAAAGGGGGCATTGGTTGCGAAGCTGCCAAATTTACCTAAGGATGTTAAAGTCAATAAATTTGACTCTACTTCAGGTAAATTCCACTATCTAACTCTGTTAAGTTTCTATTCTGAGATTCTTGATACATGATGTGACTGGGTCACATGGTGATGTTTTAAGAATCAAAGAAAAGTGAAGAAACTTAAAGAAAGAATATGTTGAATCTGATCGCATAGATGGATTTCTATCACATAGTTTGAAGATCGGATTCTTGAGCAACTTCTTAGGAGTTATGAGATATTGCTTAGGAATAGATAACAACAAGTTTTCATATGGATTGTAAGGATAAGTTTTTCCGCAAAGTTTTAAAATAAAAGAAAAATTTTTGATTTTATTTATTTTAAAATATCCTTACAATGGATTTTGAGGAAAAATTGTTGCTTATATGATTCCATTAAGAGCAAGAGTGGAAATATGAAGTTGATTCTTTCATTTGTGGTAATGTCTATATTTACCAAATAAGGAAAGATTCTCATCATCCAAGTTTCAATTGGACCGGAACTTGGAATCATGCAAGTTGTATAGCATGATGAATGAGAACTTTCAAGTTTTGGAAAAATTAAGACTAATTACTTGTTCACATGGATGTGTGAGTCAAGTAATGGACTAAGGGATCGAGTACATAGTCTTGTGCACTGATTAAGTCCACCACAAAAGTTTGATAAGACTATTCGTCATGATTTACTTAAGTTCAGTAAATATGATTATACTTACAAGCTTAAGTGTAACTCTGAGACATTGGAAAAGGTTCCAATGGAAGGCAGAGCGAATAAGAAGAATCAATTTAGGCAGAAGGATAAAAGTTTCTCAAATCTGAAAAGATGGGAGAGTACTTTAGTATCAGTTTTTGTGATCATCTTAATGATTAAGAAACCATAGAACAATTAGTTCTCTAAGGAAATCTTAGTGCATTCTTATGACTAAGAAGAGGGATCTTGAATTGTTGAAGTGGTTAAATCAAGAAGATGAGTCATACTTCGTTCCAATACAAGTCTTAGAGTCATACTCCAAGATTGTAATTTGAGTGACATGTCTCAAAAGAAGGTTAAAACACTTGTCAAATGTAAGAGTAAAAGTTTTTCTACTCTTGTACATTTGAAATTGGTAAGTTGTGATGTTTTGGATAAAACAAAGACCAACTTAGGCCAATTGTGTGAAGTGTTTTTCTTGATTAGAATCCGCACTATCTCTTGGATGTTTGACAAGGGAGTCTTATAGGTCAAGAGGACAGTGGGAGTCTTAAAGGTCTTGAAAGTCTCAAGAACTAATCAAGAATAGAACCTGAAGTTCTTCACTAGCACACGACTTGAGGTTTATAACCTATCGTTTTGACATAGTCTGTGCCCATTCCAGTTAAAGTTGGTTTTGCATATGAGTTCTTAGAGTTCTCAATTGGTTGCACAACAACTTGGAAGCAATGGTAGGCCCTTGAGCTGCCAGGTGGCAAGAAATTAAGATTGAGTTCAGTCCATATGAGTTTGGGTTTGTCATTATCCTTGTCTTGTGACTATGATTTTGACAATTCACATGGATAAGAACACATACACCAGTAAATCTAAGTGTCATAAGGTTTCTCTCCGATTCATGAAAATGATGGTGAGGAAACACTTTCACTAAGTAGATTTTAGCTAGATAGCAATTGTGATATTTGCATTCTCAAAGTCGTTAGTGGAGCGCGTGTGGTTAACCGGCACACTAATATGGACTTGTGAGAAGTGGCAAAAAGGTCTAACCATTATGATTACGGCATACCTCTTCATAATTGTTTAGACTCACAAGTGTGCTATCTAAGGGAAGGTGTATGATTTTGATAAAGTCTTATCAAAACAATCTAGTATCAGAAATATGAACTTTGGTAAGGAAGTCAGTTGATTTCTGAGTACATGTCAAAGCTAGTGGGAGCATAAGTGTTATGCTAATAATCATGTTAGTGGGAGCATGATAATTATGTTAAGTATTGCAAGCTAGCAATGTTAATTATAGAAAACAAAAGTTTCAATTGGGAAAAAGTTGTTTTGCTATAATTAAGGGAGAGGAAATTATACTTCATCTCAAATCTATAAGCTTAGATCGTGAGGTTTTAATCATTTAGTAAAGGATATATATATGAATTTCATGTTGGAATGGCTCAACATAAGGAAATTCTGTATATGAGTCCATTATTTGCGTTCTAAAATTCGATTATGATTACGGCATCCCTTTTCATAATCTGAATTATGAGAACTTGGCAAATTGAAATGGACATATTATAGCAAAAGACTAGTTTAGTCTTTATGTGAGACATCATGAATCGAGTCCCATATGCTTCGGATATAGGATCGATTACATGTGCTATAATCATCCGTTCTAAATTTTTCCAAATGCCTAGGGCATTAAGAAGGGAAAAGGTTTAGAACTGGATATGACTAAAAGGATTAAACAATTGTCGAGGACAATCTAAGGTTTACCAAAGATTGGTTGCTCAAGGACAGTTGGAAGTATAGTGATAATTCTGGAAGGACCATATTGACATAGTCTGTAAGGAGGCAACTCTTGTTCAGAAGTGATAGTCAAAATGGAATCTGGAAATGTTTCAAAGTTTGAATTTCCAATCTGTGTAAGATTAAGGAAACTTAATGCAAGAAGGATATTTCCAAGAAGTTGATCTCCTTTGGAATACTTTGTAATGATTGTTGCCAAGTCTTTATGACTTTGTGCATAATCATTACAAGAGGATCAATGCATATAAGTTTAGAATCTAACAGATTTCAGTAAATGGCATGAATTTGGAATTCTTGCATTTGCGGTAAGGATTTGGGAGTGTGAAAAGAGAATCAGTGAAGTTATGTTCAATTGATCTAGTTCACAAAGTAAGGATCATAGACAAACATAGTATGCATACTTGGTGTGTGGCATGACTAGTGTTTAAGAAAACATAGTGTACATGCTTGGAGCATGGGACAACTATTGTTTTAAATTCAAGAATAAAGTTGATAGCTGAAACAGTATACAATGAATAATGTGTAATCATATGGTGATAAATAAAAGGTGTTTTATTTATGGTCAAAGAGTTGATACCATATTGGATTCAATTATTATTGTGTTTCACTTTGCATGTTTTGACTTCCCGAATAAACTGGGTTATTCCTCCGGAATGACTAAGTTATTCAAACTATCCACAGTCGGTCATATGTTGGAAGTAGATATGAATTAAGACTGTCATGATGGGTTGTAGAGGTCTAAGGTGTTGGACAAGGCTACAACAATCATGAGTGCTCATAAGTTCTGAGTATTGGATTCAACCCGCGCTCATTGGAATCACTTCATGGATTTTATCACGAGTGATCATGAGACGATAATATCTTATATTCTTCAAACCTAGAGATATGAGTTGTTACTATAAGTTGATAGTACATTGATAGCACGAAAACGCATTTGGTAACTCGGTGCTATAAAACGTGCCTTTGTGTATGATTCAACAAGTAGTAGAACAAGCCATATGAGTCGAAGTTTATCCATTCCTTTTATCTTCGGGATAAAAGCGATATCTGTGGGCCCCTCGATGATTTGATGATGACAAATGGAAGTGCTCGGCCGGGCCAGGACTGATTTGATTTGTTCAATTAGTCAGTCGTCATAAATCGGAAATCGGGAAACAACAGATGGACAGAGAGAATGATTATAATCCATGTCTCAGTCCATATGATATCTAGAATGGAGGAATATATGATCCCTTATCTAATGGACAAGTCACTGACAAAGGTCAGAGTTCATCTACAAGGTCAGAGTTCGACAGAAGCTTTTGAGAGCTACGATTGCCGGTTGGTTCCTGAAGTCATACGCAATAATAGTTTTAGACTTATCCAAGTGGGAGACTGTTGGATTAATGTCTAAGTCCATAACTATATTTGGTAAGACTTGACCCGACCCGGCATGGTCCATTTGGGTTGCATACCATCATGCACTTGGATGAGAGAAATAAGACACTTATGGTTATTAATATATTATAAGTTCTAGTATATTAATAATAAGAATAATAAGATTATTTAATTAGTATTGATCAAGAATTAATCTAGGATTAATTAAGTGATCAAAAGAAGACTAATTAAATATATGGGTTGATTGTGTAAATCATCCATACTTGTATAGTGGGCTAATGCTCCATGGATAATCAAGTTGGGCTAAAACCCATAGGATGGTTCATGGATGCTCCATGGTGTATTTGTACCCATGGATCCAAGGAAATGGAAAGCCATGACAATTAAGAGTTTACCCTAATTGTGTAACTATATAAGCATCTTATTATTGAGGAAAAATCGGCCACTAGTGTGTGTGAAGAAAGGGCTAGCCGATTTTGAAGAGTGTAGAATTCTCTCAAATCATTCTAAGTGTTTTGATGATTGTGATTCCATTTGAGGTGTCACACTTGGGGCACTAAGCACTCAAGCTTCATGAAGACTTACTACACCATAAAAGGTATGTATTCTATCCTACTATATCCATTGTTTTATATGCTAGATTAGGATAATACCTTGGAAGTTCTTATTTGCATGTATAATAGAGAAAACATAGATCCAAGGTATTTAGGGTTGCATGTACACTTAGGAGTGTTAGAATGCTCATAACCCAACAGAGTAGACATCTATATAGAAAAAGAATAGTTTTAGTTAGAAGGCAATAATTCTTAATATTTTAACCTGTAATAAATGATTAAGACTAGGATCCAAAATATTAATTCATAACTAAGAAGAGGGATGTCGTAATCTTATTGCGAATTTAAAAGGTAGATAAAAGCAATTTACCAATTTCGAACTATGAAACTCCTAGATCTTTTAAGATTCATTGATTCTATCAATGTCATGTTTAATCTCAGATTATGCTCTTCTATTTCTTACTGGGATACCGAGGATCACAAATAAGATGTGAATAACCATACAGATATGTTTGGCACTCTCAATGTCATTTATCATCTCATATTAATATGTGGGTCAACCACCACTACTAGAAAAACAACCTTTAATGACGCGCAAACAATGACACTCGCTGATAGAGGACGCGCATTTGTGCGTGCCCTAAAAAATAATGTCAGTTTTGCAAAATTTGAAGGATAAAGGACACGCATTTGTGCGCGCCCTAAAATTAGTGTCAGAAAATAAAAGAAAAAGAAATGCGGAGGGCGCCTTTCATAAAATGTGCGTCGTGTAAATGTGTCGCTTTATAATTTTTAAGTGAAACACGCGTTTTAGGCAGGAAATGAAATCGACTAAAATTACTCCCGCCTATTGGATTCCAAAAATTAATCCCCCCGCCTCAAGAAAAATCCCTAGGGCCTTCATCTTCTCCTTTCTCATACGTTCTCATACGATATTCAAAACCTCACTGAGTCTCTCCTTCTTGAAATCCTCGCAAGATTGCCCCTGAAATCGAAGGGATCATTCTAGGGTTCTTTTCAAGATGGGAAGGCTCTCTGTAACGCTCGCTACCTTGGCTCACCTCATTTACCAACGATCTCGACTAATCTCTTTTAGCCGGAGAGCTTGGGATAACCTTACCTCGACAGAGACCGCCACATATGCTCAAATTTACAAGCCCTAGGTCTGGTTTAATGACCATCAGATCTTCTTTGTGATCTGTCTCGCACAACAAGACTCCCTCTCAATAACATCGTCTTCCTTGTGTTGAAGGTATGATAATATCATCTAAAACTTAGTGGGCTCAATCGCACCCACAAATATGTGATTCTACCTACAGTAATCGAGACCACAGTCCAAAGAGCCGACATAGGGCTTTCAAACATGAGATTTTATGAAACTTCAAACCACGTCTCTCTCAAATTGGCATTATTCACTAAATTTTCATATATATTGTTAAATTCTCTTTTCTACTGTTCGAATTTTTGCTTGTTTATGTCGATTTTGCCCTTAATTTGGTGATTCTCCCCCTCATGTTGACTTGTATTCTCTGAATAGTACTTAATTTTGACAAATTGGTTCAAAACACAAACAAATTGGAAATTTAGGGTTACTTATCTGTTACCATAAAATTATCAAGATAGATTGACAAATCTGTAGTTCAAAAGATTATTTTTCCTATAGAAAAATTGTAATTCTGTTTGGAATAAAGGAGCAACATAATAGAAAACTAGAATGTGCATGAATTCTAAAGGGCAAGAAACATTATCCATGTGGCTTCTGAATTTCTATGTGTCTGATACATGCAAAAAAATTATCCATGTGGCTGCATGGGGCAACATAATAGAAAACTAGTATGTGATACGATTACCTTTTCTGTTAAAACCTTTCTCCCTAAATCATCTCTTTAATTCTATTTAGGTTTATATTCTACTTCCAATTTGGGGGTTTGATGCATTCGGTAGTTGAATTCTGGGACAAAAAGTTGTATGATTAGGGATAGAAAAGATTTTTATAAATTGCAAATTAGATATGGATCTGTTATACATTCAACCTTATTTTCCTTTTCTACAAGTCTCAATACTAGGGTATGGCTGCATGGGGCTTACAGGTATCTATAACAATCCTCTCCCTGAGGAAGAAGGCAGCAAAGTGCTAAAGGAAGCTTTTAATAGAGGAGTTACATTCTTTGATACTGTTGATGTATATGGGGTTCAGCATGCTAATGAGATACTAGTTGGGAAGGTAATTGTATTTCCTTATACAAAACAACAAAGCTATATAAATAATCTTCATGAAATTATTGCAATGTAATCACATTGCTAGACATTTATCCTAGTTGATTAAACTAGAATGCTTCAGGCATTAGATATGGATCTGTTCTATAATATGCGTGATTTTTTAACTTCTCTTCATCTATTTCATTATTTTATTCTAATTTTATGCTTTTTTTTTTTTTAAAGAAATGTAGTATAATTGTTTCATTTATTGATAGGTATTGTTGTAAAATGTAAATAGGGAAAGTTTCTAGTTGAATTAGCTTGTCATGGTGATAAGTTGTTCCAAGTAGTGTTCAAGGAAAGGTAAGTAATCTGGGACAACTAATCTTTGTTTCCCCAAATTGCAATCCAGTCAAGGCTTCATGAATTATTAAAATATAATTTTTTTTAATATAGCAACAAGATCCATTGTTGTGATCAGTAAAATTGATTAAGAATAAATTACAAAATGGTCCCTGTGATTTCTGCTATGTATCAGATTAAGAGCCCTCACGTCTCTGTGTTGACGAGGTAAAAAAACTACACATTATTTTGTTTTTTCATTTTTAATTAATTCCCCTTTTCTCTTATTAATATTATTATTCTTTTAATTTCATTTATGTAATCGTTTGTAATAAGTACAGGTTCATCGTGTACTTGCGGACATAGTTTCAGCTTCAGCTAATGCTACACCAGGACTTGGGAGATATCCTCCATTTGAACGAGAGGTACTTTGCCTTTTTCTTTTTCTTTTACTGATATGAGAAATGTACTTGCTTTTACTCATGATAGCAATTCGATAATGTTGATGTGGCACTGTTGTGTGCTATTGTTTTGACTAGGTGGTGGCAATTGCTACAACAGCTCTGGAGGGGTATAAGAATGATGCAAAGGCCATGGTGATTGCACTTGTTATCATTTTCTTATGTAATATCGGAACTAATGGTTGATATATCACACACTTAATTTGTCTACTCATAAAGCTGCTTTGGAGGGTATAGCCATGAACACGAATTAGTCTCTGTTCGGTCAGTTACTGATGTACGCCCACAAGGTGCTTGACATAATGTCTATGTGCGATGGGCTGAAGGAAAACACAACACTAAACTATGTTTCAATCTATCCAAGAGCCTCAATGAAAAGGATTACTACACATTCTGGATTGCAAAATATGATCATGACTCTTCATATGTGTCACCAGGCTTACCTGATAACAAAGATTGTTCTCTGATAACAAAGATCCAAAAAGTAGATAAGTATCCCACCCTTAATTAGGTAACTAACTAAGTGTATGACTGTAGATATTTTCAATTCCTTTCAAGTGTATATGTAACAATCAGTGTTGTTTTTGCAGCCAACATTGGTGGCTTCGGGAAGAAATCCACCTCAACTTTACTTTCGAACCAAACAAAAACCTTAGAGATTCAATTCTTTAAAGTACATGTTTCAATATAAACGACTTGTAACTGTAAGTTTCTTGTTTTACCTTTTTTTTCACTCCCAAAAATCAAAAATTTTGATGTTTCATTTTCTTTCTTCATCTTATAGGTTTGGTCTGCACCAAATTACTGCTATCGGTGTGGCAACATGGCTTCAATTTTGAGCTTTAGTGAAAACATGGTATTCCCATAAGTTAATTTATCTTTTTTTCTTTCTTTTAGGAGTATATTATTTAATAATGAATTAATGATTGTGGTGGGTGTGACAGGAGAGAGAGGTAAAGTTTTTCACAGAAACTTAAAAAAACAATCAGATGAGAGGACCAAGGACAGGGGTACCTTACTTTTTGTAAGAAAGGAAAGAAGAAAGAAATATGTTTTCTCAAGATATGATGATGATGATTTTTGGGTATTTTATTTACATTGCTTGTTTATGATGATGATTTTGGGTATTTTATTTACATTGCTTGTTTATGATAGGCCCTGATCAGAGGAACTCAGCAAATATTATATTTTGTTCATGGATGGCAATTGGAAACATCTTAGGGTTTCCATCTGGTTCTAGTGGAAATTGGCACACGTATATTATCTATTGGAAGTCTTCTTATTATATTATATGGTTTTATTTGACTTTTTTTTTCCTTTTTTTCTAATTAATTTGATCATTCTCCATGGCAGGTGGTTTCTTTTCTTGAAAAGTATAGCTTGGTGTGAGGCATGTGGAAATCTGAAGGCATCTTTTTTAGTTGCAGTGGTGAGTTTTTAATAGCTAAATATAACTATATCTTAAAACTGATAAATTGACAACCAAAAAGCCTTCTGATGTTTCTAACTAACAAAAGGAAAATTGGAATATTAAATAATACAAAACATGTTGGCATGTTTGCAAGTTTTTCATACATTTTGCACACTGGTGACACTCTACTTTGCAAAAGAGATCCCTTTAGCACCAAAACAACATAAAAATTATTAGATTTTGCTCCTCTTCTTAACAATCATCAGTAGACTGGCTCTGAAAATTCAGACTCAAAACCCCTGACAAGGTGGGTTATGCCTTTCAAGATCTATTGGAGATAAAGATGTTGAGGAGTTCATTATTCCAGTTCCTCATGTCAAACAAGTGAAGGTTAGTTTAGTAATTAAACTCAATTTATTCATTTTTTTGTTAACAACTTTTATTTATTCATGATCTTCAGCTATCTTCTTCTTGTGGGTGGCTTGTAATTTCAAGTGATGGAGTCTGGGATGCTCTTTCCACTGAATCAGCTCTGGAATGCAGTCACGGATTGGTTCCGGAATCAGCAGCAGCACAAATTGTCAAAGTACGGAAACAAAAAAATGTTAAATTTGTAATAAAATATTATGCAATGGATTCTATTTTTTGTATATGATATTTTGTATGACATTAAATTTTATGAAATGGATTATATTTTATGTATATGATATTTTATTTTCTATTATGAGGCATTAAATGCAAATTTAATTTGAAAATTAGTAAATCTATACAATATATATTTTTTTAAACATTTAAAATTATGATACGCAAAAATGTGTGTCATCTTCATTTATGATATGGCCTTTCTTGACAGGGGTTTTCTTGATACGCATTGCGTGTCATTAACATGCGCGTCGTAAGGTTACAATACGCGAATGCGTGTCGTCTTCCTTTATGACAGGGCCTTCCTTGATACGCATTGCGTGTCGTAACTGCGCGTCGTAAATGCGCGTCGTCTATAGACGACACGCAAAAGCGCGTCGTCTCTCTTTATGACAGGGCCTTCCTTGACGCGCATTTGCGCGTCGTCTGAGCCTTTTACGACGCGCAATGAGCGTCGTAAAAGGCTGTTTTTCTAGTAGTGCACACACGCTCCATTAATCAATGACAATTTTCGAGATGCCCATTATTACTCTTTATAGTCACTATTATTATTCCAATTAACCACATGCACCGCACTAACTACTATAAAGTATAATATGCCATTTTATGGATTAGCATACTTTTCACATTTTCCTAAAGTAACTAAGACTGGAATTTTATAAAAGGTTTAGTTACATTCATAGCATTATACTTATTAATGAGATTTTAACCTATCAAATCCGTTCGGCAAATGACCCTCCACCAAACAAGGAAGCAGTGGGTGAGAGTGGATACCCATTCAACTACTATTTTATAGGCAGCTTCCTTATACCCCCTTCTTATAGTTCAGCTTCGTGAATGAGGCGCACTAGCAATTTGACTGATTTTGTCCTATACATATAGTATATATTAAACTTTTAATTATATATATAGTATAAGATGTATTTTAAAACTTTTTCAAAATACTAGGTTTAGATTAAATTTTTTAAATTAAAGTTTTAATTTAATTTTTGAAATTAAAATATTTTAATATAATTTTAAATAAACCAAATTAAGATTTATCTTTATCTTTCAATTAACATTTAATTAAATTAATCTTAACCTTATAAGGCTTAGATAATTATTTACTATTAACAATTAATTAGATAATTTAAGTTTAATCCTAATCCCTTCTCATCTAGGTTTTTTGAAAATTCAATGGATAAGGGTTATCTAATTTTATTTAATTATCAGATTTTAAACAATTTAAATGGAATATTTTGAAGGGTTTTGAGCATTCTAACACTCCTATGGTGTACATGCAACCCTAGAAACCTTGGATCTATGTTTTATCTATGATACATGTAAATTTGTTTTTCCAAGGTTCATAACCTATCTAGCATAATGGGGAACTTTAAAATATAAAAGATAGTAAGAAATACATACCTTTAGTTGCTTGAATTCCTTGAGAACCTTGTGAGCCTAGCACCTCAAGTGTGATGCCTCAAATGTCTCACACAACACCAAATACACTTGAAATAACCTTGAGAGAAATATAACACTTCAAAAATCAGCTATGCCCTCTTGTTCTCACAAGTTTCGATTTTGGTCTACAACATGTGGCTTATATAGTGTGTCATAATGAGGGTTACACCATGTAAACCCTAATTGACATGACTCTTCATTTCATGGATCCATGGGTTCAAAAACCAAGTATGGGTGATTTACACAATCAACCCATATATTTAATTAGTCTTCTTTTGATCACTTAATTAATTCCAAATTAATTCTTGATCAATACTAATTAAATAATATTATTAATATATTAGAACTTATAATATATTAATAAACCTTAAGTGTTATTTCTCTCAATTTAGTCTATCCAAATGCATGATGCCATAAATAGTTATGAACTTAGACACCTAATCCAACAGTCTCTCACTTGGATAAGTCTAATAACTATAACTGCAAGAATGACTTCATGAATCGACCAGCAATCGTTGCTCTTTCAAGGTATCGCAGAACTGAGATGATGATGATAAGCCATTTAAGATAAGTGATCATAGAATCCTCTGTTCTAGATATCCGCTGGACAAATACATGGAACAATGTCTTACTTATTGTCCAATAGTTTGTTTCCCGATTTCCAATTTGTTTGACAAAGAACTTAATCGAACACATCAATTTAGTTATGACCGGGCCCGGTACATAGGTCAAAACAAAATCATCAAGGGGCCCAGATATCGCTACTAATCCATGAAGGAACATATAAAATTCGACTCATATGCTTGTTCTACTACTTGTCGAATCATACACAAAGGCACGTTTTATAACATCAAGTCACCAACGTGTTTTCGTACAATCAATGTATAACCAACTCATAGGCAACAAGTCATATCTCTAGGTTTGACGAATTATATGATATTACCGTCTTACCATTACTCGAGATAAATTCCATGAAGTGATACTAGTGAGCGTGGGTTGAATCCAATACTCAGAAGTTATGAGCACTCATGAAGTGTTGTAGCATCTCTTGCTATGCCTAACCACATAGCCCTCTACAAGCCAACCTCATGACAGTCTTAATTCATATCTACTTCCGACATATGACCGACTATGGAGAATTTGAATAATATGATATACCATAACATAATTATTCTGGAAGTCAAAACATGCAAAATGAAATAATAGGAAACGATTGACAAAAGATAGCAACACTTTACTCATAAATAACAACTTTTATTTATCATCGAATATCAATTACACTTTACAAATTTCAAAGCTATCTATTTTTCAAAAATAATACCATCCTTTAGCCCTATGCGCCTTGCGTGTTGAAGATGCCTAACCCTACCCAGTCCCTTCGTGAGGGGATCTGTTGGGTTCTCATCCAATGATACCCTCTTTGCCACAAGGAGTCCTTCTTCTATTCGATGTCTTATGAAATGGTATTTTCTATCGATGTGTCTGGATCTTCCGTGATCGCTTGGTTCCTTGGCTAAGGCAACAACACATTCACTATCACATAAAATCTTCATAGGCTCCTTTATAGCTTGTACAACTCCAAGATCTCTAATGAATTTCTTTAGCCATATAGCCTCCTTCGCTGCCTCGCTTGCTGCTATATACTCTGATTCGCAAGTTGAATCAGCCACTGTCTCTTTTTTGGGACTTTTCCAAGTAATTGCTCCTCCGTTTAATGTAAAGACCCAGCCTGACTGAGAGCGGAAATTATCCCTATCATTATGGAAGCTAGCATCACTATACCCTAATACTCTCAAGTCATCACTCCCACCGAGGGTAAGGACCCAGTCCTTAGTCCTCCGCAGGTACTTGAGAATGTTCTTTACCGCAGTTCAGTGAGCCTTTCTAGGGTTCCCTTGATATCTGCTGACCATGCTCAATGTAAAGGCCACATCAGGACGAGTAAAAGTCATAGCATACATGATCGATCCTACAGCGGAAGCATATGGTACTTGACTCATTTCTGCTATCTCAGCTTCTGTACTCGGGCTTTGAGTCTTACTCAATCTGGCGTTACTCTGGATAGGTAATTCTCCTTTTTTGGAATTCTGCATGCTGAATCTATTCAGCACCTTATCCAAGTAGGTACTCTGACTAAGTCCAATTAGTCTTTTACTCCGGTCTCTCAGAATCCTTATCCCTAGAATATAGGCAACTTGTCCTGTTGGATATAGTCTCTAAGTCCATAACTATATTTGGTATGTACTTGATCCGACCCAGCATGGTCCATTTGGGTTGGATGGCATCATGCACTTGGATAGACTAAATGAGAGAAATAAGACACTTAAGGTTTATTAATATATTATAAGTTCTAATATATTAATAATAAGAATAATAATATTTAGTTAGTATTGATCAATAATTAATTTAGAATTAATTATGTGATCAAAAGAAGACTAATTACATATATGGGTTGATTGTGTCAATCATCCATAACTTATATAGTGGGCCAAGGCTCCATGGATTATCAAGTTGGGTTAAACCCATAAGATGCTCCACGGGGGTTACATAACCCATGGGTCATGGAAATGAAAGATCATGACAATTAGGGTTTACATGGTGTAACCCTAATTGTAACATACTATATAAAGAAGCTATTCTTCACCATTTTCGGCCACTAGAGTGAATAAAAGAGGGCTAGCCGAAAATACTAAGTGTTCTTATTCTCTTAAGAGTTTATTCCAAGTGTACTTGGTGTTGTGTGAAGCATTTGAGGCATCACACTTAAGGTGCTAGGCTCACAAGGTTTCAAAGGAATCCAAACCACAAAGAGGTATGTAATTCTTACTAACTATTAGAATAAAAGATCCCCATGTATGCTAGATAGGATTATGAACCTTGGAAAATCATTTTGCATGTATCTTAGTCAAACATGGATCCAAGGTCTCTAAGGTTGCATGTACACCATAGCAGTGTTAGAATGCTCAAAACCTAACAGTGGTATCAGAGCATAGGCTTGTTTGTTTGATACTTGATGCAAAATAGCTGAAAAACATAGTTTTTTGTTCACTTCCTGCATGAACTCGCCGAGTCCAAAGGGAGACTCGACGAGTCCATGAAGAAATGCATGCAACTCGTCGAGTCATTTCATGCACTCGACGAGTCCATGAAGAAATGCATGCAACTCGTCGAGTCAGTTCATGCACTCGACGAGTACATGCTGCAGTGTTCAAATTTTCGAGTTATGCTGCTGGAAATGGACAAGAAGCATTACCCTAAACTATTTTGGTGTTTTAAAACTTGTTTTAGTTGGTGTAATGTTTATGCTAATCCATTTACAATGGCTATTATCAAAAAGTTACAAGTTTTATATAAGTTTGTTATGATTCTTGAAATTCTTGATAATCATGTTCTTGAACTTATGAATTTAGATGATCATAGGAATTATTTGTAACCTCCATGTTAGTTAATTCTTGATCATTATGTGTTTTAATGGAGTCCATAACTTGTCCTCAAGTTATGGAGAAACCAAGAGTCACACTTGAATTAAAACCATTAAAAGAACACAAGAGTTATGAAAATGAAGAGTCTTCATTTTAATACTCTAATAAACTCATAAGTTATGAGAAATGAAAAGTTTTGAAAGTTTACAAAACTTGCCCTCAAGTTTTGGAACAAGTAAATTCATAATTAAAACTTTAGTTCCAACCCCTAGAATTTTAAATATTAAAATTCAACCCTTATACTCTATAATATTAGAAGTGAATAATAATTATATATGTATACGATAAAAGTTGTTTTACCATTAGTAGGCCTCATTCATGAAGCCGGTCTATAAGGGGGTATAAGGTTGTTGCCTATAAAAAGTTAACTTAATGGGTGTCTATTCTCACCCACCGCTGCCTTGATTGGTGGAGGGTCGTTAGCCGACAAGGTAGAACAAGGACTATAATTCTCATAATAAGTATTATGAATATACTAAAGTAACTAAACTTTTATTAATTCCCAATCTTAGTTACTTTAGGAAAATGTGAATAAGGTGTTAATCCATGAAGTTACACTTTGCACTTTGATTAAGTCGTTAGTGGAGCGTGTGTGGTTAACCGGCACACTAACTTGGACTTACCAAGGTAGGCAAAGGGTGACTTAATGTTTATCATAGTATCGTTGGAGCGTGTGTGGTTAACCGGCACTTCGATTGAGGGGTAATACATTAAGTGTACCAAGTAATTTGCATGGTTACTTCACACCTTGTTTTGTGATCCTCGGCATCCCAGTCACAAAACTTGAAGATCACACTCAAGATTGAAACATGCTATTGAAAAGTTCAATGAATCTCAAAGAACCTAGGAATTTCTAAACCAATTAAAACCTAATAAGATTTATTCCGTTTTATGGTGGAAATTGGTGAATCGTCATTCACCTACCTTCAAATATTTTATAGCTTGGATTACCGCATCCCTCTTCTAAGTTATAAAATATTGTGTTGGGTCCTAGCCTTAATATAGCATTTGGGTGCTTTATTAAGGACTATACTGAAATATAATCTAAACTTATTCTTTCATTTCA
Source organism: Lactuca serriola (assembly GCF_051521515.1). Classification (NCBI taxonomy): domain Eukaryota; kingdom Viridiplantae; phylum Streptophyta; class Magnoliopsida; order Asterales; family Asteraceae; genus Lactuca; species Lactuca serriola. The sequence continues at coordinate 76,386,002 of NC_136414.1, forward strand.
GATGTCTTCCAATAACAATGTTTCTGGCTCAAACCCTACTGGCTCCTTCTCTCTCATGAACCTTTGTGGGAGAGTCATCTTTGATGGATCCAATTTTATGGATTAGATTAGAAACATCAGGATGGTCACTCGCTATGAGGAAAAAGAATATGTCCTTGATAGGGAGCTGAAGGAGATTGATGAGTCAACTGCTACCCTAGAGGAGATTGCTGCATTTCAAGCACATGAAAGGGATGCTACCAAAGTAGCATGTATCATGACTGCCACAATGACAGTTGAGCTCCAAAAGTCCTATGAGGACTATTACCCTTTTGAGATACACATGGACTTGATGGAGCAATACCATCAAATTGCTCGTCAAGAGAGGTATGAAATAATCTCCTCCATGATAACCACCCAAATGAAGGACAATGAGTCCCTCACGACCCACTTACAGAAAATGCAAAGGTTTGTGGATCGCTTGAAGAAACTGAATGTTGACTTTCCTGAGGAGTTAGTAATAGATATCATTTTGCACTCCTTACCTTCATGTTATGATCAATTTAGAATGACATACCACATGAATAAGGAAGAAGTTACACTTAGTAAACTTCAAGGACTCTTAAAGACTGCAGAAAGTAGTCTTAAGGGTAAGTCGGGTGTTACTACTCCTCCTACTCCTATTGCGGCCAATATCTTGGCAATCGGGCATGGCAAAGGTAAGAAGAGAAAGAACCCTTCTAAGGGTACCAAGGGAAAGACCCTTGAAGGCTCCTCTTCAAGAAAAACCAAGAAAGGTTTTGTCACTCCTTCTGCTAACCCAAATGAGGTTGAATGCTTCTATTGCCATGAAAAGTCGCACTGGAAGCGAAACTGCCCAAAGTACCAGCAAGATTTGAAGGATGGGAAAGTAAAATCCAACCATGTAGGTATATACACTATATTATCTAATAAATCACCTCATTCAATGTCTTGGGTCCTTGATATAGGTTGTGGAATTCACATATGTTCTGATGTGCAGGGACTAAGAAGAAGTGAGGATTTGGAACATGGAAAGATAAACCTAAGCATGGCGAATAGGAATGTTTCACTTGTCACCAAGATTTGAGTTTATTCCTTGTTACTAGATAGTGGGTTTACATTAGACTTGAATAAATGTTGTTATTCGTCAGAAATGGCAAGAAATGTTATTTCCTTTCATGCATTGTATAAACAAGGGTTCACCTTTTATTTTGATAATAAAAGTGGTGGTATTGATGCTTTTTATAATAGTGTTCTTTATTTTAAAGCATTACCTTGTGATGGTGTGTATGAAATTGTAACTGTTGTAGATAACTTAGGAAATAACGTATTGTGTATCGATTCTTCCACTAGCCTAGATAATGCATCTTTATGGCATTGTCGTCTTGGACATGTAAGCAAGAAACACATAGGCCAACTCCAAAAGGACGAAGTCTTGGAATCATTCGACCTAAAGTCAGATGATAGTTGTGAATCTTGTCTACTTGGAAAAATAACAAAGTCACCTTTTACTGGCACTTGTGCTAGGGGTGAAGGTTTGTTGGATCTCATACACACAGATGTGTGTGGACCCTTCAGAACCGCCACTAGAGATGCTAATCGCTTTTATGTGACTTTTATTGGTGATTTTAGTAGATATGGATATGTCTACTTAATCAAACATAAGTCGAAAACCTTTGATAATTTCAAAGAGTTTAAGCAAGAAGTGCAGAATCAGTTGGGCAGGAACATTAAGATGCTTCGATCCGATCGAGGTGGTGAGTATCTTAGTACCGAGTTCCTTGAGTATCTTAAGGAATGTGGGATAGTCTCACAATTGACACCTCCCAGAACACCACGGTTGAATGGTGTAGCTGAGAGGCGCAATCGAAACTTGTTAGACATGGTTCGTTCCATGATGAGTCGAGCCTCACGAGATGTGGACTGGAAAAGTTCCAAATTTAGACCACATCAATGTTTGGGGTTGTGAGGCTTTCATGAGACGCGAGGCTCACGACAAGCTCGAACCTCGAAGTGAGAGGTGTATTTTCATCGGCTACCCACATAAATCTTTTGGTTATATCTTCTATAGACCCAGTGATAATGTGGTCTTTGTAGCAAGAAGAGGAGTCTTTCAAGAGAGAGAACTCATAAGCCAAGGAGACAGTGGGAGGCAAGTTGACCTTGAAGAAATTCAAGAATCAAGCGGTGAAGGAACCTCAAACCCTAGCCCTCAACCTGAGGAGGAAACTCCTGTTGAGCTGACTGAAGAGTCCATACCTCTGAGGCGTTCCACCAGAGTTAGGAATGAACCTGAGCATTATTATGGTTTCCATATTACTGCAGAAGGTGAAACCCTTATCAGTGATAATACACTAATAAATCTGGAAGAGCCTAACAGCTACACGGAAGCCATGGCATGCCCCGAGTCTGCTAAATGGAAAGAGGCTATGGATAGTGAGATACAATCCATGTATGACAATCAAGTTTGGAACATGGTTGACAATGTACCAGGTCGTAAGACAGTAGGGTGCAAATGGATCTTCAAGAAGAAGACCAACATGGATGGTAATGTACACACTTATAAGGCACGACTGGTTGCAAAGGGTTATTCTCAAACTCCGGGAGTTGATTATGATGAGACCTTTGCACCAGTGGCAAAGATTAAGTCTATTAGGGTTCTGTTAGCCATTGCTGCATTTCACGACTATGAAATATGGAAAATGGATTTCAAAACTGCTTTCCTTAATGGAAAGTTGGCTGAGGATGTTTACATGTTTCAGCCAAAGGGTTTTGTAAGTACAAAATACCCTAATAAGGTGTGTAAGCTTGAAAAATCCATATATGGATTGAAACAAGCACCTCGCAGATGGAATCTTTGCTTCAATGAGAAAGTCAAAGAGTTTGACTTTTCGAGATGTGAAAATGAATCTTGTATATATGTCAAGGTCGGTGGGAGTATAGTTAGCTTTTTGGTATGTATGTGGATGACATACTGCTCATAGGAAATGACATCCCAAAAAGATTTTAAGAAGCAGGAGTAAAAGACTAATTGGACTTAGTCAGAGTACCTACTTGGACAAAGTGCTGAAGAGGTTCAGTATGAAAAATTCCAAGAAAGGAGATTTACCTATTCAGTGTAATGCCAGACTGAGTAAAACTCAGAGCCTGAGTACAGATGAAGAGATAGTTGAGATGAGTCGAGTCCCATATGCTTCTGTTGTAGGCTCGATCATGTATGCTATGACTTTTACTCGTCCTGATGTGGCCTTTACATTGAGCATGGTCAGCAGATATCAAGGGAACCCTGGAAAGGCTCACTGAACTGCGGTAAAGAACATTCTCAAGTACCTGCGGAGGACTAAGGACTGGGTCCTTACCCTCGGTGGGAGTGATGACTTCAAAGTAGCAGGGAATAGTGACGCTAGCTTTTAGACTGATATGTATAATTTCCGCTCTCAGTTGGGCTGGGTCTTACTCTAAATGGAGGGGCAATTACTTGGAAAAGTTCCAAGCAAGATACAGTGGCTGATTCCACTTGTGAATCAAAGTTTATAGCAGCAAGTGAAGCAGCAAAGGAGGCTATATGGCTAAGGAACTTCATCAGAGACCTTGGAGTTGTACCAGCTATTAAGGAGCCCATGGAAATTTTCTGTGATAGTGAAAGTGCAGTTGCCTTAGCAAACGAACCAAGGGATCACGGGAGATCTAGGCACATCGACAGAAAATATCATTTCATCATACATCGAATAGAAGAAGGAATTCTCGTGGAAAAGAGGGTATTATCATATGGGAACTCGACAGATCCCCTCACGAAGGGACTGAATAGGGTTAAGCATCTTCAGCTTGCTAGGAGCATAGGGCTAAGAGATGATATTAGTTTTAGAAGTTAGATAATTTTGAAATATGTAAAATGTAATTGACTTTTGATGATAAATAAAAGTTGTTATTTATGAGTAAAGTGTTACTATCTCTTGTCAATCATTTACTAGTATTTCTTTTTGTATGTTTTCACTTCTAGAATAATTATGTTATGGTATATATCATATTATTCAAATTCTCCATAGTCAATCATATGTTGGAAGTACATATGAATCAAGACTGTCATGGGTTGGTTTGTAGAGGTCCAAGATGTTGGACAAAAGGGGCTACAACACTCATGAGTGCTCATAAGTTCTGAGTATTGGATTCAATCCATGCTCACTAGTATCACTTCATGGAATTTATCTTGAGTGATCGTGAGATGGTAATATCATATAGATCTTCATACCTAGACATATGATTTGTTACCTATGAGTTGGTTATGCATTGATTGTACGAAAACGCATTGGTAACTTGATGTTATAAAACGTACCTTTGTGTGTAATTCAACAAGTAGTAGAGCAAACATATGAGTCAAAGTTTATCTGTTCCTTCTTGGATTAGAAGCGATATCTGGGCCCCTCGATGATTTTGTTTTGACCCATGTATCGGGCCCGGTCAGAACTGAATTGATGTGTTCAATTAAGTTCTATGTCAAACAAATCGGAAATCGGGAAACAACTACTAGACAATAGAAAGACATTGTTCCTTGTGTTTGTCCGGCTGATATCTAGAACAGAGGACTATATGATCACTTATCTAAAATGGAACACCATCATCTTCTCAGTTCCGAGATACGTTGAAAGAGCTACGATTGCTGATCGGTTCCTGAAGTCATACTTGCAACTATAGTTATTAGACTTACCCAAGTGTGAGACTGTTGGATATAGTGTCTAAGTCCATAACTATGTTTGGTATGTACTTGACCCGACCTGGCATGGTCCATTTGGGTTGCATGGCATCATACACTTGGATAGACTAAATGAGAGAAATAAGACACTTATGGTTTATTAATATATTATAAGTTCTAATATATTAATAATAAGAATAATAATATTTAGTTAGTATTGATCAATAATTAATTTAGAATTAATTATGTGATCAAAAGAAGACTAATTAAATATATGGGTTGATTGTGCCAATCACCCATAACTTATATAGTGGGCCAATGCTCCATGGATTATCAAGTTGGGTTAAACCCATAAGATGCTCCATGGGGGTTACATAACCCATGGGTCATGGAAATGAAAGGTCATGAAAATTAGGGTTTACATGGTGTAACCCTAATTGTAACATACTATTTAAAGAAGCTATTCTGCACCATTTTCGGCCACTAGAGTGAATAAAAGAGGGCTAGCCGAAAATACTAAGTGTTCTTATTCTCTTAAGAGTTTATTCCAAGTGTACTTGGTGTTGTATGAAGCATTTGAGGCATCACACTTGAGGTGCTAGGCTCACAAGGTTTCAAAGGAATCCAAGCTACAAAGAGGTATGTAATTCTTACTAACTATTAGAATAAAAGATCCCCATGTATGCTAGATAGGATTATGAACCTTGGAAAATGATTTTGCATGTATCTTAGTTAAAAATAGTTCCAAGGTTTCTAGGGTTGCATGTACACCAAAGGAGTGTTAGAATGCTCAAAACCCAACATCTCCAAGGTCCTTTATAGCGAAACACTTCCCAAGCCAGGACTTTACTTCCTGCAGTGTTGGGATGTCATTTCCTATGAGTAGTATGTCATCCACATACAATACCAAAAAGCTAACTATGCTCCCACTAGCCTTGACACAAACACAAGATTCATCTTCGCTCCTCGAAAAGCCAAACTCTTTGACATTCTCATCAAAACAAATATTCCATCTATCAGGTGTCTGTTTCAATCCATAGATGGATTTCTCGAGCCTACACACTCTATTAGGGTACTCTGTACTGACAAAACCCGCTGGTTGACTCATGTAAACATCTTCAACCAATTTTCCATTAAGGAAAGCGGTTTTGACATCCATTTGCCATATTTCATAGTCATGAAATCCAACAATGGCTAACATAACCGTAATAGATTTAATCTTGGCTATTGGTGAAAAGGTATCATCATAATCAACTCCCGGAGTTTGAGAAAAGCCCTTTGCAACCAGTCGTGCCTTATAAGTGTGTACATTACCATCCATGTCGGTCTTCTTCTTGAAGATCCATTTGCACCCAACTGTCTTGCGACTTGGTACATTGTCAACCAAGTTCCAAACTTGATTGTCATAAATGGACTATATCTCGTTGTCCATTTCCTCATTCCATTTAGCAGCCTCAGGGCCTGCCATAGCTTCCGTGTATCTGTTAGGTTCATCCAAACTCACTAGTATGCTATCACTAATAAGTGTATCACCTTCCGTAGTTATATGGAAACCATAGTAATGCTCAGGTGCATTCCTAACTCCCGTGGAACGCCTCAGAGGTACAAACTCTTCTGTCGGATCAACAAGAGTTTCCTCCTCTGGTTTATTGCTAGGGTGTGAGGTTCCTCCACCACTTGACTCTTGAATTTCTTCAAGGTCAATTTTCCTCCCATTGTTTCCTTGGATACTGAATTCTCTCTCGCGAAAGACTCCTCTCCTTGCTACAAAAACCACATTATCACTAGGTCTGTAGAGGAGGTAACCGAAGGATCCCTGTGGGTAGCCGATGAAAATACACCTCTCACTTCAAGGTTCGAGCTTATCATGAGACTCACGCCTCACAACCCCAAATCTTGATGTGGTATAGATTGGGAAGTTTTTCGGTCCACAGCTCATGAGATGTTTTGGCAACCTTCTTTGTAGGGACTAGCTTAAGCATATGGGCTACAGTCTCTAAGGCATACCCCCAGAATGAGATTGGTAGCGAAGCTCGACTCGTCATGGCACGAACCATATCCAACAAGGTTCGATTGCGGCTCTCAGCCACACCATTAAGCTGTGGTATCCTGGGAGGTGTCAATTGTGAGATAATCCCACCTTCCTTAAAATAGTCAAGGAACTTTGTACTAAGATACTCACCACCTCGATCGGATCGAAGCATCTTAATGTTCCTGCCCAACTGATTCTCCACTTCCTGCTTGAACTCTTTGAATCTTTCAAAGGTCTCTGACTTATGCTTGATTAAGTAGACATGTCCATATCTAATAAAATCATCAGTAAAAGTCACATAGAGGCGGTTAGCATCTCTTGTGGCAGTTCTAAAGGGTCCATACACATCAGTGTGTATGAGGTCCAACAAACCCTCACCCTTAGCACAAGTACCGGTGAAGGGTGACTTTGTCATTTTCCCAAGCAAACAAAATTCACAACTATCATCTGAATTTAGGTCAAACGAATCCAAGACTCCATCCTTTTGGAGTTGGCCTATGCGTTTCTTACTTACATGTCCAAGAAGACAATGCCATAAATATGCTTTACCTAAGCTAGTGGAAGAATCGATACACAATACATTATTTCCTAGGTGATCAACAACCTACACGGTTTCATATACACCATCACAAGGTAATGCTTTAAAATAAAAACATTATTAAAGAAAGCATTAATACCACCACGATCATTATCAATTGAAAAGGTAAAACCTTATTTGTACAAACCATGAAAGGAAATAATATTTCTTGCAATTTTAGACGAGTAACAACATTTATTCAAATCTAATACTAATCCACTACTTAGCAACAAAGAATAAACTCCAATCTTGGTGACAGGTAAAACTTTCCTATTCCCCATGATCAAGTTTATCTTCCCATGCTCCACATTCTCACTTCTTCTTAGTCCTTGCAAATCAGTACATATGTGAATACCGCAACCTGTATCAGGGACCCAAGAATTAGAATGGGGTGAATTATTAGACAAAATAGTGTATGTACCTTCATGGTTGGGTTTAACTTTCCCATCCTTCACATCTTGCTGGTACTTTGGGCAGTTTCGCTTCCAGTGCGACTTTTCATGGAAATAGAAGCATTCCGCATCTTTAGGGTTAGCAGAAGGAGTGACGAAACCTTTCTTGGTTCCACTTGAAGAGGAGCCATCAAGGGTCTTCCCCTTGGTGCCCTTCGAAGGGCTCTTCCTCTTCTTTCCTTTGCCTTGCCTGATTGCCAAGATAGGGGCCGCGATAGGAGTAGGAGTTGTAACAACCGTCTTACCTTTAAGACCACTTTCGGCGGTCTTCAAGAGCCCTTGAAGCTTGCTGAGGCTAACTTCCTCCTTGTTCATGTGGTATGTCATGCGGAATTGATCATAACATGATGGTAAGGAGTGAAAAATGATATCTATTGTCAACTCCTCGGGGAAGTTCACATTCAGTTTTAGCAAACGGTTCACATACCTTTGCATTTTCTACATGTGGCTCATGATGGGTTCACCGTCCTTCATCCGGGTTGTTATCATGGAGGAGATGATTTTATATTGCTCTTGACGAGCACTTTGATGGTAGCGGTCCATCAAATATCGGTGCATCTCAAAAGGATAGTAGTCCTCATAGGACTTTTGGATCTCGGCTGTCATACTGGCCAACATGATGCATGCCACTTTGGTAGCATCTCTTTCATGGGCCTGATATTCAGCGATCTCCTCAGGAGTAACAGACGGCTCAAGTTCTTTAAGCTCCTTGTCGAGGAAATATTCGTTGTCCTCATACCGAGTGACCATCCTGATGTTCCTGATCCAATCCATAAAGTTGGAACAATCAAAGATGACTCTCCCACAAAGGTTCATGAGAGAGAAGGAGCCGGCAGAGTTTGAGCCAGAAGCAGCATTGTTGGAAGACATCTGAAAAGAAGAAAGACAGGTTTTGATTAGATATAAAGATATTCCTTAATAAAACACCCAAATGTAATATTAAGGCTAGGACCCAACACAATATTTTATAACTTAGAAGAGGGATGATGTAATCCAACCTATAAAATATTTGAAGGTAGGTGAATGATGATTCACCAATTTCCACCATGAAAAAAGAAATAAATTATTAAGTTTTAATTGGTTTTTGAAACTCCTAGATTCTTTGAGATTCATTGAACTTTTCAATGGCATGTTTCAATCTCGAGTGTGCCCTTCAGGATTTGTGACTGGGATGCCGAGGATCAGAAAACAAGGTGTGAAGTAACCATGCAAATTACTTGGTACCCTTAATATTTACCCTTTAATCGATGTGCCGGTTAACGACATGTGCTCCACCGATACTATGATAAATATTATCTTACCCTTTGCCTACCTTGTTAAGTCCAGGTTAGTGTGTTAGTTAACCACACACGCTCCACTAACGACTTAATCAAAGTGCAAAGTGTATTTTCATGGGTTAGAACCTTATTAACATTTTCCTAAAGTAACTAAGATTGTGAATTTATAAAAAAAAATTAGTTACTTTATATTCATCATACTTTTAATGAAGATTTAAAGTCTTTGTCTTACCCGTTCGGCTAACGACCCTCCACCGATCAAGGAAGCGGTGGGTGAGAGTGGACACCCATTAAGCTGCCATTTTATAGGCAACAACCTTATACCCCCTTATAGACTGGCTTCGTGAATGAGGTCTACTAATGGTAAAACGAATTTTTCTTATACATATATAATTATTAGTAAACTTATAATATTATAAAGTATAAGGGTTCAATTTTAACTTTTGAAATTCTAGGGGTTGGAACTAAAGTTCTTAGAGTGACTTTACATGTTCCAAAACTTGATGGAAAGTTTTGTAACTTTACAAAACTTTTCCTTTCAAAACTTATGAGTTAATGATTTAATAAAATGACTGACTTTTTGTTTTATGTAACCTATGTGTTTCTTTAATTGTCTTTAAAAGTGTGACTTTTGGTAATCCATAACTTGAGAACAAATTATGGATTCCATTAAAACACATAATTCATCAAGAATTAATCATTAACAATTTAGCAAGTAATTCCTATTATCTAACAATAACTCATAAGAACATGAATATCATATCAAAATTTCAAGAATCATATGAACACATATAAAACATGGAAATTTGATATTAGCCATTATAAATGAATTAGCATAACCATTACACCATCTAAAGCAAGTTTTAAAACACCAAAACAGTTTAGGGTAATGTTTCTAGTCCATTTCCAGCCGCAAAAGTCGAAAAACTGCATTCTGGGGCTCCTACTCGTTGAGTGCATGAACCTACTCGACGAGTAGGATGAGTTTACTCATGGACTCGTCGAGTCCCCCCATGGACTCGTCGAGTCACCCCATGGACTCGGCGAGTTCATGCTGCAGAGTGTAGAAAAACTGAGTTTTCTCACAATTTTGCATCGAGTATCAAACAAACAAGTCTAGGCTCTCATACCACCGAAGGGTTTTGAGCATTCTAACACTCTTGGTGTACATCCAACCCTAGAAGCCTTGGATATATGTTTTATATATGATATATGCAAATTTGTTTTTCCAAGGTTCATAACCTATCTAGCATACATGGGGAACTTTTAAACATAAAAGATAGCAGGAAATACATACCTTTAGTTGCTTGAATTCCTTGAGAACCTTGTGATCCTAGCACCTCAAGTGTGATGCCTCAAATGTCTCACACAACACCAAATACACTTGGAATAACCTTGAGAGAAATATAACACTTCTAAAATCGGTTATGCCCTCTTGTTCTTACTAGTGCCGATTTTGGTCTACAACATGTGGCTTATATAGTGTGTCATAATTAGGGTTACACCATGTAAAACCTAATTGACATGACTCTTCATTTCATGGATCCATGGGTTCAAAAACCAACATGGAGCCTCCATGGAGCATCCTATGGGTTTTTGCCCAACTTGATAATCCATGGAGCATTAGCCCACTATACAAGTATGGGTGATTTACGCAATCAACCCATATATTTAATTAGTCTTCTTTTGATCACTTAATTAATTCTTGATTAATACTAATTAAGTAATATTATTAATATATTAGAACTTATAATATATTAATAAACCTTAAGTGTTATTTCTCTCAATTTAGTCTATCCAAATGCATGATGCCATGCAACCCAAATGGACCATGCTAATCCGGTCAAGTACATTCCAGAAATAGTTATGAACTTAGACACCTAATCCAACATATTTATCAAATAAGGAAACCTTAGGAAACCCCAGAAATTTCGAAAATTAGGGTGGAAGCTAGGGTTTCAAGAACCCTAACCCAAGTCGAAATTTTGGTCCCTTAGGGTTTAGTTTCTATAAACCCTAATCTTAATATATTCAACTATTATGCAAGTCAACTTAAAACATATGCGCTAATACCACTGATGGGTTTTATAGATAACAAAAATTGTATTTTTGGTGGAAAATATAAAACCCTAAGTTTGAATACACCCTAAGGATCTTAGTTTTCACTACTGAATGTAATAATCAATTTGAATATCAAGATCCCTATTCTTACCGTAGTATTTTTTTAAATTAATAAAAGGGTATAGAAAACATACCTTTTGATTATGCAAGTAGATAATCAAGACAAAACCCTTCTTGAAATTGCTTGGAAGCTAACACCAGAAATCATATGCCTATGATGGTTGACACCCAACCCTAGTAACAAGTAGGCATAAAGAGAGAAGAGAGTGGAGCTATAAAATGTCGGCCTTAGCTTCTTGGAAAAGAGTAGTGGATGAAATATGAAGTCAAGGAGATCTTTATATAGCTAAAGAAAACTTGGGGCTAAAGCTAGGGTTTTTGGGATAAAATCTAGATTAATTAATATAATAATCAAGCTGCTTTTTTTCCTTATCCAAGTATCTTTAGACGAAAATTCTTGGTTATTGCTAGCCAATTTTCTTCGACCCCATCCCATGGGGTTCTAGAGCCTTACTGCTTCAAATTTCAATAAATAACCGAAAAGTCCCTACACTTTTAATTAATCAAATTAATCCCAAAATTAATTCTAATTAATTCTGATTAATTAGTAATGAAACAATATAATTTCTAATTAATATATTATTTTCATAACATATTAAAAATTTCATTTTGATTTCTAATTAAATTATTAATCACATAATAAGTTAATAAATCAGTCTATCTCTCTCTCTCTCTCTCTGTCTCTCTCTCTCTCTAAAAGTCATCCTTTTAAATTACTAGGTTTGAGGGCAACCCAAAAGAACTTTGCTAATTAGTCAAGATTATACTAATTTAGTTATTGGCTTAGACACCTAATCCAACAAATAGGAACTTGTTCGAAATAGTCTTAAGGATAAATAGGTTTGCAGTTAAACCAAACAAAGCTTCTATTTTTCTTGGTTTTGATAGTGTCACTAGGTTGTATAACCTCCAAAAAATATGACGCAAAAACTTCATTTTTAAGTTTACCAAAACACAAACATAAGACATCACTGATTTCAAAATCACGAAACACAAGATAGTTACAGTGTATGATCAAGACAATTCGTGGAAAAACATTATCGGAGCATAAGGCCCATGATCTCTACTGTGGAAAATCATAGTTTGATATGACGCGATCAAGCCATCTCCTTCCCCTTTGTGTTGTAAGTACCTGAAACACAAACTAAAACAGTAAGCACAAAACTTAGCGAGTTTCCCCACCATACCATATACCAATAATAAACATATTGCCAAGCATATCCGGGTGCCAGCCTACCCCTTCGGTCTATTTCAACCGGATATTGTTGAGCATATCTGGGTGTTTGGCTTGCCCCTTCGGTCTATTTCAACTGGGTGATGTTGAGCATACCTAGGTGCTCGACCTGCCCCTTCGGTCTATTCCAACCGTATACTGTGTCTATTTCACCTCCTAACACTACTATAAAATAACACATAAATCACATGATCATCAAGCAATATGTGAACAATGATAATTATCACACAGACAACCATCATACTATTTAATAAACGAAGGGTCAGCCTTGGTGCCTTCGACCCGTAACATTCATGAAGGGAGACTCAAGTCAACTATGAATGTCAAATCGTACTCCTTGGACGACTCGGAACTCCTCTCCCTATAACATAGCAAACTTCCTAATTAGACATTGGATCTAAACCTATCTCCAAGGCCCAAAACCTGATTCATGACATAAGGGAAAGGTTCCCTAACCTCTTCCCTATTGGGCCTCTTCCTTCCAAGGCCCATCTTTCAAATTAAAAATGTCCAACGTCAAGAACATAGATCCAACCCTTAAAGACATAAGGCAAAGGTTCCCTAATCAGTTAAGTCCTAACGTCGAGAACATAGATCTAGCCCTTAAAGACATCTTAAACCATAAAGTTATAAATTGTATGTTGTTGCATGCATGGATGGGGATTAAGACATGATGTAAGTCTATAAACACATTTTGTGGCCACCTAACACTTGCATGGTTGAGGCTAAACTATCAAGGCCCAATTTTAATGGCTCCGAACACTTCCAAGAGCCTAAAAGGACAACTCATATGAACTGGAACTTTTAAAACTCAAGAAATCGCAACTGTGGAGCCAAATTGCAACATAAAACTCCCCAAAACTAGATCTAAGCATGTAACGGTAAACGTTAAAGCTTTATACCTCAAATGAGTCAGAAATGATGCCAAACTTCTGGATATACAAACCCTATTCACATTCTTACTCCTTCTTCAAATTCCTTCTTCTTCAAAATCACCAAATATCACCAAAAATGCTCAAGATTAGCTCAAAATGCATGCAAGAGTCTTAGGGTTAGAGTTTAACACTTTAGGGATAGTGGATGCTAAGAGAATGAGGGTTGGGAGGAACTTAAGTCGTTTAAATAACTTGAAAACCCTAAAATTTTGGATTTGCATCTGGCCAGCTTACACCTAGCATACGCAGGGGCTTCCCCGATTCGTGCCTCACCAAGGTACGCCGTACATACACTATGTACGCCCAGCATACGACTCCCTTCTCATAATATTATCATTATTATTATTTGTTTAAGAGAATACCTTGCAACTTGGGCTTTAAAAATCTCCCCCACTTGAATTAGACTTCGTCCTCAAAGTTTGCTACTACTGTTGAGAATAACTCTAGGTAATTCTCCCTCTTCTCGTCCTCTGGCTCCCACGTCCATTCTGAGCCCTTATAGTGCTGCCACTGCACCATCACTAGCTTGACCCTCTTGTTCCTCAGATCCTTCGTCTTCCTGTGTAGAATCGCTATGTATTTCAGGCGGTCATCCACCTAAATGTCCTCCATAGGAATCACTATGGAATCATCAACCAAGCACTTCTGCAGCTGTGAGACATGAAAAGTGTTGTGGATCTATCTGCGCTCCTTCGGGAGGTCTAGTTGGTATGCCACCTTACCCACTCGGGTTATAATCCTAAAGGTTTTGATATACATGGGGCCTAACTTTCCATGCTTCCTGAAGCGAATGACACCTTTCCAAGGTGACACCTTTAGGAGGACCATATCCCCGACCTAGAACTCCAGGTCCGATCGGCGCCTGTCAGCGTAGCTCTTCTGCCTACTCTGATCTATCTGCAGTCTACTCAAGACCTGCTGGATCATCTTGGTCATCTTGAGTACCACCTCGATACTCCTCATGACCCGCTGCCGACCTCACCCCAACATATCGGGGTTCTGCACTTCCTCCCATAAAGAATATCAAAGGCAGGTCGGTCGATGCTAGTGTGGTAGCTATTGTTATAAGAGAACTCACCCAACGGGATATATGTATCCCAACTACCACTGAAATCTAGAACGCACGCCCCAGCATATCCTCCAATGTTTGGACCCTGCGCTCACTCTAAACATCCGTCTGCGGGTGGAAGGCAGTGCTGAAATGTAGACGAGTACCCAACTCATCATGAAATTTCTTCCAGAATCTGGAAGTGAATTGCACGTCTCTGTCGGAAAATCATAGAAACCCGCACCCCATGCCTAGCTACAACCTCCCTGATATAGATATCTGCCAACTTCACAGTAGAAATTCTCTCCTGGATCGGAATGAAGTGGGCGCTCTTGGTCAATCGATCCACAATGACCCATATATCATTGAATCCTCGCGCCGTCCACGGAAACTTAGTGATTAAATCCATGGTAATCTCCTCCCACTTCCACATGGGGAAGTCCAACGGCTGCATCTTGCCTTGAGGTCTCTGTTGCTCGGCGTTGAACTTTCTGCATGTCAAGAAACTCTTGACGTACCAGGCTACATCCCGCTTCATGAAGGGCCACCAGTAATCAGGACGAATATCTCTATACATCTTCGTTGCCCCGGGATGGATGGAAAATCTGGATTTATGCACCTCCTCCATCAGGATTTGGCGCACGTTGCCTGAGTACGAACCCACACTCTACGATGGAGTGTCAATAACCCACATCTATCATAATAGATGGAGGAAATCTCACCCATGATGTCTTTACTCTTCCGCTGCTCTTCCTTCATAGCCTCCAGCTAAGCCTCCCAAATTCGCTCAAGAAGCGGAGTCACCACTGTCATCCTAAGACAGAAAATCGCTGATCGGAGCCGCAACTGCCTTGCGAATAAGAGCATCGGCCACCACATTGGCCTTCCTACGGTGGTAAAGGATCTCTCAATCATAGTTCTTCACCACATCCAACCACCGATGTTGCCTCATGTTCAGATTTGGCAGATCCATTATGTATGTCAGACTCTTGTGATCTATGTAAATAGTACAACATACCCCATAAAGGTAGTGTCGCCAAATCTTGAAGGCGAAAACCACTACCCCAACTCCAAATCATGCTTTGGGTAATTCGCCTTGTGAGGTTTCAACTGCCTCGAGGCGTACGCGAAGACGTGCCCTCTCTACATCAAGACCACACCCAATCCCAAAATAGACGTGTCACAATAAACTATGAAATCCTCAACACCCTCAGGAAGAGTCAAAATCAGCGCCTCACATAACTTCTACCTCAAAGTCTCAAACATAGCTTGCTGCTCAGGCCACCAGCGGAAAATGGCAATCTTCTTTTTCAATCGAGTCAGGGGTACTGCTATCTTAGAGAAGTCTTGGATAAATCTCTGGTAGTATCCAACAAGCCCAAAGAAGCTCCGAATCTCAGATGGAGACTTCGGGACCTCCCATTTCATCACGACCTCCACTTTGGCCGTATCGACCAAAATACCATCTTGGTTGACAAGGTGCCCTAGATATTGCACCTCGCGCAACCAGAACTCGCACTTTGAGAACTTTTCTTACAACCTCTCCCTTCGTAGAGTATCCAACACGTCTTGCAGTTGCTCCTCATGCTGCTCCTGGGTCTTGGAATAGACCAGGATATCACCAATAAATACTATCACCGACCGATACAACATCGGTCTGCACACGCGGTTCATGAGGGCCATGAACGCGGTCGGGGCATTGGTGAGCCCAAAAGGCATCACCACAAACTTGTAATGGCCATATCGAGTCTGAAAGACTGTGTTCTATAAATCATCCTCCTTGACCCTCATCTGGTGGTATCCCGAGCACAGATCAATCTTGGAAAACCAAGACGGCCCCTCAAGCTAGTCAAACAAATCATCAATCCTCGGGAGTGGATAACGATTTTTCACCATTAGCTTGTTCAACTGTTGGTAGTCAATACACATCCGGTGCGACCCATCCTTCTTTTATACAAACAGTGTAACGCTCGTCGCGTATCCTCAAACCACAATCCCAATGGACTCTCAATGCTCGAATGGACCACTCATCATAAATCTCAACCTCTAACGGGTGGTCTCACACACTCAGAGATCCGGAAAGCCTCTAACAGAGTGCAAGAGATACGAAAGATCAGGTGGTCCCCAAGTCGAACAACACCAAAACGGGAATATCGTTCACATGGAACGGTCCTAGAACAAACACATAAAATATAAGTATCAAAATTAACATAAAATAAAAGTTAATGGTAACAAACATACCCGTCACCACATCTGGTGCTGCCCGTGCCTCCTCGGCAGTCAACTGAAAGGCTCGACTCCTCACCACTTGAGCATCCGTCTTGCCTTGATGGCCATCAGTGATCCAATAGGGTCGTTGGAGCTGGCGCCACCACTGGTGCTCCCGATGCTAAACTCGAGCAGTGGGCCTTCTTGTGGCCTCTCTAATTGCAATGAAAGCAAATCAGGTCTGATGTCTGAAGGGAGGGAGTAGGGGCAGTACATTCCTTGCTAAAATGAACAGTTTTGCCGCATTTGTAGCAGCCTGATCCCCCTGACCTACAAGCTCCCTCATATGACTTGTTGCATTTCCCACAGTAGCCCCGACCCTGCTGGCCCTTCGACTTAGGTCGAATCCTTGGGTTTCTTCACTGAAACCCTAACAGTGGGAACACGCTCTACCTACCTCTCCCTAATGTGCTCCATATCGATCCCTCGCTCCCGTGCCCTGGCAATCATGTTATTGTTGGATATAGTGTCTATGTCCATAACTTTATTTGGTATGTACGTGACCCGACCCGGCATGGTCCATTTGGGTTGCATGGCATTGCAATACTTGGATAGACAAAATGAGAGAATAAGGCACTTATGATTATTAATATATTATAAGTTCTAATATATTAATAATAGTGTTATTTAATTAGTATTGATCAAGTATTAATCTAGTATTAATTTGGTGATCAAAGTGAGACTAATTAAATATATAGGGATTGATTATGACAATCATCAATTCTTTTATGGTGGATTAATGATCCATGGTTTATGGGTTATGGATGTAACCATTTGGAGCTCCATGGATAATCCATGGGAGTTACAAACCCATGGGTCATGAGAAATGAAGAGTCATGACAATTATGGGTCTTCATGATGAAACCTAATTATGACACACTATAAAAGAAACCCTATATCATGCAAAATCGAAACTAGTAAGGTTACTAGAGAGGGCATAACCGAGTTTTGAGTGTAAGAAATATTCTCTCAAGTTATTCCAAGTTTTGTGGTGTTGTGTGAAGCATTTGAGGCACAACATTTGGGGTGCTAGGCTCACAAAGTCTTGAAGGAATCCAAGCAACAACAAGGTATGGATTTCTACTAGTTTTATATTTTATTTATTCCCCATGCCATGTAAGTTAGGAAATAACCTTGAAAAAGAAATTTGCATGTATATAGAGAAAACATAGATTCAAGGTTATTAGGGTTGCATGTACACTTAGGAAGTGTTAGAATGCTCAAAACCCATCAGTGGTATCAGAGCCTAGGATTGTTTTCTGTATACTTGAAGCAAAACTGCTTTAAAATCGTAAAATTTGTTCACTGACGACTGGACTCGCCGAGTTCATGGGGAGGACTCGCCGAGTCCATGTACAAATTCATCTTACTCGTCGAGTAGGATTATGCACTCGACGAGTAGGTGCGTGTTGGGCAGTCTTTTCGTGTTTTGTTGCTGAAAATGGATTAAAATCATTATCCCAATCTGTTTTGGACTTGTAAAAACTGTTTTTCAAAATGATAATGATTATGTTAACCCATTTTCACATGACTTTTATCAATTTTCAAGTATTGTATATGTTTATATGATTTCTTGAAATTGCTTGACATGAATTTGTGTTCTTCTGAGTTTTTAGAAGATCATAGGAATTATGTTTTAATTCATGATCTTAATGGCATTGATGGTGTCCATAACTTGTCCTCAATTTATGGATAACCAAAAGTCTCTTCTTTAAAAGTTTTCATTAAAGAATAGTAGGTTTCATAAAATGAAGAGTCTTCAACTTTATGAACCATTAAAACTCATAAGTTACAAATTGAAGAGACTTGGAATAGTTTCAATTCTTGCCCTCAAGTTTTGGAATTTGAAAAGTCTTACACTTTAATACTTTAATTCCAAATTAAACCTTAGATTTTTAAAAACTTTAAAAATCAACACTTATACTATTATTATAAATTTAATTATATAGATATGTATAAGAATATGTCATTCTTACCGTTAGTAGGCCTCATTCACGAAGCCAGTCTATAAGGGGGGTATAAGGCTGTTGCCTATAAAATGGTGACTTAATGGGTGTCCACTCTCACCCACCGCTTCCTTGATCGGTGGAGGGTCGTTAGCTGAACGGGTAGGATACGACTTTAAATACTCATTAAAAGTATAATGAATTATAAAGTAACTATACATTATAAATTCCCAATCTTAGTTACTTTAGGAAAATGTGAAATTGGTGCTAGCCCACAAAATTATACTTTGTACCTTACCAAGTCGTTAGTGGAGCGTGTGTGGTTAACCGGCACACTAACATGGACTAGTAAGAGTGGCAAAGGGTAACTCGACTTTATTATAGATCTGTGGAGCGTGTGTGGTTAACCGACACATCGATTAGGTAATATTGTTGAGGATACCAAGTCAATTTTTATGGTTATTCACACCTTGTTTGTGATCCTCGGCATCCCAATCACAAACTTGAGAGGGCACTATCAAGATTCAAACATGCCATTGAAAGTTCAATGTATCTCAAAAGATCTAGGAGTTTCAAATCCAATTAAAACTTAATTATATTTCGTTTTTCATGGTGGAAATTGGTAAATCGTCATTTACCTACCTTTAACTATTTTATAATTTGGATTACAGCATCTCTCTTCCAGTTATAAATAGGTTATTGGGTCCTAGCCTTAATATTTCATATTGGGTGTTATATTAAGGACTTTAAATCAACTAACTTGAATTTCTCCCATTATAGATGTCTAGTTTTGACAGCTACGGTCTTCCCAAATCTTTAGGAAGATGCTTCCTAATGAAGATGATATCCCGAATGGCAATCAAGGTGAAAGATCAGTCCCTTTGTTGTGCATTACTGGGACTGAAAATCATACTTCACTTCCTTCACCTACTCCAATAAATCTCCCTATCCCACAAGTTTCAAGGAATGATAGGTTCTAACTCACTCAATCCCTGTTGGAAAACAAAGTCTATATGTGCTTAGGTCTTGGAGATTAAGTCACATATTGACAAGCCAGGAGAGTCGGGTGTCGAAGTCTCAAGGTAGCTGGTTGTTGGCCTGGCCACTCCTTGATGACAGATCACGACATAACCCTTAATGATCTTAACTATTTGCTTGATGATGCTGAATCAACAATGATTTGGAGCATTGGTAAAGCAAAATTTGATTGGAAGATCAACTTCCCAAACTTCCAAGGACATTGACAATGGTAACATTGGAAGTCTAGAAAAATTTTCTCTTCCCAATTGAAAAGGATTGGCCATAGTCAACTCGGTTGACCAAATGGTAAAGAGAAAGGCTAAGTCTATGATAGTCCCGTGTACCGTTTCCAAAGAGCCCATATGTTTCTGTTGCCAAAGGAAGGGCATTGGTTGCGAAGTTGCCAAATTTACCTAAAAGTCCATAAGGATAGTAAAGTCAAATGTTTGACTCTGCTTTAGGTAAAGTCCATTATCTAACTTTATTAAGTTTCTATTCTGAGATTCTTATTGCATGATGTGAATGGGTCACATATTGATGTTTAAGAATCAAAGAAGAATGAAGAAACTTAAAGGAAGTATATGCTGATTCTGATCGTGAAGATGGATTTCGATCGCATGGTTCGGTGATCAGAATTTTGAGTTGTTACTTAAGAGTTAGATATATTGCTTAGGAATAGATAACAACAAGTTTTCCATATGGATTGTAAGGATAAGTTTTCCGCAAAGTTTTAAAATAAAAGAAAATGGTTTTGATTTTGTTTATTTTAAGTATCCTTACAATGGCATTTGTGAAAAAAAGGTTGTTGCTTATATGTTTCCATTGATAAGCAATATGGGTAAATGGATTTGATTCTTTCATTAGTGGTAGTGTCATAATTTACCAAATAAGGAAAGATTCTCATCACCCAAGTTTCAGTTGGATAGAAACTTGGAATCATGCAACTTGTATTGTATGATGAATGATAAGTTTTCATCTTTGGGAAATTAAGACTAATTGCTTGTTCACATTCGCATGTGAGTCAAGCGAAGGACTAAGAGATTGGGAACACTTGGTTGTGTGCTGGTCAGGTCCACCACTAAGGTTGATAAGATTATTCATTATGATCTACTAAAATTTAGTAAATATGGTTATGCTTACGAGTTTAAGTGTAATTCTGAAACATTGGAAAAGTTTCAATGTATGGCAAAATGAATAAGAAGAATCAAATAAGGTAGAAAGATAAAAGTTTCTCCAATCTGAAGAGATGTGAGAGTACTTGTGTATTTTGTTTTATGATTATCTTAGTGATTATGAAACCATATCACAATTGATCCTCTAAGGACACCTTAGTTCATTTGTTTGGCTAAGGAGAGGAATCATAAGTTGTTGAAATGGTTAAATCAAAAGATAAATCATACATCAAAATCAAATCTTAGAGTCATACTCCAAGATTGAGCCATTGAGTGACATAATCTTTAGAAAGTTTATAACACTTATCAAATGTAAAGTAAGATGTGTCCTACTCTCATACATTTGAGGTTGGTTAGTTGTGATGTTTTGGATAAAACAAAGACCAACTAAGTCCAATTACGGGAAGTGTTAACTTGATAAGAATCCGCACTAGCTCTTGAATATTTGTATTGTCAAGGAATGGTTCTTGACAAAGAGAAGTATTATATGTCAAGAGGTCAGTGGGAGTCTTAAAAGGATCTTAAGATAGGTTCAAGAACTAATCAAGAGATTTGTTAATCACTAGCCCACGACTTGAGGTTTGTAACCTATCGTGTTGACATATTCTTATTTCTGTGTCTATTCCAATTGAAAGTTGATTATGCTTATGAGTTCTATGAGTTCTCAATTGTTTGCATAACAACCCGGAAGCAATGGTGGGCATAGTGCTACCAGGTAGCAAGAAATTAAGATTGCACAAGTTCAGTCCATATGAATTTGGAAATGTCACTAACCTAGTCTTGTGGTTATGGTTTTGACAAAATTCACATGGAAAAGAAAACATACACCATAAAATCTAAGTGTCATAAGGTTTCTCTTCGATTCATGAAAATGATGGTAAGGAAACGCTTCCGCTAAGAAGATTTTAAGTAGATAGCGGTTGTGATATTTGCATTCTCATATAGTTAGTGGAGTGTGTGTGGTTAACCGGCACACTAACTAGTGAGAATTGCAAATGGTCTAGACAAACATGTGAGCTATCTAAGGAAAGGTGTACGTTTTTGATAAAGTCTTATCAAAGAAATCTAGTATCAGAAATATGAACTTTGGTAACAAAGTCAATAAAGTATTGATTTCTAGAAGTCCAGTTGATTTCTGAGTATATGTCAAAGCTAGTGGGAGCATAAAGTGTTATGCTGGTAATCATTATGCTAGTGGGAGCATGATGATTATGTTAAGTATTGCAATTTAGCAATCTTAATTATCGAAAACAAAAGTTTCAATTTGCTTTGAAAAGTTGTTTGCTATAATTAAGGGAGAGGATTTTATACTTCATTCCAATTCTACCAGCTTAGATTGAGTTTTATCAACTTTAGTCAAGGATATATATGAATGTTATGTTGGAATTGTTCAACAAAAGGAATTTCTATATGTGTTGCGTTCTCAAAATTTGATTATGATTACGGTATATCTCTTCATAGTTCGAATTGTGAGGACATGGCAAATAAAAATTTTATAGCATGAATCGTGTCCCATATGCTTCGGATATAGGATCGATTGCATGTACTATAATATTCATCCATTCTAAATTTTCCAAATGCCTGGGGCATTAAGATGGAAAAAGGAATAAAACTGGAAATGACTAAAATGATTAAGCAAATTGTTGAGGACAATCTGAGGTTTACCAAAGATTGGTTGCTCATGGACAATTGGAAGTATAGAGTTAGGACCATATTGACATATTTTGAAAAGAGGAAACTCTTGTTCAAAAGTGATGGTCAAAATGGGAATATGGAATTGTTTCCATAGGTGGAAGTTACTCTTTGAATCTGTGTAAGATTAGAGAACTTAATGCAAGAAGGAATATGGAATTGTTTCCATAGGTGGAAGTTACTTTTTGAATCTGTGTAAGATTAGAGAACTTAATGCAAGAAGGATGTTCAAAGGAATGTACTTTGAATTTGATACTTCATTTCCATGGAATTGTTTTCCATTGGAATGCTTTGTAATGTCTGTTGCCAAGTCTTTGTGGCTTCTGTGCATAGTCATTACAAGGGGATCATTGCATACAAGTTTAGAATCTAACAGATTACAGTAAATGGCAAGAGTTTGGTATTCCTGCACTTACAACAAGGATTGGAATTGTGAAATGAGCATCATTGGAATATTGTCAATTGATCTATTTCACAAAGAGAGGACTATATGTAAACATAGTATGCATACTTGGAGTATGGCATAATTGTTGTTTGGAAAACCATAGTGTACATGCTTGGAGCATGGGACAACTAATGTTTTAATTCAAGCATAAAGTTGATTAATCGAAACATAAATAATGAGTAATCAATATGGTGCTTAAATAAAAGGTCTTTTATTTACACTCAGAGTGTTGGGGCCATATAAGATTAGTATTATTCTTGTGTTTCACTTTGCATGTTTTGACTTCCAGAATAATTATGTTATGGTATATATCATATTATTCAAACCATCCACAGTCAGTCATATGTTGGAAGTAGATATGAATCAAGACTGTCATGAATTTGGCTTGTATGATTTGTCTAAAGTGCTTTAGAGAATGCAATGGTTGCTACAACATTCATGAGTACTCATAAGGGCTGAGTATTGGATTCAACCCACGCTCACTTGCATCACTTCATGGAATTTATCTCGAGTGATCGTGAGACGGTAATATCATATAAATCTTCAAACCTAGAGATATGAGTTGTTGACTATGAGTTGGTTATTCATTGATTGTACGAAAATGCATTGGTAACTCGATGTTATAAAACGTGCCTTTGTGAGTAATTCAACAAGTAGTTAGTACAAGCATATCAGTCGAAGTTTATCTGTTCCTTCTAGAAATAGAAGCGATATCTAGCCCCTCGATGATTTGGTTTTGACCTATGTACCGGGCTCGGTCAGAACCTAATTGATGTGTTCAATTTAGTTCTATGTCGAAACAAATAGGAGATCGAGAAACAAATGCTGGACAATAAGTAAGACCATGTTCCATGTGTTTGTCCGGCGGATATCATGAGAGCAGAGGATTATATGATCAGTTATCTTAAATGACGTATCATCATCATCTCAGTTCCGAGAGACTTTGAAAGAGCTACGATTGCTAGTCGGATTTTGAAGTCATATTTGCAAATATAGTTATTAGACTTATCCAAGTGGGAGACTGTTGGATATAGTGTCTAAGTCCATAACTTTATTTGGTATGTACGTGACCCGACCCGGCATGGTCCATTTGGGTTGCATGGCATTGCAATACTTGGATAGACAAAATGAGAGAATAAGGCACTTATGATTATTAATATATTATAAGTTCTACTATATTAATAATAGTGTTATTTAATTAGTGTTGATCAAGTATTAATCTAGTATTAATTTGGTGATCAAAGTGAGACTAATTAAATATATAAGGATTGATTATGACAATCATCAATTCTTTTATGGTGGATTAATGATCCATGGTTTATGGGTTATGGATGTAACCATTTGGAGTTCCATGGATAATACATGGGAGTTACAAACCCATGGGTCATGAGAAATGAAGAGTCATGACAATTATGGGTCTTCATGATGAAACCCTAATTATGACACACTATAAAAGAAACCCTATAGCATGCAAAATCGGAACTAGTAAGGTTACTAGAGAGGGCATAACCGATTTTTGAGTGTAAGAAATATTCTCTCAAGTTATTCCAAGTTTTGTGGTGTTGTGTGAAGCATTTGAGGCACAACATTTGGGGTGCTAGGCTCACAAAGTCTTGAAGGAATCCAAGCAACAACAAGGTATGTATTTCTACTAGTTTTATATTTTATTTATTCCCCATGCCATGCTAGTTAGGAAATAACCTTGAAAAAGAAATTTGCATGTATATAGAGAAAACATAGATTCAAGGTTATTAGGGTTGCATGTAAACTTAGGAAGTGTTAGAATGCTAAAAACCCATCAGTTATCCAGAGTCAGGCACACCGAGTAACTAACAAAATCCTTGATGTGTGCACTCAACATGTCGTGATACCGAGTATTCTTCATCTCCTCAATAGATGCATAATGGGGCATCAAGGACCTCTCCCTGAACTTGGTGGCAATCTTCGCCACATTCTTAGTTGTATGTCTCATGTCCAAAAACTCTCTGGCTAGCTGCTGAATCTCCAGTGCTAGGACAAACTCTGCTCAGAACCTGGTTAGAAATCTGGCCAGGTCATGGCCTTAGTGGCCAGACCTCCCAAAGCATAACCAACCTCCTCCCACCAGTCCCTAGCCTGCTCGGAACCCATACCTGAACCAGACCCAAATCCAGAACCTCCTACTCACTAACGTGTCGTCACCATACTGAAACAAACCATACAACCATCAGGATCATGAATACAAATTGCGAGATCTCACATTCTACAAGTTCTCCTGGCTTCCTCGTGGCACTCCCCAAACTGAGTACGGATCCTCTTATTTCAGTAGTACATGCCCATACTACCTTCCACATTTATCTGTACTTTCCTCGAGGATTGCTTTGAATCTTCCAGGTCACTCCCTATCCAAACATACAATTAAAACCGGGTAAGGCTCATGGCCCTATTTTCTTCCTCGACACCTCCTTAGGACACAACTCTCTCCACACCTCCCTCAGCTATTGAAAGTACTCCCACGACTTCCTCTAACTAGCGCACGAGCACAATTACATACTACTAAAACTAGATAATTCTTCGAATGAGAGGTCTTACTTTATAATGGTTGGACTCAAACAAGAGGTGCGGAGTAGAACCAAACCCAACCTTCTAAAATTATTGGGTCCGCATAACATGTAACTTGGCACATTTGCTCACTAGTTAACTGAAGTTGGTTGGAGAAGCACGAAGCAAGAAACATTCGGGTTTCGGGTAACAAGAAGCAACCATACCCAAATCAGGCCATTCTATCATAAAGAAATCAGTACTAGCATACAAGCCTACATGCTCCTATAGAAGGAATCTAAGGCATCCCTCCTAGCATCTTATCTTTGCAAAATTTGAGCAGATCCTTAGTCCTAACTAGCATGTAGTTCAGATATTCATAAATCAATTCATAACAGATAACATGTATGGGTATCTTGGGGAAAACTTACTTGAGCCCGACTGATTGCACGCATCACACATCTTTTCTTTTATTAAGGTTAAAAAAATGTTTTTATGAAAATCTATCAAACCCTCGATTTGAGTTCAAACACACCCGAGAGTATGTTCGAATCGCTCAAACCAAGGCTCTGAAACCAAATTGTAATATCCCGAATATACGACAAAAAAATCGATTTTTAAGTTTACCAAAAACATAAACATAAGACATCATTGATTTCAAAATCACGAAACACAACATAGTTATAGTGTATGATCAAGACAATTCGTGGAAAAACATTATCAAAGCAAAAGTCCCAAAATCTCTACTGCAGAAAATCATAGTGTGATGTGATGCGATCAAGCCGACCCCTTCCACTTTGAGCTGGAAGTACCTGAAAAACAAACTAAAACAGTAAGAACAAAGTTTAGTGAGTTTCCCAATCATACCATATACCAATAATAAACATACTGTCAAGCATATCCGGGTGCCCGCCTACCTCTTCGGTCTATTTCAACCGGATATTATCGAGCATATCTGGGTGTTTGGCCTACCCCTTCGGTCTATTTCAACTGGGTGATGTTGAGCATACCTAGGTGCTCGACCTGCCCCTTCGGTCTATTCCAACCGGATACCGGGTCTATTTCACCTCCTACCAATACTATATAATTGATGGGTTTTGAACACTACAACATTCCTATGGTGTACATGCAACCCTAATGCTTCAGATCTATGTTTTTCTCAAGTTATACATGCAAATCAAGTTGTCCAAAGCATGAACCCTAACTAGCATACAATTTTCGGAAATCATAACACAAATCAAAGTTAGAAGAATACCTTTTCCTTCGTAGCTTGTAGATCTTGACCTTCAAGAGCTTAGTGCGTCAACTTTTTGTACCTCTACTGTGTCACAAACACCAAGTAGCAAGTTGGAAGAATATGAGAGAGGTTAGGATGCTCAAAAATTGGCTAGGGTATTCTCTTGGAAGCAAGTGGCCGATTTTGGGATTCCTAGAGGTTCCTTATATAGCTGAGTTGCTAGGGTTTTTTACTAGAACTCTAATTCTTTGCTTAGGCCTGAAGTAACCCATTAGATCCTTCTAGAACCCCCTCCCTTTGGATGAATTCTATATGGGCTACACATAGAATTTCGTCCATCCCTTCTTAGGATCCACAAGTCCAACTTGTAACTATCATATAATTGTAGTATCAGTCCCCGTAATTTAATCAGTCTCTTTTGATCAACAAATCAATTCCAAATTAATTTCTGATCAGTACTAATTAAATAACATGATTTCTCAATTATTATACTATTCCTATAATATATTAATAAATCACAGTTAACCTCTTTCTCCATAATTCATCCAGTCAAGTTGCTACGGTTAAGGCAACCCAAAAGGACCATGCTACTATTCGGTCAAGTGCATACCAATTATAGTTATAGGCTTAGACACCTAATCCAACAATAATAACACACATAAATCACATGATCATCAATCAATATGCAAACAATGACAATTATCACACAGAAAACCATCATACAATTCAATAAACGAAGGGTTGGCCTTGGTGCCTTCGACCCGTAACATTCACGAAGGGAGACTCACCTCAACTACAAATGTCAAATCGTACTCCTTGGACGACTCGAAACTCCTCTCCATATATCACAACAAACTTCCTAATTAGACATTGGATCTAAACCTATCTCCAAGGCCGAAACCCTGATTGATGACATAAGGCAAATGTTCCCTAATGTTTTCACTATTAGGACTCTTCCTTCCATGGCCCAACTTTCAAATTAAAATTTTCCAAGTCCATCCATCTAAGCTTTGAGACCCAATACCATAAATCCTAGGCCTAGGCCCAAAGGCGTTAATCCACAGGTGGGCTTGAGGCCCAACAAAATCCAGGCCCAAAATCCTAAGTCCTAAAAAGCACGTTTGACCCACTACATGCGTACGGGCGACATACTTGGCACGTACGCCCAATGTACGTTGTCCTTAACCATATATGGTAGGTTGACCCAGTATGCGCTATGTACTAGGGGTACGCTCAGCATACTGGCCAACCACCTAAGAAGCTTCATTATGACTTAATCAGTTAAATCCTAATGTCCAGAACATAGATCCTGGCCCTTCAAGACATCCTAAACCATAAAGTAATAAACTTTATGGTGTTGCATGCATGGATGGGGATTAAGACATGATTTAAGTCCATAAACACATTTTGTGGCCATCTAACACTTGCATGGGTGAGGCTAAACCATCAAGGCCCGATTTTTATGGCTCCAAACACTTCCAAGAGCCTAAAAGGATAGCTCATATGGACTGGAACTTTTAAAACTCAAGAAACCTCAACTATGGATCCAAAATGCAACATAAAACACCTAAAACTAGATCTAAGCATGCAATGGTCAAGGTTAAAGCTTTATACCTCAAATGAGTCAGAAATGATGCCAACCATCTGGATCTACAAGCCCTCTTCACGTTCTTACTCCTTCTTTAAACTCTTTCTTCTTCCAAATCACCAAATATCACGAAAAATGCTCAAGATTAGCTCAAAATGCATGCAAGAGGCTTAGGATTCGAGTTTAACACTTTAGGGATAGTGGAGGTTGAGAGAATGAGGGTTAGGAGGAACTAAAGTCGTTTAAATAAGGTGCAAACCCTAAAATTTAGGGTTTGCATCTGACGAGCTTACGCCCAACGTATGCATGGGTACGCCCAGCGTACGTAGGGGCTTCCCCGATTCGCGCCTCACCAAGGTACGTCGTGCGTACACTATTTACGCCCAGCATACGACCCCTTGTCATAATATTATCATTATTATTATTATTATTTGATTAAGAGAATACCCTACAACTCGGGCATTACAGATTGTTCACAATTGATCATTACTCTTGAGAAATAACTTGTTCACATTTAGTATTGTTTGTTATTGTGGAATCTTTATAATGAGAAATGATGCTCTGACTTTTTTTTGTTAATAAACATAATATTATGAGTAATTTATTTTTACGAAGAAGTGGCAAGGATTACGGTTGTAAGTGAGTCGAGCTACTCGTGAGCTATTCGGGATCGATTCCTGAAATTCTCGACTTCAGATCGACTTAAACAAGCCCGATCCATGCTCGAGCCTAAATATAAGGCTCATTTATTAATGAGCTCTAGCCGAGCTCCAATCAGTGACCTCGCGAGCCTAGACAAGCCTCTATATAATATACATTATTATTATCTTTATATATTAAAATAAAAAATATTTGAGGATTATGGATTTAAGGTATTAGTAAACAAGCTTCAATCGAGCTTAAGCTTAATTAGGCTCACCAAACAATAAACGAGCCAATCTCGATACCGAGTCGAGCATCTATAATTCTTCACTAGCTCGAGACGAGCTTCGTATAATAAAACTCGAATCGAGCCAAGCTAGACTCGAGCCCTTCATAACTTAAACGAGCTCGAGCCGAGCCTGACAAAGATTGGGCTCGGCTTGCCTAGTTTACACCCATAGTAAATATATTATTGAAGCCTAAATGTACGATGAGATAATAAGAATAACATTTATGAGCAAATTATTTAAAGCCAAATATTATACAACATTCATAATGAACTAAACGGAAACAGCGAACCTTATCTAAAAGAAAAAGGAATAACATTCAACTCTCTAGAAGCAGTTATAATTGAAATAAACTATATAAATAGTCCTTTGGATATATTACATTTTAACATTTGATCCCAATGTAAATTGATCATTCATACAAAAAAACATTTTGACGAAAAATTTTATGTACTCTTAAGTCTTAAACTAGTCCTTAATTCGACTTATGTTCACGACGGAATTTGAACCCTCAACCTAAAAAAACGAGGGAAATACCAGATATAACTGGGCTAAAAACCCTTTGGTGGTCGTTCATACACAATTTAACAATTCAAAATTAGAATTTACAACAAAAAAACCAATTATATGACACTTAGAAACCATATAAAAATCACCGGTGTAACCCCGATGAATGTAATATTGAACTGAATAGATTTTGAAAAAAAATAACCATATATATATATATATATATATATATATATATATATATATATATATATATATATATAGAGAGAGAGAGAGAGAGAGAGAGAGAGAGAGAGAACATACATTACAACCCTACCTAATCTTAGATACTAAACATCAAAATTATGCAGTTTTATCTTAATAAATATAACCGATTCAGTTTATACTTGGCAAATATAGAATTCCCCATTGTGGTCGATCATACACAATTTAACAAGCCAAAATTAGAATTTACAACAAAAAAGCCAATTATATAACACTTAGAAACCATATAAAAATCACCGGTGTAACCCCGATGAACGTAATATTGAACTGAATAGTTTTTGAAAAAAAACAATATATATATATATATATATATATATATATATATATATATATATATATATATATATATATATGTGGGATAGGGAATATACATTATAACCTCACCTAATCTTAGGTACTAAACCTCAAAATTATAAAGTTTTATCTTAGTAAATATAACCGATTCAGTTTACACTTGGTAAATATAGAATTCCCCATTGGATTTATTTCCTCTATTATCGTTTAACCATCCATATTTTCTTTCCTCCGTTATCGTTTATTACTTCATGTAAGTGGACATTACTGTTTTCCATCATCACGAATGTCACAGATAATTATCATTTTTGCTTCCCTATCAAAATTATTGCTTCATTGAATCTACAACATCAAGTGTTAATTATAAATCCCTAATTACAATCTTTAGCTAATAAAACGAAGTAGTTCAATGAGGTTTCGTACCTAAGTTCAATTGGGGCTGTAATGTATATTCACTTTTCCCATATATATATATATATATATATATATATATATATATATATATATATATATATATATATATATATATATATATATATATATATATATATATATATATAATGCAACCAATAAAAATATTTCAAAAATTAATTAAGGTGTCTATATGGTAAAATGATGTGTCTTTTTAGCCTCTCTCTCTTTCTCTCTCTCTCTCTCTCTCTCTATATATATATATATATATATATATATATATATATATATATATATGTAGAGAGAGAGAGAGAGAGCTAAGTTCAAATGTGGATGGATAACTATTTTCTGGTTGTAGGAACCAATCAAATTTTAGTAAACAATAAATCATTAATTAAATCAAAAAGGGTATATTTGTAATGTTACATATATATTAATTAATATCTAAGTTTAAGAATTGAAATCCCTTTGTTTTCGCAATTCGTTCCTAAATTACCCTATTAAAACACACCTCTAACCCACTCATTTATACAATTTCTGTTTCAGTGCTTGACGACTGCTAGGGTTTAAGATCCAGATTCAGCCGGCTTATTGTATGTGCCTCCTGCGATCGCAGAAGAGATTGAGGTTGAAACTGCCTCTTGCACCGCTAATGATGGTGTTGATCAAAGGAGATCCCTACCCCTTTTTTATGTGCGATCGGACACTCTCAGCCAAGACTACTTTCGTCTACTACCATCGATCCCGACCATTGCAATCAACCTACATCTTCCGAATTTTTGTTTCAATTATGTTGACTATTTTGATTTTGTTTATGGCAGAGCATCTTCCATTTATGTTTGAAGATATGTTTATTCCAATCGACCATAAATTCATCAATAAATCAAGCAATGTCACAAATTAAGGATGTCAAATTGTCAATTGATTCATTATTGAAACCTCGTGTCCCAATCTCGATGTCTTCTAGTCCTTCATCACATGCAGCTCCTTCAAATTTACTTTTCCCCAGGTATGTTCCCTTCCAATTAGTTTAAAGGATTGATACATGGGATTTTGGTATAATAACTTACATCTAGAACAATTCCAGTGATAGGAAGATGAATTCTTATTCTGTCAATCTGATTCATTATGAAATCTCGTGTCCCAATCTCGATGTCTTCTACCCCTTCAACATATGCTACTCCTTTAAATTTAATTTTCCCCAAGTATGTTCCCTTTCCAATTAGTTTAAAGGACCGATTCCTGAGATATTGGTTTAATAATTTTCAACTGGAGCAGTTCGAGTGATAGGAAGACGAATTCTTATTATGTTTCAGTTCAAAACCTAACTTTTTATTTTTTCTTGTTAAAACTATTCACCTAATTGAACATTGATTTGAATAGTAGCAATTGAGAAGGAAGGTTTACGAGTAAAATTTGGTAACTAGAAACTTGATTGATAAGTCCTTATGTCTAGTCAATGGTTTCAGGCTTTATAATTTTTTATTTTAATATAGAGTAATGTAATTTATTTGAGTTACCTAATACATGTTATTTTAAACGTGCAAATTCTTTTAGAATTTTGGTCAAGTGGTATTTTTTCAAAATGAGGAAGACTTCAGGATAAGGATGACCAATATTCTTTCAGAAGGAGGAAGGAAAATATTCTTTCAGAATTTAGGAAGGGCGATGTTCTTCACATGTAGACCTGTAAATCGATTAGACAAAAATAACCAGAAAGAGAATGGAAACTTCTGTTTTATTCTTTAAGAATACCTATTATTTGATAATGTTTGTTATTTAAGAATGAACTTGAATTTTAAATAAAAAGAAGTTGCATGGGTTCCCCCATTGATGCTCTTGATGGTGCTGGATTTGTTAGAATAAGGGTATGCATGACACCAATGGCCATTAGTAAAGTCTTGTTCTTGTATGTTAATTCTTTTAGAATACTTGTATGTTCATTGTTATTGTTGGTTCTTGAAGTTATGCATTTTTTGATGGGTTTTAGCCATAAGAACTTTCCTATGTGCGCATGCAAATCCCTAATGCTTGGATCTAGGCTTTCTAATAAACATGCTTTGAATCCAAGTCTTCTAATGACTAATTAGGTTAAATAACAACATTGAAACAGATCTAGAATCATACCTTTGAGTTCCTTGTTGATCTTGAGGTCATGGAGCTTCTAGAGTCACAAATGTCACTCCTCTAATGGCTTACAAACACCAATAGCAAGGAAGATGATTTAGGAGAGAGGAGAGGGGAGGAAATCGGCCAGGGTTCTCTTACTTTAGGAGAGGTGTCGATTTCCTTATGCCATGGGGTCTATTTATACTTGTAGACTCCTTAAGGGTTACAACCTAAACCCTAATTGGATAATCTTCTCTTAAGGCTATCCAAATCCTTTCCATAGATAAGCCTTGGACGATTTTGAAGCTATCCTAGCTTCTAGAATCCGTCCCTAGCATATCCATAAGGATTTACAGTCTAAAGCTTAACTATCAAACAATTGACAGTTTATACCCCTTTATTCAATTAATCTCTTTAAGTCACCAAAATAATTCTAATTAATTCTACGACTTATATTAATCAAATAACAAATATATTATTCATTATATTATTCTCATAATATACTAATAATATTTACTCTCTCATAATAAATCATCCTATCAAGTTGCTATGGTGAAGGCAACCCAAAAGGACTATGCACAACCGGGTCAAATACTTGCCTAATATAGTTGTAGCCTTAGACACTATTCCAACAGTCTCCCACTTGGATAAGTCTAGTAACTATATTCACAAGTACAATTCGGTTTGCAATCGTAGCTCTCAAAGACGCTGTCAACTCTGATCTAATCAATCTTGTCCTTTAGATAAGGGAACGTACAGTCCTCTGTTAGATATCGTGTTGACAATCCTATGGAATGGTTAGTCAAGCATTTAAGTTTCTCGATCTCTGATTTATTTGACATAGAACTTAATCGAACACATCAATTCAATTCTGACTGGGCCCGGCACATAAGCCAAATCAAATCATCGAGCGGCCGAGATATCGCTTTTACCTTCTTAGATAAAAGTTTACAGATAAACTTCGACTTATATGCATTTACTTATTCATTAACCAACTATACACAACAATATGTTTTATAACACCGAGTTACTGATGCGTTTTCGTATTATCAATGTACAATCAATTAACAAATAACAAATCATATATCTAGGTTTTAAGACCATATGATATTATCGTCTTGCGATCACCTTTTATATCGTATTCCATAAGGTGATTCCAGCAAGCGCGGGTTTGTTCCAATGCTCAAAACTAGTTCATAAGCACTCATGAATGTTGCAGCAATCCTTTGCTATGTCTAACACCATTTAGACATTCTACACACCAATTCATGACAATCTTCATTCATATCTACTCCCAACATATGAACGATTGTGGACCATTTGAACAATTTCTATTATTCTTAATAATCTTAATTATTCTGGAAGTCAAAACATGCAAAATGAAACAATAGCTAAACAATTAACATAAGATAGTAACATTACTCATAAATAAAACTCTTTTATTTAATCATCAAATGTCAATTACATTTATCTATTACACGTTTCTAATACTATCTAATCTATGCTAATATCATCCTTCAGCCCAATACTCCTAGCATGCTGCAAGTGCTTAACCCTACTCAGTCCCTTCGTAAGCGGATCTGCTGGGTTATCTTCTGATGATATCCTCTTCACTACGAGTTGTCCTTCTTCTACACGATGTCTAATGAAGTGATACTTTCTGTCGATATGTCTTGATCTACCATGATCCCTCGGTTCCTTGGTTAAGGCAACCGCGCCTTCGTTATCACAGAAAATCTCTTTTGGCTCCTTTATGGCAGGTACAACTCCAAGATCACCGATGAAGTTCTTTAGCCATATTGCCTCCTTCGACGCTTCGCTCGCTGCAATGTACTCTGATTCACACGTTGAATCAGCTACGGTTTCCTGTTTGGAACTCTTCCATGTCACTGCTCCTCCATTTAGGGTAAAGACCCAGCCCGACTGCGAACGGTAGTTGTCCCTGTCGGTCTGAAAACTGGCATCACTATACCCTCGCACCTTCAAGTCATCACTCCCTCCGAGGACTAAGAACCATTCCTTCGTCCTCCGAAGGTACTTAAGGATGTTTTTCATCGCAATCCAATGTGCTTTGCCAGGATTCCCTTGATATCTGCTAACCAGGCTCAAAGCGAAGGCTACATCAGGGCGAGTACAAGTCACAGCGTACATGATTGAGCCAACTGCGGAAGCGTATGGTACTCGGCTCATTTCTGCTATCTCAGCTTCGGTACTCGGACTTTGAGTCTTACTCAATTTGGCATTACTTTGTATCGGTAGTTCTCCCTTCTTTGAGTTTTCCATACTAAAACGTTTTAGTACCTTCTCTAAGTAAGTATTCTGACTAAGTCCAATTAGTCTCTTACTTCTTTCTCTTACTATCCTTATTCCCAAAATGTAAGAAGCCTCTCCGAGGTCCTTCATAGCGAAGCACTTCCCGAGCCAGGACTTAACCTCCTGCAGAGTCGGGGTGTCGTTTCCTATGAGTAATATATCATCGACATATAGAACGAGGAAGCTTACTATACTCCCACTGGCTTTGACATATACTCAAGACTCGTCTTCGCTTCGTACAAATCCAAACTCTTTGACTTTCTCATCGAAGCAAAGATTCCATCTGCGAGACGCTTGCTTAAGTCCATAAATGGACTTCTCAAGCTTACACACTCTATTCGGATGCTTCGGATCCACAAACCCCTCTGGTTGAGCCATGTAAACATCCTCAGCCAACTTTCCGTTAAGGAAGGCGGTCTTGACATCCATTTGCCAAATTTCATAATCATGAAACGCGACAATTGCTAGCATCACTCTAATAGATTTAATCTTCGCAACTGGTGAGAAGGTCTCATCATAGTCAACTCCAGGAGTTTGAGTAAAGCCCTTCGCAACCAATCGCGCTTTATATGTGTGTACGTTTCCATCCACGTCGGTCTTCTTCTTGAAGATCCATTTGCACCCAACGGTATTACGTCCGGGCACATAATCAACCAAATTCCAAACTTGGTTATCATACATGGATTGGATCTCGCTATCCATTGCCTCTTTCCACTTTGCAGACTCCGGGCCTGCCATGGCTTCCTTATAGCTATTAGGTTCATCAAGGTTTACTAGTGTACCATCACTAATATACGTGTCCCCTTCGGTAGTAATATGAAAGCCATAAAACTGGGGATGAACTCTAACTCTATCGGAACGTCTAAGAGGTAAGGATTCGTCAATCGGTTCAACCGGAGTTTCCTCCTCGGGTTGAATGCCAGCGGTAGAGGTTCCTTCATCTATCGATTCTTGAATCTCTTCAAGTTCGATTTGCCTCCCACTGTCTCCTTGGCTCATGAGTTCTCGCTCTCGGAAAACTCCTCTCCTCGCAACGAAGACAACATTGTCCTTCGGTCTATAGAAGAGATATCCAAAGGATGTCTGCGGGTAGCCGATGAAAATACATCGCTCACTTCGAGGTTCGAGCTTGTCGTGAGTATCTCGTCTTACGAAAGCCTCGCAACCCCAAACCTTGATATGTGCCAACGAGGGAGCTTTCCCTGTCCACATCTCGTGAGGTGTTTTGACAACCTTCTTAGTAGGGACTCGGTTAAGGATATGGGCGGCAGTCTCTAAGGCATACCCCCAAAAAGAGATAGGTAGTGAAGCACGACTCATCATAGAGCGAACCATATCCAATAAGGTTCGATTACGCCTTTCTGCCACACCATTCAACTATGGTGTCCTAGGAGGCGTCAATTGTGAAACTATTCCACACTCCTTGAGATAATCATGGAATTCAAGACTTAGTTACTCTCCTCCTCGATCGGATCGAAGCATCTTGATTTTCCTGCCCAATTGATTCTCCACTTCATTCTTGAACTCTTTGAACTTTTCAAAGGTGTCTGACTTTTGCTTGATTAAGTAGATATACCCATATCTACTATAGTCATCGGTAAAAGTCACATAGAAGCGGTTCCCATCCTTCGTGGTTGATCTAAACGGTCCACATACATCGGTATGTATTAGGTCCAATAGACCCATGCCCCTTTCACATGTACTTGTGAAGGGTGACTTAGTCATCTTTCCAAGCAAACAAGACTCGCATGTGTCATCTTCCCTAAGGTCGAATGACTCCAACACTCCATCCTTTTGGAGTTGGGCTATGCGTTTCTTGTTGACATGTCCAAGACGACAATGCCACAAGGATGCTTTATCCATACTAGTGGAAGAATCAATATTTAAAACATCATTTCCTAAGTTATCAACAATCATAACGGTTTCATATATTCCATTACATGGTATAGCTTCAAAGTAAAAGACACCATTTAGATAAGCCAAAATAGAACCATTCTCATTATTAAAAGAAAATCTAAATCCTTGTCTATATAAACCATGAAATGAAATGATGTTTCTAGCCATTTCAGGCGAATAGCAACAATTGTTCAAATCTAAAACCAAACTATTCCTAAGCACTAAAGAATACACTCCAATCTTGGTCACAGGAGACGATCTTCTGTTCCCCATGATTAGATTGATCCTTCCTTGCTCCACATCCCTACTTCTTCTTAGTCCCTGCACATTAGAACAAATATGATAACCACAACCGGTATCAAGAACCCAAGAAATAGCATGATTAGAATCGTTAGATTTGATTGTGTATATACCTGCGAAAGATGGCTTGATCTTTCCCTCTTTGATTGCTTGCAGGTAATCTGGGCAGCTTCTCTTCCAATGTCCTATCTTGTGGCAATGGTGGCACTCTGCCTCCTTTGGGTTAGAGCAGGGCTTAGCGGGATCAACTTTGGTCCCACTAGAAGAGGCACCATCTCGGGCTTTCACCTTGCGATAGTTCTTCGATGAAGCTTTCCTCTTCTTTCCCTTTCCTTGACCAATAGCCAAGACAGGAGCAGCGGGCCGATTGGGAGTAGGTGCAACAGACTTGTCCTTGAAGTTGCTCTCAGCGACCCTCAAGAGACCTTGGAGTTTGCTTAGGGTGACCTCTTCTTTGTTCATGTGGTAGGTCATCCTAAATTGGTTGTACATCGGAGGCAAAGAGTGAAGCACCATATCGATCGCCAAGTCTTCACCGAAGTCAACATTTAACTTGCGAAGGCGGTCGACATACCTTTGCATCTTTTGTAGGTGCACGGTAAGAGATTCTGCATGACCCATCTTCGCGGAAATCATGTTGGTGAAAATCTCATAACGCTCTTGTCTCGCGTTTTGGTGGTATCTCTCCAATAAGTCTTGGTGCATCTCGTACGGGTACATGTCCTCGTAGGACTTTTGGAATTCGGAGTTCATAGTAGCGATCATGATGCAATGTACCTTCGTTGCATCTCGCTCATGAGTCTCAAAGGCGGTGATTTCGGCCGGAGTAGCGATTTCGGGGTTGATTTTCTCGAGCTTCTCATCGAGGACATACTCCTTATCCTCATAGCGAGCAATGGTGCGAATGTATCTTATCCATTCGCTAAAGTTCGTTCCATCGAAGGTGACCTTTTGGCAAAGGCTCATCAACGTGAAAGAACTAGCAGCAGCGTTGTTTGCGTTCGACATCTACAATTAGAAAGGACAAAGATAGATTAGAATAAGAATCCCTAATTATCACCCAATAAGAAAAATTAGGGCTAGGATCCAACAATAACATTTACATACTAGAAAAGGGATGCCGTAATCTAACATGCAAATAAATTGAAGGTAAGTGAATGATGATTCACTAATTCTTCATCACAAGACTTAAACTATTAGTCCTAAGTGTATTGAGAATTCCTAGGTTCGAATGAGATTCATTGAAATTATTCAATGGCATGTTTATATCTCGATATGCCCCTCTTGTTTGTGACTGGGATGCCGAGGATCACAAAGCGGGTGTGAATTACCATGCAAATTCACATGGTGCCTTCATTGTAACGATCACCTATTCGATGTGCCGGTAAACCACACACGCTCCATCAAACTATGATAAACAATGAATCACCCTTTGTCACCTTCGCTTAGAACCAATTAGTGTGCCGGTAAACAACACACGCTCCACTAACTTCTTAGCAAGGTGCAAAGTGTAATTTCATGGGATTGCATCAATTCACTTTTCCTAAAGTAACTAAGATTGGGAAATTTTTAAAACATGTGTAGTTACTTTATATTTCTTATTATACTTTTAATGAGAGGATGAGGTTGCCCTATCCTACCCGTTCGGCTAACGACCCTCCACCAATCAAGCAAGCGGTGGGTGTGAGTGTACACCCATTAAGCGCCATTTTATAGGCCGCAACCTTATACCCACCTTATAGATCGGCTTCGTGAATGAGGCCTACTAACGGTAAGACTAGCATTTAGTTATACACACACACATATATATATATATATATATATATATATATATATATATATATATATATATATATTATTCTAGTCATATCATATTAGTATAGGGCTGTATTTTAAAACTTTTAAAATCTAGGGTTTGAAATTTAAGTTGTCTAAATTAAAACTTTTTAATCGCAAATATAAATTTCAAAACTTGTGGGTAAGTTTTAAACATTTAAAACATGGAGGATCAAATAACAAATAATTCCAATTAACAATTAATATCCTAATTATCTATATTTGATTTTATTCAAGATTTCTTTGAAAGATAATTACCAAAATAATTTAAATAATTAATTAATTATCATATAAGGAAATTAAATATTTTATTAGTTGATAAATACCTTTAACTAGATCAAGATAATAGTCATATTTATCAAAAAATCGGATTTAGATTGATCTATTATGATTAAGGTAAGTTTCCATAAGATAATTATGAAAAAATCCCGAATCTGGCCATTCCTGACGCCTGGACTCGCCGAGTGCACAAGGGGACTCGCCGAGTCAGGCCTACTGGCCGAGTCCACCTTGGAACTCGCCGAGTCCATGACTCAGAAACCTAAAAATCGAATTTTGCAGGTTTGTATCAGTTAATCAAGCAACAATTTAAAGAAAACCAAGCTAGGCTCTGATACCACTGATGGGTTTTAGCCATAAGAACTTTCCTATGTACGCATGCAAAACCCTAATGCTTGGATCTAGGCTTTCTAATAAACATGCTTTGAATCCAAGTCTTCTAATGACTAATTAGGTTAAATAACAACATTGAAACAGATCTAGAATCATACCTTTGAGTTCCTTGTTGATCTTGAGGTCTTGGAGCTTCTAGAGTCACAAATGTCACTCCTCTAATGGCTTACAAACACCAATAGCAAGGAAGATGATTTAGGAGAGAGGAGAGGGGAGGAAATCGGCCAGGGTTCTCTTACTTTAGGAGAGGTGTCGATTTCCTTATGCCATGGGGTCTATTTATACTTGTAGACTCCTTAAGGGTTACAACTTAAATCCTAATTGGATAATCTTCTCTTAAGGCTATCCAAATCCTTTCCATAGATAAGCCTTGGACGATTTTGAAGCTATCCTAGCTTCTAGAATCCGTCCCTA
The DNA here is from genome assembly GCF_051521515.1 of Lactuca serriola. NCBI lineage: Eukaryota > Viridiplantae > Streptophyta > Magnoliopsida > Asterales > Asteraceae > Lactuca > Lactuca serriola. Next base: position 76,426,261 of record NC_136414.1, read on the forward strand.
GCATATCCATAAGGATTTACAGTCTAAAGCTTAACTATCAAACAATTGACAGTTTATACCCCTTTATTCAATTAATCTCTTTAAGTCACCAAAATAATTCTAATTAATTCTATGACTTATATTAATCAAATAACAAATATATTATTCATTATATTATTCTCATAATATACTAATAATATTTACTCTCTCATAATAAATCATCCTATCAAGTTGCTATGGTGAAGGCAACCCAAAAAGATTATGCACAACCGGGTCAAATACTTGTCTAATATAGTTGTAGCCTTAGACACTATTCCAACATTTTTAATGATGTTTTTTTAAAGATATGTGTGTTCATTTCCAGTAAGAATGCATAATCAAAAAAAGTTTTGAATGTTCATTCATGAGTAAAGTCATGATATTATATATTTATTCTATTGAGTAAATTACATGAATAGTCCCTATGGTTCGGGGTAATTGTGTATTTGGTCCCTAACTTATTTTTTTAACTCGGAAGATTCTTACTGTTTGTTTTTGTTATGTGCTTAGTCCCTACTATTTGTTATTGTTACACGCTTGGTCTCTGTCTTACCTAAGAAGACTATTATTTAAAGTTATGTACGTTCATTTTTTAAGTTATGTACGTTCATTCTTGCAAGAATACATAACAAAAAAAAATTATGTATGGTTTTTTATCAACTTTTAACTCGATAATCATGATAATCAAATTTAATCCTGAATTTTAGGTGTCATTGTTTGGTTAGGAGCAAGAATATCTCACATGTCTTATTTGATTGTTAACCAAATTGACATAATTACTCTTAAAACCATTTTAAGCTTATTAATTAAGTCGTATAATCATTTTTTAAATCATCAACAATGATTTGACCACAAAGTGTCTTGACATCCACACAAGAGTTATAATTCACATTATATATATATATATATATATATATATATATATAGAGAGAGAGAGAGAGAGAGAGAGAGAGAGAGAGAGAGAGAAGATCAAGTAATGACTCATTTTAAAGGAATGGTCCGAAAGAAAAAAAATTAGAAAAAATTGGATCATTAAAATTGAATTATGAATCATAATGATGCAAAATAAAAAATTAAAATTGAATCGTTGATAAATTTTAAGAAAAAAAAATTCTAATTTTTTTTTCTTCCAGACAATAGATATATACTCGATTCTGTTATTTATAATTTTTAAATTTTTTTTTAAAATATCCTTACGGGTCGTCATTTTAAAGAACCGGAATATATATATATATATATATATATATATATATATATATATATATATATATATATATATATATATATATATTAAATAAAAGCATGAAAAGGTAACGTAAGACCATTCCTTTTCTAGTGTCAGAGAAAAAGTCGTTCTATTTCTCAGCTTTTTGTAATTAATATCACCTGCAAAACCTGCTTGTACTTTCCCTTGTCGATTTCTTTATCCATGTCTTCTAAAATGACACAACTGCCCTTTTCTTCTTTCCAAAATCCACCTTTTCTTTTTATAATACAAATACATTATCATTAAATAATAATTACATGTTATAAGTCTTTCATATTATACTTTCAGATTTTTAAAAGGTTAAAATGATTAAAATATTAGTTTTTTCAGATATTTTGAAACTTATATGTTCGTCTTAAAAAATAGTTTTGAGTTTATAAAATAGTTTTTCAGAAACCAACTCAAGTAGTTAATTAAAGAACACTAACTTATAAGCAAGTTTAGGATTTCCAAAATGTCAACTTTATATTAATTTTCTTATTTGAAAATGTTATTTAGTTTCATTCATTTTTCAGTAAGAATACTAGTAATTTCCTAATATATTTTTAAAATTTTGGACACCAATTAATGCTCCTTAATCAAAATGTTATTTAGTTTTTTTTTTTTTTGAAAAGCGATCAAACATTTTTTGCACAAGAAACATAAAGCATTAAGCGGAGTTGCTCAAACCATATTGCACAATAAAGTCGAAATAGGAGAAGTACACCATGTTGACCAATCAAGTTTACAAAATTTGGACCTATTCTTAATTGAATTGAAAGTGCTAAGGCTAATATCATCGACGAACAACATTGTAGCTCGCCTTTTGGATCTGAAAAAAATTGCATTCATTTCCTTCCAAACCATCCATAATAATGTCACTTATATAAGAGACGGTTGAAACTTTTGAGAATTTTTGAATCCAAAACTCATATCTTACATTACCATTAAATTTGAGCATGAGATAGACTACTTTTTAAGAATTAACTTAGAGGAAGTGTCCTTGCTTCGCTACGGGTCAGGGAAGTTGTCTTTTTCCGGCCTGATTCTAGTTTCACAATATAATTGGGCAAATATTTTTAAGTATGATACTTTGATAAGAAAATTTGAAATTATGGTGCTATATTAGACAGATAAATCAAAGTACATTGTTATTTCTTGTAGTTAACACTTTATTAAAAGAGAATATGGCAGATAACACTGTTTAAATAGCAACAATCAGTAATGAATTATAACAGTGCCTTGACTAAACTTGGATTCCTCATTCCTCACAGCTGTAATTGCCATCAGATCTAATTCCAAATTTTGTTGGATCAGCATACATGTCTTGTTCTTCGATCTGCATGAAAGTAAGAATTTAAAAATAATCATGGAATGATTCAAATGAGTTGATATTATTGGTTTAAATAAATAATGTGGAATAAATCATCAGAAAACATGATATTTAGAACCTTTATGAGTATATCTGATTCTGGTGAAGAAGCTATATAACCTGAAGAACGTCAAAGATTATAGATGGAAAACTCGACCTGTTTATAGAAAAATGGATTAATTTAGATTATATTTTGAAGGCTTACTTTAGATGGTTACTCAAGATCGTAGTTTTCTCTTGAAGTGCATCGAATTCTCTGTATTGCTTCAATTGAGAATCAAAGTCACTTCTTTTTAAGAGTTCTTGAAGTTCTCATAATAGTAATGTAAGCAGCCTGAAGAAATGAAAAGCTTCAACAAATTACTACTTATAATCTATGTTTACCTTTCTAATATGAAACACTGATGTGTCTAACATTTAGTTGAAAATATAGCCACTTTAAAGAATTGATGTGATCACTTAATCAAATTTTACCTCTGTTTCTTTTTCAATGAAAACATAAAAATTAAATTAGCATTCTATGAAAATGTACCTACCTCATCTAATTTCTTTTTCAAATTGTCAAGGACACGTTTTATTTTCTGTGCATTATTTGTTAAAGCAGCTTTTTTCTCTGATTCCATGTACTAATCAGCATAGGTCGTAAATGATTAACTGCTTTGGGCACAAGAATTGTATAGATCAACACCTATATATATATATATATATACACACACACACACACACTTACATATAAGTAAATAAGAAAGTTAAACAGGAAATATGAAATAGGAATCACCTTGATCTTCAAAGCCAAGTAGAAGTCCATTGAGCAGGAGGTTCTGGATTATCTAGATTGTAATCAGCTATTATGGTATTTGTATTAGACGTATTTTCTTTCTTCTTTGATCCTTTTTTTGAAGTTTGTTTCTTGGGCCCACTTTCAATAATCGTGTCATTGACTTAAGATGAAGTGCCATTTGTTTCTTTTCCTGATTTAGCAACATGCAAGTCATCAATAAGCCCAGATAAAGTAATGGTATCCAGATCTTTCTCCATTTGTTCATAAAGATACTACAAAAAAAATCATGTAAGTGTTTTAATTCACAATGTTGTAATAAAAAGAAATGAAAGTAGGATGTATAATACATAAGTATATGAAAGTACATTGTAATACCTTGATGAAGGTAGTGCTGAAAACATAAGAGTCACCCAAAATGAGTGTTTTATTAGCCTGGAAATAAGCACAATGCTAAAAGTTAATAAAAGCTTAAGAATTGCATCAAGCTTGTGAACCAAAATTAGAACTTTTATAGGAGAATCACATTAAGTGATGGGTGTATGGATGGACAAACAGACAACATATTATGTTTAAATAATAGTGAAATATAACATATTTGTGCTTAGTGTTATACTTATACCCCTAAAAAATACAAAAAAAGACTCATAATACATGTAGAAACTGAATTGGATGTGTGACTCAATGTTTGTGCAAAGCATCATAGTTGACAATAGAGTTATGTAACACAAAGTACCATTTAGTTAAAAACATAGCCACTTTAAAGGTTACCAAAACTGTGGGTACAATAGAGTCAATAACTACGATTTTCATGCTTCTGAAAAAAGAAAGAATCCATACATTCCCTTTGAGCAATGGGAAATACCTGCATCATAGCTTCTCTCCTTTGATTGTCCTCACTCGATAACAAGAACCATATCATGGAATATTTGAAACTATCTTCAAATTCTTTTTAGATTGCAAGTGGGGCTGCACCAGCACCGTTGCATTCTACTTGACCAGAACCACATTCTTCGTTGCTGCAACTGTATCTTCTATCGTCATTTGAATAGCCAGACATGGCACATACTCATCCAGACCATGGTGTCGACATGTAGATAGAGTTTGATGCCTAGGGTTGCAATTAAAATTCTGTTAGTACTGATGCTCCACTGCTGATCAAAGTTGTTGGTGCAATGGTGTATAGACAATTGTTTTTTATAATGAACACTGTTGAATGAACACCTACAAAACCATTAAATTGATAAGCATATTCTTCATGAGATGAAATCTTTAGCGACCAATGGATCTAGATTGAAACTATGTCTATCTATATATACATACATGCATGAAAAAAGTGAATTTACCATAGATGAAACTAATGGATAGAATAAGTATGAAAATAAGTTGAATCTCCATATTCACGAAGTTGTTGAAGTGATATGGAAATGGTAGAAGGCAATTTGGGTATTATATTAAGAAGTTGTTGATATTAATTACAAACAATTTAGATTTTATTTTGGGTTATCAAGTAAGCCAAGAAACAAATCGAATATTGCTTATAATACGAAATCGGTGATGGTGTCGAATAGGTAAGTAAGAGACAAACCTTAGAAAATCAAAAAAAGAAATTGAGTTGATAGATGCGAATTATTGTTATAATCCAAAATTCCTAAAAGAATCCAAATAAGAAAGAAGATTTTCTAACACCGACCTGAAGAACATACCTGAGATTAGCTACACCGATCGGGAAATCAGAGCAGATTGTAGGTACTGGCGGTGGACTTTGCGTTCGTGAGAGATATAGCTAAAGATCAAATACAAATGTTTCTTTGAATGGACGTATAGCCATAGAGGTTTCTAGAAGAAGCGGAGGCACAAAACGTAGGAAGGGAGAATCGGAAAAGCACATGAAAATACAATGCGAAGGAGAGTCGGTGAGAAGCGGTGGAGCGACCACTTCAGTTGGTGGTGAAGTGGCTTAAAGCGAATCGGAGGAGACGACGGATTTATAGAAAGAGATAGCGAGAAAGATCGTGAAGTGGGATCACCAACAACTGAAGGCATCGACTGCTTATTGTGTAACAATGGAGAAGGCAAGCAGTAGTCGGTGCGATTAAGAGAAGAAAGCGAAAGAAACAAATGGAAGGGGAACAGTGAAAGAAAGGAAAAGAACACAGATAACAAAATAGAGTAACAGAAATCAATTCCCTATTGGTAGAGAAAAACGATTAAAGAAAGAGAAATAAACGCGTGGACACACAATATAGAACATGGCAAAATATACCCTCTAAAAGAAATAAGCCATGATTGTAAAAGCAGACAAAGACGGGGGACTAAATCTGCCATAAGCTTAGGAACTTCACTATTCTTAAGCCTTGTGCCTTTTTAATATATATATATATATATATATATATATATATATATATATATATATATATATATATATATATATATATATATATATTAGTGACCAATGATCCAAAATGTTATTTAGTGATGACAATTAACATTTTACATTGTATTTCGTTTTTTTGTGTTGAGTGTTAGACCATTCTCTTTCTCTCACTCTCTCAAAGACTATTAGTTTTGTTATACAAAAAGAAAAAAAAATCTCAGTCGTTTATTTATCAAAGAAAAATCATTATATTTTATTTCTATACAAAAATATTATTATATTTTCATTTACCTTACAAACTTATCCAAATATTCTTTTTTTTTTAAAAGTTATGGTTATTTTGTATGATGAAATTTATCTTGTTAATTATTAGGTTGATATTGAAAGAAAAATAAATGACATCACTTATTTTTGTTTCAAAAAATGGTCGTTGAGTAATGGTCAATTTCTTACGTTTTACCTTAAACAAAAGGAAACGTTACTGATTTTTGTTTTCATATTGTCCTAAAAACGTAAAGGATAAATGTCACATTACAAAACAACCGATAATTTCTTTTAAAAAAAAACCGGATATTTTGGGTAATTGAAACTGTTTTTGATTATTTTCCACTTATGGCATTGAACTTGTAACCTCAAAAACTCACCAGTGGCATCGGAGCCTAGGTTTGTCTTTCATGTATTTGCACATTGGTGAATAAGAAAAGAAACTTGTTTTGGATTTGTCGCAGCTCACGACTTGAGCTTCTGATGCTCACGACTGAGCATTAGTCTGGATGAGATTTCTTTGTTTAATATGCCTTAACAGCCTTTTATGTGATATCTATTTGCTATGTTTATCCACAAATCCGATTTTGGTGTATCCGTAGTGACAAATTAAAAGACTAGAACTTAGGAGATTAACATTTGACTTAATTAATTGTTTTGTGATTAATATGATTGATTTTTAAGTGTTTAAATAATTAATTTGAATATTAATGGAACTTAATAATTAATGTCAAATAATATATTGTGTATTTTATAGATTATTATAAACATGATATTTTGAAAAGTTTAAAATACATCATTATGGATCTTATTATTAATTTAATTAAGTAATTAATTAAAAGATAATAAATATATCCATTAAATGTTTAAATTTAATTTATTAAAAGATTAAACCATTGTGTTTTTAAAATGTTTTAAAATACACCTTATAGTATGTATATAATTAAAATGTTAATATATATTATATGTATAAGAAAAGTCAATCGAACCTCGAGTACGCTTCATTCACGAAGTCATACTATAATGAGAGTTTAAGGAAAATAAATGACATCACTTATTTTTGTTTCAATAAATAGTTGTTGAGTAATGGTCAATTTCTTAAGTTTTACCTTAAACAAAAGGCAACATTTCTTATTTTTGTTTCATGTTGTCCTAAAAACGTAAAGGATAAATGTCACGTCACAAAACAACCGATAATTTCTTTTAAAAAAACCGGATATTTTTGGTAATTGAAATTGTTTTTGATTACTTTTCGCTTATGGCATTGAACTTGTAACCCCCAAAACTCATCAGTGGTATCAGGGCCTAGGTTTGTCTTTCATGTATTTGCACATTGGTGAATCAGAAAAAAAAAAAAAAAAACTTTCTTTGGATCTGTCATAGCTCACAACGTGAGCTTCTGATGCTCTTGACATGAGCATTTGTCTGGACAAAATTTCTTTTTTTTAATCTACCTTAATGTTAGTACCTAAAAGTGAATCGCTAACAATCCTCAACCTCAATATGTTCCGAAGTCAGTTTTAGTTCTGGAATGATCTATGTTCCGGAGCCAGTGCATGGTCGGGAGAGAAGATTGAAGGCTGAAGTCCGAAGTCAATTTGTGTCCAGAATGAAGAATATTTTGTCTATCTTGTCATTTATCATTCTTGTCATTTATGTGATGTAACAACTCACAGGACATAGTTCATTTTGCCAAAGTGGATAATCAGAGTGTCAGGAGTAACTCTTTTATCCAGTCCTATGTATGTAAAATGGGATGTACGATGTAACATCTTCTCCTATATATGGAGCTTTCTATGACAAGAATGAGTGACAAATTGTTCAACCAAAGATAACATTATTCTACTTTAATTCACTTTCTATTTACTTTCAAATTATTCACTCAAACATTTTTCTTCATTTATTGTCTTTACCTTGATCATTATATTCACTCTTCATTTATGTCTTAAATATTTTGTTAAATGCATTAACTTAGACTTGACTGGTCTTGCCAGACTTGACCGGAACATTCTTTATTTGCATAGATTGATCTTAAGCATTAACTCAAGGTTTGAGTTTTCAAACCTTGTTCATGTGCATCAGATCATCTTGCACTCACAATTGGTATCAGAGGTTAAGTGGTTGTCCTTTGAATCCATAAGATCAGATTATAGTTGGTGTGAAATTACCTTGGTATTTCAACCATTTCTATGTTCAGGATAAAAGTTCTTCTATATACCACTATTTCGTGAATATATCTTAACTTCAATGGTTGCTTCTAATACTCAACAAATGTATTCAATGCAAATAGCAAATAGCGTGGGTTGCCCTATATGAGCCCCACTACTAGTTGTTGAAGAATATGATCATTGGAAAGTCAGAATGGAAATATTTTTACTGGGTAAAGAGAAAGGTGAAGCTATCTGGAGATCCATAAAAGAAGGTCCTCATGTTCCAGTTAAAACAACAGTTAGAGATGCTACTACTCAACTCATGGGTCAATATGAAAATCGTCCAAAACCTCTTACTGCTGATGATATCGAAAAACTGCATGCCGATCAAGTTGCTTTTTCCGAAATGGTGTTTGGTTTTCCATCATCTCTCTTTGAACACATTAAGTTGCGCAAATCTGCCAAAGAGATTTGGGATACTCTTCAAGATCTGTTTGAAGGTTCACAAAATATGAAAGACAAGCATCTAACCTCTGTTGTCAACGAGTTTGACAAATTTACAACAACTCCTGGTGAATCAGTTGCCTCAACCTCCAACTGGTACCGAATCGTGGTTAACAACATGATTGCTCATGGGATTATCCGAACTCCCTTGGAATGCAATCTCAAATTCATAAACAACCTCGGTAAAGGATGGAGAAACATGAAATCTTGTCTTCAAAGCAATGGATCTCTGAAGAAGCTGAAGCTTTACCAACCATTTGATGAACTTCAAGTTCATGAATCAAACGTTGCTCAGACCTTAAGAGAACTCTCCGGAGGTCCTCTTGCTCTCGTCGGTTCCTTTAAACCACCTATTCCAAACCCATCCTCCTCGGACCTCTTCAAATATGGTATTCCACCTGTTCAAGCCTCCTTACCTATCTTGCCCACTTCTAACTATCTTGTTGATGGTAATCTTGATTCAGAAGCTATGGACTCCGAACTCCATTTCCAACAGGAGTTTGCACTATTTTCCATGAAATATAAACGTCCTTTTAATCCATCTTACAAACCGTACCACAACCATTTTCATGTTCCTCACCTAAACAATCCTCAACTATACTCAGCTCCGGAACCTCAATCCGCTCCGAAAAATCCACCAGCATACAAACCAAACATCTCTAAACCAAATTCCAACCCGAAACCTCAACGAGTTTCGAAATCAGACAAACAAAAATCGTGTATCATAAATGTGGTCATGCAAATCATTTTGCAAAAGATTCTCTGGCTGAAGCTCCACTAAAAACCAAAGTCAAGGATTCTACTTACTATGCACAAAGAGCTCAGGAGATGGCTGAAAGTGAAAAGGCAAGACAAATAGTTGAATGTCGAAGGATATTGGTCATTCAGAGATGATGATGATATGGTTACTAGAAGAAACATGTTTCAAATGGCAAGACAAATAGTTGAATGTGATGACAGCTATTGGTCCTTTGGGTCAGAAGATGAAGATGACGCTGCTGAACCAAACTACTGCTACATGGCCACTAACGATCCACCACGTTGAAGCATCGTTTAGTAGGTAAAATCCATGATTACTGATAATGATTTTGATATGTCTCTTTGTGAATCTTATCTAACCCAGATCCAAACAGATATAAACACCATCTATATAGCATATGAGTCTACCATAGAAGCTAGTGAGAAGAAGGATAGTGAATTGAGTCGTCTCAGGTTACGTTTCGAGGATAAGAAGTTAAAAATAGAGTCTTTAGAACGCGAGCTTGTAATGTCAAAAGATGGATGTATCTTTCTTAAAGAAAAATGTGAAATCACTTATTCTGAAAGAAATGTTTTGATTTTTGATAACAAATGTCTCAATGCCAAAATAGATGCTTTGCATAATTCCATTGAGTTGCTTGAAGCAAATCAACGGATGACTCAAAACTTTCATCATCCTTGGTGAAAAGCTCCTGGTCTCGGAAGCAAGTTTCCGAAACCTATAGCTAGTCCCTTGAAGGAGTTACAAAACCTGACCTTTATGGGAGATGTTCTGAACCATCAACATTTGGATAAATCTGTCTCTCCCTTGTCACCCATTCCTTAGACCTCTGACAGGTTTGCTTCCTTGATTCCTGAATTTAATCAAATTGTTCTCTAGTGTCCTGATTCCACGCCTCTTCCGCCTCTGACAAACCTGGACCTGAATCATGTCACACCCCAAAACCGAGAACGACAGAATACGTTCTGGGGTGGAGGACGTCATGTATAGTATCATAACAATTGCATAATAGTAAAAACAAGCGACAACAACCATTGTATTAATATAGAAAATTTTAAATACAAGCGTGTTCTGTATAGTGCTAATAGACACCAAAAGTATAAACAAAACAAAAGATGGGTCTTGTAAACGCTCCATCTTCTCAAAAGTTGCACCAGTACCTGTCTTTTTTTGACCTGAGAATACAAGTTATTTTGAAAACGAGTATCAGCATAAAGCTGGTGAGTTCATAAGAATTTAGTGTCGTTGCTTGTATACAAGTGTTTACAATCATGTAATATAAAAGCTGTAATTAATGTTTGAGAATAGTAGAAATCTCTAGAAAATCCTATATTTTCTAGGGATGTAATAGCGTCCGTCCTGTAGCGAAGTTATGTCACCCCTGGGCCTGGTCGGCTCGGACTGTAGTTAACAGTCGGGATGTAATAGCGTCCGTCCTGTATAGATCTATACACGTAGTGTTGCTTTCCTTCCGGGAAGCTCTGGTTACATGGTATTTGCGCAGTAGAGTGTCGTAAAGAGGGATAGTGTGTTATACTCTGTATTAGTGTATTCTCTTGTATTATAGTATAGTAAAATTTTAGTATAGTACATAGAGTGTTCTCTTTAATGTGCATTAACTTGTAATAGTAGTAATTATAGTGATTATCATAATGATAAAGGTAACGAGCAGTAGTCTTAACTATACCTATTATAGTTAAATAGAGTGTGGGATTGCATGCCTTTGATTTACAAGGGTATTGAATAAGATGAAGACTTTCATATCTAACACAAATATATATGATATATAACTAAGAAATCAACGACAGTCGGACGGATAACAATATACCCTAAGACCACAATCAAACAAGAACAGGAAATAAGGCGAGCTATCGGTCCTAAGTCCTTCAAGTCTTACTTATATAATTATATTAGTGTAGATATAGTTTAAAAGAAAAGTAGTTTAAACACAATTTGAAAATAGTTTAACAACAATTTAACCTAGAAAATACGTTTGATAATTATTTAAAACAGTTTTATTGATAAGTAGCTAACAGTATAGAAAATCCTTTTTGGCTGCAGGTTATAAATCACATATGATTTGATACTAAAACCTGTTGCATTTAACTTGTATTCCCCCCCCCCCCCCAAAAAAAAACATGTAAAAACATTTGAAAACGTTATTTAAGGGGTATGAACTCACCTGTAGCGAGTAGATTGGGTGGAAGTGTCGGGTGAGCTTTTGGTGTCAAGTAAGGACTTGAACACACTCTATGACCCTAGTAGCATATGAAGACATATGTTTACAAGTAATTAGTGATTAGGACACTAATTAAACACATGTATACATCCTAATGCGAAGAAAAACTCTTTGGTCAAGGGTTAGACGGTTATTGGGTTGCAAGGAAGGAGTGTTAAGCCTCACTATGGAGTTTACTCCTCAAACACTCACCTTAGGTGAGTTTACGGCTGAGGGACCACTTCCCCCAGGAGTTTACGGCCATAAACTCATGGGATGAGTGTATTTGTGAGCTTTCAAGTCTCTTGTATCACTAGGAAAGGTTCCAAGGTAAATTCCAGGGCTTGAGGGGTGTTTAGGGTTAAAAAGGGGCACTTCCTTGGAGTTTGCGGTCATTGGACCACTCCGTGGGAGTTTATGGTCGTAAACACTAGGGTTTACGGCCGTAAACCCTTTAGCACATTATTCCCTTCGTGTTTTGTGATCCTAAGTTCAATCATACAAGTTTCTAGTCCATTTAACATGCTAAGGAAGGAGTTAGGGACATCAAAACACCATTTATGGTGTTTATGGTTTTGGTGTTTATGGTTCATGAATATTCATGGACCGTAAACTCATGTTTACACTCCTAAAGGCCCGATTTTTGGTTTCTAACTTCATGCATGTAAGTTTCTAAGTCAAAGATGAGTATTAGAAGAGTTTTGGAGGGATTTTGGGCTTCAAAAACCCCCTTAAGGGTGTTTACGATTTTGGGAGGTGTTCCCAAACCGTAAACTCGAGTTTTTAAGGTGTTTGGGTGATTAAATCCCGGGTTTTTATGAATGCAAAGCTAAACAACAAGCTAGAGAGGATTACTTACGATTTTGGAGCTTGAATGAGGTGATTCTTGAACAAACCCACTTGTAGAGAGAGAAAGCTTTTAGAGTGGGGAAAGCCTCAAATGGAGGCCCTTCAACCCTTATATAGGGTCTAAGTTGGTGGCCAGATGGGGATCCACCCCATACCGACGTTCAACGGAGTTTAAAAATTTTACCCGATTAAATGATCGTAACTAAAACCTTTTCCAAATAAATTAGAGGGTATTTCACGTGATTTTATTTATTTCATTACGACACTGATAAAATAAAATAAAATAAAATAAAACCTTTATTGAGTTGCCTAACCCAAATGTTAACGAAGACAAATACTAATAAAAATTATTTTATTAGCGGTAATGGGTTACATTGACGAAATAAATTTCGGGTTGTCACATCATCCCCTCGTTAGAGGAAATTTCGTACCGAAATTTAGAATTTAAGTAGCTAAGTTATTATAACACAACTAGGCAAAGAGATGAGGATATTTAAGTTTCATTTGATCCTCGCGCTCCCAAGTGAACTCCGGCCCTCGCTTGGTGTTCCAGCGAACCTTCACAATTGGGATGCGGCTTTGTTTCGTTCGCTTGATCTCCCGGTCCATGATCTCCACAGGTTCTTCCATGAAGTTGAGGCACTCGTTGATCTCAATCTCATCTAGTGGGATTACGAGTGTCTCGTCTGATAGGCACTTCTTCAAGTTCGATACGTGGAAGGTAGGGTGTATGTTACGGAGTTCCTGGGGCAGGTTAAGTTTGTAGGCTACGGAGCCGATTCTGGCGAGAATCTCGAAAGGCCTTATGTACCTTGGGTTTAGCTTTCCACGCTTTCCAAAGCGTATCGTGCCCTTCCAGGGTGAGACTTTCAAAAGGACTCGGTCTCCCACCTGTAATTCCAAAGGTTTTCTTCGTTTGTCTGCGTAGCTTTTCTGTCGATCCCTAGCGGCTTTTAATCGTTTGCGAATTTGTACAATCTTCTCGGTCGTTTCTCGAATGATCTCCGGACCCATGAGATCGCTCTCAGGAACTCGTCCTTTAGCTAACTGAGTGTCACCCACGTTAGCCCAACACAGAGGGGATCTGCAGTTCCGACCGTAGAGGGCTTCGAACGGAGCTGCCTTGATGCTCGTGTGATAACTGTTATTGTAAGAAAACTATACAATGGGTAAGTGGGTATCCCATGCCTTACCAAAGTCAATCACACAGGCCCGCAACATATCCTCCAGGGTTTGGATAGTCCTCTCACTTTGCCCGTCGGTCTGCGGATGGTAGGTTGTACTCATGTCCAACCTCGTCCCTAAGGCGCTTTGTAGCGATTGCCAAAATCTCGAAGTGAACCTACTATCTCTATCGGAGATTATAGATATAGGGACACCATGCAGTCGTACGATTTCCTTAATGTATGTTCTTGTGAGTGTCTCTATCTTATCTGTCTCTTTGATGGGTAGGAAGTGCGCGGACTTGGTCAATTTGTCGACAATGACCCATATGGTATCAAGACCTCCTGTTGTCTTGGATAGCTTGGTTATGAAATCTATAGTGATCCGCTCCCACTTCCATTCGGGTATCTCCAGTTGCTGTAATAATCCTAATGGCTTTTGGTATTTGACCTTGACCTTCGCGCAAGTAAGGCATTTACTCACGAAGGTAGCAATCTCTGCTTTCATGTTAGGCCACCAATATGACTTTTTAAGATCCAGATACATCTTATCCGAACCTGGGTGAACGGAATATCGAGTGTTGTGTGCTTCCTTCATGACCAAGTCTCTGAAACCACCATGAGATATAAAGCTCCATCACCCTTGACTTCCAAGTTCTTATCCATTCCTCGCGGGGATTCTCCCGCCACATTTTCAGGCTTCAATGCTTCGAGCTGAGATTTGTTGATCTGTGTGGAGAGATGCGAATGGATAGTCATTGTTAACGACTTGACTCTTCGACCAGAATGTTCCTTCCGGCTTAGGGCGTCCGCTACCACATTGACTTTACCCGGATGATAACGAATTTTGCATTTGCAATCATTGAGTAGCTCGAACCACCGTCTTTGTCGCATATTGATCTCCTTCTGGTTGAATATGTATTGTAGGCTTTTATGGTCGGTGTATATTGTGCTCTTCGTACCGTACAGGTAATGTCTCCAGATCTTCAGGCTAAACACAACCCCTCCTAATTCGAGGTCGTGCGTGGTGTAGTTTACCTCGTGTGTCTTCAGCTGTCTTGAGGCGTAGGCAATGACCTTACCTCGTTGCATCAGAACACAACCAAGCCCCTGGTTTGATGCATCGCAGTATACCACGAAATCTTCTGTCCCTTCGGGAAGCGAAGATATCGGTGCAGTGCATAGGGCTCGCTTCAAAGTTTGGAATGCCTTCTCCTGTTTCTCTCCCCAGTCAAATGTCACGCCTTTCTGAGTCAATGTGGTGAGAGGTTTTGCAATTCGAGAGAAGTTCTGAATGAATCTGCGGTAGTAGCTAGCGAGGCCTAGAAATTGATGAATTTCTGTAGGCATCTTCGATGCTGACCAGTTTTCAATAGCTTTGATTTTGGATGGGTCCACGTGGATTCCCTCTTCACTAACCACGTGTCCTAAGAATTCGACTCTTCGGATCTACAATTCGCATTTCGAGAATTTCGCATATAGCTTCTCTGATCGTAGGGTTTCTAGGATTTGTCGTAGGTGATTGCTACGCTCCTCCTTACTTCAAGAGTAGATGAGTATGTTATCAATGAAAACGATAACGAACTGATTTAAGTAAGGACGACACACCCTATTCATTAAATCCATGAACACTGCAGGCGCGTTGGTCAGTCCGAACGACATTACCACGAACTCATAGTGTCCGTAACGAGTTCAGAAGGCTTTTTTCGGAACATCCTCCTCTAGCACTCGTAACTAGTGATACCCGGACCTAAGATCAATCTTGAAAAAGTAGCTCGCCCCTTGCAGTTGGTCGAATAGGTTGTCTATACACGGAAGAGGGTAGCGATTTTTGACTGTCAGCTTGTTGAGTTCTCTGTAGTCGATGCACATTCAAAATGATCCGTCCTTTTTCTTCACGAACAAGACCGATGCTCCCCAAGGTGAGAAGCTTGGTCTTATGAAGCCCTTGCTGAGCAGCTCATGAAGTTGACCGTACAGTTCTTACATCTCAGCAGGCGCTAGACGATAGGGCGATTTAGCTACAGGGGTAGCCCGTGGGATTAGGTCGATTCTGAACTCAACCTGACGTTTAGGAGGTAAACCTGGGAGCTCCTCTGGAAAGACGTCGGGGAAGTCACATACGACGGGGAAGTCTTTTAGGTCTTTCGTTCTCTGGCTCATATCGACCACGTGAGCAAGGAATGCACGATACTCCTTACGCAAATAGTTCTGAGCTTGAATACTCGAGATGATGCGAAGGCTCGTACTGGGTTTGTCTCCGTAGATTAACAGGGTCTCGTTATTCAGTAGATTTAGACGGATTGCTTTGTCAAAGCATAGGATATCAGCGCGATGGAGACTCAACCAGTCCATGCCAACAATGACATCGAAACTCTTGATCGAAACTTGTATGAGGTCGATTGGGAATGAATGATCATCTAACGTGAGAGTGCAACCTTTGTAGATTTCGTTAGAGCTCTCCGTCTTTCCGTTAGCCATTTCTACGACGAATGTTTCTTTTAGTGGTTGTGGGAATTGCTCAAGTAAGTGTTTAAGGTTTTGGTTTATGAAGCTTCTTTCTGCACCACTATCGAATAAGACACAAGCATAAGAGTTGTTGAGAAGGAACATACCCGTGACTACTGTGGGGTCCACTACTGCTTCATTGTGGCCAATAGCGAGTAGTCTTCCTATTCCTCTCGTATTCCCGGCCTTCGGACAGTTTTTTTTTTTTTAAATGGACAACTTCACCGCAGCCATAACAGGCCTGGCTCACTCCCGAGCTGGAGACTTGGGAGATAGGTTTGGGTTGGGATCTGCAAAACCGGACGGTATGGCCCTTCCAGTCGCAGTTGGTGCAGTGCAATTCACGGTAGGGGCCGTTGTGATGGAAAGGGCACTTGGGACACTTGGGCAGGTTTCCAACATAGGTTTTTGCTGGTACCAGAGTAGTAGGAGTGGTGGTAGCATGGACAGCCACCATCTGTTGGTTTTTGGAAGAGGATTGAGCTTTCTTGTCCCTCTTTTTGTCCCACCGTTTCCTCTTGTTGTCGGATGTCTTGGACTGTGCAGTTGCAGTTTTTGTTGTTGCTGATGGAGTGGAAGGAGTTTCATGATCAATCAACCTGTGGGCCAACTCCTTGGCTCTGTCAAAGGTTGCAGGATGTGAAGATAGAACGTTTCCTCGATACAGGGGCACTAAACCCCAGATGTATCGTTCGATTTTCTTGCTTTCAGAAGGGATCATGTTAGGGCATATAGCTACCAGGTCGTAGAGCCTGGTTGTATAAGCCACTATGTCTGTCCCTTTCATCTTGAGGTTCTAGAGTTCCTCCTCGAGCTTCTGAACCTCACCTCTAGGGTAGTACTCTCTTTTCAGTAGGTCCTTTAATGTGTCCCAGCCCATGACATTGGTTGTCACGAAAGAGAGTGAATTGACATGGCCATTCCACCATGTCAGGGCCCTTTCAGTGAAAGTGGCAGCAACGAACTTTATTTTGCTTTCTTCGGGGCATGAGCACATTTCAAAGATGGCTTCAGTTATTTCGATCTATTGGGACAGAGCAAGAATTCCTCCGGTCCCATTGAAAAATGTTGGTTTACAGTTCATGAAATCCTTATAAGTACACCCCTGTGTACATGCATGGATTTCGTCATGTCTGGAGTTGGTGCCCATTCCAGCTCCATTGGCATCACCGGAATGCATTTGAGCCATAGCGGCCGTTACAGCTGCAGTTACAGCTGTTTGAAACATCACAAGATCGAACTGTGGAGGAGGAGGTGGAGGTGGGGTTTGAGTCGCAGGTCTGCCTCTGTTCGGACGCTTGCGAGGAGGCATCTTTTACTAAAAGTTCATAGAGATGATGATAATAGTAAGAGTCTATTGTAAGTATGATAAGAGTATTTCATGGACTAAATCAACATAGCCCAATAATCAGAGAGAGTCATAGTAACAGAGTAAGTAACTGCCAATTTTACTGGTATAAGTTCGGGAAAAGTGACCTAATAGTAGGTCTTACATCAAACCATGAGGGAAAAATGTTGGCAGCCTAGAGGCCTAATTAGAGTACTTTCAAAGTTAGGAATGTTACAGACAAGTGCTCCACCGATCATAGAAAAGAAAAGGTTATTCCTTAAACAAAAGAGGGAGATAAGTGGACATCTTCTACTGGCGACGGGTATCCCTTGGGCGAACCCTAAGATCAGCCAGTTGGCACACAACTTCTTGAAGATGTCTTTCTTGTGCTCTCTGACGCGCCCGGAGTTCCCTGACTTCAGCTCGGGATGCAACTAGCTGTTGCTGCAGAGCCCCATTGGTCCTCCTCGTCCTATCCATAGCTTCTTCCAGTTGGCGGATGCAAATAGTGTTGAGGTTAGAGTTGGCATCAACTTCCACAACTCGGCCAATAACTGCTTGACCTTGTTCGACGCTCCTGGCGATGCTTCAGACCATGATAGGCAAGACTCAGTCCGCGGATCCTCCTTCGCTTATGTTGTAGAAGCTTCGGTCTCTGTTGAAAGGTTCAGGCTGACCTTGCTCATCGCTCCATCGGTTCAAGGTTATTGCCCACATGGGGGTAGGGCCTTGAAATGCCGGACGGGGGTTAGGGTTTGGAGCTACTGGGGGCAGGTTGTTGAATTCTGGCTCGGAGTTGGAGCTATCCGAAAAGCCTTCAGCACGGTGATCATCCAAAGGGATCGGGTGATCATCTTCTGGTTCCTCATCGAGCCATCTTCCATTGCCTTGGTTTGGATAGTACGGATCGCCGGGATGGTGGAAGTCACCCATGCTATCTATGCGAGAATGGGGAAAGAAAGGTTAATATGCGTACTAATCTAGGATACTTTTAAGATGATCGTTATCAGTCGACCCAATACTTGCATAGTGCATACCAATTACATGTAACCAAAGCAAGATAGTCCTTCGAATATGCGACCCTAACTCCAGATCCCCAATCAAACAAGAACAGGAAATGAAGCAAAGGTCACAGATTCTAAGTCTATAATGCCCTAGTCACATGTAACCGTGGTGTATCCACTTAGCAACTATTTCCATACTAGTAACGACCCTTTTAGTTCTCACATATGTAGGTAGTAGAAGGCAGAATACTCCTATAGTATTCTTGTTCTAACGTTCTTGTGGTAGTGTTGGTAACTTTTTAGACTTGTTGCAACACCACAACCACTCTTAGGCACATGCTAGTCACTCCTAGAAAGATGTAGTTGATCAGGCTACATCCACCCAGATGTGACTATATGTCTCTAAGCTTAATTGTGCTGTTCAACAATCTTAATACTTTTGTTCTGTTCTAGCATGATACTGACCCTTTGTATTGGTGAATGGATATATATACTTAATGAAACCTTTTAGCATTTAAAAGTATATATTCTTGGTCAGAGTGTTTTAGTCCCGAAGTGTTTATAGTTCGTATATCTTTCATGGGTTGATATACTTGATTCACTATAAGCAATGCTCTGATACCAATCTGTCACACCCCAAAACTGAGAATGGCGGAATACGTTATGGGGTGGAGGACGTCATGTACAGTATCATAACAATTGCATAATAGTAAAAACAAGCGACAACAACCATTGTATTAATATATAAATTTTTAAATACAAGTGTGTTATGTATAGTTCTGATAGACACCAAAAGTATAAACAAAACAAAAGATGCGTCTGGTAAACGCTCCATCTTCTCAAAAGCTGCACCAGTACCTGTCGATTTTTGACCTGAGAATACAAGTTATTTTGAAAATGAGAATCAGCATAAAGCTGGTGAGTTCATAAGAATTTAGTGTTGTTGCTTGTATACAAGTGTTTACAATCATGTAATATAAAAGCTGTAATTAATGTTTGAGAATAGTAGAAATCCCTAGAAAATCCTATATTTTCCAGAATTGAGCATTTGTAAGTTAAATCCTTCGAGTGTGTAAAAGTATTTCCATTGAAACTTTCAGTTATAAAAATAAGGTAATAAATTCCATTCAAGTAACGTAAATGAGGAAAAGTGTTGCCGACTGGCTATAGTAGTGTTGCAAACTTTGATTAGTAATATTTATTTATTTACTTCGGGAAGTTAATTTGGACTTAAATTCTTAGTGTGTTAATTTGGATATGGATGTAATCTCTCATGTAACCAAAATGATTGATAAATAGAGAGTCCGATGACCTTCCCGGTCATACGTAGTGTAGCGATTTTATGTCACCCCTGGGCCTGGTCGGCTCGGACTGTAGTTAACAGTCGGGATGTAATAGCGTCCGTCCTATATAGATCTATACACGTAGTGTTGCTTTCCTTCCAGGAAGCTCTGGTTACATGGTATTTACGTAGTAGAGTGCCGTATAGAGGGATAGTGTGTTATACTCTGGATTAGTGTATTCTCTTGTATTATAGTATAGTAAACTTTTAGTATAGTACATAAAGTGTTCTCTTTAATGTGCATTAACTTGTAATAGTAGTAATTATAGTGATTATCGTAGTGATAAAGGTAACGAGCAGTAGTCTTAACTATACCTATTATAGTTAAATAGAGTGTGGGATTGCATGCCTTTGATTTACAAGGGTATTGAATAAGATGAAGACTTTCATATCTAACACAAATATATATGATATATAACTAAGAAATCAACGACAGTCGGACGGATAACAATATACCCTAAGACCACAATCAAACAAGAACAGGAAATAAGGCGAGGTATCGGTCCTAAGTCCTTCAAGTCTTACTTATATAATTATATTAGTGTAGATATAGTTTAAAAGAAAAGTAGTTTAAACACAATTTGAAAATAGTTTAACAACAGTTTAACCTAGAAAATACGTTTGATAATTATTTAAAATAGTTTTATTGATAAGTAGCTAACAGTATAGAAAATCCTTTTTGGCTGCAGGTTATAAATCACATATGATTTGATACTAAAACCTGTTGCATTTAACTTGTATTCCCCCCCCCCCCCCCAAAACATGTAAAAACATTTGAAAACGTTATTTAAGGGGTATGAACTCACCTGTAGCGAGTAGATTGGGTGGAAGTGTCGGGTGAGCTTTTGGTGTCAAGTAAGGACTTGAACACACTCTATGACCCTAGTAGCATATGAAGACATATGTTTACAAGTAATTAGTGATTAGGACACTAATTAAACACATGTATACATCCTAATGCGAAGAAAAACTCTTTGGTCAAGGGTTAGACGGTTATTGGGTTGCAAGGAAGGAGTGTTAAGCCTCACTATGGAGTTTACTCCTCAAACACTCACCTTAGGTGAGTTTACGGCTGAGGGACCACTTCCCCCAGGAGTTTACGGCCGTAAACTCATGGGATGAGTGTATTTGTGAGCTTTCAAGTCTCTTGTATCACTAGGAAAGGTTCCAAGGTAAATTCCAGGGCTTGAGGGGTGTTTAGGGTTAAAAAGTGGCACTTCCTTGGAGTTTGCGGTCATTGGACCACTCCGTGGGAGTTTATGGTCGTAAACACTAGGGTTTACGGCCGTAAACCCTTTAGCACATTATTCCCTTCGTGTTTTGTGATCCTAAGTTCAATCATACAAGTTTCTAGTCCATCTAACATGCTAAGGAAGGAGTTAGGGACATCAAAACACCATTTATGGTGTTTACGGTTTTGGTGTTTATGGTTCATGAATATTCATGGACCGTAAACTCATGTTTACACTCCTAAAGGCCCGATTTTTGGTTTCTAACTTCATGCATGTAAGTTTCTAAGTCAAAGATGAGTATTAGAAGAGTTTTGGAGGGATTTTGGGCTTCAAAAACCCCCTTAAGGGTGTTTACGATTTTGGGAGGTGTTCCCAAACCGTAAACTCGAGTTTTTAAGGTGTTTGGGTGATTAAATCCCAGGTTTGTATGAATGCAAAGCTAAACAACAAGCTAGAGAGGATTACTTATGATTTTGGAGCTTGAATGAGGTGATTCTTGAACAAACCCACTTGTAGAGAGAGAAAGATTTTAGAGTGGGGAAAGCCTCAAATGGAGGCCCATCAACCCTTATATAGGGTCTAAGTTGGTGACCAGGTGGGGATCCACCCCATACCGACGTTAAACGGAGTTTAAAAATTTTACCCGATTAAATTCCTAAGTGACTTCCAAAACATCCTTAGTACCCATCAAACCCAAGTTTAGTAACCCTTCAAGTGGTTAATCATCCAAGTCAACATCTAACCAAAGGTAGAAACCTTTTTTGAACAAAAATGATATCATAAGTCCAAAGCATGAAGCCAAAAATGCCCTTAAAAATGAAGTAAGGTCAAGACAAAATTCTAGGTTTCTTGAGGACTCCAAAAAGAACGCATCTAGAAGTAGTAGCAAATCTTCTTCTCATGATCATAACACATTTGCTCCTGTTAAGATTCTCAAAAGACAATCCAATCTCCCTAGTCATTCGGAACCTAAGAAAGTTGTCAATCACACTCCCGAAATACAAGGTTCAAGAACTTAATCAATCCGAAATGACTCTTCTCGGAATGTTTCATCAATTTTTATAGCCAAAGCAGATGGTACAATTTTCAAACCTCAATCCATTTCAAAATAAATGCACCATCAAATAAAGAAATATTTTCAAAGAAACCAATTTCACAAAAATCCTCAAAATGAAAACTTGTTTGGAAAGTGAAAAATCCCTTGACTCCGGACAAGACAGTGATACCCACTGCTCCGGAGACCACATGTCCGAAGAAGGTCATTTCGAACCATCATATCATTCAGTATGATTACTGGATAGATGAGAAAACCATGACCTTCTGTCTATTTCCAAAGGACTCTTGAAATAACTTAAAGAAACACACTATTCTCCGGAAGTCACAACCTAAGTCCAAAGCCCATATTCTTGCTTCAAAACCTAACTCGGAGCCTAAAAACTCCATCACTCACTCATTTTGTAGGCACTTTGTGCTTCGGAGCAAGATACAATATGGTATATTGATAGTGCTTGCTCCATGCACATGACGGGGCAGAAGGACTTTCTACAAGATCATATGACAACAACTCCAACACTCAGATTCGTGGCTATGGTATTCTCACAAATGGAAATTTCTCTATTTCAAACGTGGCTTACATAGCTGACCTGAAGCACAACTTGATAATTGTAGCTCAACTCACTGACTCAAATCGACGAGTTGAATTCTGCAAGAAACACGGCTATGTGATGACCGAAGACTGGAAATAATGCATAATCAAGTCAAATCTCAACAAAAACATGTATCCACTTGACATCAACATGGTCATTGGCAAAACTCAACTCTGCCTTCATTCCAAAGATGTTCTTGACGTTAGTTGGTTATGGCATCGAAGGCTTGCTCATCTGAATTTTCGGTACATGAATAATCTTGTATCTGGTGAAATGCTAAGAGGACTGCCACTCCTAAAGTTCAAAAATGATCATTTGTATGTTACGTGTGAGTGTGGAAAGCAAACGAAGAAGGGTCATCCTGTCATCATTGAAAAATCAATCTCGGAACCGTTGGAACTTCTACACATTGATCTATGTGGACCCTTAATTGTATAGAGTCTTCATCACAAGAAATACATTCTTATGATTGTTGATGTATTTACAAGGTTCACCTGGGTCTTCTTCCTTAGGCTAAACTATGAAATAGCCTCCGAACTTATCAACTTCATCAAAGGAATAAAAGTTTTCATCAAACTTCCTGTAAGAAGAATCCGAAGTGATAATGGCTTGGAATTCACCAATGGTGCCATTGAGAAATTCCTCACCGAGAAAGGAATTGATCAGGAATTGATCAGAACTTCTTTGCTCCTTACTCTCCATAACAAAACGGTGTAGTCCAAACACGCAACAGAATGCTAGTCGAAGTTGCTCAATCAATACTGAATTTCGCAAATCTACCACTCTACCTATGGGCCGAAGCCGTGTCAACATATTGTTTCACTCAGAACCGAAGTATCATTAATCGACGCCTCAACATGACGCCATATGAAGCCATGAATGGTCGGAAGCCAAGCATTTTTTTTCTTCATGTTTTTGGATGTCGATGCTTCATAAAAAACAATCGTGATCAGCTTACGAAGTTTCATCCCAAAGCTGATGAAGCCATCTTTCTTGGTTATTCAACAAAATGAAAGGCTTATCGTGTACTTAATGGACGTACTCGAGTCATTGAGGAAAGATTTGGTGTAACCTTTGATGATAATTTCGTTTGGAATTCTAGTCCTACTAATGTTACCACTTACATCATGGAGTCCGATGCTCCTCCACCGAAATATCCGAACATTCAAGTAATCCATGATGTTGACTTTGAAACTCTCTTCGGACCCTCAAAAATAGCTCTTGATTAGGAATATCAAACAAGGCAAACCTCATCATCCGAAGCCCCGATTTCTCAAAATATATTCGGTCCAACCCCCTCTTTTCCTCCATTTGATTCTGAACCATTTCAACCTTCTCAGGTTGAGGGGGTGAATTGTCAACCCTCTGCAGGAAACTACATTGATCTGTTTTCCCTTCTTGAAATCCATGCAAATGTCTTTGAGATGATGAAAAAGGTGGATACAATTGAAATCACAGTGGCCAAACTCAACTCAAAGATCGACGAAAAAGTTTCCGATTTGGATTCCAAACTTGACGTTATCCTCCAATCCTTGTCCGAAGCCAACGACTCCGGACCCACCACTGCTGAAAGGGAAGCCAAATTGGATCAGCTTGTTTCTCTTCGACTCAAGCATGCTATGGAACAAGTTGAATATAATTATCATGCCTCTGTTGATCACTATCATGACACCATCATTCAAATGTTGACGGTTCACGTTGATTTGGTTGCTGCCACCAACGAGCTCATAAAGCAAACTCATACTTGACATTAGAAATAAATTCAAAGGCTAGAGAAAGAGATACGGAAGAAGGATGAGATGAATCTCATTATGCAGTAGGTCCTCCTAAAATCCTTAGAGCGTGTTGGAACATTGTTGATGTTCCAAATCATAAGTTTGACGAAATGCTCTCCATTCTTGGGAAGTTATTTGATCATCTGAAAGCTCAGGGTCCTACAGCTGAAGCTTATGACGCCCTGACACTCTAAGTCAACACTAGCTACCAAAAGGTGTTTGACAAATTTTCTGATCTCAAGGAGTCGTCTTTGCTTACACCGGTCGTTGGGCCTTTCGTTGCAAAAGGGGGAGAAGGACCAAGTAAATCATGGAAACCTGCCTCGAAATTTATGCTCCAAGTTGAAAATGAAAGTTCAGATGATGTGCAGGTTCTCACAGGCTCTCTGTATGCAGCTAACGATGTTGGTGTTGAAAGTGATGAAGAATTAGAGTATGTAACAAATGCAATAGTAGGACTTCAGGCTCCAAAGAAGTGCCCTACTAAAGTAATGACAGAGAAAGAACAAAGGATTTGGTCGGCAATATCATTGCCATCTATTCTGCCTGATGTGCTCCGAAGAAGTATCGATGTAACAGCCCGGAATTTCAAATACTGATATAATTATGATTTGGGGGTGTTTTAAGAGGGGACTCGGCGAGTTGGAGCCTAGACTCGCCGAGTAGGACCGCAGACTTGGTCGCGGGTTCGCGACTGGACTCGACGAGTCCAGATATGGACTCGGCGAGTCGACGCTGTTCAGCAGAAACCCTAGCCGTTTGGTTTTGGATCGTATATAACGACTCTTAGGCCGTCATTGTCCGTCTTTTGGCCGATTGAGAAGAACCCTAATCGTTATGGACATCTAGAGCAGGAGAGAAAGCTATTGGAACTTGGAGGATCTTGTTAGGCAAGAAGAAGAAGAGTTTGGCCAAAGGAATATCAAGGAGGATCGAGTCCTGAGGCTTGGGGACACAGAGAGTGCGTTATTCAGGTAATATTCCGGATCTTATTCTGTTATGTTGATGTGTGCATGGAATTAGGGTTTATGGAACCCCTTTGTGATTAGATTAAGTGTTACCCTAGTTCCCCAAACGACTATAACCCTGTATTAGGACCTTAGAGGTCCAGAAGGTCCCATGCTTGTGTATTTCGGGACAATACTTATCTCAGGAAGCAGTTTGATCGACTGCATGGCATGGACTCGACGAGTCTGATGAACAGACTCGGCGAGTAGCTTGAAGAATAACTGGGACTCGTCGAGTTGTTCTTCAGACTCGGCGAGTTGAGTCGGGGTGGCCCCGCGATTCTTCCAGGAGGAACTCGTCGAGTAAGAAGGGGATACTCGACGTGTAGAAAGGGAATCTTAAGGAATCGGTGAGTCAAGGGCGAGTGGACTCAGAGTCGTTGAACTCGGCGAGTCTTGGGGTGACTCGGCGAGTTAGGTCGCGGGTTAAGTGAAGTTCTGAGTAAGGGGACTCGGCGAGTCATAGGGTTGACTCGGCGAGTAGTGTCAGTCAGGAGTTGACTTTGACCTTGTCCTTGATCAAGGATGGACCAGTGGTTCCAGGGGTATGTTGGTAATTGTTGTTTATTGTTGAGTTCAGTGCATTGGTGGCTATCCAGAGGTGGAGATCGTGTCAGTGATCGGAGCAGCTTGAGCTATCTGTTCAGTCGGCAGTTTCGAGGTGAGTTATCCTCACTATATCGCTAGGGTTTATGGCGCCAATGCCACCCCTTTTATTTGATGGAAATCCGAGTAGTTGTCAGTTGTTATATGTTATGGGCCGAAAGGCAATACATGTTATGGGCCGGAAGGCATTACTATGTGGACCGAACGGTCATGGCCTGGAAAGGCGTATGTATGCATTTAGTATGTTGACTGATTCATAGAGTATGTTATGATAGTGACTGGCTAGACCGGTATCTTGTTAGAGTAATGCTATGATATGTGATCTGTTGATCGATTGTTGCCTATGAACTGCTATATGATTGCTTGTTATTTTATATATATATGCATTTTATGCTTGTGGGCCGGAAGAGGATATGTTATGGGCCGGAAGGCAATATGTTATGGGCCGGAAGGCGATTATGTTGTGTGATGGACCGGAAGGTCGGCGTGGGTAGGACCGGAAGGTTTACCCAGCAGGGACGGAAGTCCCCTGATACACATGGACCGGAAGGTCAGGGCCTGGAAAGGCGTATATGTGGTTGGTATTCTGGGGGTATCTCACTAAGCTTTCGGGCTTACAGTTGTGGTTTTATGTTTCAGGTTCTCAAGAGTCTGTGGCAAGGCAAAGGCGTGATCGTATTGTTCCTCGCGTTGGTGTTTTATGATATGAACCTGGGAAATTACTCTGTTTAATAATGTATTGAAAACCTTTTTGTAACAACGTTAATAAAAATGGGTGATTTTGAAAAGTTTTAATTGTTTTGAAATTTTGGATGTTACAAGTTGGTATCAGAGCCTTGGTTTGAGTGAATTGGGGAAACCTTCGTGTGACTCCAGTCTCAAATCGAGGAAGATTTTAAAAAGAAAAAATTAAAATGAGAAATTAAAATGGTTTTCAAATTTGGTAAAAGAGGACGCGGAGGTACGATCAGCCGGAGCCAGTAAGTAACCCCAAGATACCATACATGATATTTTTTTATTTGAGCTTGATAGAACAGCATGCTAGAGTTAGGCTAGGGATCTTCAGGAATTTATGATAATGTTGCCTGATATGTGATGCTTGTAGCCTAGGGTCCCTTATGGGATGTTCTCAGTGTTTCTCTAGTGGTGAGAATTGATAGTTGTTATGCATGTTCCCTAGGGTATTGTGGTAGTACTTCATACAAATATGGGTAGGTGTGGAAGGTAGTATGGGCCCGTACTACTGAAAGCACAGGACCCATACGCGTATCAGGGAAACCATGGTCTCTAGGGTGGGGTTGCGAGAGTTGGATCCCAGGATTTTGGGAAGTGTCTGAGATTGGTAGGGTACCTTCAGTGTGGAGATTTCGAGGCATGATGATAGTGGATCCGGATCAGGATCGGGAGCTGGAGAGCGAGTTCCGGGTGGATCAGTGCCATCGAAGGTTATCGGTCGGACGAGCACGAGCGAGCGGGATGCGAGGATTCATGAGATCTTGAGTGATGGGGTTGCTGCATTGTTCCGAGCTGAGTTGCCGGAGTTGTTTGGGTCAATCGAGACCGCCATGATTGAGTATTTCGATGAGCGATATGCGGCTCTCGCAGAGACGGTTGCCGCGGCGGCTACAACGACTGTAGCAGCGGCAAGGGGAGGAGCTAGCCGGGGTTTTCAGTATCGGGACTTCTATTATAAGAAGCCTCCCACATTCGATAGGGTTCAGGACCCGATTGTTGCTATGAGATGGTTATCAGACGTGGAGGGGTATTTCTCCACGAGTTTGTGCCCTGCTGATCAAAGGGTGAGGTGTGCTCTGAACCTGTTGAGGCTAGGAGCGAAGGATTGATGGAGATTGACTACGAGGTCATTTTTCGACGCGCAGAGGGCTGCGGTTTCAGGGAGAGCAATTAGAGAGATGTTCAGTACTCGCTATGTTCCGCGAGATGAGAGGGAGAGATGGGCTCGGGAGTTCCTTGAGCTGAAGCAGGATTGGGAGTCGGTGACTGAGATCACCAGGATGTTTATTGAGAGGGCGATGTTTTGCCCTGAGTTCGTTTTGGAGCAGGCTCAGATGTCCCGATATCTGAGTATGCTCAAGAGGGATATCAGACAGTCGTGTCTGCGCAGAAGTGTGAGACCTCGTTGGAGTTGCAGGAGGCCGCCATGTGGCGTGAGTTAGAGGTTGAGTTGCGGTTGCGTGAGCTGAGGCAGGCCCCGATGCAGTCGCAGTCGGCGCCGAAACGGTCCAGGACCGTAGATGTTAGAATGGGGGATCGGAGCGGCCACACTTGTGGGAAGTGTGGGAGGGATGACACCAGAGCTTGTTGGTCCGGTGGTGCATGCCGCAAGTGCGGAAAGGAGGGGCACGGTGCACGGGATTGTCGGCAGTCAGTGCCAACTCGGGATTTGAGGATTTGTTATCAGTGTCGGCAGGTTGAACATTTGAGGGCCAACTGTCCACAGCTTTCTGCAGGACCGGTGCAGGCTCTAGCACCGGCCACCTTGAGGAGTTCAGGAGGAGGACAAGATGGAGTGGAGCCCCAAGGGCTCAGGGTCGTGCTTATTAGCTTGCGGCAGAGGGAGACAGAGCAGTCCCGGAGGCAGCTGCGGGTATGAGGCTTTCTTGATGTCTTGGTTAGCTTGCGTTGATTGTGGCGTATTGTTCGTGCTGGTATCTTGTGAGGATTTCGATGCGGTATTCGTTGTTTCGCGGGTTGGGCATGGTTATGGATTGGTGCTTCAAGTTCTCGCTTTGGCATTCGTTGTTCCCCGATGGTCTGGTATGGTTATAGTTGGTGTTTTGGTGCCGGTAGCCTAGTGCGGTTTTCGATGCGGTATTCATCCTTTGGCAGGCTGTGGGTTTGGTTGCGGGTTATTGTTGGGAATTCCGTGGGTTATTGTTCGTGAGGGTTATTAGTGGAGATGCGGCACTGGGTTGAATGTCGGGTAGCATCTGCAGTCGTAGAGTGGGTGATTGAAAGATCGGATTCTTTTGAGTGGGTTGAACAGGGAGGAGATGTGTTTTGCTGAGGGTTGCTTATGCTTGTGGGAAGCAGTCAGTGTCTAAATGTTCTCTCTGTGCAGGATTGTTATGAAAGTTCATTAATGACGATCGGTGGCAACTAGTCAGTGCTTTAGTGGGGGAGAATTGGAGAATTCTCCAGGAGATCGATGAGTATGTGAGGGTGCTTGGCTGTTGGGATTCAGCAGTGTTTGTCAGCTCAGAGTATAGGCCGACGAGAGCGAGTGTCGGGTATGCGGGGCGGGATACATACCTAGGGCATTTGATTGTGGAGGCCTGAGAGAAGGTCGGGATCAAGCTTGAGTAAGTAACCAAGGTTATGCGATCAGAGTATTGGTATGTTTGAGGTACGCGATGGGTTGTACTGTATTAATCCCACGGGATTATGTTGTGCATGTTCTAGAGCTGGAACCGGAAGGTTCCCAGAGTTAGAACCTGAGGGTTCGCAGAGTTTGGGTGTACGGACCCACAGAGATATATCCTCGAGTGACTAGTATGTGTTATGAGAGTCGGTCCAGTCATGCTGGGGGCTCTGTTGGTATTGCTGGATCAGTTTGAAATTGCGGATCGTGTATTTTACAGTGTGGTTGCATTGGAAGGTCGGGCCCCGGGTTAGTAATCTTGTTTAGCTGAGGCAGTGATTTTGATGAGTGAAGAGAGTGCATGGGATTGAGAGCCCCTGCAATGATAACCAGAGTATGTGAATAGCGGTTACGAAAAAGGGTGGTGTCGCTTGGGGCAAGCACCGTGGCACCGGTTGGAGTGGCATTATGGCCAAGAGGGTCCCTTGGAAGGAAAAGAGAAAGGTGTGTAACTCCGAAGGGGAGTGTAAGTTCACGAGAATGAAAGCTGCAGAGCAGAGTTATGGTTAGAGTATTTCGAGTATGGCTTCGAGCATCGTGTTCGTGGCAGCGAAGTAGGAACCCATCCGGTTTGGGATGTCTGTTGAGGCTCAGAAGGGATGCAGGGAGAGAGAGAATCTTAAATTCTCAGTGTGATTCTGATCAGAGTGTAGGGTGGATGTAGTGGTTCATCTTGGGAGATGTTCGAGGATATCATCAGTGTATCGGGTCTTCCAACCTGCGGGTGTTGGGACTAGTTCAGAATGTGTATGTGATGGCAAGAGGAGAACTTGTGAGAGTTGCTCTGAGGGTGAGAATGGATCTCTCAGTCAGTCCGGAATGGACAAAGTGGGCTTTGGATCGGGAATCTGGTGGTTCATGGTTTCCTAACCCTTATGGGTCGAGTGATCGTTGAGATTTAGAGCAGAGTTGCATCTTGGGTAATTTTCGGTTACAGAGAGTGATGTGCAGTACAAAGATCGTGCTTCAGTCGGCAGAGCCGATTCAGCAGGTTAGCCAGGGGTTATTGACTGCCCAGAGCCGATAGGAAAGTTATGCAGACAGACGCCGGTCCGAGCTTGAGTTTCAGGTCGGCGACTTCGTACTCCCGAAGGCCTCTCTTCGGAGAGGAGTGATTCGATTCAAGAAGAAGGGCAAGTTGGGCCCCCGGTACATTGGGCCATTTCGGGTGATTGCAAGGATAGGCCGGGAAGCCTGTCGATTTGAGTTGCCAGCGGAGTGGGGGCAGATCCACGACACTTTTCATGTGTCGCAACTGAGGAAGTGTATAGCCGATGAGTCGGCAGTGGTTCCATTAGAGGATATTCAGGGGATGCGAGCCTGAATTATGTGGAGAGACCAGTGGTCATCAGAAATTGGAAGATCGAGGCTATGAGGTATAAGGAGATACCTCTAGTATTAATTCGGTGGCAGCACCGGATGGGCCGGGAATGACCGGTGAGCTGGAACGTGAGATGCGGGAGCAGCATCCGGAGCTACTTTCAGAATGAGATTTCGAGGGCGAAGTCTAGTTCTAGTGGGGGAGAGTTGTAACAGCCCGGAATTTCAAATACTGATATAATTATGATTTGGGGGTGTTTTAAGAGGGGACTCGGCGAGTTGGAGCCTAGACTCGCCGAGTAGGACCGCAGACTTGGTCGCGGGTTCGCGACTGGACTCGACGAGTCCAGATATGGACTCGGCGAGTCGACGCTGTTCAGCAGAAACCCTAGCCGTTTGGTTTTGGATCGTATATAACGCCTCTTAGGCCGTCATTGTCCGTCTTTTGGCCGATTGAGAAGAACCCTAATCGTTATGGACATCTAGAGCAGGAGAGAAAGCTATTGGAACTTGGAGGATCTTGTTAGGCAAGAAGAAGAAGAGTTTGGCCAAAGGAATATCAAGGAGGATCGAGTCCTGAGGCTTGGGGACACAGAGAGTGCGTTATTCAGGTAATATTCCGGATCTTATTCTGTTATGTTGATGTGTGCATGGAATTAGGGTTTATGGAACCCCTTTGTGATTAGATTAAGTGTTACCCTAGTTCCCCAAACGACTATAACCCTGTATTAGGACCTTAGAGGTCCAGAAGGTCCCATGCTTGTGTATTTCGGGACAATACTTATCTCAGGAAGCAGTTTGATCGACTGCATGGCATGGACTCGACGAGTCTGATGAACAGACTCGGCGAGTAGCTTGAAGAATAACTGGGACTCGTCGAGTTGTTCTTCAGACTCGGCGAGTTGAGTCGGGGTGGCCCCGCGATTCTTCCAGGAGGAACTCGTCGAGTAAGAAGGGGATACTCGACGTGTAGAAAGGGAATCTTAAGGAATCGGTGAGTCAAGGGCGAGTGGACTCAGAGTCGTTGAACTCGGCGAGTTAGGTCGCGGGTTAAGTGAAGTTCTGAGTAAGGGGACTCGGCGAGTCATAGGGTTGACTCGGCGAGTAGTGTCAGTCAGGAGTTGACTTTGACCTTGTCCTTGATCAAGGATGGACCAGTGGTTCCAGGGGTATGTTGGTAATTGTTGTTTATTGTTGAGTTCAGTGCATTGGTGGCTATCCAGAGGTGGAGATCGTGTCAGTGATCGGAGCAGCTTGAGCTATCTGTTCAGTCGGCAGTTTCGAGGTGAGTTATCCTCACTATATCGCTAGGGTTTATGGCGCCAATGCCACCCCTTTTATTTGATGGAAATCCGAGTAGTTGTCAGTTGTTATATGTTATGGGCCGGAAGGCAATACATGTTATGGGCCGGAAGGCATTACTATGTGGACCGAACGGTCATGGCCTGGAAAGGCGTATGTATGCATTTAGTATGTTGACTGATTCATAGAGTATGTTATGATAGTGACCGGCTAGACCGGTATCTTGTTAGAGTAATGCTAT
The DNA here is from genome assembly GCF_051521515.1 of Lactuca serriola. NCBI lineage: Eukaryota > Viridiplantae > Streptophyta > Magnoliopsida > Asterales > Asteraceae > Lactuca > Lactuca serriola. The sequence goes on from NC_136414.1 coordinate 76,458,655, forward strand.
GATATGTGATCTGTTGATCGATTGTTGCCTATGAACTGCTATATGATTGCTTGTTATTTTATATATATGCATTTTATGCTTGTGGGCCGGAAGAGGATATGTTATGGGCCGGAAGGCAATATGTTATGGGCCGGAAGGCGATTATGTTGTGTGATGGACCGGAAGGTCGGCGTGGGTAGGACCGGAAGGTTTACCCAGCAGGGACGGAAGTCCCCTGAGACACATGGACCGGAAGGTCAGGGCCTGGAAAGGCGTATATGTGGTTGGTATTCTGGGGGTATCTCACTAAGCTTTCGGGCTTACAGTTGTGGTTTTATGTTTCAGGTTCTCAAGAGTCTGTGGCAAGGCAAAGGCGTGATCGTACTGTTCCTCGCGTTGGTGTTTTATGATATGCACCTGGGAAATTACTCTGTTTAATAATGTATTGAAAACCTTTTTGTAACAACGTTAATAAAAATGAGTGATTTTGAAAAGTTTTAATTTTTTTGAAATTTTGGATGTTACAATCGAAATGGCTAAGGTGAAAACTAAACTGACGGTTGACACCTTCTGAGGCACCACATCTATGCTGCCACCAATTCCTGCTCCACGAATTGCACCTATTGATGAAGGTTCTCCACTTTGGAAGCCTGATGACATTCCAGAAGAGCCTCTTCCTTCCTCTCCTCCAAGATTTATTATCGATGAAAACATGCAAACCATTCTCTCTGCTCTTCATCAACAAAAAGACAAAGGCAAAAAGCCCATCACTGAATCTTTTCACTCTGGACCTCCTCCAAAAGAAAAACTTGGTTGGTCGCAAGACGAAATTAATTAGTCCTTTGAAGAAAGCATCAGGATCCAATCCTTCAAGGATGATAATCCTCATCCGATGTTGGTGATCTCTCCCCTTTGCCGAGATGGAATTTTAAAGGATGTCGACATAGTACCATTTATTTATTATGAACTTTCGGACCAATATTCTGATCAAATCGATCCGCCCCTCTCTCCTTTCGACAAATTCTACACCAATTTTGCTCCTCTCCATCCGGAAGATGATCCTCAAATGATCATCCAAACATAGCGTGAATGATTATAGACCTTTTACTCCAAGAATGCACCTCCTCAAAAAGAAGTGTGGTCTCGGAAAAGGATCACCAAGATCTCCGAATTTGGAAGGAAGATATTGACCAAGTTCGAGCTGAATTGCAAGCTGTTCTGGTATCACATTTTTCGCAACAAATCAACTTCTAAGACAATCAATGATGTTGATTTTCTTGCCATTAATCCAAATGATATACTCACATAAGCTGCATATTTCGGAAATCAACAAATCGATGATCTTAGCATAGGAGCCTATCATCATGCATTAGGTTTCTTAAAAGATTATGTGGCTGAATTTTGCAGGTGTGACCTTGAATTGGTCTTTATGTTCGAAATAGATAAACACTTGGCAAAATTCAAATTTAAATTGCCAGAAGCTGAAATCTTAGCTGAAGGACCCATTGATGATCCGGTACTGGGCTATGTCAAACTTCAGAGAAAAACCAATCACAAGGATTTCTTTCAAGTTCAGACAAACACCTGGTTCCCACCAAAGCACTTCAGAAGTTCATCAGTCGAGCATCTAAGTCTGAAGCACCTGAGCATGTGAAGACAAAATTTATCAGTCAACTGCAATGGTTTATTGCTGTCAGAGAATGGATGTACAGAGCATATGTGTTCATCAAAGAAGACTGAAACTAAACTGACTAGATTGCTAAGTTCACTTAAGGGGAGATTGTTAGTACCTAAAATTGAACCGCTAGCAATACTCAATCTCAGTATGTTTTGAAGTTAGTTTTAGTTCGGGAATGATCTATGTTCCGGAGCCAGTGCAATGGTCAGGAGAGAAGATTGAAGGCTGAAGTCTGAAGTTAATTTGTGTCCGGAATGAAGAAATATTTTGTCTATCTTGTCATTTATTACTCTTGTTGTTTATGTGATGTAACAACTCATAGGACTTAGTTCATTTTGTCAAAGTGGATAATCAGAGTGTCAGAAGAAACTCTTCTATCCAGTCATACACATGTAAAATGGTATGTACGATGTAACATCTTCTCCTATATATGGAGCTTTCAGTGACAAGAATGAGTGACAGATTGTTTAACCAAAGATATCATTATTCTACTTTACTTCACTTTCTATTTACTTTCAAATCTTTCACTCAAACATTTTTCTTCATTTATTGTCTTTAGCTTGATCATTATCTTCACTCTTCATTTGTGTCTTGAATACTTTGTTGAATGCATTAACTCAGACTTGAATGGTCTTGCTAGACTTGACTGGAACATTCTTTATTTGCAGGCATTGATCTTAAGCATTAACTGAAGTTTTGAGTTTTCAAACCTTGTCCTTGCGCATCAGATCATCTTGCACTCACACTTAACAGCTTTTATGTGATATCTACTTGCTATGTTTATCCACAAATCCGATTTTGTTGTATCCATTGTGATAAATAAAAACCCTAGAACTTAGGAGATTAGCATTTGACTTGATTAATTGTTTTGTTATTAATATGATTAATTTTTAAGTATTTAAATAATTAATTTGAATATTAATGGAAATTAATAATTAATGTCAAATAATATAATGTTTATTTTATAGATTATTATAAACATGGTATTTTAAAAAGTTTAAAATACATCATTATGGATCTTATTATTAATTTGATTAAGTAATTAATTAAAAGATAATTAATAAATCCATTAAAGGTTTACATTTAATTTATTAAAAGATTAAACCCTTGTGTTTTTAAAATGTTTTAAAATACACCTTATAGTATGTATATAATTAAAATGTTAATATATGTTATATGTATAAGAAAAGTCAGTTGAATCTCTAGTACGCCTCATTCATAAAGACATACTATAAGGGGAGTTTAAGGAAACGGCCTATCAAATGACCATCATTTGGTATACATTCTTACCCACCACTCTCTTGTATGGTGGACGGTCGTTAGCCGAACGGGTTTGATAGGACCTAACCCCATTAAAAGTGTAATGATATAAAGTAACTAAACTATTTTCTAAAAATCCCACTTTTGGTTAGTTTAAGAAAATGTGAATATGTATGTTAATCCATGAAATTGCACATTACACTTTATGAGTCGTTAGTGGAGCGTGTGTGGTTAACCGTGACACTAATGGGGGACTAATAAAGGGTGGTAATGGGTATCTCAAAAATTATCGTTGATTAATGGAGCACGTGTGTTTAACCAACACATTAAAACGAGATGATAAATGACATCGAGAGTACCAACCTAATTTGCATGGTTATTCACATCTCATTTATGATCCTCGACATCCTAGTCACAAAATTGAGAGCATAATCGAGATTAAACTATTGTATTAGGTGTCTAAGCCCATAAATATAATTGGTATGTACTTGACCCGAGAGTAGCATGGTCTTTTTGGGTTGCATTCACCACGACAATTTGATAGGATCGATATTTGAGAAAGAGGTTATTTGTGATTAATTAATATATTATAAGTATAATATATTAATTGATAAGTCATATTATTTAATTACTATTGATCAAGAATTAATTTGGAATTAATTTAGTGATTAAATGAGACAAATTAAGTTAACATAGACTGATTAAGTAAATCAGTGACACTTATAGTTTGGGCTAATGATCCATGTTGATTAGAATGGACAAAGAGTTAGTCTAACGGTCTTATCATATGGATTATTGGATTAAAGGCCCAAGGGATTGGATTATGGTTTACAAGTTTAAACACTAGGGACTCAACACTATTAGTGTAACCCCTTATCTCCAAAATTGGCATCCAAGAGTTCCGAGTAGAGCCCTAGCCGATTTTGTGTGTTCATGACCTCTCTCATTATCATCCATTTTGTTCATGGTGTCTTGTGATTCCATTAGAGACATCATACTTGAGGTGCTAAGCTCTTGAAAGGCTAAATTCTACAAGCTACAATATAGAGGTATTCATTTAACTTAATTTTATGTTTGAAAGATCAAATTGTATGCTAGTTGTAGACATCATGCACTGGATAATTTTATTGCATGTATAACTAGAGAAAACTTAGATCCAAAGCATTAGGGTTGTATGTGCACCATAGGGATGTTAGAGTACATAAAACCCAACAGTGGTATTAGAGCCATGGGTAGTTTTATGTTATATAGATGCAATGGCCAGAATTGGATTAGGATTATTACGATGAACTGTGTTATATCATAAAATATGTTTATTTTTCTAATATAGTAGCAATCAACCTCATCCAATTAAAAGGTAAATGTCAAATATTAAGATAATCACAAGTTATATGATAAACTAATTATTTGTATTATTTGATTTATCTTGCTACATGAATTGTAATTCGGTCAAAATGGTAAAAGATAGATAATATGATTATTTTATTAGTATAAACATTTGATCTAAATGGCTTTGAAGAGTTTCAAAACTTGCCCTCAAGTTATGGAACTTGAGAAGTCTCTTTTATGACTACAGAGAGTTATAAAACTTGCCATCAAGTTTTGGAACTCAAAAGTTTTTTTTAAAGGAGTTACAAAACTTGCCATCAAGTTTGGAATTCAAGAGTTTTTTAATCAAGTTTTGGAATTTGAAAAGTTTAATTAAAAGGTTTTAATTTCAAACATTGAATTCTAAAAAATCTTGTAACTGAAAGGTTTCAAAAGGTGCAACTCTTGACTTCGTAACTTAAAAACTAATTAATTAGTTTTTAATTTGAATTTTTATAACCTTGATGTTTTGAATAGTTCAATTACACTCTTATGGATTTTATTAAGTTAATTAAGTGTTTAATTAAGAGAGTACTATTAAATCCATCATGATATGGTTTAAGGTTAATTAAATTAAGAGTATAATTTATTAATTGATTAAACCACCTAGTATTTTAAAAGTGTAAAATACACTCTTATACTATATAAAATTAAAAGTTTAATTTATTATATATGTATAAGTTAAAATGTCAGTCTTATCGTTAGTAGGCCTCATTCACGAAGCTGGTCTATAAGGGGTGTTTAAGGAAATTGCCTATAAAATGGCGATTGAATGGGTATCCGCTCTTACTCACCGCACTCTTGACTAGTGCAGGGTCGTTAGCTGAAAGGGTAGGATAGAACACTAAACCCTCATTAAAAGTATAATGAATTATTAAGTAACTAAACCTTTTATAAATTCCCAATCTTAGTTAATTTAGGAAAAAATGTGAATTTGATGCTAATCCATGAATTTGCACTTTGGACCTTGCCAAGTCGTTAGTGGAGCGTGTGTGGTTAATCAACACACTAACTTGGACTAATAAGGGTAGCAAAGGGTAGCTCGATGTTTATCATAGATCAATGGAATGTGTGTGGTTAACCGGCACATTAATTAGGTGATAAATGACTTCGAGAGTACCAAGGTAATTTGCATGGTTATTCACACCTTGTTTGTGATCCTTGGTATCCAAGTCACAAACTTGAAAGGCATAATCGAGATTAAACATGCCATTGAAAAGTTCAATGAATCTCAAAAGATCTATCATTTTCATTTAAAACTTAATTCGTTTAAAATTTCGTTTTTGTGGTGGAATTAGTAAATCGTCATTTACCTACCAACAAATAGTTTACAATTGGATTACAACATCCATCTTCTGAATTGTGAATTATTGTGTTGGGTCCTGACCTTAATATTTCATTTGGGTGTTATATTAAGGACTTAAATCAACTAAACTTGAGTTTCTCCCTTTTAGATGTCTAGTTTTGACAACTATGGTCTTTCCGAATCTTTTGAAAAAAAGCTTTCCTCATGAAGATGATGTTCCCAGAAATCATACTTCACTTCCTCCACCTCCTCCAATAATTCTCCCTGACCCATATGTTCGTCAACATGAAAAGTTCAAGGTCACTCAAGCCCTACTGGCAGGCAAAATCGAAGATGGAAAGTCTGTTTGTGCTCACGTCTTGGAGATGAAGTTTCATATTGACAGGATGGGAATGTTGGGTGTCATTTTCCCGAGGAAGATGGCTGTTGACTTGGTTCTTCAATCACTTTCCGAGTCATATAGTGAGTTCATTAAATATGACTACATGACAGACCGCGACATGACCCTTATTGGTCTTACTTATTTGCTTATTGTTGCTGAATCAACAATGATTCGGCGCACTGGTAAATCAAATTTTACTGGATGATCTACTTCCTAGATTTCCATGAACATTGATAATGGCGACAATGGAAGTACATAATAGCTTTCTCTTTCCAATGGAAAGCCCAAGGTCAAACCATTTTACCAAATGGTAAAGAGAATGGCTAAGTCTGTGATTGCCCTGTGTACCATTCCAAAAGAGTATGTTTGTTTCTGTTGCCAAGAGAGGGGGCGTTGGGTGTGAAGCTGCCATATTTACCTGAAGGATTGCAAGGATGCTAAAGTCAAAGTGTTTGACTCTGCTTTAGGTAAGTCCACCATCTAACTCTATTAAGTTCTTATTTATAGATTCTTAATACATGTTGTGATAAGATTACATTTTGATGTTTTATAGGATCGAAGAAGAGAAAGGAAGTTTAAGGCAAGAGAAGGCTGAGTCTAATCGCGAAGAGATGGATTTCGTGGTTTGATGATCAAAATTTTGAGCTGCTGCTGAAGGCTTATGATATATTGCTTAGGAATATTTAGAAACATAGTTTTCAAAAGCTCTTTGATTGTAAGGAAAACTTTCATGCATTTTATAAATAAAGCAAATTTTTTATTTTATCTTATTTTATATTTCCATGCAATGGATTTTGTGGAAATTGATGTTTGAATGTTTCTATTTTTAGCAATATGGATTTGATTCTTTTGTTTGTGGTAGCGTTTAAATTTACCAAATAAGGAAAGATTCTCATCACCAAGTTTTAATTGGGCAGAAACTTGGAATCATGCAACTTGTATTGTATGATGAATGAGAACCTTCATCTTTGGGAAATTAAGACTAATTCCTTGTTCACATATAGATGTGAGTCAAGTGAAGGACTAGGGGATCTAGTACACACTGTTGTGCACTAATCAAGTCCACCACAAAGAACGATAAGACTATTCGTCATGATTTACTAAAAGCATAGTGAATACGATTATACTTACAAGATTAAATATAATTATGAATGATTGAAAAAGTTTCAACGTATAGTAGGACGATTAAGAAGAATCAATTAGGAAGAAAGATAAAAGTTTCTCCAATTTGAAAGGAATGGAGAGTACTTTAGTATCATGTTTTATGATTACCTTTATGATTATGAAAACCATATCACAATTGATCATCTAAGGACACCTTAGTGCACTTAAAATGCGGAGTAGAAAAGTTTTCTTACTCATGCACATTTGAGATTGGTAGTTGTGATGTCTTGGATAAGACAAAGACCAACTGAGACTAATTATATGAAGTGTCATTCTTGATAAAAAAAACCGCACTAACTCTTGAATATTCGTCTGTCAAGGAATGATTCTTGTCAGAGAGCCTTATATGTCAAGAGGTCGGTAGGAGTCTTAAAAGTTCTTCAAGAGCTTCAAGATATAATCAAGAATAAACCTATCGTTTATCGCTAGCACACGACTTGAGGAATGTAACCTATCGTGTTGACATATTCTTGTTTTTGTGCCATTCCAGTTAAAGTTGACTATGCATGTGAGTTCTATGAGTTCTCAATTGTTTGCATATTGTAAAACACCTTGATTAGTGAAAATTCATTGACCAATAATGGTGAGTTGCTAAACGACTTGGAAGACATGGTAGCCCCTTGTGCTGCCAAGTGGCAAGAAATTAAGATCGAACAAGTTCAGTCCATATGAGTTTGAATCTGCCATAGAACTTATCTAATGATAATGGTTGGAAATGACAGTTTCATAAGGATAGGAACACATACACCAATAAATCTAAGTGACATAAGGTATCTCTCCAATTCATGAAAATGATTGTGAGGAAACGCTTTCACTATTCGATTATGATTACGACATCCCTCTTCATAGTTCGAATTGTGAGAAATGGCAAATAGTTTGAACATTTGGAACTTATTGTTGTAAGTTCTCAATAGTTTAGACACACATATGAGATTTCTTATAAAAGGTGTAAGAGCTTAGATAAGGCTTTTCGAAGCATCTCACATTGGAAATCTGAACTTTGGAAAGAAAGTCGATAATTATTGATTTCTAGAAGTCGAACTAATTTTTGAGTATATGTCAAAGCTAGTGGGAGCGTAAGTGTTATGCTAGTAATAATATAATTATCATGAGTGGGAGCAAGATTTTTATGTGAAGTTTTGCAAGTTAGCAATACTTGTTATAGGAAACAAAGTTCAAATTTGCAAAGTTGCAAATTTGAAAAGTTGTTTCGCTATAATATGGGAGAGGATAATTATACTTTATTTCAAATCGAAAAGTTTAGATTGAAGTATTACTCAAACTTAGTCATGGATATATGCATACCATGTTGAAATATTTCAACATTGGAAATTCTATATATGGAAATATTATAGCAAAAGACTGGTCAGGTATCATGTCATTATGTAAGACATTATGAATTGTGTCCCATATGCTTCGGATATATAGGATCGATTACATATGCTATAATATTCACATGTTCTAATTTTCCAAATGCCTAGGGCATTAATAGGGAAAAAGGACTTGAACCGGATATGATTAAAGTTATTAAACAACTGTCAAGGACGATATAAGGTTCGCTAAGGATTGGTTGCTTAAGGACAGTTGGAAGTGTAGTAACGGATGGACCATATTGACATTATTATGAATAGACAGGATTTTATTTATAATGAGTTGTCATATGGCATATATGGAAATGTTTCCATAATGGGAGATGGATATTATGAATCTATTTATACAAGAAGTATGTTCAAAGGAATGTACTTTGAATTTGAGACCTCGCTTCCTTGGAAGTGTTTTGTTGTCAATATCCAAAGGAATACTTTGTAATATCGTTGGCAAAGTCTTTGTGACTTTTGTACCTCAACATTACAAAAGGATCATTGCATGATAATGGACAGAATTAGGTGTTCTTACACTAAGGATTTGAAATTGTGAAATGAGCATCATTAAAATGTTTTCAATTGATCTATTTCACAAAGTAAGGAACATAGGTAAACATAGTGTGCATGCTTGGAGCATGGGATAAATATTGTTTTAATTCAAGTATTAAGTTGATTAATCGAAACATTATACAATGAATAATATGTAATTAATATGGTGATTCATTAAAAGGTGTTTTATTTTTATTAAAAAGTTTTGAGACCATATTGGATTCGATTATTCTTGTGTTTCACTTTGCATGTTTTGACTTCCTGAATAATAAAATTATTCAAACCATCCAGAATCGATCATACTTTGGAAGTAGGTATTGAGGCAAGACTGTCATGAATCCGTCTGTAGATTGTATAAGTGTTAGACATAACACAAATTTGCTATACTATTCATGAGTACTCCTATAATAAGATTTGTGTATTGTATTAAACCCATGCTCATCTGAATCACTTCATGGATTTTATCACGAGTGATTAGTGAGACGATAATATCTTATATTCTTGAAACGGAGACATATAGTTGCAATTTACAAGTCGATCGCACATTGATGATGTGTAAACGCACTAGTAACATGGTGTTATAAAACATATCGTTGTCTATGATTTGATGAGTAAATAGAGAAAGCATATGAGTCTTTATCCGTTCCTTTTACCCTAAGAGGGGTAAAAGCGATATCTGTGGGCCCCTCGATGGTTTAGTGATGACACCCTAAGCGCTTGGCCAAGCCTAGACTGATTTGATTTTTTCAATTAGTCAGCAGTCATAAATCGGAAATCGGAAAACAACACATGAACAAAGAGAATGATTATAATCCATGTCTCATGTTCATACGATATCTAGAATGGAGGAATATACGATCCCTTATCTAAAGGACGTGCCAGAGTTCATCATCGGAATTTTGAGAGCTACGACTGTTAGTCGGGTTTGGAGTCGTACCTGCAATTTTAGTTATTAGAATTATCCAAGTGGGAGACTATTGGATTAGGTGTCTAAGCCCATAACTATAATTGGTATGTACTTGACCCGAGAGTAGCGTGGTCCTTTTGGGTTGCATTCACCAGGGCAATTTGATAGGATGGATATTTGAGAAAGAGGTTATTTATGATTTACTAATATATTATAAGTATATTATATTAATTGAGAAATCATATTATTTAAATAGTATTGATCAAGAATTAATTTGGAATTAATTTAGTGATCAAAAGAGACTAATTAAATTAATGGGGACTGAATAAGTAAATCAGTGATACTTATAGTTTGGGCTAATGATCCATGTTGATTAAAATGGACTAAGAGTTATTCTAAAGGGCTTATCATATGGATTATTGGATTAAAGGTCCAAGGGAGTGGATTAGAGTTTACAAGTTTAAACTCTAGGAATTCCACACTATAAGTGTAACCCCTTAGCTCCAAAATTCGCACCCAAGAGTTCCGAGTAGAACCCTAGCCGATTTTATGTGTTCATGGCCTCTCTCATTATCATCCATTTGTTCATGGTGTCCTGTGATTCCATTAGAGGCATCACACTTTAGGTGCTAAGCTCTCGAAAGGCCAAATTCTACAAGCTACAATATAGAGGTATTCATCTAACTTGATTTTATGTTGCACATATCAAATTGTATGGTGGTTGTAGGCTTCATGCTTTGGATAATTTTATTACAAGTATAACTAAAGAAAACTTAGATCCAAAGTATCAGGGTTGTATATGAACCATAGGGATGTTAGAGTACATAAAACCCCACATAAACATGCCATTGATTAGATTCAATGAATCTCATAAAATCTAGGAATTTCATAAGATCGGAATTTGTAAAAGCATTACCTACCTAAAATAGATTAAAATTTGATTACGGCATCCCTCTTCAAAGTCCGAATCGAAAATATGGATCCTAGTCTTGATTTTAAATTTATGGGTTAATAATTAAGGATGAATATCAACGAAATTTAATTCTCTTTTCTCTTTTTATAGATGTCGAGTCAAGACAACAAGGGTCTTCCTAATTCTTTTGGAAATAGTTTTCCTCTACCATCTGAAGATGATCTTCCAAATTCTGATCAAGGTGAAAGTATGTTACCTTCTTCGAGTAATGGTGTAAATGGATATTATGCTTCTCCAACTCTTCCTCCTCCTCCATTAACTCTCCCCATGTCACAAGTTGAAAGATATGAAACTGTTCAAGCCCTATTAGCAAGTAAACATCAAGATGGGAATTCGGTACGTGCGCATGTTCTGGAAATGATATTGTACATTGACAAATTGGATAGGATAGGTGTCATTTTCCCAAGGGAGCAAGCCATTGATTTGGTTCTCCTTTCGCTTCCTGAGTCACATAGTCAGTTCATTGAGGACATTTATATGAGTGACAATGGCGTGACCCTATTTGATCTAACACAAACGTTAATTGATGCCGAGGCACAAATGCTAAAATTACTAGTGAAGCAAAAGTGTTTTCCATGGAAATTGTGTTGAAACAATAACTTAAAATCGATAGATTCAGTAACAGTGAAGTAAGTCAAACAATAAGAACAATGATCAAAGATGTGCCAAATGCTTAATATTATCAAAGCTTTAGAAGAGTTCAGTGAGAACTTTTCTGTAAAAGCAATGTAGGGCAATACAAAATGATTAACCCTAGTACGATACATGCATACACTATAAATAGTGTAACCCTAGAACCATAATGATGGATGGACAAGCCCAACCTATTAATAAACACTAAATATGTACAAAATAAATTTGACCAACACAATAAATAACCCAACAATCTCCCCCTTTGTGTCAAATAAAGAAAATAAATTCTTTATTGTTGTTGACGTTTTTAAACTTTGAATAGCTTCAGCATTAGTCCAAGAAGAGTGTTCCGAACAACGATATACCACTTTATCATATCCGAGAAGCATTTCTTATTACCAGCATTATTCGCTTTACAAGCTTCTGTTAGCTCTGGGATATAGTTCAGACAAGAGGTGGAATATAAATTGCTTGTCCAATAATAATAACGAACACTTCAGAACTTTTTCACCTTCTTTCCTTTGAAATGCCACACACCAGTTATCCTTTCGGATTTTACCCAACTTCATCTTATCAAGATCCTTCAAATCCTATTCAGATTTTGGAATTGGCTTCTTTTTCAAAACAACTGCAATTTCCACATCCATTTTTCCTATCTCTTGAATGTAGCATATCAACATTCTTTTCAGATGAGCCAAAATCGGTTCATATTTTTGTTCATCTTTTGATATAATAGAGAACAAAGAAATCGAATCATATGGATTCAAGCAATGTAAGTCAACAAGATTAAACTCAAAGAGCAAATTACTTTCTCCTGGGACTGCTTCGAACCGAACATTTATGAAGTTTTCAGTCTCAACAGGACCAAATACTTTTATTGCAGCAATCTTATTAGAAATCTAAGTTTTATATTGAGGTTTTCTGTACTTGAGATTAAAGGAGAATAACATGTGATCGACATCATTATTCAAAACCGGAGCTTTCTCAATCTTCTCAAAACTTCTGAACAAGAAAGCTTTAGGAGTAATCAAAAAATTAAGCCGTCATTCCGAAGTGTTATCCAACTCAAATGAAACAACTGGCACCACCCAGTGAGTACTTGGATTATCAACCACCTCATTCAGAATCCTTTCCATGGACCATGGAGGAAAAATGGTCTTCTACGTTTCGAGAGAAACATTCGCTTCATGAGCTTCCCTTTCTTGATCTTCTTTTTCTTTACGAACATACTTCATTTCATCAAGCTCCTTATCACGATTCTTTCGAATAAGTTTTCTTCTTCGTAGAGCTCTTCTTCTAGCTTCAGAATCATCAACAATTTTCTCTTTGCCTTTTGACACAAAAGCTTCATTACCCTTCTGGTCAACTTTCGGTTTCTGTTCATGTTGCTCATCAGATTTTGGATTAGGTTAGGGTTGTTCCTTCTGAATATTTTCTTCAATAACCTGCTCTTCCCCTTGTTTCGAAAGAGCACTGCTTCCCAAAACACCCTCTAACTGGTTAAGCAATGCGAACATACGTTTGTGCTTTTCAGAAAGATGTTGTCAGACCAAAATAGTAAGCAGTGAGTCACTTGTTTCCATCAGCCTATGCAAATACTGACTGATGTCTGAGATGCAGCTTTGGAAGATGGTCTTATCAAACTCTAAATCATCTAAGATTTTGGTTGTATAGTTAAGCTTGACCGACAAAACTTTGGCTTTTTCAGTCTTTTGAGACAGTTTATCCATTATCGCATTTTCAGCATCAATATCTTTTTGTAGTTGTTCAAACTTGGATACTATGGTAGCGCTCATCAACCTTGAGGTCAGAATCAACCTTAGAAAGACATTCTTTTTCAAGTTGAAGGGCTGTTCCGAGGCTCGTGATAACTTTGTTCGCTGCTGTTGTGTTATGATCTGAAGAGGTTCAGAATTCTGCCAAAACTGCAAATCTTTGGCAAGTAGTTTTTCGACTTTTTCGGTGGTTTCCCAAATAGTTTTCTTGGAATTTCAATAGCTTTTTGGAGGAAGTGAGGTTTTTGGCATGCTCCTCCGTTAACGTCTCGTTGAGGGCTTTGAACTGCCCTTTTGTCATTGGGGCTTCGTCATCATCACTAGACTGATTTACAGTAAAGGGGTTGAAATGGAAGGCCTAAAAATCTTCTTGATCATCCCCAAAGACGAGATCTGGATTATCATCGTGTGAAGGAGAAGCTGTGAAAGTTCTTGGACCGACAATAACACCGAAATCATATGCCCACGTATCAGATACGTTGACAATCATTATAGGAGTACTGATGGTAGTTATGGTTGCTGTGGAGTCGGTATACGATGGAGTAGAGAGAGAAATAGAAGCTTGAGGTTGAGAAACACCAACAGACACATTTGGCAAAGGAGAAATGGTAATATTTGTAGTGGTTGCGATTGGAGATGAGGTGGTAGTCGGAGAAGGTGGAAGAGAAAGCACGTGGAAGAAATCATATTTTAAATGAACTAAAGTAGTGATTGGAGATGATACCTCAGACACTGATTTGCTAGGAGTAGGTTCCGAAACCATTAGTTCGGAAGTGACAGCTATATCTTCAACTTCTTCATGAACATGATCTTTTCCCGAACATCGGAATGAGTCAGTGATTCTGAAGGCTCTTGAGAAAACGGAGAAGGTGATCTCAGTTTGTAAGCTTGCTTTTTGATTTTCTTTGGTTTTGGCACGGCCTCCGAAGGACCAACTTCCGGTTTCCGCTTTCCTCCCCTCTTTAGCTTTGTACCTTCCTCCCTTGCTTTTTGCAAATCCTCTGGCATAGGACGAACACCAGATGCAGGATTCTTTCTGTATTCATTAACAACAAGATTATCAGCAGGAACATTCAACAACATGGCTTCTGGAATAGACCTAATGAAGCTAAACTTTGTCGAATCAGACATAGTAATGTTGGAAGTATGCAAGATCGAAATCACAGCGAGTACAGAGTCATCCTTCACTTGAATCTGGAGGCGATCGATGGCATGCTTCACACTGACAGACCAAAATTGAGCATATGAAATCGCTAAATGCCTGGAGGTAGAGAGTGTGCTCTGAACAAGTTGTAACTAAAGAATGGTACCATAGTCTAGGTTAACACCAGAGAATAGACCATATATAATGGTGCAGAATAAGCGGTTGGCACTGTCAGACCCAGTAAATCTCTCAGAGAAGCTTTTGAACAAGAGAGTAAAGATCCCATTCCACATAGGAGGAAGATTGGGCTTCCTGAATTTTATAGCCATGAGATATCCCCAATATAACCCATTTGATAGAACATCTTGATGATTTGAGATGATGAAATCGATTCAGGATCGACAAGACATTCTGCAGAAGAAAACCTTATCATCCTGCAGAATCGAGCTTTAGAGATGGAGGTTTGAAGATGATCAAACCTTCACTTTGACTATAGTTTGAAGATGAGTATGCCTTAGATAGATGAACCAACGGTACAGACTCATACATTGTTATCGCTTGAGCCAGTAGAGAGTAAACCAAGCATTCAATCATCGATTTAAGGAAGTCGGAGTAACGTGATGAATCAAGATCTAAACACAGATTCTGGTTTGGCTTGTTGTTCAGCATAACAGTAGATGTGGTTTGACCAGCATTGGAAGTGGTTTCATATGAGGCAACCATGGAAGTAGCTTGAAGACAATGATGAACAATGCAGAGAAAAGAGGGTTTTGCGCCTTGATAGATTTTGAAACATTGATATTAGTGAGAGAAATCAACCATCGATTTACCTTTTATACAACATGAGTGGAGAGAGAAAGTCGCATGTGGACGTTTCAATATCCCGTAAAAGGTGCCTTTCACAGCGTGACAGCTCTCTGTGTCAATCGGTGTGTAACTGACATGCTTGACGTCAGGAGATTTGAAAAGGTAATGCGCCTTTTTGAAATCTTATCCACAAGAAACCGCATTTTCAGTTATCCCCTTTCGAAATTAATCACCATTCACTGTAACATGTTCTCAGAATAATCAGTAACCAATCAGAATCATAACAAGACTTAGAAGAATCATAAACATTATTGTGCAAGAGTGTGCCAAAGAAAAAGAAATAAAGCAAAGTTATATTTGTGGGATTATGTGATGTCAATTAAAAATCGACACAAAATCAGTTGGATCTTAGGCAACGACCTCTTCCTTCGAAGTCAATAGAGATTCGGAAGTGCTTGTGTGGCATCCCGTTGAATTACGATCATCTATTTAATGAGAAATACTGAAAGGATTCTTTTGAATAGGCTTCAAGGGTGTCTTTAGCTTCAATCAAATTCTGAAACTCAATATAAGTTCGAAGATTTGCAAGAACTACTTGTTTGACTATTGTAACCATACGAACAAGTAAGCTTTAGATATATTTCGAGTGAGAATATATTTTAGAAAATCTTAGCAAAAATAAAAAACGGGATCTTTTTGGAAGAAAAGTCTTGGGTAGAGAAATTTTCATGAAGATCAAGAAAAAAAATTAGATTTCATGATTTTGAAGGTACGAACCAAAAGGTTATTATCGTTAACTCCTTGGTGAAAATCTAGAACAATTTAATTGTTCATCGTCAATTCAGAAATTGGTTTTGGATTTAGGGTTTCACTTAAATCATGGTGATAACGGTTTTAAGATCATAAACACAGATATGGTGTAACCATAATCCTTAGTGGTAACTGCTGAGAGTCTCGAGGGTTACATTTATGAACGCGAAATTGATGGAGAAATATTAGAGGTGGTTCCGAAGAGAAAGATGTATCTTTGCTATAACAAATGACAAAGTAGTCAACTCTTAACTCAATGTGAGAAGAGTAAGGTAGGTCAATGACTTATGTGAATAATTAGCCCGGTTTGGTACAAACGATCGGAGTGAAAGTTTCATTAAGCCTTCAAACATAAAGTCTCAGAGGCTTGGGTCAACATGCAACAACTTGCTTCTAGGGACACTTAGCTAGAAATTGTACCAAAATCAGAGACGTATTCCAAAAGTAATACTAAAATAAAGAAAAATAAATAAAGAAAAATATTATTTTAATTTTTGAGTTTTTGAAAAAAATAAAAAATAAAACATAAATAAAGAAAATATTTTTGTGATTTTGGATTTTTTTTCAAAAAAGGTAAAACAGAAATAAAAAAAAATATTTTGTGATTTTGGATTTTTTGAAAAAAGATAAAACAGAAATAAAGAAAATATTCTTGTGATTTTGGTTCTTCTTGTTGGGTTTTGAGCATTCTAACACTCCTATGGTGTACATGCAACCCTATAAACCTTGGATCTATGTTTTCTCTATTATACATGCAAATAAGAACTTTCAAAGGCTTTAATCCTAACTAGCATACTATGAGGTAACTATACTACAAAGACTAGTTAGATGACATACCTTTTGGTGTAGCTTGATGTCTTCAAGCTTTAAGAGCTTAGCCCCAATAGTGTGTAAGCCTCAAATGGAATCACAAATCACCAAAACACCTTGTAAGACTTTAGAGAATATGGATACTTGGTTCTCTCTAGTGAAATTGGCTAGCCCTCTTAGTGTACCCACACTAGTGCCCATTTCACCAACCAAGGACATCATTATATAGTGTGGACGATTAGGGTTAAACCCTAATACCCATGACCTTTCATTTCCTAGGATCCATGGTTTAAAGCTCCATGGACTATCCATGAAGACTTAGCCCAACCTAAATGAACTTGGCCCACTACACATATATATCTAAGAGTCCATATTTAATTAGTTCATTTTAATCACTTAATTAATTATAAATTAATTCTTGATCAATACTAATTAAATAATATGATTATATTAATATATTAGAACTTATAATATATTAATATAAATCATAAATATACTATTCTCAAAATACTATCCATATAAATTGTGCCGGTGAAGTGCAACCCAAATGGACCATGCCGGGTCGGGTCAAGTACATACCAAATATAGTTATGGACTTAGACATTAATCCAACAGTCTCCCGCTTGGATAAGTCTAAAACCATTATTGAGTATGACTTCAAAACCTAACTGGCAATCGTAGCTCTTAAAGCCGCTGTCGAACTCTGATCTTGTCAACGAACTTGTCCATTAGATAAGGGATCATATATTCCTCCATTCTAGATTTCATATGGACTGAGACATGGATTATAATCATTCTCTCTGTCCATTTGTTGTTTCCCGATTTCCGATTCATGATGACTGACTGATTGAACAAATCAAATCAGTCCTGGCTTGGCCAAGCACTCACATGTATCATCATTAAATCATCGAGGGGCCCACATATATCGCTTTTATCCCGAAGGTAAAAGGAATGGATAAACTTCGACTCATATGGCTTGTTCTACTACTTGTTGAATCATACACAAAGACACGTTTTATAACACCGAGTTACCGAATGCATTTTCGTGCAATCAATGTACAACCAACTCATAGTAACTACTCATATCTCTAGGTTTGAAGAATATAAGATATTATCGTCTCATGATCACTCGTGATAAAATCCATGAAGTGATTCCAATGAGCACGGGTTGAATCCAATACTCAGAACTTATGAGCACTCATGAGTGTTGTAGCCCTTTGTCCAACATCTTAGACCTCTACAAGCCAACCCATGACAGTCTTAATTCATATCTACTTCCAACATATGACCGACTGTGGATGGTTTGAAGAACTTATTCAATACAAATGAATAACCTAGTTTATTCTGGAAGTCAGAACATACAAAGTGAAACATAAGAATAAATGAACCAAATATGGTATCAAACCCTATGAATATAAATAAACACTTTTATTTATCACCATACTGATTACTCATTATTCATTGTTTCGGTTATTCAACTTTATACTTGAATTAAAAACACTAATTGTCCCATGCTCTAAGCATGTACGCTATGTTATTCTTAAACAATAGCTTTGCCATACACCAAGTATGCACTCTATGTTTGTCTATGATCCTTACTTTATGACTTAGATCGATTGAACATAACTCCAATGATCATCTTTTCACAGTCCCAAACCCTTACTGCAAATGCAAGAATTCCAAATTCATGCCATTTACCGAAATCTGTTAGATTCTAAACTTATATGCATTGATCCTCTTGTAATGATTATGCACAAATTCACTTGGAAACCATCATTATAGAGTATTCCAAAGGAGATCAACTCCTTGGAAACATCCTTGTTACATTAAGCTTCTTAATCTTACACAGATTGATTGAACAACTTTCTATCTTTGAACCATTTCCATATTCCATTTTGACTATCACTTCTGAACAGGAGTTGCCTCCTTACAGATTATGTCAATATGGTCCTTCCAGAATTAATACTATACTTCCAACTGTCCTTGAGCAACCAATCATTGGTAAACCTTAGATTGTCCTCGACAATTGCTTAATTATTTTAGTCATATCCAATTCTAGACCTTTTCCCTTCTTAATGCCCCAGGCATTTGGAAAATTTTGAAAAGGAGAAATATAGCACATGTAATCGATCCTATATCCGAAGCATATGGGACACGATCCATGATGTCTCACATAAAGACTAAACCAGTCTTTTGCTATAATATTTCCATTTCTATTTGCCAAGTTCTCATAATTCAGATTATGAAAAGGGATGCCGTAATCATTATCGAATTTTAGAACGCAAATAATTAACCCATATATAGAATTTCCTTATGTTGAGCCATTCCAACATGAAATTCATATATATATATATTCTTGACTAAATACGATTAAGACCTCAATCTAAGCTTTTAGATTTGAGATGAAGTATAATTTCCTCTCCCTTAATTATAGCAAAACAACTTTTCCCAATTGAGACGTTTTGTTTTCTATAATTAACATTGCTAACTTGCAACCTTTATCATGCTCCCACTAACATGATGATTAATAGCATAAGACTTATGCTCCCACTAGCTTCGACATGTACCCAAAAATCAACTGGACTTCTAGAGATCAATACTTTATTGACTTTCTTACCAAAGTTCAGATTTCTGATACTTGATTGCCTTGATAAGACTTTATCAATATCATACACCTCTCTTAGATAGCTCACATGTGTGTCTAAACAATTTCAGAGCTATGAAAAGGGATGCTGTAATCATAGTCTAAATTGTTTAGACCTTTTGCCATTTCTCATAAGTCAATCTTAGTGTGTCGGTTAACCACACACGCTCCACTAACGACTTTGAGAACTGCAAAAGTCACATTTGTTATCTACTTAAAATCTACTTAGTGAAAGAGTTTCCTTACCATCATTTTCATGAATCGAAGAGAAACCTTATGACACTTAGATTTTATGGTGTAAGCGTTCCTATCCATGTGAATTTGTCAAAACCATAACCACATGACTAGGTTAGTGACAAATCCTAACTCATATGGATTGAACTTGTGCAATCTTAACTTCTTGCCACCTGGCAACTCAAGGGCATGCCATTGCTTCCAAGTAGTTATCCAAACAATTAAGAACATGTAGAACTCAAATGTATAGCCAATTTAACTGGAATGGGCACAGAAATGTCAACATGATAGGTTATAAACCTCTAGTTGTGTGCTAGTGATGAAATACAGGTTTTTGTTCTTGATTACTTCTTGAAACCCTTTCAGGATCTTTTAGACTCCCACTGTCTCCTTTACCTATAAGACTTTCTTGCCAAATATTCAAGAGATAGTGTGTGCATTCTAATCAAGATAGAAACTTAACACAATTAGCCTTAGTTGATCTTTGTTTTATCCAAAACATCACAACTTACCAATTTCAAATGTACAAGAGTAGAAAACTTTTACTCTTACATTTGACAAGTGTTTTAAACCTTCTTTAAGACATGTCACTCAAGTTACAATCTTAGAGTATAACTCTATGAACTGTTTTCTAATGAAGTATGAATCATCTTCTTGATTTAACCACTTCAACAATTCATAACTCCTCTTCTTAACTCTCAGAATGTACTTAGAGGATGAATTGTGATAAGGTCTCAAAATCATTAAGATGATCTTAAAACATGATACTAAAAGGACTCTCCTATCTTTTCAGATTTGAGAAACTTTTATCCTTCTGCCTAACTAGATTCTTCTTATTCGTTTTGTCATACATTGAAAATTTTTCCAATGCTTCAGAATTATACTTAAGCTTGTAAGTATAATCATATTTACTAAACCTTAGTAAATCATGACGAATAGTGTTATCCATATTTTGTGGTGGACTTTGACAAGTGCACAAGAAAGTGTACTTGATCCCTTAGTCCTTCTCTTTACTCACACATCCATGTGAACAAGCAGTTAGTCTTAATTTTCCAATGCTCGAAAGTTCTCATTCATTATACTATACAACTTGCATGATTCCAAGTTTCTATTCAACTGAAACTTGGGTGATGAGAATCTTTCCCTATTTGGTAAATTTAGACACTACCACAAATGAAAGAATCAAATTCATATTTCCAATATTGCTATCAATGGAATCATATAAACAACATCTTTTTTTCCCAAATGCCATTATAAGGATATTTTAAAATAAATAAAATTAAAAAATTTTCTTTTATTTTAAAACTTTGTGGAAAAACTAATCCTTACAATGCAGATGTATAAGAAAACTTGTTGTCATCTATTCCTAAGCAATCTATCATAACTCTTAAGCACGTGTTCAAAATTCTGATCATCGAACCATGCGATTGAAATCCATCTTTGCGATCAGAATTAGCATATACTTCCTTTAAGTTTCTTTACTTTTCTTTGATTCTTAAAACATCACCATGTGACCCAGCCACATAATGTAATAAGAATCTCCAAGTAGGAACTTAATAGAGTTAGACAATGGACTTTACCTGAAATAAAGTCAAACTTATTGACTTTACCATCCTTAGGTAAGTTTAGCAGTTTCGTAACCAAAGCCCCTTCCTTTGGCAATAGAAACATATGGACCCTTAGGTAATAGTACATGGGACTATCTCAGACTTAGCCTTTCTCTTTACCATTTGGTCAACCAAATTGACTATGGCCTATCCCTTTCCATTGGAAAGAGAATGCATTTCTGGGTTTCCTATGTCACTATTGTCCCTGTCCATAAAGTTTTGGGAAGTTGATCTCCTAATCAAATTTGCTTTACTAGTACACTAAATCATTTATGATTTAGCAGCACCAAGCAAATAGATAAGATCATTAAGGGTCTTGTCATAGTCTATTTCATAGGAGTCCCAAAGGAAGTCACTATGTGACTTAGAAAGTGATTGAACCACTAACTTTCTCAAGACTTTGACACCCAACTCTCTCGACTTGTCAGCATGTGACTTCATCTCCAAGATGTGATCACACCTAGACCTTGCCTTGCCAATAGGGCTTGAGTGACCTTGAACTTGTGGGTTAAAGAGAATAATTGGAGGAGGTGGAGGAAGTGAGGTTCCAAGATATTTGGGAAAATCATAGATGTCTGAACTTGACATCTTTTGGGAGATATTCAAGATAGTTGATTTAAAGTCCTTAATATAACACCCAATATGAAATATTAAGGCTAGGACCCAACAAACTATTTTATAACTTGGAAGAGGGATGTCGTAATCCAAGCTATAGAATATTTGAAGGTAGGTGAATGACGATTCTCCAATTTCCACCATGAAAAATGAAATAATTAATTAGGTTTTAATTGGATTTGAAATTCCGAGATCTTTGAGATTCATTGAACTTTCAATGGCAAGTTTCAATCTCGAGTGTGCCCTTCAGGTTTTGTGACTGGGATGCCGATGATCACAAAACAAGGTGTGAAGTAAGCATGCAAATTACTTGGTACCCTTAAGTGTTTACCCCTCAATCGATGTGCCGGTTAACCACACACGCTCCATCGATACTATGATAAGCGTTAAGTTACCCTTTGCCTACCTTGTTAAATACGAGTTAGTGTGTCGGTTTACCACACACGCTCCACTAACCGACTTAAACAAAGTGCAAAGTGAAATTTCATGGATTAGCACCTTATTCACATTTTCCTAAGTAATTAAGATTGGGTATTATTAAGAGTTTAGTTACTTAGTATTTATCATTAATACTTTTAATGAAGGGAGAATTATAGTCTTGTCAAACCCGTTCGGCTAACGACCCTCCACCAGTCAAGGAAGTGGTGGGTGAGAGCGGACACCCATTAAACTGCCATTTTATAGGCAGTAACCTTATACCCCCTCCCCCTTATAGACCGGCTTCGTGAATGAGGCCTACTAACGGTAAGAATGAATTTACTCTTATACATATATATAAATATTATTAACTTATAATATTATAAAGTATAAGCGTTGAATTTTAACTCTTTAAAATTCTAAGGGCTTAACTTGGAATTAAAGTATTCAGAAAAGAAAACTTTTCAAATTCCAAAACTTAAGGGCAAGTTTTGAAACTATTCAAAACTCTTGGATTTTCATAACTTATGAGTTTTAATTAAAGTATTAAAACTTTTAATGAAGAGACTCTTGGACATCCATAACTTGAGGACAAGTTATGGAGCCATAAAAACTATTTAGAAGAAAAGACACTTCATTTTTTAATAACCTAAGGCATTTTTATGAGTTTTTAAGATTCATAAATGTGACTTTTCATATATCTTGAGGACAAGTTACAAAACACATTTTATGAACAACTTTTAGATTAGTTTGGATTGAAAACATCTAACATATATTTTTCATTAATCTAAAAAATAACTCATAAAACAAGGAAACATAAAACTTTTGGTAATCCATAACTTATCGAGTTAAATGTTTGTTTTATGATGAAACTTTTCATGTTCCATAACTTAAGAATAAACTATGGAATTCTTTAATACATTAACACCAAATTTTGTAACTCCATAAAAACTTTCAATCAATTTTTTTTTAAACCTTTTCATATCCATAACTTATGGAGGTTTCAAAAAACTCTTTAGATCAAACTTTTAAAACTAATAAAATAATCATATCATTTTATCCTTTACTAAATTTGACCTAATTCAACTCATACAGAAAATGATTCAAATTTTACAAATAATTAGTTTTTCACAAAAAAAAAAGTAATTATCTTAAAATTTGATAAACATCATGTTTTTTTTTTCCTTTTTTTCATCTTTGAAAATAAAACATTTGCATCAATATAACAGAAAACAACCTGGCTCTGATACCACTGTTGGGTTTTGAGCATTCTAACACTCCTATGGACATGCAACCCTATAAACCTTGAATCTACGTTTTTTGTATTATACATGCAAATAAGAACTTTCCAAGGCTTTAATCCTAACTAGCATACTATGAGATAACTATACTACAAAGACTAGTTAGATGACATACCTTTTGGTGTAGCATGATGTCTTCAAGCTTTAAGAGCTTAGCCCCAATAGTGTGGAAGCCTCAAATGGAATCACAAATCACCAAAACACCATGGAAGACTTTAGAGAATATGGATACTTGGTTCTCTCTAGTGAAATTGGCTAGCCCTCTTAGTGTACCCACACTAGTGCCCATTTCACCAACCAAGGACATCTTTATATAGTGTGGACGATTAGGGTTAAACCCTAATACCCATGACCTTTAATCTCCTAGGATCCATGGGTTAAAGCTCCATGGACTATCCATGAAGACTTAGCCCAACCTAAATGAACTTGGCCCATTACACACACACACACACACACACACACACACACACATATATATATATATATATATATATATATATATATATATATATATATATATATCTAAGAGTCCATATTTAATTAGTTCATTTTGATCACTTAATTAATTATAAATTAATTCTTGATCAATACTAATTAAATAATATGATTATATTAATAAATTAGAACTTATAATATATTAATATAAATAATAAATATACTATTCTCAAAATACTATCCATATAAATTGTGTCGGTAAAGTGCAACCCAAAGGGACCATGTCGGGTCGGGTCAAGTACATACCAAATATAGTTATGGACTTAGACATTAATCCAACAATCTATCGCTTGGATAAGTCTAAAACCATTATTGAGTATGACTTCAAAACCTAACCGGCAATCGTAGCTCTTAAAGCCGCTGTCAAACTCTAATCTTGTCAACGAACTTGTCCATTAGATAAGGGATCATATATTCCTCCATTCTAGATATCATATGGACTGAGACATGGATTATAATCATTCTCTCTGTCCATTTGTTGTTTCCCGATTTCCGATTCATGATGACTGACTAATTGAACAAATCAAATCAGTTCTGGCTTGGCCAAGCACTCACATGTATCATCATTACATCATCGAGGGACCCACATATATCGCTTTTATCCCGAAGGTAAAAGGAATGGATAAACTTTGACTCATATGGCTTGTTCTACTACTTGTTGAATCATACACAAAGGCACGTTTTATAACACCGAGTTACCGAATGCGTTTTCGTGCAATCAATGTACAACCAACTCATAGTAACAACTCATATCTCTAGGTTTGAAGAATATAAGATATTATCATCTCATGATCACTCGTGATAAAATCCATGAAGTGATTCCAATGAGCGCGGGTTGAATCCAATACTCAGAACTTATGAGCACTCATGAGTGTTGTAGCCCTTTGTCCAACATCTTAGACCTCTACAAGCCAACCCATGACAGTCTTAATTCATATCTACTTCTAACATATGACCGACTGTGGATGGTTTGAATAACTTATTCATTCCGAAAGAATAACCTAGTTTATTCTGGAAGTCAAAACATGCAAAGTGAAACACAAGAATAAATGAATCAAATATGGTATCAAAACCTATGAATATAAATAAACACTTTTATTTATCACCATACTGATTACTCATTATTCATTGTTTCGATTTTATCAACTTCATACTTGAATTAAAAACACTAGTTGTTCCATGCTCTAAGCATGTACACTATGTTTTTCTTAAACAATAGCTTTGCCATACACCAAGTATGCACTCTATGTTTGTCTATGATCCTTACTTTGTGACTTATATCGTTTGAACATAACTCCAATGATCATCTTTTCACAGTCCCAAACCCTTACTGCAAAATGCAAGAATTCCAAATTCATGCCATTTACCGAAATCTGTTTGATTCTAAACTTATATGCATTGATCCTCTTGTAATGATTATGCACAAATTCACTTGGCAACAATCATTATAGAGTATTCCAAAGGAGATCAACTCCTTGGAAACATCCTTCTTACATTAAGTTTCTTAATCTTACACAAATTGATTGAACAACTTTCTATCTTTGAACCATTTTCATATTCCATTTTGACTATCACTTCTGAACAGGAGTTGCCTCCTTACAGATTATGTCAATATGGTCCTTCCAGAATTAATACTATACTTCCAACTGTCCTTGACCAACCAATCACTGGTAAACCTTAGATTGTCCTCGACAATTGCTTAATCATTTTAGTCATATCCAAGTCTAGACCTTTTCCCTTCTTAATGCCCGAGGCATTTGGAAAATTTTGAAAAGGAGAAATATAGCACATGTAATCGATCCTATATCCAAAGCATATGGGACACGATCCATGATGTCTCACATAAAGACTAAACCAGTCTTTTGCTATAATATTTCCATTTCTATTTGCCAAGTTCTCATAATTCAGATTATGAAAAGGGATGCCGTAATCATAATCGAATTTTAGAACGCAAATAATTAACCTATATATAGAATTTCCTTATGTTGAGCCATTCCAACATGAAATTCATATATATATTCTCGACTAAATACAATTAAGACCTCAATCTAAGGTTTTAGATTTGAGATGAAGTATAATTTCCTCTCCCTTAATTATAGCAAAACAACTTTTCCCAATTGAGACCTTTTGTTTTCTATAATTATTGCAAAACAACTTTTCCCAATTACTTGTGATGGAATCCAAGGAGTACATCTTTGAGCGTGGGTTTATCCAATACTTAACTTTCCATTTCTACGTACTCTTGAAAATTGCAGCAATACTATTCTGATGTCCAACTCCCTTAGATAATCTACAATCCAATTCACAGCAGTCTTAATTAACTACTTACTTCCAAAAGTACGACCGGCTGTTGAATTTAAATAATCATATTATTCAGGAAGTAAAATATGCAAAAACAAAAAAAAAAAAAAAAAAAAAAAAAAAAAACATAAGAATAAACAATTGACAAAAGTCAATAAACAAACTCATAAATAATACTCCATTATTTAATCACCAAATATCAATTACATTTATTTTGTTACAAGTTTCAAACTAACTATCTAACTACTAAAACTAATATCATCTCTCAGATCAATGCTCTTAGCATGCTGACTGTGCTTGACCCTACTCAAAGCCTTCATCAAAGGATCTACAAGATTCTCTACTGATGATACCCTCTTCACGATGAGTTGACCTTCTTGTACTCTATATCTCATGTAATGGTACTTTCTGTTGATATGTCTAGAGTTTCCATGATTTCTTGGTTCCTTAGTCAAGGAAACCGCTCCTTCATTATAACAAAAATGTTCCATTGGCTCTGGAATGATCGGGACAACTCTGAGGTCACGGATGAAGTTCTTCAGCTAAGCCTCTTCCTTTTACACTTCACTTGCAACTATGTACTCTAATTCGTAGGTTGAATTAGCTACCTTGTCCTGTTTGGAACCTTTCTAAATTACTGCTCCAGTGTTTAGAATTAAAACCCAGACCGTCTCAGAAGGAAAGTTGCCTCTATCTGTCTGAAAACTAGTGTCACTGTACCCACTGACTCTCAGCATATCACTGCCACCAACGACTAGAATCATGTCCTCCGTCCTCCACAAATACTTGAGAATGTTCTTAACCACTGTCTAATGAACTTTACTGGGATTTCCTCGATATCGACTTACCATGCTCAAGGCAAAGGAAACATCAGGGAAAGTACATATCATAACATATATGATCGACCCTACAGCCGAAGCATTAGGTACCCGACTTATACCCTCGATCTCTTCATCTGTACTAGGGCTTTGAGTCTTAATCAATTTGGTATTGGTGTGGATAGGTAGCTCTCCTTTCTTGGAATTTTCCATACTAAACCTCTTTAGTACTTTATCCAAGTAAGTACTTTGACTAAGTCCAATTGGTCTCTTCTTTATATCTCTCAATATTCTTATCCCGAGAATATAGGCTGCTTCTCCAAGAAATTTCATGGCAAAACACTTTCCAAGCGGAGACTTAACTTTTTGTACAGTTGGAATGTTGATTCCCAAGAGTACTATGTTATCGACATACAACACCAGAAAGGTCACTATACTCCTACTAGCCTTGATATACACACAAGATACATCTTCACTTGAAACATCCCAAAAATACGATCCAAAAAAATTCGTTTTTAATTATTCATAAAACCATAGATACCATCCATCATCTCATAAAAACATAAGTAATGTATCAGAAAATCATCATAACAATATATTGTATCAAAACTATGTGTCAAAATATCAGAGTCTAAAACATCTCAGGCTTAACGAATGGTGTGTGCACTACAATCATCCCGAGCTCTTCCCTTTGCTACCAGAAGTACCTAAAACCAAAACTAAAAACTATAAGGACAAAGCTTAGTGAGTATCCCCAAACTACCCCCATACCATACACATAACATATAACATGCAGTTACGAGATATGGGCCTTGCCCACACTCAAGGAGATATGGGCCCCCGCCAGGCTAACTATGAGATATGGGCCTCGCCTACACTCAATTGCCTCAGAGATACTGGCCTCGCCCACACTCTGTTAACTAAGAGATACGGGTCTCGCCCAAACTTAGCTGGCTTGGAGGTATGGGCCTCATCCACGCTCCGCTATTCGGGAGATATGCCCCCCGCCAACAATCCGATAACTAAACATATATACAAGTATCAAACAGACAACAAGTATTAGATAATCTACCAATTCATAAACATACTCAGGTAATACTAAGATACAGGCCTTACCCATACTTAGCCACTAATCATAACAAGTCTAAGATACAGGCCAAACCCACACTTACCTACTATACATAATGATTCTAAGATACGGGCCCAGCCAACATTTAGCTACTTTAAACGGGCCGTCATTGGTGCCTTCGACCCGTTCCTACTAAAGAAAACTCACCTCTTAAGTTGGCTGATGAAATCTTGTGTGAGGAATCTCCGACTGCTGCTCCAACGACTCCTCGGCTATCACTCACGTAAATCACTTAATCCAAAACTAAGAATCCTTCTAAGGGTAAAATGACCAATTTATCCCTGGTCAAATTTAACATTCTATGCTGACCCAACTCTCCAAGGTACCTATCAAGTCGCCGAGTTCCATAACTCAAAAATCCTGAAATCGTGATCCAACTTGTCGATTCATCCCCCTGACTCGCCGAGTTCCCTGGCTGCTCATAGTCATGATTTGGCAAATCAACACGTCGAGTCCTTTCATAGACTCATCGAATTCTATCTTAAGATGAACCGGGACAACACAACTCAACTCATCGAGTTCCTTTATGGACTCAATGAGTTCCTCTGTGTGTTTGCGCCATCTTAATAGAGTAAGAGTCTACTCTCTAGATCCAAGGTCCATACATCATCTACACACTGGAAATGGCATTTTAAGGATAAAGTTTCCAACTTTACTTGCTAATAATTCTTCTTAATGGGTTTGGCTAAAACCCTAGCTCCTTAGGACATAGATCTTTATCTAAAAGCCTTATTACTCCAACTCAAAGCATGAAAACCGAGATCTAGGTCCTAGACACCAAATGAACACGTAAAGACTCAAACTTTACTTCCATGCGTGGCCTTTGGGGGATTAAAAGTCCGTAATAACGTCTTTAAGCTTCCACAGGGCTTCCATGGTCATAAAGTTTGCACCTTTATGCCATGAAACCCCTTCTAGATCCCATAATTGAAAGGTAAGCCACTTGGGACGTCCATATCCCAAAGAACAAGGTTCTTGAACCAAAACCCTCATAAAATGGAAATATGGAAATCTAATGAACTAATAGCCAAGTTAGAAACTTGATTACCAGAAAATGATGTGGATGGAGTGAAGTCTCTGGATCAACTATCTTCTCCTTGAACCTTCTAGCTCCTTCTTCTTCTAGCTTCAAGAACACACAAAATTACTCATGAATGGATCACACACTCACAAAATGCTCTAGGGTTTCGTGGATTAGGGTCTAGGACTTGGAGGTTGGAAATAAGGCCATAAGGTGGGGATTAAAATGCTTAAATAGGGTGCAAACCCCCAAAATTAGGGTTTCACTCTGGCAGACCTACTCGCCGAGTTGAGGGCTCTCAACTCGTCGAGTAGACTGCTGATAACCCCGCATCCAAACTCGTTTCTACTTGAAGATTCTGGGGCTCCCAAATCGTCTAGTAGCCCTACAAAAGTAAATAAATTATAATTAAATATGTACCAGGAATCAGGCGTTACATCACTCCTAGAGAAACAAAACTCTTTGACTTTCTCATGGAAGAAAAGATTCCAGCTACGAGATGCTTATTTGAATCCATAGATGGATTTCTCAAGCTTCCACACTCTATTTGGAAACTTTTCATCTACAAAAACCCTATGGTTGACTCATATAAACATCTTTAACCAACATCTCGTTAAGGAAAGTGGTTTTGACATCCATCTTCCAAATTTCATAGTCATGAAAGGCAGATATGGAGAGCATTATCCTAATAGATTTTATCTTGGCTGCTGGTGAGAAGGTTGCATCATAGTCAACCCCCGAGGTTTGAGTGAAGACCTTTTCAACCAGTCGAGCCTTGAATGTGTGTACCTTTGCGTCCATGTCGGTCTTCTTCTTGAAGATCCATTTGCACCCAACTGTCTTTCGACCTAGTACATTATCAACCAAATTCCAAACTTGGTTGCCATACATGAACTTGATCTCGCTGTCCATTACCTCTTTCCATTTAGCAGTCGCAGGGCCTCCCATTGCTTCCTTATGGCTAGCCGGCTCATCCAAATTTATCAGTGTCCTATCATTTACAAACGTATTACCATATGTAGTAATATGGAATCTATAGAACTCAGGTGGCATGCTAACTCTATTGGAACGCATAAGAGGTAATGACTTTTCTATCGGTTTAACATGAATCTCTTCTTGTTGTTGAGTGCTAGTATCATCTAAGGTTCCTTCACTAGTTAACTCTTGAATTTTTTCAAGGTCAATGGTGCTCCCATTGTCATCTTTAAATATGATCTCTCTCTCTCTCTCTCTCTCTCTCTCTCTCTCTCTCTCAAGACTACTCTTCATGCTATAAAGACCACGTTGTCACTAGGTTTGTAGAACAAATATCCAAATGAATGCTTTGGTTAACAAATGAAAATACACTTCTCACTT
The DNA here is from genome assembly GCF_051521515.1 of Lactuca serriola. NCBI lineage: Eukaryota > Viridiplantae > Streptophyta > Magnoliopsida > Asterales > Asteraceae > Lactuca > Lactuca serriola. The sequence goes on from NC_136414.1 coordinate 76,489,502, forward strand.
CTAGCTGCTTTCTTGTTATGAGTCTCTCGTCTGACGAATGTTTCACAACCCCATACTTTGATATATGCTAACAAGGGAACTTTCCCCGTCCACATCTCGTGCGGTGTTTTGGCAACCTTCTTTGTAGGGACAAGATTAAGGATGTGGGCAGCTGTTTCTAAGGCATACCCTAGAAGTGAATAGGAAGAGAAACACGACTCATCATGGAATGAACCATGTCTAACAATGTCCGATTATGCCTCTCAGCCACACCATTCAACTGTTGTGACCTACGAGGAGTCAATTATGAAACTATTCCACATTCCTTTAGAGAGTCGTTAAACTCGATACTAAGATACTCTCCTCCTATAACAGATCAGAGCATCTTTATCTTTCTGCCCAATTGATTCTCGACTTCATGTTTAAACTCTTTGAAGTTTTCAAAGATTTTTTATTTATGTTTGATTAAGTAAATATAACCATACCTACTGTAATCATCCGTAAATGCTACATAAAATCCATTTGCAGTCCTTGTGCTGGATCTGAAGGGTCCACACACATCTGTGTGTACAAGTTCCAACAGACCTTCACATCATTCACAAGATCCAATAAAAGGTGATTTTTTCATCTTTCCTAAAGGACAAGATTCACATGTATCAAATGATTACAACACTCCATCATTTTGGAGTTGGGCAATACATTGTTTGTTAATGTGTCCAAGATGACACTGCCACAAACACGCTATGTCTACACCATTAGACGAATCAATATGAGAAAGATTATTTCATAAATTATCAACATACATGACACTTTCATAGACACCATCACAAGGTAATGCTTCAAATATAAAACATCATTTTTATAAGCAGAAATAGAACCATTCATATCATTAAATGAATATCTAGAACCTTGTTTGAACAATGCATGAAAAAAAATAATGTTTTGTGTCATTTCTGACGAGTAGCAACAATTTATTAAATCTAAAAGAACCCCACTACGAAGCACTTGTAAATGAATATCTAGAAACTTGTTTGAACAAATCCTTGAAATTTTGATATATGCAATTGTAAATGGATTAGAACAACCATTACACCAACTAAAACAAGTTTTAAAACACCAAAACAGTTTAGGGTAAGGTTTCTAGTCCATTTCCATCAGCAAAAGTCGAACATTTGCATTCTGAGGCTCCTACTTGCCGAGTGCACGAACCTACTTGGCGAGTAGGATGAGATTACACATGACCTCGATGAGTCCCCCCATGGACTCAGCGAGTTCATCAGGCAGACAGCAAAAAATGCGACTTTTTTTCACTATTTTGCATCAAGTATCAAACAAACAAGCCTAGGCTCCGATACCACTGTTGGGTTTTGAGCATTCTAACACTTCCTGAGTGTACATGCAACCCTAATAAACCTTGGATCTATGTTTGTCTAAGGTACATGCAAAATATTATTTTCCAAGGTTTATAACCTGTTTAGCATGGCATGGGGTACTTTTAAACATAAAATAACTAGATGAATTACATACCTTTTTTTGATTGTTGATTCCTTGGAGTTTGAGAGCCATGCACCAAAAATGTGAATGCCTCAAATGGAAATCACAAATCACCACAAACTTGGAAAATGTATTAGAGAGTATACTAACACGTAGAAATCGGCAACCACTATTACACACACACTAGGGTGTTTTTCATGCAACATAAGCTTGTTTATATAGTGTTCATGGTTAGGGTGAAACCCTAATAACCCATTTCTTTTCCTTTCCAAGGATCCATGGGTTAAAAGCTCCATGTATCATCTATAGACTTCCATATAAGCTTAGCCCATTAACAAATGAGTATTAGCCCACAACATATAAATCTAATAGCCCATGATTTAATCAGTCTTCCTTTTAATCACTAAATTAATTCAAGATTAAAAATAATTAAATAACATGACTTTATATTAATATATTATAACTTATAATATATTAATAAATCGTAACTATACAATTCTCATAAAATTATCCATAAATTGTTTGGGTGAAGTGCAACCCAAATGGACCTTGTCGGGTCAGGTCAAGTATATACCAAATAAGTTATGGACTTAGACACCTTATCCAACAGACTCCCACTTGGATAAGTCTAATAACTGTATTTGCCTATATTACTTCAGGACCAACCGGCAGTCTTAGCTCTCAAAAACTCGGTTGAACTATGAAGTGCCATTTTAGATAAGTGATCATATAATACTTTGTCCTCATGATATCAGCCGGACAAATACATGGAACAATGTCTTACTTATTGTCTGGTAGTTGTTTCTCGATTTCCGATTTGTTTGACAAAGAACTTGACTGAACACATCAATTTAGTTCCGACCGGGCCCAGTACATGGGTCAACACAAAATCATCAAGGGGCCCAGATATCGTTTCTATTTCTAGAAGGAACAGATAAACTTCGACTCATATACTTGTTGAATTGTACACCAAGGCAACTTTTATAACAACAAGTTACTGATGCGTTTACGTGCAATAAATGCATAACCAACTCATAGGTAACAACTCATATCTGTAGGTTTGAAGACTTATATGATATTATCGTCTCACGATCACTCGAGATAAATTCCATGAAGTGATACAAGTGAGCATGGGTTTAGACCAATACTCATAACTTATGAGCACTCATGAACGTTGTAGCAACCATTGCTATGTCTAAACACCTTTAGCCATCTACAAACCCAATTCATGACAATCTTGATTCATACATACTTCCGACATATGACCGATTGTGGAGGTTTGAATAAACTAATTATTCTGGAAGTCAAAACATGAAAAACTGAAACAATAGTAAATAATTGACAATGATAGTAACACTTTACTCATAAATAAATCAAAAATTTTATTCATCATCAAACGTCGATTATATTTTACAAGTTTCAGAAAAGGCTATCTAATCTGTAAAACTAATATCGTCCCTCAGCCCAATGCGCCTCGCATGCTGCAAATGCTTAACCCTCGTCAGTCCCTTCGTAAGGGGATCTGCAGGGTTCTCATCTAACAATACCCTCTTTGCCACGAGGAGCCCTTCTTCTATCTTGTGTCTTATGAAGTGATATTTTCTGTCAATGTGTCAGGATCTGCCATGATCTCTCGGTTCCTTGGCTAAGGCAACCGCACTATTGCTGTCACAGAAAATCTCCATAGGCTCCTTAATAGCTGGTACAACTCCAAGGTCTCCGATGAAGTTCTTCAGCCATATCGCCTCCTTCGCTGCTTCACTCGCTGCTATATACTCTGATTCACAAGTCAAATCAGCCATCGTCTCCTGCTTGGAACTCTTCCAAGAGATTGCCCCTCCATTTAGGGTAAAGACCCAGCCCGACTGAGAGCAGAAGTTATCCCTATCAGTCTGAAAACTAGCATCACTATACCCTAATACTTTCAAGTCATCACTCCCACCAAGGGTAAGGATCCAATCCTTAGTCCTCCGCAGGTACTTGAGAATGTTCTTTACTGCAGTCCAATGAGCCTTGCCAGGGTTCCCTTGATATCTGCTGACCATGCTCAAAGCAAAGGCCACATCAGGGCAGGTACAAGTCATAGCATACATGATCGAGCCCACAACAGAAGCATATGGTAATTGACTCATCTCTGCTATCTCGGCCTCTGTACTTAGACTTTGAGTCTTACTCAGTTTGTCATTGCTTTGGATCCGTAAATCTCCTTTCTTGGAATTCTTCATGTTGAACCTTTTCAACACCTTATCCAAGTAGGTATTCTGACTAAGCCCAATCAGTCTTTTACTCCTTTCTCTTAATATACTTATCCCTAGGATATAGGCAACTTCCCCTAGGTCCTTCATAGCAAAGCACTTCCCAAGCCAGGACTTAACCTCCTGCAAGGTTGGGATGTCATTTCCTATAAGTAGTATGTCATCTACATACAGTACCAAGAAGCTAACTATACTCCCACTAGCTCTGACATACACGCAAGACTCATCTTCACTTCTCGAGAAGCCAAACTCTTTGACCTTCTCATCGAAACACATATTCCAGCTACGAGATGCTTGTTTTAATCCATAAATGGATTTCTCAAGCTTGCACACTGTATTAGGGTATTCTGCACTGACAAAACCCTCTAGCTGATTCATTTACACATCCTCAACCAACATTCCATTAAGAAAAGCGGTTTGACATCCATTTTCCATATTTTAAATCATGAAATGCAGCAATGGCTAGCATAACCCTACTAGACTTAATCTTTTCTACGGTGAGAAGGTTCATCACAATCAATACCCTGAGTCTGAGTAAAACCCTCCGCAACCAGTCGAGCCTTATAAGTGTGCACTTTTCCTTCCATGTCGGTGTTCTTCTTGAAGATCCATTTGCACCCGACTGTTTTACAGCCTGGTACATTGTCAACCAAGTTCCAAACTTGATTGTCATACATGGACTATATGTCGCTATCCATAGCCTCCTTCCATTTAGCATACTTCGGGCCTGCCATGGATTCCTTAACGCTGTTAGGTTCATCGAAATTTACCATTGTACTATCACTGATAAATGCATCACCTTACGTAGTAATATGAAAACCATAATAAAACTCAGGTGTGTCCACATACATCAGTATCTATTAGGTCCAACAAACCCTCACCCTTTCACAAGTACCAGTGAAAGGTGATTTTGTCATCTTTCCAAGTAGACAAGATTCATAACTATCATCCGATTTAAGGTCGAATGATTCCAAGACTCCATTCTTTTGGAGTTGGCCTATACGTTTCTTGTTTACATGTCCACGACGACAATGCCACAATGATGCTTTATCTAGGCTAGTAGAAGAATCAATATACAATACATTATTTCCCAAGTTGTCTACAACCGAAACAGTTTCATACACACCATCACAAGGTAATGCTTTAAAATAAAACACATTATTAAAGAAAGCATTAATACCACCACATTCATTATCAAACGAAAAGGTAAAACCTTGTTTGTACAAACCATGAAAAGAAATAATATTTCTCGCCATTTCAGACGAGTACACACATTTATTCAAATCTAATTTTAACCCATTATTCAGCAACAAAGTGTAAACTCCAATCTTGGAAACAGGCGAAGCCTTCCTATTCCCCATGATCAAGTTTATCTTTCTGTGCTCCATATCCTCACTTCTTCTTAGGCCCTGCAAATTGAACATATGTGAATACCACATCCTGTATCAAGCACCCAAGAGTTAGAATATGGTGAGTAATTAGACAATATTGTGTAAATACCTGCATGGGTGGGTTTCACTTTCCCATCCTTTAGATCCTGCAAGTACATAGGGCACTTTCGCTTCTAGTGCCCCTTGTCCTGGCAATAGTAGCAATCAGCATCCTTGGGAATGGCAGAAGGAGTGACAGAATCGCTCTTGCTCCTTGATGAGGAGCCGTCAAGAGACTTTCCCTTGGTACCCTTCGAAGGGGACTTCCTCTTTTTCCCTTTGCCTTGCCTGATAGCCAAAATAGGGATAGATGTTGGAGTAGGAGTAATAGTGGTAACAACCGACTTGCCCTTAAGACCGGTTTCAGTGGTCTTCAAGAGTCCTTGAAATTTGCTAAGAGTAACTTCCTCCTTGTTCATATGATATGTCGTATGAAATTGGTCATAACAAGAAGGTAAGGAGTGCAAAATGATGTCAATTGCCAACTCCTCAGTGAAGTTCACATTCAGCTTGAGCAAACGGTCCACATACCTTTGCATCTTTTGCATGTGGCCTATGATGGATTCACCATCCTTCATGCGGGTTGTTATCATGGAGGAGATTACTTCAGACCGCTCCTGACGAGCACTCTGATGGTACCTTTCCATCAGATCTTGGTGCATCTCAAAAAGGTAGAAGTCCTCATAGGACTTTTGGAGCTCAGCTATCATCGTAGCCATCATGATGCATGCCACCTTAGTAGAATCTCTCTCATGTGTCCTGAATTCAGAGATCTCCTTAGGAGTAGCAGTAGCCTCATCAAGCTCCGTTAACTCCTTATCGAGGACATATTCCTTGTCCTCATAACGAGTAACCATCTTGATGTTCCTAATCCAGTCCATGAAGTTGGAACCATCAAAGATGAGTCTCCCACAAAGATTCATGAGAGAGAAAGAGCCAGTTGGGTTAGAGCCCTTAATAAGACACCCAAATGTAATATTAAGGCTAGGATCCAATCACAATATATTATGCTTAGAAGAGGGATGCCGTAATCTAAGTAATAACATATTTGAAAGGTAGGTGAATGACGATTCACCAATTTCCACCATGAAAAACGAAATGAATTATTAGGTTTTAATTGGATTTGAAATTCCTAGATTCTTTTGAGATTCATTGAACTTTTCAATGCCATGATTCAATCTCGATTGTGCCCTTCAAGTTTTGTGACTGGGATGCCAAGGATCATAAAACAAGGTGTGAATAACCATACTAATTCACTTGGTACCCTTAATATTATCACCTAATCAATGTGCCGGTTAACCACACACGCTCTATTGATCTATGAAAAACATTAAGTCACCCTTCGTGATCCTTACTAGTCCAAGTTAGTGTGCCGGTTAACCACACACGCTCCACGAACGACTTGGTAAGGTACAAACTGTGAATTCCATGGATTAACACCATGTTCACATTTTTCCTAAAGTAACTAAGATTGGAAATTAAAATATTTAGTTACTTTATAATGATCATTATACTTTTAAAGAGGATTTAAAGTCATTGTCCTACCCGTTCGGCTAACGACCCTCCACCGATCAAGGAAGCCGTGGGTGAGAGTGGACACCCATTAAGCTACCATTTTATAGGCAAAACCTTATACCCCTCCTATAGACCGGCTTCGTGAATGAGGCCTACTAACGGTAGAACGAATTATTCTTATACATATATATAATAATTAACCATTAATGTTATAAATAGTATAAGTGTTGAATTTTAACTATTAAAACTCTAAGGGTTGGAATTAAAGTTTATTAAAGTGTGTGAAACTTTACAAATTCCAAAACTTGAGGGCAAGTTTTGTAACTATCCAAAACTTTTCATTTCATAACTTATGAATTAAAGGTTCATAAAAATGAAGACTCTTCATTTTTATGTAACTTATGTGTTTTAAATGTGTGTTTAAAAGAAGTGACCTTTGGATGTCCATAACTTGAGGACAAATTATGGACTCCATTAAAACACATAAATGATCAAGAATTATTCCTAAACAATTCAGCAAATAATTCCTATCATCTTCTAAATTCATAAGAACATGAACATGATCATCAAAGTTTCAAGGATTATATTAACACATACATAGCATGAATTTTGATATGTGCAATTGTAAATGGATTAGAACAACCATTACACCAACTAAAACAAGTTTTAAAACACCAAAAAAGTTTAGGGTAAGGTTTCTAGTCCATTTCCAGCAGCAAAAGTCGAAAATCTGCATTCTGAGGCTCCTACTCGCCGAGTGCACGAACCTACTCGGCAAGTAGGATGAGATTACACATGACCTCGATGAGTCCCCCAATGGACTCAGCGAGTTCATCAGGCAGACATAAAAAAATTCGACTTTTTTTTCACTATTTTGCATCAAGTATCAAACAAAGAAGCCTAGGCACTGATACCACTGTTGGGTTTTGAGCATTCTAACACTTCCTAAGTGTATATGCAACCCTAATAAACCTTGGATCTATGTTTGTCTAAGGTACATGCAAAATATTATTTTCCAAGGTTTATAACCTGTTTAGCATGGCATGGGGTACTTTTAAACATAAAAGAACTAGATGAATTACATACCTTTTTTTGATTGTTGATTCCTTGGAGTTTGAGAGCCACGCACCAAAAATGTGAATGCCTCAAATGGAAATCACAAATCACCACAAACTTGGAAAATGTATGAGAGAGTATACTAACACGTAGAAATCGGCAACCACTATTACACACACAAGGGTGTTTTTCATGCAACATAAGCTTGTTTATATAGTGTGCATGGTTAGGGTGAAACCCTAATAACCCATGTCTTTTCCTTTCCAAGGATCCATGGGTTAAAAGCTCCATGTATCATCTATAGACTTCCATATAAGCTTAGCCCATAGCATATAAATATAATAGCCCATGATTTAATCAGTCTTCCTTTTAATCACTAAATTAATTCATAATTAATTCAAGATTAAAACTAATTAAATAACATGACTTTATATTAATATGTTATAACTTATAATATATTAATAAATCGTAAGTATACAATTCTCATAAAATTATCCATAAATAGTTTGGGTGAAGTGCATCCCAAATGGATCATGCCTGGTCAGGTCAAGTATATACCAAATAAGTTCTGGACTTAGACACCTTATCCAACAAACCACACATGCTTCAGTAACTACTTGTAATGTGTAATTTCATGGATTAGCATACTCATTCACATTTTTTTAAAGTAACTAGATTTAGGATTTTAAATAAAAGGTTCTAGTACTTTTAATAACATTAAACTTTTACTTAGATTTAGTGTTCTATCAAATCCGTTCTGCTAACGACCCTCCACTAATCAAGGAAGTGGTGGCTGAGAGTCGACACCCATTCAACTACCATTTTCTATGCAGTTTCCTTAAAGCCCCCCTTATAGACTAGCTTCGTGAATGAGGCACACTAACGATATGACTAATTGGTTCTTATACATATAATAGATTAACGATTAATAATATAAGGTGTATTTTAAACTTTTCAAAATACTAGGTTTATTTAATTTTAAATTTCAAAAATTAATAATCAATTAATTTAAATTTAAAATAAACCAAAAAATATGATTTAATATTTTTTTATTAGTTAACAATTAATTAAATACATTAAATAAAATAAGGATTAACTAATTAAATTAATCAAATAATTTAACCCTAATCCTAACCCTTTATTTTTGGAAAATTTGGTGTAGGAGTTATCCAATTTTATAATTACCCCTTTTAATCAAATTAAACTAACAATTATCTAAAATAGGAAAACCTAACAACCTACCCATTTTTCAAAAATCATGGGGAAGAAAGCTAGGGTTTAAAAAAACCCTAACCCTAAATTTCAAAATCTAGGGGAAGGGGCTAGGGTTTCGAAAAACCCTATCCCTAGTTGAAATTCTTGGCTTTTAGGGTTTAATTTCTATAAATACTAATTGATCTAATTCTAATATTATACTTATTCAATTGAAAAGAAACTTGGCTCTAATACCACTGATAGGAATTATGTAAAACAAATAAAGTTAAAAACCTTTAAGTTCACATGCAAACTAAAGGATCTATGTTTTCACTATTGAACCTATAAGTAAGAACATCTTATGATAAACCCTATAAACCCTAGGTTATTATAGTAAATAACAAGAATCCTTCACTTATAGATCTTTTGGAAGCAAGAACCACGATTGTCGTGCCTCTAATGGTTCACACCCATGCTAGCAAGAAGGAGACTTAAGAGAGAGGATAGGGGAGAGTAGGATTTTTGGCTATCTCTTAAGGAACAGGAGTGACCAAAAATAAGAGGCCTAAGGGTCTTTATATAGTGACACATTAAACCCTAGATAACCCTAATCAGAATATTAAATTAATATTTCAAATATGGTATTCATCTCATTCCTTATTGATCCACATGGGATATTCTGGAAACCCTAGAATATCCCCTCAAAACCGTCAATCCCTAGGGTTGGAAGGTTCTAGAGCCTTTTGTTTAACTATTTAATAATTACACTTTAGACCTTGCACTTTTAATTAATTCCATTAATCCCAAAATTAATTTAAATTAATTTTTGATCAATTATTAATTAAATAATAGCTTTTCTAATTAATATATTATCTTCATAATGCATCAAAAAAAACTATTTATTTCAATTTATTAATCACCTAATAAATCAATCTCTCTCTCTCTCTCTCTCTCTCTCTCTCTCTCTAAAAGCATCATGTCCAATTGCTAGGTTTAAGGGCAACCTAGTGATTCGATGGTGTCATGATATATTGTGAACCATTGGTTGGATGACTCATATGGGTGGGACCCAGTAGTCAATTGATTTAGAGTCTTAGGTCTCAAATTGTTAGTCTTATTGGCATGATTGGGTGTATGGACATTTTAGGGTGTCGGGAGGCTTAGTGACCAGCGGGTTTGGATCATGTGGATAGAAAAAGTTTGTTTTATTGATGTATTAGGTGCACATCAGAAGTCAGTTGCTTAATGTTTTCATTTATGGGTCTCTGATTGTTTGTGGGCTATTAATAGGAGTTGGTGACCACAGATGGGTATTCGATCTGAAACTTCGGGTCATGAAGATCGTTGATAATGTCTCAAATGATTTGTCAAGTGGATGTACACCTGAACTGAAGAGGGGTTTTGATGCAACTTGAGATTCTTGGATGGACCATCATTATGCTCGTGGGAGGAATGGGTTGGTGATGACTTGTCAGGAAGTCAAACGTGTATTTAAGGTTTTTGGTCAGAATTTCCGGTTTCAGGATTGGTGGAAAGTTCACGATTGGTATGTTTTGAGTATTCTTTCTACATGGTTTAGTGGTGTTCCTAGTCAAGGACGAGGGGTAGGTACGATGAATGGACGATCATCATTATTAGAGTATGGTTTATGGACTTTAGATTGATGAGTTCCCGGTTTTGGGGAGTTTATTGATGGAGTTAGTTTGTAGTTCCGTTTTTTTTTTAATTTATATATTTTATAGGAGGTTTCCCGTTTGGAGTGATTTTAGCAGTCATTTAGACATTATAGTTGGGAAGAGTAAGGTAGTTGTTGCAGTGTGCATTTTTTTCAAGTGATCTTTTATTGGCGACTGTGGTTTCCAGTTGGTCTCTCAAAATTTTTATAACAAATTCCTTGAGTTTAATAGATTCATAGATTCTAAGCAAGACGGATTCGAGGACAAAATCCAGTTTATGGGGAGGGGGGGGTGAGTTGTGACATCCTGTTTCGAGAAGTTTCCTTATTTTGGGATTATAGACAATAAATGGATTGATTAAAGGCCTTGGGCTTCAAAGGAATAGAGTTTAGACCTTATTGGATGTTGATAATAATGGTTATGTGATCTAAGCCCTTGGTTTGTGTTTCGAAGTCAAAGGGTAAAATGAGAAAAATGATATTTCAGACTTCTTGCATGAATTAATGAGTTTAGTTTCGTATGTTTTAAGTCAAAACGAACTCTATAGGATTGTGGGGCTCTTCAATACCTTTCCATGGATAAAAAGATCGCCATAAATGTTGTTGAAATGAAGAAGTTATGGTTGTTTAAAGTTGATGTGCATTTGGGTGAAAACATGTCGCCACGACATGGCGAAAGTGTTGCCACGACACGACAGTTACCATGACATGGCGAAAGCATTTTCATAGTACGAAAAGATGCCAGGCCCAAGCCCATGATTTTTAGGGATTTCAACGAATTAGAGCATATGATTCCGACTTTTTGGCCATTTTATAGGCCTCCATCACCTCTAAAACACCTTGGGATAACCCTTAGCCTCCACCTTCAAGATTTAATCTCCTCCTATCTCCTTTTTTGGATGCTTTTGGTGGTGTTTTAATGAAGCATGAAGATCAAGAAGGTTCTTTTAGTTGCAATGAAAGATGTTTCAAGTTTAGATCCATCAAAGGCACTACATGTCTGGACTATTGTTAGTATAAAATTCCAAACTTGATCTTTTTTTTCTTTAAATCATGCCATTTGAGGTTTTTGGCATTTTTGGTCCATTTTGTAGGTGATCTTGGAGTTGAGTGCACTCCAACACCTTTTGACCATGTTTGAATGCTTCTTGGACCTCATGAATTACGAAAGTTATGATCTTCCTCCTTTCCTTTTAACCATGAAACTTATCTTAGTCATGTAGGTCATTTTTTTTGTATTAAAATTTAGATCTTGAAAGATTGTGACATTATTATGGATAAAGCTCGAAACTTTATCCATCTAGACATATTTTTGATTCAGATCCAAAAGTGGGAGACTTGGACTTAATGGATTAAGTTCAGAAAAATGCATTGTTGGTCCCTTTAAAACTTAAAGTCTAGATCTTGGTGATTTAGACCATCCTAATGGTTAAAGTTGGAAACTTTATCTATCATATTTGGTCCTTATGGATTAACCTCTTATTAAAGAAAAGCCTTTTAAAACATTAAGACTATGGCATGGCCAAGGAAGACCCACGACATGGTGACGAGATTTATCACGTTTATTTTGTCTAGATGTTCCCATGTCGTGGCATGATTCTAGACACAATGTGGCGATGAGTTTATTCGCGAATGTTTTTCTTGTATTCTGCCATGACATAGTAGTAGATTTGATCGTGACTGGACTACATAACTACAATATGGCCATGAGTTGGCCACGCTATGGGCTTCAGTTGGACTTGACTTTGACCATTGACTTTTTGACAAGTTGACTTTTGGTCATACTTGGGTAGCAATGGGTTTTTAGAAAAGGACGAGTCTCGGTTTGGATTTAGGTAGCTTGAATTGGTTGTTCTATTGATGAGATAGCTGTTGAGCTACTGATGAGTAGTTCAGGTAAGTCTTGTCATTATACTATGTAGGATGCAAACTGTCTTTGTGATACTTGCATAGAAAACCTCGAGGGTATCCCGTAACAATTGTATGAAAGGCTATAAGGGAAGCCCATGACACTTGTATATAAGACCATGGGGTAGCCAAGGCAATACAAGGAAAGCCCATAGGGGTAGCCCATTTCACATGTATGCAAAACCATGGGGTTGCCCATGGAAATATATATCGTATTATGTATTTTGGTGGAACTTACTAAGCTTTGTGCCTACGGTTTATGTTTAAAATGTTTTTAGGTACATCTGGTTTCAAAAGGAAGAGCCCGACTTGATCGGACTTCGTCCCCTGGAGATTTATTTTGCATTGGTTGTTTATGATTTAACTGTGATGTTTTTAGAATACTTTTACTCTGATTGTCTTTTGGGATAATGAATAAATGATTTTTACTTATTTAAAATGAAAATTTTACTCTGTATTTTCGGGATGTTGCATTGAGCATCACCAACTTGTAAGCATCAAAGAGGACTTCATATCATACATGGCTCATTAGAAATATCATGGGTCATCAATAAACCAAGATGACACATCTTGCATCAAGATGGTGCAACATCTCTGATGTTGGCCTATCTTGTGTAGTAATGGCGTAATATCCTTCATGCTTAGCGCAACATCTTCCAAAGGTGGCGCAACTTCCCCATGTTGGTACAACATTTTCACTTGGCTCAACATCTTCACTTGGTTCAACATCTTCATGGCTCAACACCTTCATGGCACAACATGATGGACCATGTTGCTCCAAGTTGGTGCCCCAACTCGTCGAGTAGAGTCGCGATGTGTCACATGATTTTAGTGATCTACTCGACGAGTCTGAGGAGCCGACTCGTTGAGTAGGCGTTGGAATGAGAAACCCTAAATCCCCAGTTTAGGGCCTATTTAAAGGCACTTATAGCCTCATTTCCGGCTACCCTTCCTTGAGATCAAACCCTAAACGACCTTGAGCTTTGAGAGAGAGTGTTTTGCTAATTGTAAGTGTTTGGTGCATCTTCTGAAGCAAAGAGAAGATTTCCGAGCCAAAGGAAAGGAGGGTGTTGTTAAATCTGAGATTGTTTCACTTCAAAGCTTCTGGGAAAGGTATAAAGCTTTCACCTTTCTCATTATTTTGTATATAGCTCTTGATTTTGTGAATCTAGGGCTTTTCCACCTAAATATGAGGACCTTGAGTGTTTCATGCTCATTGGGAAGGTTGAACTTCAGATCTGCACCATGTGAGGTCCCTAGAGTCTAAAAGTCCTTGCTTTATCCAACCATAATAGCGATCTTGAGCGAAAAACCCTTTTCGGGAGTGTTTTGTCATTTTAAGCCCAAAATGCCATGCATGAACCTAAAGCCTCTGACTTTACGTGATTGATGAGCCTTAGAAGTGTTGATCTAGAGTTTGGAGACGTTCTCTTCCTTGAAAATGACTGAATGAGATATGAGTCTGAACGGACTCGCCGAGTCAAGAAGCCAACTCGACGAGTCGGATAGGGTTATCCCGATAGTTTTGATCGTGCTTTAACTCAGTGAGTTGAGCCAGACTTTTGAGTGATTCTATGGATGACGAGTAGACTCGTCGAGTCCCATAAGTGCACTCGACGAGTAGGGTCAACATGGACTGTTGACTCGAGTTTGATTTCTGTTGACTTAAGGTTTGGCCAACCTTGCCTTTGGGAAACCATGGAGGGGCAAAATGTTCTTTTACCACTTCAAGAGAGAGAGAGAGAGAGAGAGAGAGGGATAGATAACTTAGTTAAATGTGTAATTTAAAGAGTTAATTAGATATGATTATCTTATCTGGTTAGGAGGAGGCTAGACTTGGTGATTTGTGTGTAAGAGTATTCTTTCACTTAGCTTACTTACGAGGTGAGTCTTCTCATGATACTTACAAAGAGTGGTATCTTTATGTGATTGAACTGTATTATGTGCTTATCTGTGTATTGTGATATTCTGCATTATGTCTTTGTAATTTATTTTGAATATTGTTATTATGAGTTACTAAGTTGGGACTGGAGGGTCCCACTGAGACACATCGACCGGAGGGTCATATTAAGTATAGCCTAGAGTGGATAAGGAGTTGTATGTGGTATTTTGGAGAACTCACTAAGCTTTATGCTTACCGTGTTATGTGTTATGTGTTTCAGGTACTTCTCAGGATCACGGGAAGGTGTCGGCTTGATTGTACACACACCTCGGAGATTGTGATTTAGGGGATACTGGAGTTTTTATATACTGATTTCTTTTGAACATGAGTTTTGGTGAATTGACATTGTGGCAAATTTTATGGTTATTTATTAAAATCAATGTGTTTTAAAAATTAAAAATTTGGTTAAAATTTTACGTCGTTACAAGTTGGTATCAGAGCCTTGGTTTGTGGGAATCAGATACACCTCCTGGTGCGTTTGGACTCAAACTGAGGATTGAGAGGAATTTTCAAAAGAAATTTTTTTTCCAAAACGAGAACGAGTTTTAATAGAAAACAAATTGAGGTGGTGTATACAATCAGCCACAGCCCGAACGGTGATTTCCCAAAATACCTTTTTTTGTATTACATGATATTCATGAGATATTTCAGTAAAATTGCAAGCTAGAGGGTAAGCTAGGTATTTCATATCCTAGGGCTAGAGTTTCTTGATCTATGATGCCTTAGCCTATGAGATGCCTTGATCAGTGTTATCTGTTATTGTTTGAGCATGTGTTGAGTTCTGAGTCGGGAAATGATATAGGAAGAGATACTTAGATGAGATTAAAGGGGGGGGGGGATACTGATAAGGTAGTCCGTGATTTGTGAGATATAGAGTATTTGTGAATTAGAATACTAAGAGGAGGACTTGGGGTGACTACAGGTGGGGTGTGGAAGGTAGTATTGGGCTCGTAGTATTGGAATCACCCGATCTGCAAGCAACCCAAGTAAGAATCCTTAGGATGCTAAGGAGCAAGTAGGGATGAGTATTCGAGTGTAAGTATGCTCATGCGAGTCTCTGATTATTTTATGTTGTGCTTCAGAGACATCATGGTAGGTACGCGACACACCTCAGAGAGTAGTGGAGTTAGGGATGATGAGATTCGCCGGATGACTCACGATGAGGTGGTCGCAGCCATCCGAGAGGCTATTCTAGAGATGTTTAGGTCTATAAAGACCATTTTGATCGAGACATTTGATGAGCGGTATGCTGATGTTTCTGAGCCGGCTGCTGCTGCCAGATTGCAGAGGGGTGACTCGTTGCTATATCGGGAGTCCAGCAACACGAAGCCACCAGCGTTTGATGGGACTCAGGATCCGATTGCTGCGATGAGGTGGATCTATGATGTTGAGGGATGTTTCTACACATGCTTCTGCCCAGAGCATTTGAAGGTACGTTTCGCGCTGAACCAGCTTCGCTTGGGAGAGATTGGTTGCGACGTTCTGAGATGAGTATTTTTCCCCTGTGGAGAGCGAACAGTTGGCCTAGGAGTTCCTGTCTCTTAGACATAAGACAAATTCGGTGACTGTGATTACGTGAATGTTTCATGAGAGGGCGTTGTTTTGCCCTGAGCATGCGGCAACTGAGCAAGCTCGCATGATTCGGTACTTGAGCATTATGAGGAGGGATATTCGGGACTTCATGACGAACTCATCTTACCATACATTTTTTTAGGTATAGGCAAATGCCAGGAGGAGGGAGATCAAGCTGGAGACTTGGGCGAGGGAGGACGCAGAGTCTCAGGGGAGAGACAGGCGACCAGTGCAATCGCAACTGGCATCCAAGCGAGCTAAGCCCGCTGATCTGAGACCAGGAGGCCAGAAGGGCCGCACGTGTGGTAAATGAGACAAGAGTCACGAGGGATCCTGTCGGGCAGGGATTTGCTACACATAGGGCAAAGAGGAGCATATGGCGAAGGATTCCCCCAAGGATTTTGCAGTCTATTTCCACTGCAATCATACCGGTCATCAAACGCTAAGTGCCCTCAGCTTGTTCAGGGATCAGCCGACGGTTCCACTCCTGCTACATTGCGTCTTACTAATGTTAGGCTAGTGAAGGTCAAGGTTCCGGAGGCTCGTGGGAGAGCTTTCCAGCTGAGAGCGGAGGAGGTTCGCGCAGCACCTGATGTTGTGGCTGGTATGTATTTCTCTATTTATTCACTTATTTACTTTGTGTTTCTCTTTATGATTATCCTGTGCTATATTTAGGTACATTTCTTGTTATTTATGTGCCTGCTTTAGTGTTACTTGACTCGGGTGCGAGTTGATCCTTCGTATCCATAGCCTTTAGTCGTCACATTGGCAACTAGCGTGAGGCGTTAAGTCAACCTCTAAGGGTTTCTATAGCAGATCAGCATGCAGTTTTCGCTACCGGGGTAATCCGAGCATGCATGCTGGAGATTTTTGGCGTCGAGTTTCCAATTCACCTGGTACCGATCACGATCGGTGATGTTTGTGTCATCGTGGACATGAATTAGTTGAGTTGTTTTGGATCATTGATCGACTGCGAGCGCCAGTTGGTGACTATAAGAGACCCACGTGGGGGAGTGCTTACAGTGTATGGCAAGGGTACCAGGTCTGGGTCATCTTTCTGCTTTGCAGCCAGGGCAAGGCATAGTTTACAGCAGGGTTGAATGGGATTCCTAGCGTATGTGATGGATTCGTGGAATGTGTCAGAGAGGCTGAGTTTTGTATCTGAGTTTCTGATAGTATGCGATTTCCTTGATGTTTTCCCCTAGGTAGTTACCGAGTGTGCCTCCCGAGAGGCAAGTGGAGTTTTAGATTGATTTGGTTCCGGGGGTGGCGCCTATCACCAAGGCACCTTATCGCCTTGCGACGCCAGAGATGCAAGAGTTATCCTCACAGCTTCAGGAGCTGACGGGGAAGGGATTTATTTGACCGAGTAGTTCGTCATGGGGGGGGGGGGCGCTGATCCTTTTTGTCAAGAAAAAGGATGGTTCACACCGGATGTGCATTAATTACCGGGAGTTAAACAAGTTGACGGTCAAGAACCGTTACCCACTTCCGAGGTTTGACGATCTATTCGATCAGCTGCAGGGAGCATTCTGGTTCTCCAAGATTGATTTGAGATCCGGATATCACCAGATGAGAGTGTGCGAGGAGTGTTGGATTAGTGTCTAAGTGCATAACTATAATTGGTATATACTTGACCCTACCCGTCATGATCCATTTGGGTTGCATGGCATCGGAACATTTGGGTAGACTTTTTAATGAGAAGAAGATATTTGTGACATATTAATATATTATAAGTTCTAATATTTTAATATGAAATCATATTATTTAATTAGTATTAATCAAGAATTAATTTGGAATTAATTTAGTGAACAAAAGAGACTCATTAAATATATGGGGATTAATTGTGTAAATCATCGATTCTTATATATGTGGGCTTGTGAACCATGATTCCTTATGTTGGGTTTAACCCATGTGGTGGCCCATGGATACTCCATGGAGGTTAAATCCCATGGAGCATAAGGAATGGGTAAAGACATGGGTTACATGGTGTAACCCTAATGTGCACACTATATAAAGACCCCATTGGTGGTGAAATTGGCACTAGTGGACAACATAGAGGGCAAGCCAATTTCATAGAGTGATAAGACTCATATCTTCTCTCATGGTTATTCCAAATATTCATGGTTTTGTGTGAACCATTTGAGGTGTCACATTTCTGGCACTAGGCTCTTGAGCTCCTTGGAATCAAGCACCAACAAAAGGTATGTAATTCTAATAGATTTTATATTACTTGTACTTCATAATATGCTAGTTAGGATAAATACCTTGGAAATTGATATTTTCATGTATAATAGAGAAAACACAGATCCAAGGTATTTAGGGTTGCATGTACACCATATGAGTGTTAGTATGCTCAAAACCCAACAAGGTTGATATTCAGAAGATGACCTTTAGGACTCGTTATGAACATTACGAGTTCGTGGTGATGCCTTTTGGACTCACCAACGCACTGGCGACGTTCATGGATCTCATGAATCGGGTGCGTAGGCCTATGTTGAACCGGTCGGTGATTGTGTTCATTGATGATATCTTAGTGTATTCGAGATCCAGGGAGCAGCACGAGGAGCATCTACGAGAGGTTCTTGGGATTTTGAGGTCGGAGAGGTTGTATGCCAAATTCTCCAAGTGTGATTTTTGGCTACGAGAGGTCCAGTTTTTGGGACATCTCGTTAATCAGAGCGAGATATTGGTTGATCCGGCCAAGATCGAGGTAGTTATGCGATGGGAGGTGCTGAGATCCGCATCCGAGATCCAAAGTTTTCTAGGATTGGCTGGCTACAATCGGAGATTTATCCGAGATTTCTCCAAGATTGCGGTTCCTCTCACCAAGTTGACCCGGGACGGCGTTACTTTTGTTTGGGGGCCTGAGCAGCAGGCATATTTCGAGACCCTTCACCAGAGATTGTGCGCAACTCCGATGTTAGCCCTTCCGGAGGGAGTAGAGGACTTTGTACTCTATTATGATTCGTCTATCTTAGGGATAGGTGCGGTGTTGATGCAGAGGTTTCACGTGATTGCATATGTGTGAAGGCAGATGAAGCCGTATGAGGCGACGTATCTCACACATGATTTGGAGTTAGGGGCGGTGGTGTTTGCGCTCATAATTTTGCACCACTATCTTTATGGTGCTAGGTGTCCCATCTACATGGACCACAAGAGCCTGAAGTATTTCATGGATCAACACAACCTAAATATTAGACAGAGGAGGTGGTTAGACGTGGTGAAAGATTATGATTGAGAGATCTTGTACCACCCGGGCAAGGATAATGTGGTAGCCGACGCCTTGAGCCGTAGAGCAGAGAGTGCTCTGATCTGAGATATGTGCATAAGGATGATAGTGATGACTCCAGTTTTAGATACCATTCGAGAGGCCCAGGTGGATACCATGAGACCGGAGAATCACAAGAGGGAGTGGGTGATAGGGAAAGTGTCTGAGTTTTTGCCTGATAGTCGAGGGCTTATCAAATTTCGGGGGCGGATTTGGGTGCTCTACACTGGAGGAGCTCGCCGTATTTTGATGGAGGAGGGGCATAGATCGAGATTCTTGATCCATCCAGGAGCCACTGAGATGTACTTGGACCTGAAGAGAGATTATTAGTGGCCCTGTATGAAGAGGGACGTGGCTTGGGTAGTTGAGAGGTGCTTGACCTGTCGTCAGGTTAAGGCCGAGCACCAACGTCCCATTGGTCCTTTGCGGCCTCTGGATATTCCCCTGTGGAAGTGGGAACAAATTTCCATGGACTTTATCACCAAGTTGTTGAGGACTACGCGTGGACTTGATGCGATTTGGGTGTTTGTAGACCGACTGACGAAGAGCGCTCATTTCCTTACCATTAGCGAGAGCTCTTCTGCAGAGAGATTGGCCGAGATTTATGTGAGGGAGGTAGTAGCAAGGCATGGAGTGCAGACCTCGATAGTGTTAGATCTAGACGTGTGTTTCACTTCCAGATTCTAGAAGAAATTTCATGAGGATTTGGTTACTCGGTTACACTTCAGTACCGCGTACCATCCGCAGACAGACGGGCAATGCGAGCAGACGATTCAGATGCTTGAGGACATGATGCGTGCATGTGTCATGGATTTTGGGGGAAATCAAAACACTTATTTATCTTTGGCTGAGTTTTTTTTTTACAACAACAACTATCATTCGAGCATTGGTATGCCTCCCTTCGAGCTTCTTTATGGGAGGAAGTGTCGGACTCCTATTTGTTGGGGAGAGGTGGGTCAGCGAGTGATGGGTGGCACCGAGATAGTGCTGAAGAAAACTGAGCATAAACAGCAGGTTAGATAGAGGTTACTGACGGCCCAAAGTTGCCAGAAGAGTTATGCATATAGGCGACGATCCGAGCTGGAGTTCCAGGTCGGAGATTTTCTACTCCTGAAGGTGTCCCCTTGGGTGGGCAGGGTAGCATACCATTTGGAGCTACCTACAGAATTGAGTCAGATTCATAACACCTTCCACGTGTCTCAGCTGACGAAGTGTGTAGCCGATTAGACGGTAGTGGTACCATTAGAGGACATTCAGGTGGATGCGAGCCCGAATTACATTGAGCGACTGATTGTGATCATGGATTGAAAAAGTGAAGGTTCTACGAAACAAGGAGGTACCCTGGTTTAGGTCCAGTGGCAACAACGCAGAGGGTCCGAGTTGACGAAGGAGCCAAAGTTTGAGATGCGAGAGTAGTATCCAGAGTTATTTTCAGATCAAGACTTCAGGGGCGAAGTCTGATTCGAGTGGGGGAGAATTATAACACTCGGACATCCAGGTATATTATTTGTTATTTATTTATTTATTTATTTCTTGAGCTACTCGACGAGTCGGTGCTCCAACTCTTCGAGTAGAGTCGCGAAGTGCCACGAGAGTTTAATGACCTACTCGACGAGTTTGAGGAGCCGACTCGCCGAGTAGGTGTTGGGATGAGAAACCATAAATCCCCAGGTTTTGGGGCCTATTTAAAGACACTTGTAGCCTCATTTACGACTACCCTACCTTGAGAGCAAACCCTAGACGACCTTGAGCTTTGAGAGAGGGTGTTTTGCTAATTTTGAGTGTTTGATGCATCATGTGAAGAGAAGAGAATATTTCCAAGCCAAAGGAAAGGTGGGTGCTGCTAGATCTGAGGTCATTTCACTTCAAAGCTTCTGGGAAAGGTATAAAGCTTTCACCTTTCTCATTATTTTGTATAGATCTCTTGATTTTGTGAATCTAGGGTTTTTCCACCCAAATATGAGGACCTTGAGTGTTTCATGCTCATTGGGAGGGTGAAACTTCAGATCTGGACCATGTGAGGTCCCTAGAGTCCAAAACTCCCTGCTTTGTCCAACCATAATAGTGATCTTGAGTGAAAACCCCTTTTTGGGGAGTGTTTTGGCATTTTAAGACCAAAATGCCAAACATGAACGTAACCCTATGACTTTACATGATTGATGAGCCTTACGAGTATAGATCCAGAGTTTAGAGAGGTTCTCTGCATTGAAAATGACTGAATGAGATATGATTCTGAACGAAATCGACGAGTCGAATAGGGTTATCCCAATGGTTTTGATCATGCATCAACTCGGCAAGTTAACGGATCAACTCGACCAGTTCAGCCAGACTTTTGAGTGATTCTGTGGATGGCGAGTAGACTCGTCGAGTCCCATAAGTGCACTCAAAGAGTAGGGTCAACATGGATTGTTGACTCGAGTTTGACTTCTGTTGACTTAAGGTTTGGTCAACCTTGCCTTTGGGAAACCATGAAGGGGCAAAATAGTCTTTTACCACTTCAAGATAGTGAGAGAGAGAGAGAGAGAGATAACTTAGTTAAATGTGTAATTTAAAGAGTTAATTAGATATGATTATCTTATGTGATTAGGAGGAGGCTAGACTTGGTGATTTGTGTGCAAGAGTATTCTTTCACTTAGCTTACTTACGAGGTGAGTCTTCTCACTATACTTACCAAAAGGGGTATCTTTATGTGATTGAACTGTCTTATGTACTTATCTGTGTATTGTGATATTCTGCATTATGTCTTTGTGATTTATGTTGAATATTGTTATTATGAGTTACCGAGTTGGGACTGGAGGGTCCCACTAAGACACATCGACCTGAGGGTCTTATTGAGTCTAGCCTAGAGTGGCTAAGGAGTTGTATGTGGTATTTTGGGGAACTCACTGAGCTTTATGCTTACCGTCTTATGTGTTATGTGTTTTAGGTACTTCTCAGGATCACAGGAAGGTGCCGACTTGATTACATACACCTCGAAGATTTTTTTATGATTTAGGAGATCCTGGAGTTCTTATATACTGATTTCTTTTGAACATGAGTTTTGGTGAATTGACATTGTGGCAAATTTTATGGTTATTTATTAAAATCAATGTGTTTTAAAATTTAAAAATTTGGTTAAAATTTTATGTCGTTTCACCAAGCCACTCTAAGTTGCTCCAAACCCCCTTTTAGATGATGTGTTCCTTTGGCAATTCATCCCTTCCTTTTTCGGATGATCCAAAGCCATATCAGATGATCCGTTCTTTGTCACATGTTTCATGAACATCAAGTGCTCCATTTAGTTCTATGTGCTCCAAAGCGCTAAATGTTCGATTCACATTTAACACACACGCCTCTATATATATATATATATATATATATATATATATATATATATATATATATATATATATATATATATATATATATATGCTTTAATTTCAATTTAATAACTCCATTTTGGAGATGAAAACGAATTCGAGATGGAATTTTTATTGCAATATATTAACTCCATTAGATATATTAAAAGTCAACATCAACAAGAAATGTGAATCTGTATGATATTTTATTCCAAGAGTTGTATCCAATTGGTACATACATGAGTCTTACTAGTGTTGATGACCACTTTGGTAGTGGTTCCTACATCCACATAATAGATGTGTATCCATATTTGAACATACTAAATGAATGCCCGTGCGTTGCGTAGAAACACCTATATACTTGAATTTTTTTACAAATATATGTTTTTTTAAATATAACAATAACGTTATTGTTAAATTTGATATAATAATTCTTATACTGAATTGATATAATATATTGATTATTTTGAATTATACGATAATATATACATCTATTATGCATGTATAATCTCAAACGTTTAAATGAGTTCTACCTGCGAGTTACTCATGAATAAAATTAAATATAATATATGGATTAATGTTACATTTAATTAATTTTTTAAAATTTATTTGCCTAACTTATTAATTTATATCATTATAATTATTTAAAACATCAAACATTATTTTTTGCTGTTAAAGGTAACGATATAGTCATTTATATAGATTTATTTTTAACTATTTTTATTGTAAGTTATTCTAAACTACTTATTTGAAAACATTTAACAATTTTTGAAATATCTTTAGGAAATATTTTAGTTAAATTAAGATTAAAATTTAGTTTTATCATTTATTACTACAGTTTATGACTTTTGACTATTTACAAAATATTCTTTGGTTTTTTAAGTGGAATTGAAATTTATATTTAAGTTGATATTGTAATGTTATATTTAAATTAATAATTTAAGTATTTTGTGCAAACTATTCAAAAAGTTGTAGCTTTAAACTGATAATGGTTTACATACAACAACATTTTAAATTCAATAAATTAAGTATAATATATTAAAAGTTAAAGACATAACTTTATAAGTAGAAGTAAAAATATTATTTTAAAATTGAAATTCAGTTTATTTATGATTACATTTTAAGTTTGATATTTATTGTACTTTATTAACCAACTTATATTCATTATTAGAAAGACACTACAATGGGTTGTTTAAGTTAAACTAAAATTTATATTTAAGTTGACCCTATAATGTTATATTTAAATTAATAATTTAAGTATTTTATATAAATTATTCCAAAATTGTATCTTTAAAATGATAATGGTTTACATCTAATACTATAGTAAAACTAATAAATTAAGTATAATATGTTAAACGTTTTAAAAACATAGAAGTAGAAGTAAAGATATTAGTTTAATATTAAAATTTATTTTATATATGATTACATTTTAGGTTTGATATTTATTTAACCTTATTAACCAACTTACATTTATTATTAAAAAGAAATTGAAAAGTCATGAGAGTTTCAAATTAATGTGGTGAAATAAAAAATGCATGACAGTTTAAAATGAAAGTGATGAAAGGAAAAATGTTTAATTTATAATATACATATATATATATATATATATATAGAGAGAGAGAGAGAGAGAGAGAGAGAGCGAGACACAGAGAGGGACAGTTCACTTGAGATTATAAAAAAATAGAGATCCTGAGATTCAATCTTAACCACATAATTCTTATTTGCTAATATAACACTCCAGCAGACCGGTAGCAGTCGGGTATGCCTAATCATAAATGATTATATGAGAGAAATGTATAATCATATAATGTTTATGCATATATTTTTAATCACAAATGATTATACATATATGTCCATTCACAAATTGAGTAATTATATATGATTAAGGTGGTTAGTGGCAGATGAGGTTGTGGTGGCAGAGGTGGTGGTGTAATAAGTGACAAAGGTGGTAGTGGTTGAGGGGAAGGTAGTGGGGGAAAATGGAACGGGTGACGGTGAATAATCATTTATGATTATAACTTTGTCATCGCCCCGGTACGCGGGAACACTGGAGCGTGAAATGAGAAATATGTGGTTGAGTTTGAATCTCAAGATCTATATTTTTTTTCGAATCTCTGAGGAACCTACCTCTCTCTCTCTCTCTCTCTCTTTATATATATATATATATATATATATATATATATATATATATATATATATATATATATATATATAAATTTTAATAGAGAAACATTATTAATTAAGGAACCAAGGAACTAATCCAAAACGTCGAAATTTAAAGTGATCAATGGCAAAAAGAAGAGTTGTAGACTTTTACTATAGATGCATATGCACCGGAATATAACAACATCCACTTCCTTTTCTTTAGTTTAGTTTTTTTAGGCCTTGTTTTTTATTAAATAAAACCGAATGTACCATTGTTCGTGATTTTTCGTTCTCTTTCTGTAGAGATCCATATTGGTATATAAAAATGGTTTTTTTTTTTTTTTTTAAAAAAAACAACTTCATTTTCTTTGTTTGTTGAAAAATAAGTCTATTTTTTTATAGAAAAAAAAATAAAAAGTATATCAAAAATCATACGTTTTGGTACTCTTTAAACATAGATTCATATTTATGTATATAAAAATCGATATTTCAGTTCAGATTCATATTGTGAACTTGTTCAGATTCACATTGTGAAATTGTTCAGGTTCACAATGTACATAATAGTAAGTCAGATTCACAATGTGAATCTGAAATGATCGAACTTTTTCACATTGTGAATATTAAAAATTGAAATATTTACAGTTTAGATTCAGTGTAAACTACACTGATCGATGGTTTTTTTAGTCGGTGTTGATGCCTATTAATAGACTAAAAAATTAATATTTTTGATATAATTAGGTTTGTTTTTATAAAATAAACTTAAATATTGAAAAACCTAACAAAATGAATTGGGTTTCTTACGGAAAAAAGAAATAGTTTTTTATATATCAGCATGGATCTTTATGGAAAGATGATGAAAAAACGAGAACAACGGTATATTCGGTGTTTTTTCAATAAAAAATGTGGCCTAAAAAGAATTTTAAACGAAAAAAAGAGGAGAGTTTTTTTTGGTAAGAGGTGGATTTTTTGGTATAATCTGGTGTGTGTGCGTCCAATATAAAAGTGTACATCTAATTCCTTGGTCGTTAATCATTATTATTTCCGACGATCACGATTAATTTTTTTGTTCTTGTTAGTTTATGATTCTCTA
Organism: Lactuca serriola; assembly: GCF_051521515.1. NCBI lineage: Eukaryota > Viridiplantae > Streptophyta > Magnoliopsida > Asterales > Asteraceae > Lactuca > Lactuca serriola. The sequence goes on from NC_136414.1 coordinate 76,515,366, forward strand.
TTGAGCCTCATCTTATATGTGTTTCTTTATGATATATATATATATATATATATATATATATATATATATATATATATATATATATATATATATATATATGAAAAACAAAAATACGAATAATTTTAATTAGCACACCAACATATGGGAGATGAGTTACTTTGAAGTAGAGTTTCATTATGAGGAATATATATATATATATATATATATATATATATATATATATATATATATATATATATATATATATATATATAGGGCTAGGTTATAATGTGGATGCAACTATTTTGTGGACGTGTGGATAATGTTATTTTTATAAAAATTACTAAGAGAATATGTTGTTTAGTAATGTGAATACGTCCAATTTTACAGAACAACTGTTATTTTAATGGATTCTCACAAATTCTAATTCATTTTTGTTCTCATTCATCGTTTTTTATTTAATTTAATTCTTGCAGAATACGACTTAATAAATATCCTGATAACATTATGACAGAATGAGAATAATTAAAAAAAGTATATAATAACCTTATATACGATTTAATTAGTGAAAATGTTTAATAATTATATAAGATTGAACGTATTCGTATTATCAAACAACATATTTTCTTTGTAATTGTCACAAAATAACATTTTTCACACGTCCACACAATAAATGTTAATCCACATTTGAACCTAGCTCTCTCTGTCTCTTTATCTCTCTCTCTCTCTCTCTCTCTCTCTCTCTATATATATATATATATATATATATATATATATATATATATATATATATATATATATATATATATATATATAGGGAGTGGTTCAAATAAGAACCACAAAAGATTAAGAACCTCATTTAATAACTAAATATATATTTTGAATATTATCAAGTTTGTTAAAATCCTGATTTTTGGCTTTTTGGTAAGAAAATGGCAAAATCGTAATTTATTTTAGTCTAACACTTTCGTGCATGCATTCATTTATATTTTAACACAAAACTTTTATAAACTATAACTTTATACAGTCGATTTACAGTTTAATATATAAAATTCACAACTTAAAAGAACTTATTTTACATTAATTCTCAAATTCATAGAAATCAAACCCAAACTTTACCACCACCAAATGCCGCCACCAACTACTTGTGTCAACATTGCAACAACTCTTTCTTCCAAATGAGATATGCATATAAAGTCAGATAGTGACATGTTAAATACTACATTCATAGTTTAATAAACTGGTTTATTCATCCATTTTGAATTTAATGCAAAATAATTATAAAAACTAAGGCATTCTTACATACTTATATAACATTAAAAATAAATATATTTACAAGAAATTAATACAAATTTTTGTTACATAAATCATTCATATTTTATTACAAAAATTATTAAAAAAAAATCACAGCAACATGTAGTCAATTCATCATTTAATATACTCAATTATCGTTTAATATATAAAATTTAAATCTTAATATAAAAAAAATTAAAACTTTAATACATAAAAATATCATATTCTTAACTTAAAACATACATTTATACATTTAGATCTAACGGTTGGTGTTTTTCAAAATTTAATGTACATAATATTCACAATTTAATTTTTATATAATTTTGTTAAAATTAGAGAAAATCATATATATGTATAATGATTCTTTCTTCTCATATTTCAGAAGCAAATACAAAATTCATAAAAATTTCAAATCTTAATACAGTCAATTCACAGCTTAATACAATCATTTCACAGTTTAATAAATAAAATTCACAGCTTAATACAGTAATTCATAGTTTAATACACAAAAAATATATCTGCACGACTATATTTTTTTAAACTTAATACTAACAGTTATATGTTCATATCTAGAGGCATTTTTATCTACTAAATCATGAATTTATTATACTAAGTTGTGAACAAATTTACAGCTTAACACAGCAAATTCACAGTTTAATACAATATATTCACAACTTATTTACAAGTATAATCTCATATTTCAGTGTATTAAAAACTCATTTATATTTTAATACATACATAAGTTATCTCATACTTCATAAGCAAACATCAAAAGAAAAATATATACGTGAATCATAAAAAAGGATAACTTATCTAAAATCAACGAAGATGACGAGTGAGAAATAGAAAATATCATTACTCTTCCACTATCGCCACCATTAACATTGCCAAGTATCAGTCTACCATATGTTGTCATCAACCATCGTCACCACAAAGCATCAATGTCAACACCAACAACATCATTCCCTAAAAAATCAGAAAATGATTAAAAAAACAAAATTCGCAGTTTAATTAATTATTTCAGACACTAATTCACAACTTAATTTAATATTTCAGACACTAATTCAAAACTTAATTCAATATTTCAGACACTAATTTACAAGTTACTGCATAAAAAAAACACATTCATAACTTAACTTACATATTCACAATTTAATGCATAAAACACATATTCACAGTTTAATACACTATGTTCACAACTATTTTATATGTATAAAATTAAAATCTTGATAAAAAAAATAGAATTCACAGTTTAATAAAGCATTACAGGACTCTTATTCACAATTTAATCAAACACCTTGTATGCTCTATAAAAAGATATTCAGATGATCGATTTTAAAAAAAAAGAAAAAAAAATTAAAACATATAAAAAATAATATATTCTTATATTAAAATTAATTCAAAAAAAAGTCACGTATTCACAACATAAAACTTATACTTTTTTCTTAATAATAATTAAAACTAACATTAACATAACTAAATAATTTATGAAACCTTAAAACATCACAATTTAATCACAAGAACAATAATACAAAAAACAATCATACACAAATCATTCATATTTTAACTCAAAGTTAATTAAAAGTTGAAAATTTAATATAATTAATTCACAGTTTAAACGACAAATTCACAACTTAAGCTTAATGCGGTTATTCATATTTCTAAACACACAAGTTACAATTTAATACTCAAAATCCATAACTTAATAAAATCAATTCACAGTTTAAACATAAATTATACAACTTAATGCAGTCAATTTACAGTTTAAAACCCAAATATCACAACTTAATACACAAAATTTATAGCTTAATATAATAAATTCACAGTTTAATACACACATTATCCATTCACAACCATATTATCAACTTAAAACTCTTAGTACAGTCAATTCACAGTTTAGTACACAAAATTCACGACTTAATGTAACAAATTCATAGTTTAATACACATAATATATATTCATAGTCATATTCTCAAATTTAAACTTACATATATACATTCATGTATGGAGGCATTTCTATATACTAAATTGTGAATTTAATATATTAAGCTGTCAATAAAATTCATAGATTAATACAAAAAAAATCACAGTTTAATACAATACATTCAAAGATCATTTACAAGTATAATCTCATATATCATTCACAATTAATACATAAATAAATTATCTCATATTTCAAAAGCAAACATCCAAGGAATAACATATACATGAATCATAAAAGTGGATAACTTATCTGAAATCATCGAAGAAGATGAGTGAGAAATGCAACATATCCTTAATCAACCATCGCTACCACCAACCACACCACCAACATCCCTCAAAAATTAGATTTGGATAGAAAAATCAAAATTCACATTTTAATAAAACATTTCAAACACTAATTCTCAACTTAATTCAATATGTTAGACACTAATTCCCAATTGGTGCATAAAAAATACACATTCACAACTTAATAACTTACATATTCACAAATTATTACATAAAAACACATATTCACAGCTTAATGACTTTCTAAATATTTTGGCATTTCATCAAACATCATGTGTGTACCATCACCAACTACCACTTGTGCCACTGATGCAATCATCATTCAATCCAAATTAGATCTATATATATAATCATGGATTCACAACTTAAATGTTATATATACATTCACGATGCACACAGATAAAATTAAAGGAAACAATGAATATTACCTCTCTTTAAAGTGCCCATCTCTCCTGCAGAAAGAAGGTTTGTAGTTGTTTCTTTTCCGGCAACCAGTAAATTGCGAGTCGTAAGAGAATAAGGGAGGAATGCCTTCTCCGGTAACAAGGCATCAGAGGGCAACAGACGATGGTAGGTCTGTGATAGTTTTAGGATTTTTTCAGTTTCAGTTAGTGATTATATACAAAATAACTGATGTTAATTAACCTTCGATTTCCATAAGATATGTAACGCACCAGTGGTAGAGTAGCAACGGGGGTGGTGGTCGGAAATGAACCAGGTGGTTGGAGATGATCGGAGATGAAATAGATCTGAAAGTATGAGATTTTGTGGATCCTTTTCGTTTTCCTAGATCGTAGATTTGGCCTTGTTGTCTGTCATCGCTCATAGATCTGTCATCGCTGCTCACCGGAGTTCGTAAATCTAGCCTCACCTATCGTCGGTGGTGTTGTGGCCATCAATGGTGTGCGTTCGTCGTCGGCAGTGGTGGATCTGGTGCAGAAACAATAGATCTGGATGGCGATGTCGGTGCCGACTAGGATTCCAGTGAGCCGGTGCTAGGCGGACATCGGCGGTGGTAGCAACGATATGGCATTGTGGGTGGTAGAAAGGACTCAAGGAGGGAAGTGAGAGGTTGATCTTTTTTGAAAAGCATGAGAAACATAAGTCAGATTTTTTAGATCGAATTATTTGATTAGGAAAGTGGTCTAAGATTTGTTGTTATTTACAACAATGTCATTCTTTTTTAGTAAGTGTTAAACGAAAATGTATTTGGAAAACATGTATTTGGAAAATGATAAACATATCTTTAATTATATGCTAAAAATAAAAGGTTCTTACGTTCTTAATCTTTTTTGGTTCTCATTTGAATCTTTACCTATATATATATATATATATATATATATATATATATATATATATATATATATATATATATATATATATATATATATAGCTAGGTTCAAATGTTTTTAGCAAATAATGTGTGCCTAAATGCACCAATGAGAATTCAGGAAACAATAAATCATTAATTAAATTAAAAAAGGGTATAATGGTAAACTTAGTATATCTAATTCTGGTAAAAAATCACTCAATTAATCTCTCCTTAATTAGTTAAACCCTAAAAACCGTCATCCATTTATCAGTCAGTCATCGCTCACAAAACTATCTTGCCTCCTCATAAAATTCTCTACTCCGGTTCTTCTTCTTTCATGACCCTCCTTCATCTGCATCAAAATCCTCTTTTTCTCTAGCGATCCCTCCATCGACTCTCCATCGTTACCTATTTCAGCAAAGAAAAACGAGACGGCTGCTGAGGCAATATTTGTGTCCTCTTCTACATATGTTGAAGATCATAATGATATCAGTAGCGAAAGGTCTCATGGTATGATTGATTTCAGGTTGAGGATGATGGCTAGGGTTCAGTTTAAGGCTGGTGCTTCGTGGTCTAAATGTCGGATTCTAAAGATTTATGCCCTATTTTGTTTATTGGGGTTGCTTCTTCTCGTTGTCGACAACAAGAAATCCGGGGAAAAGCAACAACAGCAGATGGCGGTGAAGAGGTGCTCGATTCCTGTATTGGAGTCTACAAAAGGAGGTGAAAACGAAGGCAGGAGGGGATTTTAGGTCGTCAACGACACCACCAAGAAACATAATTTGTATGCTCTTGTACTAATCATAACATCTTTTTTAGTTGTATCTCCAGTTCTCGACCACCAAGTAACTGAATTGGTAAGACTCTCACTAATTTATTTTGAAGAAACTAAAGAAGCACACCAAGTGTTCGATAAAATGCACAGTTGAAATCTAGGTTTTTTTTAATGCATCTTGATGTCGATCATTCTGCTAGAATGGAATATCGAATTCTAATTTTGTTAGAATAGAATCTTGAATTCCTTGTCAACTTAAGCAATGAATTGCCTTAACCAATTCTGTCAGAATAAAATTGGTTTATAATATTGTTATTGGTCTCAATTCTTATGGAATAACATTCTATATAATGAAACATTACATTCTTTCAGAATAATATACATTGCAAGTTTAGAGATGATTGTTAATATTGGTTCGTAGGAATTATATTTATATTCTATTTGAATATATATCACATTCTATTAGAATTTATTGTTTTATTCTATTTAATGCACTAAAACTTTTAATATTTGAAAGTTGATTATGTTTTCCTTGTGAATTTACGTTTTGAAGAGGTTGTCATTAATGTGGAAAATGAAGAAAATATGGAGAATGATAATATTCTTTCAGAATAGAGTAGTGTTTTTGTTAGATTTTGATGTTTTTTTAACCATTTTTAGTTTTAATCTTTAAGAATAAATGTAATCCTTAAACCATTATTAGTCATAATTTTTTTAGAATGATTGTAATAATTGTTTATAGTCTTTTTGTTTACGGATGAATGTAAATAGTGATTATTAACGAATAAAATTCGTATTTTTTAGAAAATGTTATTCTTGATAATATGCTGTATAATTCTTTAAGCATGTTTAATATAAAAATATCTTGAATGAAACAATATTATGTAAGAATAAAACCGCAAATAAATTTATTAGTTTATTGTTGACTTTTAATTATTCTGACAGAATAAAATCGGTTATTATTAAAAGTAATATTATAATTTAATTAGAATTAATTTAAAAGAAATCAGATTTTTTAAAAATAAGGGAATTAATGATCTCTTAAAATCCGAAAATTACCTTTTTTAAAAGAGGTTAATTGGCCAAAATACCCTTTTGTTGAAATTTGTGTGATTATATGATACATGCTACCCTATTGTAATATCATAGACCCTCAGATCATGATTGTTGATTCTATTCATTCGGTGGTCCAGATTTGTGCATTCTGACACACAATAGTTACTAGAAACAATATAACCTAACCCTATATATATATATATATATATATATATATATATATATATATATATAGCCAAGATCAAATAAGAAGGAAATATTTGGTAGGAATGTAAGAAGATTTTTTTCTACATATTTTTTTCGCGAAAAAACAAAATGAATCATTAGATGATTCATTTGTAAGATGATTCACAAGAAAAAATTCTCAAAAAAACATCTCGATGATTCATTTATACAATGATTTTGTTGTTATTCACTAAAATTGTCACAAAAGTGATTTTTTTTCTTAATTTACTTAAAAATTAATCATCTAGTGATTCATTTCTTTTGTTCGTTAAAAAAATATGTAGAAAAAAACTTCTTACCTTTCTGCCAAAAAAAAATTCTTACCGGATCTATATATATATATATATATATATATATATATATATATATATATATATATATATATATATATATATATATATATATATGACAAACAAAAATACGAACAATTCTAATTGGCACCAACATCTGGGAGATGAGTTACTTTGAAGTAGTGTTTCTTTATGAGAGAAAAAAGTTACTCGCCCCACTAAAACCCCCACGCCTTTTTCATATCATCATCCTATATCCCATGCCCCACCCCACATCAATAATAGAAGGAAGAACCATGATTCAAAGTAGCCCCAGCCCCCTTTTTCCTTCAAATAAAGATTGCTTTAGTTGAATCCATTCACGAAAAGATTCGTGTTGTCATTGATCCATATATACATTATAATCTTTGGAAGACATTAAAATAAAAGCCTACTAATCTTCGAGCTATATATGGATTGTGTTAAAACCATCTAAATAAAATAAAGTCACATCATTGAAAAAAACGAAAATCTTTAAGGGTTTCGGGATGGATACCCATCACCTCTCGTGTCACGTTTTTTGTATTATTTTTTTTTAATGAAATAGTAACCCTGAAAGCCTTTTATAAATCGTGTTAGAAATGTATCAATAAAGAAAAATACACGTTGCATACAACGATAAAGTGAATGCTTTTAGGGTTTCGGGATGGATCCATGCATGGTCACTTGCAGGGTGTTACTTTCTTGATCATAATAAGGGAAAAAAGGAACATTAATAGCTTCTCCTACAGGTTCAGCTAATTGATGGAATATCATTACATTAAGATGTTTTTTAAGAACCCCATATTAGTCTCACTAGTGCAAGCCAACACTACCTCACTTTTTGCAAAACATTATGAAAAAGGTGAGATGATTAAACATGGCATCAAGGTCAAAGATGAGGCAAAGATACATCAACAAACTGACCAAGTGTAGGGTTTGAGTTTGAAATTTGAGAATGATCTATTCTCATAAAGGGTTTTGCCACTACTTGCACTCAAAGCAACTAGACTTCAAAACAACCATGCACTCCCCTTTCTTTTTACTTCCCTTTGTTGCTAAGATTAGAAAAGGGAAAAGCGATTTTTCTTTTTGTTGAAAATAGAGTATAAGATCACTAAAGCATAAAATAAGCAACGTATGACTAATAGGATTTTTACTCCATGTAGAAGAATTGCATATGCCATCATCAAATATAGAGGGAACCAATTAAGGGAATGGAAGTTGGTTTTTGAAGCAAAAGATTTGTTTTGAAACAATAGTAAACCAATATCGATTAAGCATAATATTCTTGGGATATGTAAAAAAAATTGCTTTTAGATATGGCCTTTGGGTCCTTCAGAAACTTGTATAAAGATGTGATATGGGTGCAATTCATTTATATTTAATTGATAGTAGTTACATCTCGATAACAAAAGGCCTCTAGTAAGTTTGGGTTATGAAAGGATTTAAATAATAAAAATGAAAGAAACCAACGGTGAAAGAATGTACTATGATATGATAGAATACACCCACTCTGATAATTAATGATTGTTTCTTTCTTATTAAAGTCAACAGCCTAGATATGAATCAAATACCATTGAAGACTTGAAGTAAAGATAAAATTATTTTATAGTTACGTACTCTCATAATTAGTTTATAAAAAGTTATGCTTTTTTTTTTTTTTAATTTATAAAAATCTATTAAAAACCAGCTATGGTATAACAATATATGTGAAAGGACACACGATTAATGTGTGTAGCCACCTGGATTTGATTTTTGTCTCGATATCTTATGTTTTTAATTAGAATTAAATCCACATGTCCACTTTCTATTAGGGTTTTAAGCGAAAGCTAATGTAAAGAAAAATAAAGAATTGAAAAATTAACGTTGTTCATATGATCGGGATAATTATGCTACATATCAAGTATATCAACTAGAGATGTTTACAATTACATTGATATCTCTATATAAATTTAGGCTTTTGATTTCAATGCTAAAACTGCTTAGGTTTTTTGTTTCGACTATAAAGCTACATACTGGTGGGGTCCATTGTTAAATTTGATACCAACAATCAAGTCATGTCATATTAGACTCTATAACGCAACACTTTCTTGTAAACAAAAGCGTCACTTGATTAATGTATCTTGTTAAAAATATGATATTATTGTATTGTTGTTAAGAGCAAAGTTGTTGAAAAGTAAAGCTTTTTTTTTTCTAAAAAGTAAGACTAGTTATAAAAAGAAGATAAAACCGTTTATGAGTTAAATGAAAAGGAAATTAGGCCATGCCAAACTTTCCACCTTGCATGACTTTTGCTTAATTGAAAAGGCTTTGGCATCTACCATCTTTTTGAATGGTCGATTTTCAAAAACAGGAAGAAGAAAAGGTGAATTTTTCACTTGAAAAGGAGACCAAAGAAAGCTACTTTTTCAATTGTGCACTCACAAGGTGTGGAAATGTGGTTTTCATATTTTCAAATCAATTTCCTCATACTTTACACACAAGCATTTAACTTTTTATGTTAGAAAATTAACTAAAAAGTCTTGAAAGTATCAACCTGCCCTTTTGGATACACTTGTAAAAAGGACAAGCATATGCTCATCTTAATGCCTGCTTTATTGATTGTTAAGTTCTTTATTCAATCATAAAGATAGGGTTTCATATGTGCTTTCAAAAGTTGAGACAAATCTTTAGAAGAAAACCATTTTCTCTTATGCGGGACCTTCAGTCATGAAGCCAATTTCTTTGAACATTAGATCGACTGCCCCAAGGTTAAATGCTATATGATTCGATCTCGAACATGTGTCTATTCTTTTTGGAGCATTTAATTTCCATGTGATTACCGATAACATGTGACCACCATTAAGACCATCTCTAACTCATCTCTATTTTTTCATCAAAAATGGAGTAAAAAAATATAGTAAATAGCGTATCATTTTCAATCCTATTTTATTTTTTATCCCAAAAAATATATTTCTAGCATATTTCATTCTTCCAAACTTACATATATTTACAAACACACATTTCTATTAATTTGGTTTTAACAAATATATAATCTATATTTTTTCGTTACAATAATATTAAATAAATAAGATTACATTTCTATTAATTTGGTTTTAACAAATATATAATCTATATTTTTTCGTTACAATAATATTAAATAAATAAGATTATATTTATAGTGCACTTATAAATTAATATGTTATCGTGTTTCATGATTTTAGTATGTACTTAATTTTTTATATGAAATCGATAAATAAAAACAAATTTTATATTTATGATTAATTAATATAATTTATTATATAATAAAATATTATAAATTTTAAATGTTATATTTAAATTAAATCTAATAGATAAAACTAACTATAAATGTATAAATATATAAAAAGAGAGAAAGTAAAATTGATAACCAAAACTTATTCTCATATTTGGAGAAATGAATAGTATTACTCTATATATTAGGTAATATATTATTCATATATCCAAATATAAGGGAAGAAATGGGGTAGGCTGTAGAAGAATGAGGAGGGAAATGGAGACAATAATGGCATTTGGGGGTGGGTTGGAGATGTCATAATGGCATCTTAGGGCATTTCCAGCCCACCCCCAAACTTCATTTTTTTTTTATCCATTTCTTCCCTCATTCTCCTGCAACCCTACCTCATTTCTATCTCCATTTTCGGGGATATGTATAGTATTCCTCCCCCCCCCCCCCCCCATATCAAGGAATACTATTGATATCTCCAAAAATGGAGTTGAAGTTTCGGTTGTCATTTTTAGTCCCTCTCATTTTTATTTTATACATTTTTAGTTTATTTTTATCTAATAATTATAATTTAAATGTAATATTTAATATTTGTAATATCATGTTATATAATAATATATATTAATTAATCGTAAAATAGAGTTTATTTTTATCTCTCAAAACACGACAACTACTAGATGATGTGTATAATCATGCATTCGCCTTCCCCCAATCCTCTAAAGTACCTGAAACATTTAAATCTAAAACTATAAGCCAAAGTTTAGTGAGTTTCCCAAAATATTCCACACACCAATACATATTTTTTTCATGCATACATGAGCCTTCAGTCTAACTGGACCTTATCCCAAGGCCTACGGTACACCTAGACCGCTCTCCTAAGCCTACAACATATAGCTGGACTGATCTCATGAGCCTACAACAGTGGGCTGGACCGTTCTCTTTGAGCCTTCATGTAACACCCAGTTTTGAAAGTACTCAGTTGTGGTCTCGGAGGCCAAAGGTTAGGGGCGATTCGGTCTTTTATGGGTCTCAGGTTTGTTCGGAAGGTTTTAGACTTCGAGGTATGGCTAGGAGTGTAGGGTTTCCCGCCACCTTTTCGTGGATATAAAGTTCGTCGAAAGCGGACATAGAACGAGGAAGTTATAGTACTTTGTGATGGGCTTTAGCCATAAGAACTTTCCTATGTGCGCATGCAAAACCCTAATGCTTGGATCTAGGCTTTCTAATTAAACATGCTTTTGAATCCAAGACTTCTAACAACTAATTAAGTATAAGAACAATACAAAATCAGATCTAGAAGTTTACCTTTGAATCTCTTGTTTTGGTCTTGTTGTCTTGGAGCTCTAGAGTCACAATTGTCACTCCTCTAATGGCTTACAAACACCAAATAGTAAAGAAGATGATTTGAGAGAGAGGAGAGGAGGAAATCGGCCAGGGTTTCTCTATTCTAGATGAGATGCCGATTTCCCTTGGCCATCGGGTCTATTTATACTTGTAGACTCCTTAAGGGTTTCACCTTAAACCCTAGTTGGATAATCTTCTCTTAAAGCAATCCAAATCCTTACCATAGATAAGCCTTGGACGATTTTGAGCTATCCCAAGCTCTAGAATCCGTCCAATCCCTATCCCTTAAGGATTTACAGTCTAAAGTGTAACTATCAAACAATTGACAGTTTATACCCTCTTATTTAATTAATCTCTTTAAGTCACCAAATTAATACTAATTAATTCTATGACTTATATTAATCAAATAACAATATTATTATTCATTATATTATTCTCATAATATATTAATAATATTTATTCTCTCACAATAAATCATCCTATCAAGTTGCTATGGTGAAGGCAACCCAAAAGGACCATGCACAATCGGGTCAAATACTTGCCTAATATAGTTGCAGCCTTAGACACTATTCCAACACTTTGAAGTTGTTGGCAGAATTGGTCCTTGAATGGAAATGTTTGGCAAGTAAGTACCATGCATGCAAGGTGGTAGGCGTGAGGGTATGCCCAACGTAAGCTGGGTTACGCCCAACATATAAGGGCGAATGGACGCGGGTGCAGAGAGGCGTATGCCTAGCGTTTGCTTAGAGTCCCTAAACCCTAATTTTAAGGGTATGTCACTATATAAAGAACATAACACCCTAGATATCAGCCTCTCTCTCATCTTTAGACAGCCGCCACAAAACCCTAACCCTCACTTAAGTGTTCTTGGAGCTTTGGAGGCCATTAGAGAGAATTTTGGTGTATCAAAGGGGAAGTAGTAGATCCACAATTGTGGTTCCATTTTAGATCATTTTGAGGTATAAAGTCTGAAACTTTACTCAAGTATGCTTAGATCTATGTTAATGGAGTTTTTGGACCTTTTAGGTACCAAGAATGGACCTTTAGGACTCAACTCGTTTCCTAGGTATAGGGTTGCCACCCTTAGTGTCGTATGAGCACCATAAGCAGTAAAGTTTCAATATTTAGGGTTTACTTGTGACCATGCATGAGATCTAGCCCTTTCCATGGAAGTTTGTTGTTACATTTCAAGTTTAGACTCTTTTGGTGGGTTGCAAGCCACCAAGTAATCAACTTTATGGATTAAGACGTTGAAGAGGACTTGGATTTGTAATTGTAGCTTTTGGAATAGAGTATTAAGCACTTAATGGGAAAAGTAGCTTAACAGAGGAGTACGTTGGGCATTCATGTAGGTACGCACGACGTACACCACCTTCAACCAGTACGCTTAGCAGTGGACTTTGGATGATGAGGGAGTACATGAGTTCATTGCTTCTGAGATCACTAGAGGCATCCTTGAGGTGACCTCGATAATTTTATGGTCGATCAAGGAAGGGATTATCGGGCTGATGGAGGATTGCCTCAGGGTGTTCAGGAGTGACTGGGCATCGAGCCAGTCAGGGACATGCACAATGTCCATTAAGGACTTTAGAGGATGTGGTGCGCCAGACTTCCACATTGTGAAAGAACTCATAGTTTCCAGGAGATGGATTACAGACATGCAGTCGGCTTACTTGATTAGCTTCTGCCCTGAGGGGTCGAAGGTCCAGTACACTACAAGATGTGTGAGAGACAGAGCCAGAGATTGGTGGGAGTCGGTTGGAGACTCTGTGGGAGCCTCAACCATTGAGGCTATGACTTGGTCAGACTCTGTGGCCCGTTTTAGGACAGAGTTCGCGCCGACTGTGGAGCTCCAACAGCTGGCCAGGGAGTTCCTCAACATGAGGCAAACGATAGAGACAAGATTACCGCCAAGTTCCGGGAGAGGGCCTTGTTGGTGCCTCAATATGCGAGAGATGAAGAGAAGCGGAAGACCCGCTAGCATGACATGTTGAGAGTTGATATTCAGGAGCACGTTAGTTACTCGGCATGCCGGACCTTGGATTCTATGAGTGCTAGGGCGAGGGAGAGGGAGATTGATTTGGAGCACATTAAGAAGAGGAGGTTAGATCAGGTGTATACTTTTGAGGGTCCCGGGAAGAGGCCCAAGACTTTAGTTCAGCGATTGGTAGGTCGGTAGGACCGAAGTCAGTGCAGCACGTACGGGAAACTACACGAGGGAGTTTGTGTTGGATTAGGTATCTAAGCCCATAACTATTATTGGTATGTACTTAACCCGAGAGTAGCATGGTCCATTTGGGTTGCATGACATCTGAACAATTTGGATAGACTTTTCTGAGAAGAGGATATTTATGATTTATTAATATATTATAAGTTCTAATATATTAATATGAAATCTTATTATTTAATTAGTATTCATCAAGAATTAGTTTGGAATTAATTGTGTGATCAAAAGAGAAAAATTAAATAAATGGGGACTGATTTGGAAAATCATTCATTCTTATAAAGTGAGCTTATGATCCATAGTTCTTCATGTTGGGCTAAACCCATGTGGTCACCCATGGATACTCCATGGAGGTTAAAACCCATGGATCATGAGGAATGTGGAAAGTCATGAGTTACATGTCGTAACTCTAATGTGCACACTTTATAAAGAAGTGTCATACTAGCAAATTGGGCACTTAAGATACACAAGTGAGGGCTAGCCGATTTTGGTACAATATAATCTTCTCTTAAGTTATTCGAATTGTTGGTGGTGTTGTGTGATTCCATTTGAGGTGCAAAACTTGGGGCACTAAGTTCTTAAAGGTCCAAGGCGTCCAACTACAACAAAAGGTATGTCATCTAACTTGTTTTATTAGCAAAGTATCAATGTTTTGTATGCTAGTTAGGGTATTACCTTGGAAAGTTCAAGCTTGCATGTATATAGAGAAAACATAGATCCAAGGTATTTAGGGTTGCATGTACACCTTGGGAGTGTTAGAATGTTCAAAACCCAACAGTGGTATCAGAGCTTAGGCTTGTTTTCAATTATACTTGATGCTACATGCTTGGAAATGCTTTAAAAATCGATTTTCTGCTATTCTGGATAGTGAACTCACCGAGTCCACTGGGGATCTCGCCGAGTCCAAGCAAAATCTCATCCAACTCGCCGATTTGGTTCATACACTCGACGAGTTGGTGCCCGAAAATGTAGTTTTTCGAGTTTTTTGGCTGGAATTGGACTAGGATCATTACCCTAAACTGTTTTTAAACTTATAAACCTGTTTTTGATGTGGTAATGATCATGCTTATCCAATTTATAAGATAATTGTCAAAGTTTCATGTTTTGTATTAGTTTATATGGTTAGGCTAATTACATGAAATTTGTTTGATGTGAATTGCCTTGTTCTTATGAGTTTAATTTAGATCATAGACAAATTGTTTGATTTTATTGTTAGAATTTTTGATCTAAATGATTTTTGATGAATTCCATAACTTGTCCTCAAGTTATGGAAAATGAAAAGTTTTATTTTAAAGAGATCAATAAAATCATAGGTTATGAACTTGAGGAGTCTTTTTCTCATAAATGGTTTTATGAACTCCATAACTTGTCCTCAAGTTATGGAATGTCAAAAGTCTTTTCATTAAAATCTATATTAAACTCATAAGTTATGGATTCCAAAAGGTTTTGATAGTTACAAAATTGCCCCTCAAGTTTTGGAATTTGTAAATGTAAAAGTCTAACTTTTGAAACATTTAATTCCAAACCCTAGAAATTTAAAGTTTAAAATTCTACCCTTATAGTATTATAATATTATAGGTTTAATTTTTATATATGTATAAGAACAAAGTTAGTATTACTGTTAGTAGGCCTCATTTAAGAAGCCGGTCTATAAGAGGGGTAGAAGGTTACTGCCTATAAAATGGCAGCTTAATGGGTGTCCACTCTCATCCACCGCTTCCTTGACTGGTGGAGGGTCGTTAGTCGAACGGGTAGGATAGGACTCTAGTTCTCCCTTCATTAAAAGTATAATGATAAATATAAAGTAACTAAACACCTATAAACTCCCAATCTTAGTTACTTAGGAAGTGAATATGGTGCTAACCCATGAAATTGCACTTTGCACCTTGTTAAGTCGTTAGTGGAGCGTGTTTGGTTAACCGGTACACTAATTTGGACTGACAGTGCGTGCCAAAGGGTAGCTTGATGTTAATCATAGATCAATGGAGCGTGTGTGGTTAATCGGAAAATTGATTAGGAGGTTGTAACATTATGTGTACCAAGCTAATTGGCATCATTATTCACACCTTGTTTGTGATCCTCGGCATCCCAGTCACAAACGTGAAGGGCGCAATCGAGATTTAAACATGCCATTGAATTGTTCAATGAATCTCAAAGGATCTAGGAGTTTCAATTTACTTAAAACATAAAATTCTTTTTCATTTTTCGTGGTAGAAATTGGTAAATCATCATTTAGCTACCTACAAATATTTTGCAGTTTGGATTACGGAATCCCTCTTTCAAATTGTAAAATATTGTGCTGGGTCCTAGCCTTAATATTTCATTTGGGTGTTATATTAAGGACTAAATCAACTAACTTAAATTTCTCCCATTGTAGATGTCTAGTTTAGACAACTGTGGTCTTCCCAAATCCTTTGGAACAAGCTTTCTTCTTGAAGATGATGTCCTGCAGTTGGATTGTGGGAGTCATACTTCACTTCCTCCACCTCCTCCAATAATTCTCCCTAATCCACAAGTTCAATGACTTGAAATTTCAAGGTCACTCAAGCCCTATTTGCAATGAAGCATCAAGTTGGAAGGCATGTGTGTACTGACGTCTTGGAGATGAAGTCACATATTGACAGGCTAAGAATATTGGGTGTCGAAGTCTCAAGGAAGTTGGCTATTGACTGGGTTCTTCAGTAACTTTTTGAGTCATATGGTGGATTCATTAAGGACTACTATGTGACAGACCACGACATGACCCTTATTGATCATACCTATTTGCTTGTTCCTGCTGAATCAACAATGATTTGGCGCACTGGAAAAGAAAAATTGATTGGAAGATCTACTCCCCAAACTTCCAGGGACATTGACAATGGAAACATTAGAAGTCCAGAAAAGATTTCTCTTTTCAAGGGAAAGAGAAAGACTAAGTCTGCGATTGTCCCGTGTACCATTCCTAAAGATTCCATATGTTTATGTTGCCAAGAAAAGGGCATTGGTTGCGAAGCTGCCCTGACTACCTAAAAGATCTGACAAAAAGTAGAATCAAAAAGTTTGACTCTGCTTTAGGTAAGTCTACTGTCTAACTCTATTAAGCTCCTAATTGTTGATTCTTAATACATGATGTGACAAGGTTGCATTTTGATGTTTTGTAGGATCATGAAAAGGGAAGGAAGCTTAAAGGAAGAGTATGTTGAATCTGATCGCGAAGATGGATTTCAATCACATGGTTCAAAGATCAGATTTTTGACTTGCTGCTTAGGAGTTATGATAGATTGCTAGGAAATATGTAATAACATAGTTTTCATTTGTAATTGCATTCTAAGGAAAGGTTTTTTCCGCATTCTATAAATAAATAAAATTTTGTTTTTATTATTTATTATATCTCCTTTCAATTGCATTTGTGAAAAATGATGTTTGTATGTTTCCATGTTAGTAATATGAATTTGATTCTTTCGGTTGTGGTAGTGTCGAGTATTTGCCAAATAAGGAAAGATTCTCATCACCCAAGTTTCAATTCGACATAAACTTGGAATCATGCAAGTTGTACTGTATGATGAATGACAATTTTCATCTTTGGTAAATTAAGACTAATTCCTTGATCACATGTATATGTGAGTCAAGTGAAGGACTAGGGGATCGGGTACATTGGGTGTGCGCTGGTCAAAGATCTACCACAATGATCAATAAGACTATTCGTCATGATTTACTAAAGTTTAGTAAACATGGTTATGCTTACAAGTTTAAGTATAATTTTGAAACATTGGAAAAGGTTCATTGTATGGCAGGACGAATAAGAAGAATCAAATTAGGCAGAAAGACAAAAGTTTCTCCAATCTGAAAGGATGGGAGAGTACTTTACTATCGTGTTTTATGATCATCTTAATGTTTATGTAAAAAACATATCACAATTGATCGTCTAAAGACATCTTAGTGTATTTGTATGGCTAAGAAGAGGAATCGTGAATTGTTGAAATAGTTTAAATCAAGAAGATGAGTCATACTTCGATCCCAAAACAAGTCTTAGAGTCATACTCCAAGATTGTAACATTGAGTGACATAATCTTAGGAAAGGTTTAAAACACTTATCAAATGTAGAGTAGAAGTTTTTCTACTCTTGTACATTTGAAATTGGTGAGTTGTGATGCTTTGGATAAAACAAAGACCAACTAAGGCCAATTGTGTGAAGTGTTTGTCTTGATAAGAATCCGCACTAACTTTTGAATATTTGATTTGTCAAGGAATGATTCATGACAAGACAATCTTATATGTCAAGCGGTTAGTGGGAGTCTTATAGATCTTGACAAGTTTCAAGACCTAACCAAGAATAAACCTAATCTTAAACACTAGCACATAACTTGAGGTTTGTAACCTATCGTGTTGACATATTTTTATTTCTGTGCCCATTTCAGTTAAAGTTGAATATGCATGTGAGTTCTATGAGTTCTCAGTTTTTTGCATAACTACTTGGAAGCAATGGTAGGCCCTTGTGCTGCTAGGTGGTAAGAAATTAAGATTGAACAAGTTCAGTCCATATGAGTTTGGATTTTTCACTGACCTTGTCTTGTGATTATGGTTATGACAAATTCACATGGATAGGAACACATACACCATAAAATTTAAGTGTCATAAGGTTTCTCATCGATTCATGAAAATGATGGTGAGGAGACGCTTTCACTAAGTAGATTTTAAGGAGATAGCAGTTGTGATATTTGCATTCTCAAATTTGATTATGATTATGGCATCCCTTTTCATAATTTGAATTGTGAGAAATGGCAAAAGGTCTAAACATTTGAGAATTATTGGTGTAAGTTCTTAAATAGTTTAGACACATATATGAGCTATCTAAGGAAAGGTGTATGAGTTTGAGAAGCCTAGATAAAGTCTTATCAAAGCATCTCGTATTAGAAATATGAACTTTGGTAATGAAAGTCAATGAAGTATTGATTTCTAGAAGCCCAGTTGATTTCTGACTACATATCAAAGCTAGTGGGAGCATAAGTGTTATGCTAAGAAGGATGTAATTATTATGCTAGTGGGAGCATAATCAATTATGGTGAATGTTGCAACTTAGAAATGTTAATTATAGAAAACAAAAGTTTCAATTTGCAAGTTGCAGAGTTTGAAAAATTGTTTTGCTATAATTAAGGGAGAGAAAATCATACTTCATTTCAATTCTAAAAGCTTAGACTGAAATTTTAATCACATTTAGTCAATATATATATATATATATATATATATATATATATATATATATATATATATATATATATGAATGTTATGTTGTAATGGTTCAACATAAGGAAATTTTATATATGAAAATGTTAATTGTGTTCTAAAAATTTGATTATGATTACAACTTCCCTCTTCATAATCAAAATTTTGAGAACATGGAAAATAGATATATTATAGCAAAAGACTGATGAAGTATCATATGAGTCTTTATGTTAGACATTATGAATCGTATCCCATATGCTTCGGGTATAGCATCGATTGCATATGCTATAATATTCTCGTGTTCTAAATTTTTCCAAACGCCTAGGGTATTGAGAGGGAAAAAGGAATAGAACCCGATTTGACTAAAGTGGTTAAACAACTGTTAAGGGCAATCTAAGGTTCGCCAAAGATTGGTCGCTTAAGGACAGTTGGAAGTATAGTAATGGATGGATCATATTGACATTATTATGAATAGACAGGAGTCTATTAAATATGAGTTGTCGTATGAAAAATATGGCATTTTTCCATATTGGAAGTTGAAGAATAGATGAGAAAGTTAGAAACTTTTATGCAAGAAGGATGTTCAAAGGAACGTATTTAGAATTTGAGACTTCATTTCCATGGAATTGTCTTGTAACAATCTCCAAAGAAATATTTTGTAATATCATTGGTCAAGTCTTTGTGACTTTTGGCACCTAGACATTACAAAAGAATCAGTGCATGATAGTTTAGAATCTAACACTTTCTAGCAGTGGCAAGAATTTGGAATTCTTACACATGCAATAAGGATTTGGAATTTTTGAAATGAGCATCATTGAGATGTTTTTCAATTGATCTATTTCCACTACTAGAAAAACAGCCTTTTACGACGCTCATTGCGCGTCGTAAAAGGCTCAGACGACGCGCAAATGCGCATCAAGGAAGGCCTTGTCATAAAGAGAGACGACGCGCATTTGCGACGCGCAATTATGACGTGCGTTTACGACACACAATGCGTATCAAGGAAGGCCCTGTCATAAATGAAGACGACACGCATTCGCGTGTCGTAACCTTACGACGCGCGTGTTAATGACATGCAATGCGTATCAAGAAAGCCCCTGTCAAGAAAGGCCATGTCATAAATGAAGATGACACACATTTTTGCGTATCATAATTTTAAATGTTTAAAAAAAATATTATTTATAGATTTACTTATTTTCAAATTAAATTTGTATTTGATGTTTCATAATAGAAATAAAATACCATATACAAAAAGTACAATCCATTGCATAAAATTTAATGTCATATAATTCTATTTCTTACAATATATAAATTTGCATCTAATCTACTATGTACATCAAATTCCAACTAAGTAAAGTTGCATCTTGTCTTTCATAACTCTTTAAGACTAATGCTCCAAGCAGCTAATTATATGGATAAGCAGTTGTACATTGGTCCATCTCACTCAATAATGACCTAGCCAAATTCAACTTCAAGTCTTTATTGCATCTTGCTGATAATGCACAAAATACACAGAAACAAAAAAACATTGTAGAGGAAGGGGTAATTTGGGAAAATGTAAGGGGTATAATATAATAAGAATGCAAATACTTAATACCACTTTCATGCCATCATAAATCCAACGGTTGTTCCGAATAATATCAGCTTTACTCATCTTACATATAAACAAACCAAAGCATCAAAATCAGAAAAATAAATGAATATATAAACTGGGAATAAATAAAAGATTGAAATCCTGACCTTATCTTTGATGATGTTACGGGCATCCGTATTGAGCATAATCACAAAATATGCAAGAACATATGTTGTGTCAGCACTAGTGAAGGAATTAGGGTTGCTAAAAATCAAAATCTGAAATAGATATAAATATAAATATATAGTTATATAGTTATATACCTCGTATCCTGGCATAGGACCAGAAATGCAAACACTACATTCACTAGGAAAATGCAAACTGAAAAAAAAGATAAGATAAACCTTCTTTTAACTTGAGGTTTACAAGGAATTTTTATAACTTTGTAATGCATATACAAGCTTCATACAAAACTTTTAATGATGTTGAGTAAGAAATGTCTATTCTTTTCAAAAAATTTAATGAATTGAAATTGTAAATGAGTTGGTTGACAATTCTTGACATTTAACCCTAATTTTGAAATTGTTTAAATTAAATTAACATGTAATAATGTTACCTGACGACCCATTAATCTTGTTCTCAGAAATTCCCTTGCTTCACGGGCATACGGAGCAGGTTTCTCCTCTCTTCTTGGGTTTCCCAATTTGGGACATCTGATACTTGAGAGATTCAGTCTTCTTTCAGCAGCTGGACTACCAAATGGTAGTGAATCATCAGCAACAACAATGCAGTCCCCACTAACAACTTCAATTAGCTGTATAAAGTTTTAATTTAGTAAAGTTTATTAAAAAATGGAAGAAATGAGATAGTTTAAAGACAAACCTTTTCTAGTGAAGTTATCTGATATAGCCTTTGAATTGGTAGCTGGGGGAACATATTGTTTTTTTTCAATTAGGGATATGCAAAATATGTTGAGTGGAGTGTGAGTATGATGGAAGATGAAGCCAGGAGGAAGTTAAAAGTTGCAGAACTTCAAGCAAAGAAGACTAAGATGAGGCTTTGGACAAACTATGTTCCCCCAGCTACCAATTCAAAGGCTATATTAGATAACTTCACTGGAAAAGGTTTGTCTTTAAACTTAACAATTGGCTCCTACCAGCACTAGCTAAGATGGCTGGTAGCACTTACTGTATCAATTAGCACCTAAAATCAATAAAAAAACATAAAATTTAGAAATTCAGGAAGCCAACTACATATACGGAGAAACCGACAGCAACACAAACATATATTCATGCTCAAATAACAAAAATGCCCATCAACATTAAAATCCAATCCAAAACTAATAGAGATATATATATTATTTCTTACCTTTACCACCAACAAAATTGCAAAATGGTGATCAACAGGTAAGCAACAGCTCCTTTATATGACTCACCAAATATTTGGTAAACAAGAAACAAGAAGCAAGATCATAAGCCCGATTCCTTTCACGAAATGACTACGCGAATAAAGTCGATAGTTTTCAGCAAATTTCGACTGAAAGTCAACAAAACCATGACATGTTTCCCTGTACTTTGCACCTCCATGAAGCAGTGTTCTACCATAGTAGTGAGTTTTTGTTCCAAGTGAGAAGGTGAAGAAAACAGGGGCAAGTTGTAATTGCATGAGAACCTATTCCAAGTAGTTTTCCAAAATCATACATTACAAATTTCATTTATTAGTAGAATCAAAAGCATCAGATGTAATAGTAGCAAGTACGACTTCTTTTTATTTTTATTTTTTGGTAAAAAACTTACATTGGAGAAATAATCTTCTGATGTTGTAAATGATGGCCAAAGATCCATTGGCAACTCGTCACTAGACTAGATATGTAGGCCCACATCATTGGTTGTACGGGTCCCATCATCAAGAGGTCCTTGTAAGCTTTGTTGATTGCGCTTATGAACATGAGGATCCAAAGCACACATTAATCCAAGAACCTGATCAGAGATTTTTTTTCAGCATAAATCTTTGTACATAACATCATAGAAACTAGAAAAGGGTCAAAAACATACCTTAAGAACTTCCCGCCTTGTAGACCATGCCAGCTCACCATTCAACAATTTTAAAAGTAAGCTCGACAATTGTGGGTACTCATTACATGGAGCTATCACATAACTATAAACAAAAACCAACCAATTTTTGTAAAAAGTGTTTGCCCTTCTAAATATAGTGTCACTTGTAATATTGATAGAGTTGGATACATACCCTGTGCTCTGTACAAGTTGACCAGGAGTTGCAACAACAACCTCACGTTTAGTAGCAGCAGCTTCATCCAATAAAGCTTCAACAATTCTTGGTATAAGTTTAGGGATATATTCTCTCATAGCAAAACCACCCTACACATATACAAGTAAGACTAAGAAAATCAAACATTTTACACTTAAGAGAACAATAAAAAAGAATGTAAGAATCTCCTACCACTCTAGCAAGGTCTCCCACAGTTACAAGAACACCACTAATAATGCCATTGTTTACATTCACTCATGGTGTTCCTTCACATAGTTTAGCCAAAAGCGCCTGAAACACAAAACCAGTTATAGGGTCAGTTTGGTAATTTTAATTGCTACTCTAATTATTCAATGATTAGCACACCTGGGACTATTTGTGGTGATAAAAGTGAAGCAAAAAAGGAGAGTCCAGGTCATTAAGGTAAATGTGCCCTAGAAGATGTATAGATAGAACACATTTTGTGGATATTCCACCTTTTATATCAGAATCAATCTTAAGGTCAGGTTCAAAATTCAGATATGTATAGATAGAACACATGAAAAAGAAAAAAATAGAGACAAATTGTCTTAACTTACAGACCATTAAGGTAAATGTGCCCTGGAAGATGAACAGCATACAACCATTCGTCTTGAAATGCAACGCCTTGTGAAGCAATC
Source organism: Lactuca serriola (assembly GCF_051521515.1). Classification (NCBI taxonomy): domain Eukaryota; kingdom Viridiplantae; phylum Streptophyta; class Magnoliopsida; order Asterales; family Asteraceae; genus Lactuca; species Lactuca serriola. The sequence continues at coordinate 76,539,099 of NC_136414.1, forward strand.
TACATGAAAAAAGGAAAAATAAAGTAACAGTAAGATTGAAATCAAGCCAGCAGATATAAAATTAGGGTTTCAAATCTTAACCCAACACACAGTCAGTCGTAGTAGTTTGCAACGATTAGCGCACAATGATCATTACACAAATTCATATGTATGTTATCTGAAGCATAAGTTGATCGCAGATATCAACGACTTTATTGTACGATCTTGATGCCATTGCGTCTGTGAGTTGAGAGAAATCCGATGAAAAACATATATGAAAGGGGAATTAAGATGAATAGAATTGAATAGCCAACAATCGATCGACACTACAATCGAGAGGAGTTACAGTTGTCAAACCAGTTAGTATGAGGATCGATGTGGAAGAAATTAGACTATAGATGTGATTGCTTCACCTTTGCGATTTCATAGATGTGTTTTAGGGTTGTCGTAATTATCGATCGACGCTACAATCGAGGGCTTCCGATTTGTATTTCGGGGTGCAAGCATTGACTTTGTATTGACCTACTACCGGTGGTCCAGGTATTCCTCCGCTTACTGGGATGGTGAGACGGACTGTCGCCGCCACAGGCCGACGGCCAGACACATTAGAATTTCCTTCAGGGGCACCATTTGACTAAAATACAAACCTGAACAAAAAAATTGGAACAGTAATATGAAAAAACCCTAAATTCTTAATTACAAGAGTAAGAAATTAAAGGAGAATGATAAGAGAGTGATGTATGTGCTTGTTCTAGAGTGTGAACGAATCAAAAAATCGATGGCATAACTAGTGGAAAGGGAGAAGAGAATGAGCGGGGTTTTTGATTTTTGGGATTTCATTTCCCTCCTTAGGTATATTGAGATGCTATATGGATGGAGACGCGCCTTTCATTAAAATATTATAAAACGACAGGCCTAGACGTCACACTATTTATAAAAGGTGCCCTCCGTGTTTTTTTTTCTTTTTTGACACGAATTATAGGGCACGCAAAAATACGTGTCCTCTATTCTTGAATTTTAGGAAAAGCTGACATTATTTTTAGGGCACTCATAAATGCATATCGTAAATCACTGCGTGTCATTGTTTGCGCGTCATTAAAGGACTATTTTCTTGTAGTGTTCACAAATTAAGGACCATAGACAAACATAGTGTGCATGCTTGGTGTATGGCATAACTATCTTTTAGACAAACATAGTGTGCATGCTTGGAGCATGGCATAAATATTGTTTTAATTCAAATATTAAGTTGATTATTCGAAACGTTATACAATGAATGATGAGTAATCAATACGAATAAAAAGTTTTGGGGCCATATAGCATTAATATCATTCTTGTGTTTCACTTTGCATGTTTTGAGTTCCCGAATAACTAGGTTATTCAAACCATCCACAGTCGATCATATTTGGAAGTAGGTGTTGAGGCAGGACTATCATAAATGGGTCTATAGTTTGTCTAGGACAAGGTGGCTGCAGTGTTCATGAGTACTCCTAGAATAAGATTCGAGTATTGGATTCAACCCACGCTTATTTGAATCACTTCATGGATTTTATCACAAGTGATAATGAGACGATAATATCTTATATTCTTCAAACGGAGATGTGTGAGTTGTAGTTGGAAGTCGGTTGCACATTAACATATGTAAACGCACCAGTAACTTGGATGTTATAAAACATATCGTTGTGTGTAATTTGATAAGTAAGTACAAGCGAGCATTTGGGTCGAAGTTTATCAATTTCTCTTACCCCATATGGAAAAAAGCGATATATGTAGGCCTCTCGATGATTTAGTGATGACACCACGCCTGGACTGATTTGATTTGTTCAATTAGTCGGTCGTCATAAATCGGAAATCGAGAAACAACAGATGGACAGAGAGAATCATTATAATCCATGTCACAGTCCATATGACATCTAGAATGGTGGAATATATATGATCCCTTATCTGATGGACGCATCATTGACTAAATCAGAGTTCAACAGCGGCTTTTAAGAGCTACAATTGCTAATCGGGTTAGAGTCATGCTTGCAATAATAGTTATTAGACTTATCCAAGTGGGAGACTGTTGCATTAGGCTTCTAAGCCCATATATATATATATATATATATATATATATATATATATATATATATTATTGGTATGTACTTGACCCGAGAGTAGCATGGTTCATTTGGGTTGCATGGCATCGGAACAATTTGGATAGACTTTTGTGAGAAGAGGATATTTATGATTTATTAATGTATTATAAGTTCTGATATATTAATATGAAATCATATTGTTTAATTAGTATTGATCAAGAATTAGTTTGGAATGAATTTTGTGATCAAAAGAGACTAATTAAATAAATGAGAATTGACTTTGTAAATCATTCATTCTTATAAAGTGGGCTTATGATCCATTGTTCTTCATGATGGGCTAAACCCATGTGGTGACCCATGGATACTCCATGGAGGTTAAAACCCATGGATCATGAGGAATGTGGAAATTCATGAGTTACATGTTGTAACCCTAATGTGCACACTATATAAAGAAGCCTCATACTAGCAAAATAGGCACTTAAGATACACAAGTGAGAGCTAGGTGATTTTGGTACAATATAATCTTCTCTCAAGTTATTCCAATTGTTGTTGGTGTTGCGTGATTCCATTTGAGGTGCAAAACTTGGGGCACTAAGTTCTTAAAGGTCCAAGGCCTCCAACTACAACAAAAGGTATGTCATCTAACTTGTTTTATTACCCAACTATGAATGTTTTGTATGCTAGTTAGGGTAATACCTTGGAAAGTTCAAGCTTGCATGTATAATAGAGAAAACATAAATCCAAGGTATTTAGGGTTGCATGTACACCTTAGGAGTGTTAGAATGTTCAAAACTCAAAAGTTTTTCGTTCTAGGGGTTCAGGATGCTACAAGTGTGGCAGGGATGGTCACGTCAACAGGGATTGCCCACAGGGGGCAAGCCCATTATGTTTTCATTGCGATCAAGTAGGCCACAAGAAGGCCGACTGCCCAATGATGAGGGAGAAGAAGGGAGTGCGTCTGTCCCGACTATTTTGAGGATTATGGATGGGCGAGAGGGTAGGGCGTTGCAGTGACAGACGAGGGAGATCCGGATTACAGCAGCCAATGTTTCAGGTATGTATCAATTGTCCTTTTCGATTTTATCTGTATTATGGTTGTTCTTGCCTTGGCCTTGGGTAATAGTGTGTATGAGTTATCTCCCTGCTTTTATTCAGATTGTATTTGCAAAAAATGTCATATGCCATTGCATACCGAGAATTATTCATAGCTAGTGTAAGGTCATTTCCCTTTTCTAGTTCGAAGGGTTTAGTGTTATCTCAGTTACGGCCGAGATTAGTTCAGGAGCATCATGAGAAATTTGTGGTTAGGGTTTAGCAGGATGGTTATCCACCATCGTCAGGATTCGGTGAAGTTCAGTCTTTGTGCTAGGATAGGTTTTGGAAGCACCAAGAGAAGCAGTCTATCGCTAAATAAGTTACTCTGAGCATCGGCTAATTGGACATTAAGATTGAGAGGGACATCAGGTTAAGCTTTTAGGGTCATTAGTGTTGGGATTTCAGAAAGCTTTCATCTAGTCTTCAGTTTTTGCACGATCTTTGGAGTGGGCTAATGATGGGTCGCTAGCAAGATTAGGCGTTCCTAGTTAGTGTGTCTATCGTGTAAGGAAGGAAGGAATGGGAATCCTCCAATTCTCACGTGCCATGAAGACTTAGTCGAATCTAAGTGGGGGAGAAACGATCATGTACTCAGAAGCAAGAGTGGTTTTGAAAACGGGATAAGTTTCGCATCCTTTTCAGGAAGAAAGGCGGCCCAAGCGGCTGTGCGAACTGAGGAAATGGTGAAATGGAAGTTTTAAAAACTTGCCAATAGTGAGATCGCATTCTTGGATGTCTGATAGCAGGCTTCAGAAAATTAGGTTGGGAATTTCAGTAAGGACATGAGCTCCGCTTGGGATTCTAGATCATGCTTGTATGCTCGATTATGGGTGTGTTGGGATTAGTAGTCAGCAAAAGACCATTTTTAGTGGTTGAGTAATAAGGAAAGTGATATAAGACTATAGGATAGTTGTAGCGTTCACTAGTAGTCGGTCAGCAGGGGGAAATGTTGTCAGACTGTGGGATAGCCGTAGCATTCACCAGTGGCCAGATAGCATGAGAAGTGTGGGAAGACTGCGGGGTGGCCTGCAGCTTTAGTTAGCAGATGGTGTAGAAGTGTTGTAAGACTATGGGGTAGTCCGTAGCGTTCACTACTCGGCAGATAGAGTGAGAACGTTGTAAGACTGCGTTGTGGCCCGTAGCATTCGTATATCAGTATAGTAAGACTGCGGGGTGACTCGTAGCATTGGTATGGCAAGACTGCGGGGTGGCCCGTAGCACTCGTTAGTTAGCCAATAGTATATTGGTATATTAAGACTACGGGGTGGCCTATAGCATTCATTAGTGGTCGGTCAATATGGAAGCATAAGACGGCAGGGTGGCCTGTAGCATTCATCGGTCCCTATTCGGCAATAAGAATGTATCAGAGGCGTGATTCATTGGTACGTTTCTTCAGATGGTTTAGACTAGGTCAGGGCAGCCCATGCGGATGTCAGTAGGCCACAGTATGATTGAGTTTGGGAAGTGTATGTCGTTGAAGACCAGGTGTGATGTAAGACTACAATGGTTCTAATAGTATTCACCCTTTTGTAGTAGAGTCAGTGGCTGGATGGAATCTGGTATTTATAGTAGTCAACAGGTAACTTTGGACCCAGGAGGTCTCGGTTCCTCCGGAAAGAGGATAAGAGATAGCAGGATCTTTGGGCAGGAGTAGTGAGAGGAGAATTTGTGCATGGAATAGTTAGTTGACCGAGAGGTACTGAGTCACTCACAGTAGGATTAAATAATGTCAGAGTAAGCGATTTGACTCTGTTGTGCAACTCTCGTATGAGTCTAACTGGTGCAGGGATGAATCTCTTACTTGAAGGATTATCTGACCCATTCGTTGGGATGGGTGTTCGGCATCGGGTGATAGTAGGTGGGAGCTTTGAGTAGGTAACAACGAAGGGACCAGCACTGTGAGTGGCTGGAGATTTGGTTATAGCGGAGGATCTGTCCTTCACAGAGACAGGAAAGGTTGTCGCTTCTGTACAGTTTCCTTAGGAAGACCATCGGTTGCAAAGGGTAATGGTTGGACCCTCAGGATGTCAAGTGTAGCGGTCCTTTCGAGGATCAGACTGAGCACACAAGGTTAGCCGTTGTATTAGAATGGTTGTGATCATTTAGGCTTGTTTGGAGTGACTTCTATGTCCCATGAGAAGTATCCGAGATAAGTATCCGCAGAAGAATTCGACGACGAAGACTAGTTTAAGTGGGGGAGAGTTGTAACACCCAATTTTGAAAGTACTCAGTTTTGGTCTCAAAGGCCAAAGGGTAGTGGCAATTCGGTCTTTATGGGTCTCGGGTTTATTCGGAAGGTTTTAGACTTGGAGGTATGGCTAGGAGAGTAGGGTTTCTCGCCACCTTTTCGTGGATATAAAATTCGTCGAAAGCGAAATTAGAACGAGGAAGTTATAGTAGTTTTAAGTTGTTGGCAGAATTGGTCCTTGAATGGAAATGTTTGGCAAGTAAGTACCATGCATGCAAGGTGGTAGGTGTGAGGGTATGCCCATCATATAAGGATGAATGGAAGCGGGTGCAGAGAGGCATACGCCTAGCATACGAGAAGTACACCCGGCGTATGAGAAGTACACCCAACGGACGCTCAGAGTCCCTAAACCCCAATTTTTAGGGTATGTCACTATATAAAGAACATAACATCCTAGATATCAACCTCTCTCTCATCTTTAGACAGCCACCATGAAACCCTAACCCTCCATTGAGTGTTCTTGGAGCTTTGGAGGCCAATAGAGAGCATTTTGGTGTTGTGAAGCCTTTTCTCAAGCAAATGAAGATTATAGAAAGGTGGTGGGTCAAAGGGGAAGTAGTAGATCCAAGATTGTGGTTCCATTTCAGATCATTTTGAGGTATAAAGTCTGAAACTTTCCTCAAGTATGCTTAGATCTATGTTAATGGAGTTTTTAGACCTTTTAGGTCCCAAGAATGAACCTTTATGACTCAATTCGTTTCCTAGGTCTAGGATTGCCACCCTTAGTGTCATATGAGCCCCAAGCAGTAAAGTTTCAATCTTTAGGGTTCACTTGTGACCATGCATGAGATCTATCCCTTTTCATGGAAGTTTGTTGTCATATTTCAAGTTTGGACTCTTTTGGTGGGTTGCAAGCCACCAAGTAATCAACTTTATGGATTAAGACGTTGAAGAGGACTTGGATCTGTAATTCTAGCTTCTGGAATAGAGTATTAAGCACTTAATGCGATAAGTAGCTTAACAGAGGAGTACACTTGGCGTACAGGTAGGTACGCGCATCGTACACCACCTTCAGCTAGTACACTTAGCGTATAGAGGAGTACGCCACGCGTACTCATTAATTATGGGCTTGGTGTGTTTTGGGCCTCGGGTTGGGCCACATAGTGGAGTTTGGGCCTTTGGGCCTTTGTGGGCCATCATAACTCATATGTTTTGGGCCAAGAATATGTTTGGGCTTAGGGTAAGGCCCATTAGAGGGATTAGGCCCAATTCAGCAAATTGGGCCATTAGTGGGCTTAGAAAGCCTACCTAGTGTTGGGCCATTTTGTATTAAGGTTTGGGCCTTAAATATGGACCAAGTTAGACTAGCAGTAAAATTGTCATTTTACCCTAAGGAGGATTATTGAATTGGTCTTATTGTCACTTTGGGTAATAGTAGCTCGGGGAGTAGAGAGACCAGCGGTTCGGGGATCCTCCATCTAGCAGCGAGAGGTTTATTCGCAGGGTTCTACAGTCACCTTGTGAGGTAAGTTTCTTCACTGTTTTTATCGGTCTAAGGCACCAATGCCAACCCATTTAGTTTATGTATGATAAGTAGACCCGGGGGTTAGCCCTAGGCATTTTGCATGAAAGACCAGGAGGTGGCTCTTGGCACACAGTATGATATTATGTATGGAAGGAAGACCCGGGGGTTAGCCCTAGGAAATATGTATGAAAGACCAGGAGGTGGCTCCTGGCACACTGTATGCTATTAGCTAAGTAGAGTAATATGTTTGCTAGTTGTCTTTCTGATGCTTGCATGGAAAACCAGAACGTGGCTCTTGGCACTTGTCTTTAAGACCGAGGGTGAGGTCCCAGGCTTGGCAAGAAAGACCACGTGCGGCCCATGGCATAATGGCAAGACTATGTTCGGCACATAGTTTTGGATTTGGTGTCTAAGCCCATAACTATAAATGGTATGTACTTGACCCGATAGTAGGATGGTCCTTTTGGATTATTTACGATTTATTAACATATTATAAGTATTATATATTAATATGGTTATTTAATTAGTATTGTCCAAGAATTAATTTGGAATTAATTTTGTGGTGAAAAGAGACTAATTAAATATGGAGGGATTGATTATGTAAATCAATGATACTTATAGTATGGGCTAAGTGATCCATGATTATGTAGGTGTGCTAAACCAATAATATAACCCATGGATAGTCCATGGAGGTTAAACCTATGGATCATAGGAATGTGGAAAGTCATGGATCATTAGGGTTTGCAAAGTGTAACCCTAACACTTGCCACAACTATAAATAGCCCCTTCCATGCACCAAAATCGGTTTCACCTTCAAAAGAGTCAAGTAACTTATTATCTTAGAACCTCCTTTGCATATTGGTGTTTGTGAACCATTAGAGGCATCACACTTGAGGTGCTCAAGTTTCCAAAGGTCAAGAACTCTACCCTACCCAAGAGGTATGTATCCTAACTATGTTTTGATTATATATAGCTTCAATTGTATGCTATCTAGGATGAATGCTTTGGAAAAAGAAAATGCATGCATAATTAGAGAAAAAGATAGATCCAAAGCATTTAAGGTTGCATGTGCACTTAGGAAGTGTTATAGTGCTCAAAACCTAACTGTGGTATCAGAGCCTAAGATTGTTTTCTATTATATTTGATGATTACTTATTTTCAAGTTGAAAAAAATCGAGTTTTCTGCATTCTGACTGATGAACTCGTCGAGCCCACTGGGGAACTCGATGAGTCCCTGCAGAAATGAAGCTACTCGACGATTCCAATTCATGGACTCGCCGAGTTGGCTGATCAGAGTGCAAAAAATCGTGTTTTTGGCCAAAATTGGATATGATCATTACCCCAAACTATTTTGAATCATAAAAAATATGTTTTTTAAGATATGGTAGTGATCATACTCATCCAATAGAAAGATAATTAGAAAAGTTTTAAAATAGTTGTTATTTTATATGATAAACCAAATTGTTTTAAAATTTTTGATATTGAATTGCCTTGTATATGAGTCTAGTTAGATCAAGAATTATATGATAATTTAGTTGTTAGAAATATGATCTAATTGATGTTTAATGACCTCCATAACTTGTCCTCAAGTTATGGAAAATGAAAGGTCTCATCATTAAAATCAAATTAAACTCATATGTTATGAATGTGAAGAGTTTTGACAAGTTTCAAAACTTGCCCTTAAGTTTTGGAATTTGCAAAGTCTCATTAAATGAAACTTAAATTCCAAACCCTATAGTTTTAAAAGCCAAAATTCAACCCTTATACTTTATAATACTATAAGTTTAATAATATATATATATATATATATATATATATATATATATATATATATATATATATATGTATCTATAAGAAAAGTCGCTCTTACCGTTAGTAGGCCTCATTCACGAAGCCGGTCTATAAGGGGGGTATAAGGTTACTGCCCATAAAATGGTGGTTTAATGGGTGTCCACTCTTACCCACTGCTTCCTTGACTGGTGGAGGGTCGTTAACCGAACAGGTAGGATAGGACACTCATTCTCCCTCATTAAAAGTATAATGATAAATATAAAGTAACTAAACTTTTATTTAATTCCCAATCTTAGTTACTTTAGGAAAAATGTGAAAATGGTGCTAATCCATGAAATTTCACTTTGCACCTTGTTAAGTCGTTAGTAGAGCATGTGTGGTTAACCGACACACTAATATGGGACTGACAATGTGTGGCAAAGGGTAGCTTGATGTTATTCATAGATCAATGGAGCGCATGCGGTTAACCGACACATTGATTCGGTGATTTGTAACATTGGGTGTACCATGCTAATTTTCATGGTTATTCACACCTTGTTTGTGATCCTCGGCATCCCAGTCACAAACTTGAAGGGTACAATCGAGATTTAAACATTCCTTTGAAAAGTTTAATGAATCTCAAAGATCTAGGAATTTCAAACCAATTAAAACCTAATAATCTATTTCATTTTTCATGGTGAAAATTGGTAAATCGTCATTACATGCCTTCAAATATTTTACAATTGGATTACGACATCCCTCCTCGCAATTGAAGAATATTGTTTTAGCTCCTAGCCTTAATATTTCATATTGGGTGTAATATTAAGGATTCCCATCTAATCTAAACTTTTTTCTTCTTCCTTTTCAGATGTCTACCCCAAACAATGCTTCAACGCCAATTCCTTCATGCTCTTTCTCCCTCATGAACCTATGTGAGAGGGTCATTTTTGATAGTTCGAATTTCAATGACTGGATTTCAAACATCAGAATGACTACTCGTTATGAGGATAAAGAATATGTCCTTGATAAAGAGCTAAAGGAGATTGATGTCACCACTGCTACTCCTGAGCAAATCGTTGAACACACTACTCATGAGAGGGATGCGACAAAGGTGTCGTGTCTTATGATTGCGACCATGACTGCTGAGCTGTAGAAGTCCTATGAGGACTACTATCCCTATGAAATGGATCATGATTTGATGGAAAGATATCATCAAAGTGATCGGCAAGAGAGGTATGAGATCATTACCTCCATGATCACAACCAAAATGAAGGATGGTGAACACATCATGACCCACTTGCAGAAGATGCAAATATATGTGGACCGCTTGCTAAAATTGAATGTCAATTTTGATGAAGTGTTGCCCATAGATATAATTCTACACTCTTTACCTTCTTGTTACGATTAGTTTCGTATGACTTATCATATGAACAAGGAGGAGATCACTGTTAGCAAGCTTCAAGGGCTTTGAAGGTCTATAGAAAGCAACCTTAAAGGCAAGTCAGTTGTGTCTGCTCCTACTACTTCTGCCCCTATTCTGGCAATAGGACATGGAAAGGGAAAAAAAAAAGGAAGGCTCCCTCCAAGAGCTGCAAAGGAAAGTCTCTTGATGGATCCTCTTCTAGTGGGACCAAAGTTGGTTTCATTAATCCCTCTTCTAATCTGAAGGATGCTGACTGCTTCCATTGTCATGAAAAGGGGCACTGGAAACAAAGTTGCCGCAAGTACTTACAGGACATAAAGTATGGGAAGATGAAACCCGCATTTGCAGGTATTTACACTATTCAATATAATAACTCATCACATGCTAACTCTTGGGTCCTTGATACAGGTTGTGGATTTCACATTTGTTCTGATTTGAAGGGACTAAAAAGAAGTAGGGATGTGGAGCATGGGAAGATAAACTTAATCATGGGAAATGGGAAAGTGTCGCATGTGACCAAGATTGGAGTTTATTCTTTATTGCATAGAAATGGTTTAAATTTAGATTTGAATAATTGTTGTTACTCGGGCCGATATGGCGAGAAATATTATTTCCTTTCATAGTTTGTACAAACAAGATTTTACCTTTTCGTTTAATAATGAAGTCGGTGCAATTTATGCTTATTATAATGGTGTATTTTATTTTGAAACATTACCTTGCAATAGTGTATATGAAATTGTGAATGTTGTAGATAACTTACGAAATAATGTGTTGAATATTGATTCGTCCAATGCTTTGGACAAGGGATGTTTGTGGCATTGTCGTCTTGGAAATGTCAACAAGAAGCGCATAGCACAACTCCAAAATGATGGAGTTTTGGAGTCATTCGACTTAAAGTTGGATGACACTTGCGAATCTTGTTTACTTGGAAATATGGCCAAGTCACCCTTCACTGGTACTTGTGAAGGGGGTGAAGGTTTGTTGGACCTCATACACACCGATGTGTGTGGACCATTCAGAACCGCCGCAAGGGATGGTGACCGCTTCTATGTGACTTTTACTGATGATTACAGTAGGTATGGCTATATCTACTTAATCAAGCATAAATCAGAAACTTTTGAAAGGTTAAAAGAGTTTAAACAAGAAGTAGAGAATCAATTGGGCAGGAAGATAAATATGCTATGATCCGATCATGGAGGAGAGTATCTTAGTATCAAGTTCCTTGGCTATCTTAAGGAATGTGGAATTGTTTCACAATTGACGACACCTAAGACACCATAGCTTAATTGTATAGTTGAGAGGCACAATAGGACCTTGCTAGACATGGTTCATTCCATGATGAGTTTAGCTTCGTTACCAATCTCATTCTTGGGGTATGCCTTAGAGACTGCCGCCCATATCCTTAATCTAGTCCCTACCAAAAAGGTTTCCAAAACATCTCACAGGATGTGGACTGGGAAGGCTCCCACATTAGATCACATCAAAGTTTGGGGTTGCGAGGCTTTTGTGAGAAAAGAAACTCACGACAAGCTCGAACCTGGGAGTGAGCGATATATTTTCATCGGCTACCCGCATAAGTCCTTTAGATATCTCTTCTATAGACCGAGTGACAATGTTGTCTTCGTTGCGAAGAGAGGAGTCTTTCGAGAGAGAGAGAACACATATGACAAGAGAACAGTGGTAGGAAAATTGACCTTGAAGATCTTCAAGAGTTAATTGATGAACTAACCTCAAACACTAGCACTCAACCCGAGGAGGAAACTCCGGTTGAACCAATTGACAAGTCCGTAGCTCCGAGGCATTCCAGTAGAGTTAGTGTTCCACCTGTGTTATATGGTTTTCATATAACAGCTGAAGGTGATACATTTATCAGTGATAGCACACTAATAAATTTGGATGAACCTAACAACTACAAGGAAGCCATGGAAGGCCTCGAGTCCGCTAAGTGGAAAGAGGCTATGAATAGTGAGATTCAGTCCATGTATGAAAATCAAGTTTGGAACTTGGTTGATAATGTATTGGGCCGTAAGACAGTCGGGTGCAAATGGATCTTTAAGAAGAAGACCGGCATGGAGGGGAATGTACACACATATAAGGCGCGACTGGTTGCGAAGGGCTTTACTCAAACTCTGGGAGTTGACTATGATGAGACCTTCTCACCAGTAGCGAAGATTAAATCTATAAGGGTTATGCTAGTCATAGCTGCGTTTCATGATTATGAAATATGGCAAATGGATGTTCAAACTGATTTCCTTAATGGGAAGTTGGCTGAAGATGTTTACATGAGTCAGCCAGAGGGTTTTATCAATGCAAAGTACCATAATAGAGTATGTAAGCTTGAGAAATCCATTTATGGATTAAAACAAGCATCTCACAGATGGACTCTTTGTTTTGATGATAAAGTCAAAGAGTTTGGATTTTCGAGAAGCGAGGATGAGTCCTGTGTATATGTCAAAGCTAATAGGATATCGTGAGCATTCTGGTATTGTATGTAAATGACATACTGCTCATAGGAAATGACAAAACCGCTTTCATGATTATGAAATAAGGGTTATGCTAGCCATAGTTGCATTTCATGATTATGAAATATGGCAAATCGATGTCAAAACCGCTTTCCTTAATGGGAAGTTGGCTGAAGATGTTTACATGAGTCAGCCAGAGGGTTTTATTAATGCAAAGTACCCTAATAGAGTATGTAAGCTTGAGAAATCCATTTATGGATTATAACAAGCATCTCACAGATGGAATCTTTGTTTTGATGACAAAGTCAAAGAGCTTGGATTTTCGAGAAGTGAGGATGAGTCCTGTGTATATGTCAAAGTTAGTGAGAATATAGTGAGCATTCTGGTATTGTATGTAGTGATATACTGCTCATAGGAAATGACATCACAACCTTGCAGGAGGTTAAGTCCAGGCTTGGGAAGTATTTCTCTATGAAGGACCTCAGAGAAGTTGCCTATATCCTGGGGATAAGGATATTGAGAAACAAAATTAAAAGACTAATAGGACTTAGTCAAAATGCCTACTTGGACAAGGTGCTGAAACGTTTCGGCATGGAGAACTCCAAGAAAGGTGACTTACCTATCCAAGGAAAATACCAAACTGAGTAAGACTCAGAGTCCGAGTACAGAGGTTGAGATAGCAGAAATGAGTCATATACCATATGCTTCCACAGTTGGTTCGATCATGTATGTTATGACTTGTACTCGCCCTGATGTGGCCTTTTCTTTGAGCATGGTCAGCAAATATCAAGGAAACCCTGGTAAAGTTCATTGGACAGCAGTTAAGAACATTCTCAAGTACCTGTGGAGGACTAAGGATTGGGTCCTTACCCTCGGTCGGAGCGATGACTTGAGAGTAACAGGTTACAACGATGCGAGATTTCAAACCGACAAAGATAATTTTCGCTCTTAGTCGGGCTGGGTGTTTACCCTGAATGGAGGAGCAGTGACATGGAAAAGTTCCAAGAAGAAGATTGTATCTGATTCAACCTGTGAATTAGAGTACATATCAGCAAGCGAAGCAGCGAAGGAGGCGATATGGTTGTAAAACTTCATCGGAGACCTTGGAGTTATTCCATCCATAAAGGAGCCTGTGGAAATTTTCTGCGATAATGAAGGGGCGGTTGTCTTAACCAAGGAACCAAGAGATCATGGAAGATCTAGACATATTGACAGAAAGTACCACTTCATAAGACATCAAGTAGAAGAAGGGCACCTCGTGGTAAAGAGGATATCATCAGAGGACAACCCAGCAGATCCCCTCACAAAGGGACTGACTAGAGTTAAGCACTTGCAGCATGTGAGGGTCATTAGGCTAAAGGATGATATTAGTTTTAGTGATTAGATAAACCGAAACTTGTAATAGCTAAATTGTAGTTGACATTTGATGATGAATAAAATGAGTTTTATTTATAAGTAAACTTATTGTCTTCTGTCAATTATTTACTATTATTTCACTTTGCATGTTTTGACTTCCAGAATAGATAAGATTTATTTAAACTATTCACAGTCGTTCATACCTTGGAAGTAGGTATGAAAGAAGACTGCCATGAGTTGGATTGAAGGATTATCTAAGGAGTTAGGCATTACAACAGGTTTGCTACACCATTCATGAGTACTTCTGAAATAAGATTTGAGTATTGGATCAACCCGCGCTCACTTGTATCACTTCATGGAATTTATCACGAGTGATTCTGAGACGATAATATCATATATATATATATATATATATATATATATATATATATATATATATATATATATATATATATATATATATATATATATATATATATCTTCAAACCTAGATATATGAGTTGTTAACTATGAGTTAGTCATGCATTGATGGCACGAAACGCATTAGTAACTTGATGTTATAAATCGTGTTGTCGTGCATGATTTAATGAGTAGTTAGTGCAAGCATATAATGTCAAAGTTTATCTGTTCCTTTTATCCTAAGAGGATTAAAAGCAATATCTTGGGTCCCTCGATGATTCTGTTTTGACTTATGTGTTGGGCTCAGTCAGAACTAAATTGATGTGTTTAGTTATTTTCTATGTCGGACAAATCGAAAATCGGGAAACATATTGTTGGACAATAAGTATGACTTTGTTCCATATATTTGTCTAGCTGATATCTTAAGAATAGAGGAGTATATGATCCTTTATCTAAAGGATGCATCATTGACTGGGTCGGAGTTGACAGCGGCTTTTGGAAGCTTACGATTTCTAATTCGGATCCTAAACTCACATAGGCAGCTATAGTTATTAGACTTATCCAAGTGGGAGACTGTTGGATTTGGTGTCTAAACCCATAACTATAACTTGTATGTATTTGACCTGATAGTAGCATGGTCCTTTTGGGTTGCCTTCACCAGTGCAATTTGATAGGATGGTTTTATGAGAATAAGGTTATTTACGATTTATTAATATATTATAAGTATTATATAGTAATATGGTTATCTATTTAGTATTGTCCAATAATTAATTTGGAATTAATTTTGTGGTCAAAAGAGACTAATTAAATATGGAGGGATTGATTATGTAAATCAATGATACTTATAGTATGGGCTAAGTGATCCATGATTATGTAAGTGGACTAAACTAATAATATAACCCATGGATAGTCCATCGAGGTTAAACCCATTGATCATAGGAATGTGGAAAGTCATGGATCATTAGGGTTTGCAAAGTTTAACCCTAGCACTTGCCACAACTATAAATAGCCCCCTCCATGCACCAAAATCGGTTGCACCTTCAAAAGAGTCAAGTAACTTATTCTCTTAGAATAGTCAAGTAACTTATTCTCTTATGTGATCTTTGGGATTAGACTCTGATATTTATTTTAATTGAAAGGTTTTCAATATATGGAACAAAGTTATTAAAGGTTTTCTTATATTCAAAATGAAATTTTCGGCCTTAAATTTTGGGATGTTACACTTTAGTGACAATTAGACCACCCGGGTCTCGAGGCCTACATCACAAAGTAGGACCGCCTCAACCCAACCACAACATGTCGACATATGCAAACAAAAAACAATAACTAGCAACACATGTAATCATAATAGATATTCCATACTAACAGATCACAACAACATAACAACATCCTACATGCAAGGATACATACCATAGTATAAAGTTTAATGAGAAAACACACCTTTCATTGCTTGCAGACCATAACCCAACTATTACGAAGCAAATATGTTTGCTATAAGCCACCTATACAATAATCAGAGGAAAAACCTTTGCCTATAGCCTAAAACCCTCTAGTTGATGAAAAAGTCAACTTTATCAAATAGTTAACGATCCAAAGATAACCCAGTTTGTCCCCATGTCGTTGCAACTCCATGACAAAACAATCGCGAGAAACCCCCTTCACCACAACATGGTAAGCATGATTCCACGTCGTGGGAATTGCTCATGTAGAACTTAATGGATTAAGCCCTTAATCCATTAATTCATACTCTCATCTCTTCCCGCATGCAATTTCACATTTTTCCTAAAGTAACTATGATTTGGGAATTTGTAAAAGCATTTAGTTACTTTGTACTTCATTATACTTATAATGGAAGGTTTATGTCCTATCCTACCCATTCGGCCAACGACCCTCCACTAGTCAAGAGTGCGGTGGGTAAGAGTGGATACCCATTCAATCATCATTTTATAGGCAATTTCCTTAAACACCCCTTAAAGACCAGCTTCGTGAATGAGGCCTACTAACGGTAAGACTGACTGTTTACTCATACATATATATAACATTAGACTTTTAATGTTGTATATAGTATAGGGTGTATTGTACACCTTTAAAATACTAGGTGGTTCAACTTAGTAAATTATACTTTTAATTTAATTAAATGTAAACCAAAACTTTATGGGTTAATTAAATCTCTTTTAATTATACACTTTAATTAATTAATAAAACCATAAGGGTGTGATTTGAACTTTTCAAATTACTAGGGTTTTAGAATTTAACATTTCAAAATTAAACTTTTAATCAACTTTTAAACTCAAAAACTTGAGGGCAAGTTTTGAAATATTTCAAAACATTAGGGTTTAACTATTTAAATTTCAAAAACAAAACTTTTAAGTTCAAATTTAAACTATAAAACCTAAAGGGGGAAAATTGAAACTTTTCAAACTTACTAGGTCAAATATTTATCTAATAATAATCCTATATTATCCATATTTAACCAAATCCATCAATTTTGATAAGGATAAACATTCCAAACATAAAAAATCGATTTTAAGCAATAAAAACGAGTTTTGGTAATTATCCCTATCAAAATCTAGCTAGAAATTCGAAAATCACGTCAACAGAACAGCTAACTCGTCGAGTCCTCTTTGGAACTCGTTGAGTTCATGCAACTCGTCGAATTCTTAGAGCAACTCGGCGAGTTCATCAGGCAGTGAGCAAAAATTTTCGATTTTCAGGTCTTTGGCAGTTCAATTATGCATCAATTCAATAGAAAAACGACCTAGGCTCTGATACCACTGATGGGTTTTGAGCAATACATCAATCCTATGGTGTACATGCAAACCCTAATAGCTTTTGGATCTAGTTTGTCTAATGAACATGCAATTGAATATCCAAAGATATAAACAAATAGATCTATCATATAAGAACTGAAATAAAGGTTTAGTAATTACCTTTAATTGTTATATTGTAATAACAATCAATTCCTTGCTTTGATTGGCTTCAGAAAGCTTAGTGCCTTAAGTGATGCACCTCTAATGGAGTCACAAACACCACTAAGCAACAAGATGAAGAAGAGAAGAGAGGAGGCTGCCAAAATCATCCATAAACCCTAATCCAAGAGTTCACCACATTTTTGGTGCTCAAGGGCTCCTTATATACTTAGACAATTAGGGTTATGTATCAAGGAAACCCTAATTTGACTGCTTAAGCCCTAAGCAGCCCATGGACTTCTTATTTAGAAGCCTTGGACGACTTCTAATGGGTTTCCCCCATAGAATTCGTCCATTCCACCTTTTATGGAGTCCATAAGCCCTTCTATGTAATTATCTTATAACAACACAATAAGTCCCTTAAGTTTAATTAATCTCTTTTAGCCACAAAATTAATTTTTCATTAATTCTTGACTAATATTAATTAAACATTATGATTTCTCCTTTAATATATTATTCTCAAAATATATTAATAAATCATAATTAAACCTTTCTCTCCTTAATTCATCCTACATATTGCTATGGTGAAGGCAACCCAAAAGGACCATGCTGATAATCGGGTCAAGTACATACCAAAATAGTTATGGACTTAGACACTAATCCAACATCTTCATGCAAGGCCACTAGTAGCTAAGCCTCAAGTCTCGATACATTTTGTGGCTTCGGAGTTAATCTAGAACTTAGACTTATATGTCTTCTAAAACAATGTCTAACGGACCCTACCAAAAACGAGAACCTAAACTCGTCCACACTGGGTCAATAACCCCTGAATGTCGGTGATAAAGCTAGCAATCTAACCCTTGATCTTCTCTTTCTTCCAATTCTCCATCTTGATTCCCTCGGCCTGAGCCTCCCTGATCAAATAAAAAAGTGTTGAAATGATGTCATCCTAAAAATAAGTCTCGAATAGGAGCACTAACTACCTTGTGGCTTAAGGCATCGACAACCACATTGGCCTTCCCTATGTAGTAAAGGATCTTACAATCGTAATCATTGACCACCTTAAGCCACCTACATTGCCTTATATTCAGATTCGACTAGTCTATAAGATATCTCAAACTCTTATGCTTAATGTATATAGAAGAACATACCCCATAAAGGTAGCGTCGTCAAATCTTGAGGCTAAACACCACTGCCCCCAGCTCTAAATCATGCATGAGATACCTAGCCTCATGAGGCTTCAATTGTCTGGAATCATAAATAATAACCCCACCTCGTTGCATAAGCACCACCCCCACACCAATGATCAAAGCATCACAATATACCACAAAATCCTAAACGCCCTCGGGAAGGGTCAATATTGGGGCCTCACATAACTTCTGTCTCAGAGTCTTAAACGCTGCGTGCTACTCAGACCCCTAATGAAAATCAACACTCTTCTTCGTCAATCGAGTAAGAGGAACAACAATCTTGGAGAAATCATTAATAAATCTCTTGTAGTAATGTGCCAATCCAAGAAAGCTTCGGATCTCGGATGGAGAGTTCGAGACCACATATTGCATCACTGCCTCGATTTTGGTTGAATAACCCAAAATCTCATTTTGATTGACGAGATATCCTAAGAATTAAACCTCTCGAACCCAAAAATCACACTTGGAGAACTTGACATACAACCTCTCCTTCCTCAACACTCCTAGTAACTCCTTCAGGTGCTCCTCATGCTGCTCCCTAGTCTTAGAGTAGACCAAAATCTTATAAATAAACACAATAACTGACCGATCGAGCATCAACCTACATACTCGATACATTAAATCCATAAATATTGTAGGTGCATTGGTGAGCCCAAATGACATCACCATGAAGTCATAATGACCATAACAATTTTGAGTGGTGAGTTGGTTTTCCCATCGCGGATGGTAGTGTCGATTGAATTTAATTTCCTAACTTTTCGTTTAAATGATCATCAAACTTATTTTTTTGGCTTTATACGGGCATAATGTGAGTTTTTTGTGTGTCTAAGTGGTTATTATCACATGGTGTACTGGATATTAAAGGTTAAAAGGGACTAAAAGTGCAGAGCGTAACCCACCTCATTCTCATATACAACCAGAAAATAACTTTAGGGACTGAGTCGACCAACCGTAGAAACTTTGTAGGGAATTTGTGTCATTTTCACTTTAAAAAATCATTTTCTTTAAGAATTGTTATTGGCTTTGAATGTTAATTGTAGTTTTGTTCTTTTGCTTGCTCTTTGTAGTGTTTAATGTTTTATTTAATAAAATTATATATATATATATATATATATATATATATATATATATATATATATATATATATATATATATATATATATATGTTTAAAATAGTAATGCTCAATTTGAAAGATAAAAAAAATTGAAAACATTATTTGGGTTCTTAGTGATGGAATATATTAGTTTTTAGGGACGGAATAGACGAGTTTACATATGTCGTGGATAAAAAGTGAAATAAACAAAAGTTAAAAACTGATGTGATCAATGAAATGGAAAAGAGGGAGTGATGGATTATTTATAGAAGGCTTTTTTTTCATTGTTTTCATATAACACTTAAATATTTAAATCACTAGTACTTTGCAAGCAAAATAATATCCATGGAGAATTGTAACCAATAAAAAATCCTTATTTATTTGTCATCTTAGTTCAGAACCCCATAAACAAAAATCAATCTTCCAACTAAATTCATCAGGGTTTATTTGTCTTACAGACTTGGTTTATTTACATTTTGTTCAAAAAATTTACACTGAACAACGGAAAACTCTCTCTGTAACTATTCCTAACCGACGTTTCTTCAAGATGGCAAGCATTAAATTAGAAGTACATCTTCGTTAACTTGAATGAGGAATTATGATCAAAGCCAAATCTATAGGGAAATTTCTAAAGTATCTTTTGCATGATATACTCAAAGTGGTCGAAAAACATTCCCTAGGGACGTTACTTTAAACCTCCAAAAAAAGCTTCAACATCCATTGAGCTAAAAAGTTTGACTTTCTAACTAAACATATACCACAATATGACAACACTGTTTGCTTTAGTCAATAAAGCCACCACCCAATAAACACTTTGAACGCCATAAATGAGGGACACCCCAAAAACGTGTATCTACAGTAAAAAAGAGATCTAAGGCATTTTTTTTTTCAAAAAGATATATATTCAACGAAATCATGCTATAATAATCTGTTTGTTTTATTTATGTTGATAGTCACAATATTATACGGAGTCAGAATATCTATGATGAAAGGGTATATATTGCAAATCGATTATAATTTTGTTGAGATATGGGGTTCATTGTACTTATGACTGAAATAGCTATCAGATGGCCTCATCAATACTATAACATAAGATGGTTAAATGACAATGAAGGATGGGGGCGTTGAGGAGGACAAAGTGGGCATCTGCACACGATTTAATTTTTTTATTATATATTTTTATTTAAAAATAAAACTTATATTAACAATAAGGGTTTTTTTTTCTGGCTCGTTCTGGTTCTTTGAAAATATTTAATTTCTTGGGACAAGCCCTATGTCAACAAACAAAAAGTCATTGGTCCTGTTTGAGCATTCGGTTCTGATGATGGACAAATATGTAGAGCTACGAGTAAGATTAGAATCGTGTGTTAGCATTTCTCATGATGAACAAATTTAAAGTTGATTTTAAATCATGCATGTGGAATCTTGTAGATTTTCGGTTTAATACTATAGTATTAGGGCAAGTATGCGAGAATGAACTATTGATTATTAGTAAAGAAATAAATAAAAATTGAATTCAAATGTACTCTAATAAATGAATTTTTTTTACCACATGTCACATTCTTATTGATTTTGTCACATGTCATTTTGTGGTTATTTTCAATTAAATTTTTTTCATATGGCATTTTGTGGTTATTTTCAATTAAATTTTTTTCATATTGCAAGAAAGTAATAATAAATGTATATCAATTTCAATAATTGACTTTCCTTGTAATTTTAATATTTCTAAATTAAAATTTCTTTATTTCTTTGTTTATTTATCTAAATTATTTATTTAAATTTAAAAGAAAAAGAGCACTTTAATTTTAATAATTTAATATTTTTCTAATTTTTCTTATAAATTAAAACTTTTTTAAATGTTTAGAATTTTTATATTTAATTTTCTTTTTATAAACCCATGTAATACATGAGTCTTACACCTAATTTAATAATAAGATATTAATTATTTTCTATTAAGGAACTTGGAATGAAAAATGTTACGTTATTTATTTATTTATTTATTTTTTAAAGAATAGGGCATTAATTTCATATGAATAGTTGCAATAAACAAAAAGTAAGGAGCCGAAAAGAAAAAATGCAATGAATTAGGCCCATTGGGTTAGATTTGTTGGGACAAGATATAGCCAAAATTTAGGCTCAATTGTTTTGCTCGTAAAACAGGTTATACGAATACAAATAATACGGTATGTGACCATATATTATATAGCTTAATTTAAAAGAAATAAATTAAATATAATGATTAAAATATTTGAAAACTTTGAATTTATAAGAAAATAAAAAAATAATGATTTATTATAATGAAAATATTTTTTATCTTTTAAATTTAAACAAATAATTTAAATAAAGAAAAAAAACTAATAAACTTTAATTTTGAGAATTTTAAAATTAAAAACATAAGTTTATTAATGAAATTAATATCCATTTATTACTACATTTATTGTAATTATTACATTAAAATATAATTTGAAATTTAATAAAATAGAAAAACTTATAAAATGACATGTTGAAAAAAAATTAATTTAAAATAACCATAATATGATATTTGACAAATTAAATGAGAGTGTGACAAGTGGCAAAATAAAATCTTCATTAATTAAAGAGGATATGCTTTGAATAAAATGACATACATCACAACAATAGAGTTTGTATCTTAAGGGTAGTGATTGAAAAAATATTTACAAGGTAGTTGTAGTTTAAAAAATTATTACCAAAAGATGGTCAAAATGATTTCAAAATATTTTTTTTTAATAAAAAAGCAAATAGAAATCTAATCACCCACCAATCTTGAGCAATTTGTTTTCTCCTCCGGAAAAGACACCGATGACCTAACCCCTTTTCCGGTAAGTTTCAGTTCTCCACCCATAGTCACTGAATCTCCACCGTGACTCCATTTATATTATTATATATGATTAGTTAACCGTATCCTCACATCTTCGGCACTCTACATTTGTATGCCACTGTAGAAAGCTTTAAGCTTTTACACACCATATATACACTATTAAAACCCTATCTTAATCGTGCTTTCCCCATGCAGAAAGCTTTAAGCTTTTACACACCATCAATTACTCAAGATTTTCAACATATGGATTATTTCAACTTCCTCGAGTTCTGGAGGAATGTTGATGGTGGAGATCCAACCGTTGTAAGAGACTTTGATTCATCTATCAACGAAAGAATAGTTTTTCTTCGATTTGATGATTAATAATCTAGGAGATGAGAACGATATGATTTTGGTCCAACTCCTTCTATGCAATGTTAGAGATCCTCCATTGCTGATGAAAAGTTCACCACACTGACACACAGGCTCTAGTGTCGAAGAATCCCTATCATAAAGTCGACTAAACCAAATATGTGGTAGCTGATTTGTTTATCATCTCAACCATGCATGATGTCGTCACTGCATTAGAGTTATCCCTCACAAACTTTGATCGGGAAACACTAGTGTATCGAAGCAAATACACCATATGGAGAAAGTAGTATAATTGATAACATTAAAATGAATACTTACATTCAATATCTAATCCATTTGATATATGCTTCTAGTTCTCTTCTTGAGCTTCACCAAGTAAAAGCAAAAAACAAAACATTTACTACATTCAGCCTTAGAAAAAAGTTTTGCTGTAAGACATAATTTTTTTCAGTCACACAAGAGAAAAGAAGATGCATAAAGGAAAATATTTCAGGGTATCATACAAAGAACATAAACGTTGCCGGTTATGTAGGCTCACAGAGATGATCGGTGGAAAGAAGATATTACCGGCGAATGACGAGAAACTATGAGAAAGCACAATATGTGTGAGATTCGGTTTGCGAGATCCGGTGAGTGACTATGAACACATGAGGGAAGGAGGGGTAAATATATATTTTTTTATTTATCTTTTAATGAAACTACAATTACTAGGTAAATATGTTTTAAAATACCATTAATTGTTAATTTATTTTTCCGCTACAAGCTTTGTGTAAAAAACTCCACAACAATAAATATATAATCTATTAACAATCTACACAAATGAATGAAAATAGTAAATCGTGTGTTACATGCCTTTACATATCTAAACATGTATAGTTTAAGCTCTCGTTTGGCTTCTTCAGGCGTTGCTTTTTAGCATCAGTACTTTTGCGTTAGGGGAGGGTTGGTTACTTTCCTTAGCATCGAGCTGATTCTCCTTATTATATTCCCGAATGATTTCAACAATTTGAAAGATGATTTATGTTTTACGAATTGCGGCTTGAGTTTTGTTGTTGATCGGATCTGATTATAGCTTTGGAATTTGGTAATTGTTAACACGCTGTCACGCGCGTATTAAGCAAATAAATTATCATTGCTGGTTGCACTAAAAATATAGCACAGGGAAGCAAGGTTAAATCCTCAGGGACATAACCTAATGGTCAATGTCTTTTTGCATCATGCACAATCTAGTCAAGAAACATAAAATATAAAATGGGGATTTGGATTAAACTAAAAACTAAAATTGCAGTGATATTGAATTAAACGAAAATCAATATAAAAATGATTTCAGTTCTGTTGCAACTTTCATAATCATGTAACTGATCCATATCTGATTATTTGAGATGCATTCTGTCTAAGCTGGTACTGAAAAAAAAAACTAAAAAGCTCTAGTAATTTCTCTTTTACCTGAACTAGTTAATCAAAACAAACTATTCAATTAACCCAAACCCGTTACTATCTAATTAAACAAGCTCTTAATTAAGATTAAAAAAAAAGTTGCATTAAGTTTTTTGTAAAATTCCCAGCAATACCCAATACTTATCACAAGCTTGGAAGCATAAAGATATGATTTTTACACTTTATAATAAAGTCAAATCCCAAACACGGAACCGATTTATTACTTGTTACTTTGTACCAGTTGACAAGAACAATTACGTATTCTATAACTGATTAACTGGAATGATAAAACTCTAGCTAGGTGATCAGACTAACAAGAATCAAAATCAAACATTCATTAAGAACAAAACTGAAAAATATAGATAGAAACACATATCCAAAACCATATCTAATGATCAATCACATGAAAAGTACTTGTCTTTGCAGAACTGAAAACTAAGGTTTTATCCAGACATGGCTAAAATCTGAGAAAAACAATTGAAAAGAGACATCAAACAACTAATCTTACTAATCTACTTGAAGGAGATGATCCACAAGCTTCAGATCTTCAAAATCGTCGAAATTGGAGAAGAAAAGCCTCCAAAATCGTATTTTCGTCGTCTGGTACCTCTGAAATCGCCAAGTTAGGTTATTGGAAGGTTATGAGGGTCTATTTATACGTCCAGCAACAAAAACGACGTGCATACGATCGCATATAGACAACCTGCGATCACATGTATTACCGAAAACGCGTCACGGTCCTTTTAAATGAAGTACAATACCATTTTGAGAAATTTTGGCCAACCTGCGATCGCATGTTTTGAATTTTCACTCCCGGATGAATTTTTGGCACAAAAAAACCTCGAAGACAAGCTGCGACCAAAGATGTGATTGCATAAAGGCTCCATGCGATCGCATGGACCAGAATTGGGATCGCGTGTTTTACCTAAGACGTCCGAAATTTTGTCTACTTTTCAGATCATTTTCAATCGCGTTAATCGGAGTTACGGTTCATGAGATATGGTCAAAATACTGACAGGGGGTCAAAGCTGCCAGCAACATCCTTTAACTTTAGATTGCAGATTCTATCTTCGTGTGATCAATTCGATGAATGTTTCTTGACCAAAGCATATTTCAAACATTCCTCATAATCCTTCATAAGTCCCAAGCTCCATTTTAAGCT
Organism: Lactuca serriola; assembly: GCF_051521515.1. NCBI lineage: Eukaryota > Viridiplantae > Streptophyta > Magnoliopsida > Asterales > Asteraceae > Lactuca > Lactuca serriola. Next base: position 76,564,353 of record NC_136414.1, read on the forward strand.
CCAAACATGCAACCGCTCCCAAAACACTACTCCACTTGAACTATCTGAAATTGATATAAAAATGTGAGCAGTACGGGAATTCTAACGAAATACATGAGCTGAACATTATTTAAATAAATGACATGCAAATGTACAAAATATGATGCTAAAATGATAATAAAAACTACCCTATAAGATGCAAAAAATGGCATCTAACAGTAATCAATGAGATTATTATGATTAGGAGTGGAGAATAGGTAATTGGAAGAAGGTTGTTATGGGTATCAGATGAAATGGGGAAGTTAGGCAAGGTCTGAATGATATGTTCAAGAATCCTAACACAAAATCATTGGAAATTTTATCATCTACATATTAAATTATGAATGTTCTTCTAAGTTTGTAATCTCGTGAGTTATGGTTCTTGTATGGCAAGCTAGGAACAATGTAAGATCTGTATATTTCCTGGAAGATAACGAATTTGAAAAACATTTTGGTTTTGTTCATTTTTATGATAAGATTGCACTAGAAAAAAAAGTTGTGTACATTATGGGTTGGTAATCATCATATTTTGCCTTTGTTTCTACGTTTTATCGTGAAAAAGGAGCATGCTCGCGTGTAGGGACGAGATGCCAATCGGATACTGAGAGCTCTTTTGTGCATGATTTGAGTGGTGATGGTAAAAAAAAACTATGTATTTTAATGTGTTATGAGGTAAGGAGTGACAATGAAACACCCATTGTATGAGCTATTTAGAATATTCTTTTTAAAATAGAGAGTTCATGTTATTTTTCAAAACAACCTCATTTTAAGAAAAACATTTGCAGAATATCTATCAAAATACATTGTTCACGTAAACAGTCGTACAATCATATAAAATTGAAATAAAGCATCTTTTAAATATTCAAGTGTTATATCCATCTTTGGTCCTCAACTAAGTCTTATAATATGAATACATGACAAAGAACATAGGTTAGACTTGAAATGTCTAGTAAGAATTACTGATGTCAAACCTTAAAGAATATCAAACTTATCGATAATGAATCAATAATATCAAAATAATTCCACTCATATGTTTTTACTTCTAAACCTAAAGTCAATCTCAAAGTCAACACATTCTCTCACATCTTTGTCCCTTATGTTTAAGGAACTCCCAAGATAAATGTACCAAGGACCAAATGGTTATGGATCATATATTAAAAAAAAAAAAGAAATAAACCATTTTCTATACAGAGGCTTCAACAAATCTCAACATACCATGTACAAGTAAACCATAAAATTATTAAATGGGTTGTGTGTCACACCCCCAAACCGGAACGGTGGAAATGTTCGGGGGCAGAGGACGTCATATGTAGTATCATAACACATGCATCATAGTAATCAAAGTAACAAACAACCATTGCATTAAGATGAAAGTGTTTACAAAGTATGTGACTCACAAAAGATAGATTCCAAAAGTAAATAACAAAACAAGACATGAAGCTACTATACTTCATCTTCTGAATCCCAGAGCGCGTACCCGTCTACTAGTCTCCTGAGAATACAAGTTATTTTGAAAGAGTAGATCAACATTTAAGCTGATGAATTCATAATTATTTAGGTGTTGAAAGTAAGCTGTAAGTTCCTTTTAGAAAAGTTCGTCTGTTCCTCCAGAATATCCTATATTTTCTGATATGACGAATGAAAGTGAAAATGACTCTACAATTCCTTCTATGAGTACTAAATGGATACAAGTTATATACATTTTAGAGTAAACAGAAAATCGATTGTGTGAATCTACCCTAAGCCCATAATTAAACAAGGAACAGGGAATGAGGCAGAATTCACACATCCCATGGTTTGTTAGATCTTCACTATATATAACCCTGGTGTATTCATTTGGTACTTACAGAGTTAACTGTAATAGTTCTTTATATTTGATGAAAACATTCTTTACGAAAATCATATATTTCCTTTAGTAAAAATGGTAACTATAATATTTCCTTCTATAATCACTTAGTTCATACAAGCTATATATAATCTAATATCGAACGGACAGTTAAATGGGTGAATCTGCCCTAAGCCCACAACCAAACAAGGAACAGGAAGTAACGCGAAAAGCACACATCCAACTGCCTATTAGATATTAATAATATATAACCCTGATGTATAAACTAAGGTATTATAGAATTAACCACTAAAGGTCCTCTAATTATACTGGTTTAATAAAATGAATTAAACCCTTTTACTGATAAGTTTGTAGTTTAGCCTACTAAATGTTCTATCTGAAACGTATGTTTTGGTACTAGAAAACGGTATATTGAATTTTTATACTATGACCTGACCCATACCTGGTACTCCTTATGATTACTTGGTGTATACGAAATATATATATAATTAAGATCAAATAGATAGTAGACTGGGTGAATCTGCTCTAAGCCCACAACCAAACAAGGAATAGGAAATGAAGCAGAAAGCATACATTATACTGTCTACCGGACCCAATTAACATATATCTCTGATGTATCTATCAGGGAATCGTAAAGTTAGCATTATAGGCCCCCTTCTAATTGGATGTACTAAGACTCGACTGTTCTGTTTTTATTTTGTAATGATGTAAGTTTCCCAAGTTTAAGACTATCTTTACTAAAAATAGTGAGAAGATCACTAAATGAATGTAATGGGAAAATGAAAGTATTCAGTAATATTGTATAAAGTAATTACTGAAGCACTTACTACCTTAAAACCAGTTTGTTAATTAAGCTTAAAATGTGATGAGGCTATAACCATACTAATCGACAACTGTTTAACACGGCGACCTGCTAGCGTCGAAACTGATGTGACATTTATCACCCCTTGGCCTGCCGGCCAAACTGTAGCAAACAGTCGGGATGCGGGCTTGTCATTCCCGTATAGATCTATACACATAATCTCCATTCTCCCTCTAGGAGACTCTGGTTACAAAACATGGCATAACAAATATATTGGTATGTCGTGAAGTAGTGGTTTCACATTATTGTTATCTTGTTCTTGTTATTATATGTTCCTTCTGTTCTTGTTATCATATGTTCCTTTCTGTTCTTGTTATTGTATGTTCAGAACCCCTAAACTGTACATATTATAGTTTACTCGTATATTTGTTTTGAATTTTCTCTGATTTGTAGAAAATGCTCGATTATCTACTGAGTTATGATTGTACTTTAAAACAGAGTTTTATAAACAACTATGTAACATAACTTAAAAAGAGTTTTTGAAATGATTTGATCACTTATAAAAGCATAAGAAATCCTTTAAAATGATATTTATCGCAGTAACATTTACACAATTATCATTGTGTTCAACTTGTATTCCCCCCTTAAAAGCATTTAAAATATTTAAAAGATTGATTACAGGGGTATGAACTCACCTTATGTGGGTGATTCAATTTGAAGATTCACATAAGGATGAGAAGTTCCACGAATGAATTCCCGAGACACAAACGAGTCCTAAATGACATATAATGGCATATATAGGCATGTAATTAGTGTATAAAACAACTAACATGCAAGGAAACAACCTTCGCGACTAGGAACCTGTCACGCCCCCGAACCAGACGGCAGAAACGTCCGAGGGCTCGCGTGACTTAAATTGAAATATCATCACAATGAATATACATGAACAACACACACATCACCAACATTATAGAGTACAACTGTCATTGTTCACATCAAGTACATTGTTTAAACATTACACATCCATACCATAAATTGTTTGAGAATTTCAAAACATAACATCCTAACACACTTGGTATTGTTCTTCAGCTTATCTGTTACCTAAGAATACTAGTTATTTTCAAAACGTCAATATATATAATGTTGGTGAGTTCATAAGCATGTTTGATATAAAACTTGTTTGTATCGTTTGTAAAACCCAGAAAATCCGATATTTTTTGTACGAAAACTGTTTGCAAAAAAAAAGGATGCGATGATTCCATAAGTGCATGTGCATGTGATTTCGAAACAAGAAAAAGTGATTGTTATTCGAAATTGATTATTGTATTTTAGTTGTTGAGAGTAGGAGTGAGTAATGTTGATCTCCCGGAAAACTCGATGTTTTCCGATATGAATAGTATGATAGTTTTGATATTATTGTATCATCACAACGAATGAATATGCTTTCTCATTATTACTTAGTTGGTATTGGATCTTTATGTGAGTCGTTATAACCATGCATAATAATGACTAGTTCGTCTGTCTTGGCATTCTAGCGAATCCCGGAATTGAATTAAGATTTTGTCACCCTAGACTGGCCGAGTCTAACTGTAGCGAACAGGTCAGGTGTGGGGGAGTCACCCCCGTATAGATCTATACACAAACTCTCGCTCTCTCTCCAGGAGACTCTGGTTATAACTACAGACTACGACCGACACTTAATAGTGTCACCCGTTATTTGCCACTAAATCCAACTAAAACTGAATAACCTTGTTTATCAACCTAATTTTATGTTTACTTGAATAACAGAGATAAGCCTAACAGACGAAGAGAAGAGGGCAATAGAGGCCCCCATGTATGTTATTATTGGCTGTTGAGTATGAGACGGGCACGTTGGCCCATCATGCATATATCTGATTTGGACCTTACTAGCAATGCCAATGGGCCACTGAGGCCAAATAGCATGTAAAAGCCATTGAGGGTCCCTTAGGCATGTAATTGGGTCACAGGAGGCCTAATAAACATGTGTGAATATATCGGGCCCAATAATCATGATATTGGGCCACCAAGGCCCAATAGCACATATAGAAGGTATTTGAGCCCAACTTTTGAATCACTTATGTTTTATCGAGTTTAAGTTCGTATTGCTGGTATTCATGGTATGTTAAATGTTTTTCGCCATAACGAAATATTTTAACTTTTGATTTATAACGAAGTTTTCATTTTATATATATATATATATATATATATATATATATATATATATATATATATATATATATATATATATATGGATGGAAAAGTGAATGTGTGGCTGTTATGTACCTCAGCTTAGTTATAGAACCTTTTAAACGACGTAGTTTTAAACAAAACAAATCCAATTTTATTTTTTCCTTGTTTTGTTTTAATAGAATACCATTGAATTATGGAATGAAAAGGATCAATTATATATATATATATATATATATATATATATATATATATATATATATATATATATATAGAGAGAGAGAGAGAGAGAGTTAGGTTCATGTATAAACCTTATCTATTGTGTGAACGTATGAACAAATCTTGTCCATTAATTTCAAATATCCAGATAAGGGCAAGATGGGAATTTGACTTTTTACATCAATTAATGATATTTAATATCCTAAAATAAGAACCCTATAATTAAGGAAAAACCATATATAATTAATATATAATCCCTCTGCTTTAGATTTTCCATATTAGATTTTGATCGGCATATGATCTCCATCGATTCAACTTTTGATTTCATAATCCACCTTCTTGTAGGTTACATCAATTCCCTTTTCACTTAATTTCAATTATATAATATTTTCTGTTAATTCTTTTTTTATTGTTTATCTCCCAATATCAGTTAGTAGTGTAATTTGTTGTAATTAATTTATATATTGTAGTTGATTTATGGAATGATGCGATTAGAGAGAAAAATTACTTGACTAAAGTGAGTAATCGTTGTTTATGGTTACAATAAAATACAATCATGATTTTAGTTTGATTAGGGTTTATGATATCGCAGCCCACCTCCGGCAACCAGTTTCAACAAGATTTCAGGTAATTTATATCTAATATCGCAGCCCACCTCTGACGATCCCCTGCCTCCATTACGATCGTCCAACCTCTATCTCGTCTCCAACGATTACTTATTCAATCTGTCCATATGATTTTATCTTTCAATTTAAGTTGAGGTGGCTTTATCGAGGCACCTAGTATGGATTCAGATTCACATACTGTCATCAAACATCAGAATATTTTGAATTCGTTTATGGAAGCTCACCTAGAGCTTAGGGAGATGAAGACAAAGAATAAGCCATCCACAACTAGCTTGTTGATTCCAGGTATTACACTACCCTTAAAATCAATCATCATCATCCCAATCTTTTAATTTTTTTCTTATAACTATGAACTGGATGCTAACTTTGGTTAAAAATATTGTTATTATACTTTGTGTTGCTTCAAATTTCCTGGTTAATAAAGTAGACAAATTATTGATTTCCACTTCAATTTCTTTCCCCTCTACTAATGCTCACATAATCACAGATACTTATAAGATGAATCATGAAACCCAAAATTATTATGCACAAGATTAAACGATTATCTGTAGAGTAACCTATGACTTTTGGTCAAAATAAAGTGTCTTTTTTGTGGGTTCATGTAGTATCAATTCATAAATTTCTTAATGTTAAACAAGGTTTGATGCTAATTCATTCTTCATTCTTTTATTTTTATTTTCATGTGTTCTTTTAGCATCATCATAAATGTAGATTTGTTTTACTAATATAAACATGTTCAATTCTGGTAGAATTGTTTGCAATTTTCACTTATTCTTATTCTTACTTATGCATTCTTACTCTTTATCATCAAGGGCAAGAAGACAGTAGAGATAATTACTACATCAAGGGGAGCATGTTGATCAAGGACATGAGTTTTCAAGCAAGGTCATTAGAAAATCATCTTACCATGTTCCTTTTACAAAACAAAGGAATAGATCCACACCTTCTGGTTTCTTATCCACCTTATGGGAAGCAACAAAGACCTATAACATCTTCATTATTGTTGTAGTCAACTCTTATATTGTACAAAAATCCATAAGATTTATGCAATTATACCTCATTTTCATTCTCATAAGAATGTTACATTTGCAATTGTAAACTATCTACATTCTTATGAGAATCTTATATTTCTATATTTTGAATTTTATGTTTTTATTTTATTTTTATCTTATTCTTCAAGAATATTCTTTTATTATTGTCTTATTCTTCAAGAATATTCCTTTATTATTTCAATAATGTTGGTTATGCACTTGAAATTAATGTTTTATTCTTCAAGAATTTTAAACTCTTCTTCAAGAATGTTAAAATATTAATCAAGAACGTTAGTTATGGTCATCTACTTAATGTCTTATTCTACAACAATGCTTGACGAAAAATTCATTCTTCATCATATTATCATTATCCATTAGAATCAGTAAAAGATAGTAAATGTTAATCATAAGAATAACAAAAAATAAGTCACAACAGTTAATTCTTAATTGTTTCCATGATCACAAAAAAAAAATCAACTTTGCAGGTAGTAAAAAAGAAATTATAATTCTTAAGGAGTGAAATAGGTTTCCTTTTTGTGACCACTCAGGAAAAAAAATATCGCATTATGTAAACTAAAAGTGAAATTATAATTGAAATTCAAATTGAAAATGATATTGAAATTAACGTACCCATGAAAATCTCATATTCCATATATATTTTTAACCATTCTTACGATTTTGCCCATACAATTATATGAATGCAATTATATAGTAAATGCTAGGATATGTTAAGAATATGTACCATCATATCTCAACCATTCATTCTTTTAATCTAATGAACAAAAAGTTGTTATACACTCACACAATATTTGTAGTTCACATTTGATCATAACTCTCTCTCTCTCTCTCTCTCTCTCTCTCTCTCTATATATATATATATATATATATATATATATATATATATATATATATATATATATATATATATAACCATGCGTTATAAACTTGATATTTTTAACCCTAAAAGTTATAATCGTTTATTTGGCCCAAAAACATTTAGATTAATCATGGTGACACATTTTTCTATAAAAATGACAGTTTTAGTCCGTTTTTAAGAAAATATACAATTTTGGTCCTTAAAGCATTTTTATTGACATTTTCCAACCAAACATTATTTGAAAAGTAATTTCAGTCCAAGACTATTTCATTTGTCATTTCTAGCCTTAATTTGCAAAAAGTTACATTTTTGGCCCAATTTCCGTAAGTTTTACAATTTTCCCCTAAAATCAAAAACTTTGCATTTTTAGTCCAATTTAGTAATCAATTCATTTTCAACCCCTGAAAAAGTTTATTTATGTTTTAGACTGATACTTTGTTAAGTTTTCCATTTCAACCCCTCAAGATTTCCTTTTTTTGCAAACTTGGGCCCAAAAACTCGTGAGGCCCAATTTAAAGCCCAATATGCCAAATTTTATGTTTTTGATCCCTTGAAAAGTATGGTTTTCATAAAAATCAGGTTTTATACTAATAAACAACTTATAACCCCCATAAAACCGAAAATTTACAATTGCACCCAATCTTTGTTATTTTTGTAAAAATGACCCTTGTAAGGTTCGTTGGTTTTGTTTTTCATCTTTTTAACTTAAGAACCCTTAGATCTATGGTGTATGTTTGTTTATTAAGTTTTTGTTCAGGATTCTTTCACCCTTTTTGTTATAGATCTCGAAATATAACAAATATTTCATATTATCACAACCAAAAACTAAAGAATTCACATATAGCATGCAAACACACATAGATCATCACATAATACTTGTATTCTCCCCCCAAAAACAAGTAAAAACCAAAAACAAGGGAGTATGAACTCACCTTTCTTTGTTGCTCACGGTTTTGAAGAACAATGAAAGAAGATTTTTGGTCCTAGCAAGACTCTTAGAGTTGATTTCGAAGTTAAGAAGCTTCTAAGGAGTAGATCACAAAAATTATGTGAGTTAGGAAGAAGTTTTGATGAAATAAAGAAACTATGTTATGGATCTACACAACAACTTACCAAAGATAATGATTCTTATGGAAGAACCTCCTTGAAATGTTCCAAGATCTTGAGAATTTTGAATGGAGAAGAGGATTTGCTTGAGAGTGATTGGGATGAAACTTTGAAGATGTGTGTGTGTGTGTGTGTGTTTGGTGATTCTCGGCCAAGAGGAAGAAGAGAGGAGAGAAAGAGAGGATGTGATGGTTACCTAGGTGAATGAGATTTGGGATTATATAGTGGTTAAGTTGCATGGAAGTCCAACATGTAATAAGGAGGTGGCTAACCCTCCTTAATTCCCTTAATTTCCTTTTTTTATTTTCTACTTGGGTCGAGAGAGAGAAATGGAAGAGAATGGATTGGGCCTTTTGTGCTTGAGTCCCATATTATGAGGCCAAATTTGATGGTTTTCGGCCCATTGGGCCTTTAAAGTAGTTCACAGCCCAAATCTTGTGTAAAAGAATGGATTTGAGTCTATTAAGGCTAATTGGATTTGTCATGGCCCAACAAGGCCCATTAAAGGTAAACTAGTCCATTTTAGACTTATAAGGCCCAAAAAGGTTAAGTCCCATGAGAGTGGGTCCAATTGGAGCCCATTTAAGAGTTCTAAGCCCAAAATAGTAAAATTGGAAGCTTATTGGTCCATTAGGCCCAATAAGGAAATCCTAGTCCATATTGGCCTTAAACCAAGATTTCTAGGGTTTCCAATCTTTTGTTGACTATTTGTGTGTTTGTATAGAGTGTTTGATGAAATTTTGGTGTCGTTGAATAAACATCATGCATGTTTTCAAGTTTTAGTCATAATTGTCATCATTGTTAATGTTTACAAAAGCATTAGAATTCCTAGTTATGACAGAAACACTTGAAATGAAGTGTTACAATCACATGTGATTGTATGGAAGGGAGTTTATGACCACACTCTTGAGTTTACGACCGTAAACACTTGAAGATGATGCATTTTGGATCTTTATTCATGCTTATAGGGTATTTGATACAAGAGTTTCTAATGGATAACAAGATGATAGAAGAGATACTCACACTTTGGATGACTTTTGGGTGTTTACGGCCCAAGAACAAGTGGGTGTTTTTGGTGTTCTTTGTGAAAAGATGACGAATTGAAGATCTTGAAGGAAAAGTGATGAATATAAGGATGTGATTAATAGGATTCATATGATCAAGATGATTAACTAGCAAAATGGATGGATTACTTACATTTTTGAATAGAAATGATGGATTCCCTTGATGATACTTGAGAGAGTTTGAGTGTTCTTGATTGAAAGAAGTGAGAAATGAAGAACAAATGAAGGAAATCTATACTTAACATGAGATTTCACAGCCAAACAAGAGCTTACGGCCGTAAGCTCTAGTTTACGGCCATAAACTCCATATGATGGAGTTTTTCGGCTTCCATGTTGCACAATGAACTCTAGTAGATACTTCCTAACACCCAATCCTTGAATGTACTAGGCTTTGAACACTCAAATAGACCCTTAACAATGCTAAAAGATAGCAGAAACAAGTCTGACATTTGATTGGATTGATTGGCTTTACCGGATAGAAATTTTTGGATTGTCACATTGTGTGAATAAGCTTTCTGAATTACAAAGGCCATGTAATCCATCACGTCATCTAGAAAATATGCATTTTTTCCTATAAAACATCTTACTTGGCCAAAATTGATTTGAACACATCCAAAATCTTTTTTAATGCTTTCTAATACTTGTTCTAGGTTCAAAACATATCTAAGAAACTCATGACATCCCTAAATAATCATTAACATAATCAACTCAAGGATAAAATGCATCTTATAAACTTCATTTTTAATGTTTTAAAACAAAATAATTATCACCAAAATTTGGATTTAACCCTTGAACATCATCAAGGATGACATGATCATTAGAACATACATCAAATCACTTTAACAAATTATATGAATATTTAGTCAAAATCTAGTTCAAAATCTATTTTTTACCTTGATAAATCCATGTTCACTGCATTAAAAGAACTAGCAATCCACATTGAGTTAATCGACATCAAAACATGTTTTCAATTGATTGTAATTGCTAATTCAATAAAAGGATCCAATTTCTAATGAATCAAATTACGAATTCGTCATATAAGTGTTTGAAATTCCATTTATAATCTCCAAAACCTCATTAAAGTTTACAAAATTAATTTTTGACTTCATTGAAAATTTTAAGATCATGATTTAAATATGAATCTGTAACATCCCAAGTTCAGAAGTGCAAGTTCAAGGTTCAAAGTGTAAATAAGGATGGCCAACTCGGCGAGTCCATGGGTAGATTCGGCGAGTTGAGTCGCGATTCTGGTCGCGTGTTAAGCGACCAACTTGGCGAGTCGGCGGCTGGACTCGGCAAGTTGGTGCCGAAGAGAGAAAAACCCTAATCTTTGGGATTTCATTCTATTTAAAGGACTTAATGTTCTCCCCTCAGTCCCCTTAGCCCCTTTGAAGTCCAGAAAACCCTAGACCCGTTGGTGAGAGCATTGGAGAGCAAATTGGAGATTGAGAAGTGATTGGTGAAGAGATTTTGAAGATTAAGAGGATTGGAGCAAGGGGCTTTGCAGAGATTGGGATTACCCTCCAGTTGGAGCTTTCTTTTGAGGTAATAATTCGTTGCTTGAGCTTTTGTGCATCTAGATCTATCATTTGTGGAAGTTTTGGGAGCATATCTAGTGTTATGTTGGGATTGGAGGTTGGATATGAGGTTGCTACCTCAGATCTGGGATTGAGATGATTCAGAAGTGCATAAAGTCCCTATTCTTGAGTTGTTGGTGAAGCTTTCTTGTCCCAAACCCTAGCCTAGAGTGTGTATGGCTTAGATCTCTTTGGATTCATGTAAAGTTTGCCACTTTACGTGATGGATGGCTTGTAGAGGGGTAGATCTATGGATTGGAGCCCCTGCATGGCTTGGAAAGCCTCTGTATGGATTGAGAATTAGTGGTACTCGGCGATTCACATGGGTGTACTCGGCGAGTTGCATGATGATAGGCAAGAACTCGACGAGTTATAAGAACAACTCGGAGAGCTTGTTGAAGATAGCCTTGGACTCGGCGAGTCTGTTCTTAGACTCGACGAGTCTGGTCGAGGAGTCCTAACCTTTTCTGGTTGAGCTGGGAACCGGTGAGTCAAGAGATGACTCGGTGAGTCGAGTGTGGAAGGACTCAGAGTTGTTGGACTCGGTGAGTCTTGGGGCGACTCAGCGAGTTGAGTCGAGATATGGGAGTTTTCAGAGCATGGGGACTCAACGAGTCAGCGTGTTGACTCGGCGAGTAGAGTCAGTCAGGAAGGTTGACTTTGACTGAGGACTTTGACTTTGACCAAGGGTTGACCAGTTTGACTTCCAGAGGTATTTTGGTAATTATTGGTAATTATTGGTTTGGTTATTTGATAATGATCAGTGGTGGATTTCGTGCTGGTGGTCAGAGCAGTGTGGTCTTAATCCTTCAAGTCGAAAGTTGCAGGTGAGTTATCGTCACTATATTAATAGGGTCTAAGGCACCAAGGCCGGCCCTTTTACCGGATGGAATGCCGAGTAGTTGTTTATTACTTAATTGCGGAGTTATGTTACAATATGAGTATGAGATATACGTGTGACTAGAAGGTATTGCGTGCTATGGATAAGTTATATATGACATGTGATCCGTATGAGTCGAGATGCAATGTGAGTATGAGTTATATGTGTGAACGGAAGGTCTTATGTGCCATGAGAAGTGTTAGATAAGTTGATAGATGTTATATGATCCGTATGAGTAGGGATACGATATGAGTATGAGATATATGTGTGACTGGAAGGTCTTATGTGTTATGAAGAGCATGCGATATATGTTGTTAGATGATATGTGATCTGTATATGTTATGTATGAACAATATGTTATGGATGAAGGTCTTATGTGCTATAAAGAGTATAAGATATATGTGGTTAGGTGTTATGAGAGTTGTATGTGTTATGTTACGATATGTGCAGCATGTTATGGATCGGAAGGTCATCATGTTATATGCGGTTATATGATATGTATGTGATAAGTATGCTATGCATGGTAAGGATCAGAAGGTTAATATGATATGGACCGGAAGGTCAACAGAGTATGGACCAGAAGGTCAACAGAGATATGGGATGGAAATCCCCTGAGACATTCGGATCGGAAGATCCCATGGAGTTATGGCCTGGAAAGGCGTATGTGCTGTTATGGCCTGGAAGGGCGTATGTGCTGTATGTAGTATTTTGGGTGTAACTCACTAAGCTTTTGAGCTTACAGTTTTCAGTGTATTGTTTCAGGTACTTCAGGTGATCGTGGCAAGGCAAAGGCGTGATCGTACTGCTCCTCATGTTTATGTTTTATGAAATGGTTCTGGGAATACTCTGATAATAAACATATTGAAAACCTTTTTGTCATGATTTAATGAATATGGGTTGTTTTTCAAAAATTTAAATTTCTTGTGAATTTTCACGGTGTTACAAGTTGGTATCAGAGCCTTGGTTTGAGTGAATTGGAGGAACATTCGTGTGAATCCAGTCTCAAAATAAGGAGAGTTTTCAAAAGAGAATTTAAAATGGTTTTCAAAAATAAGTAGAGGAGGATGCGGAGGTACGATCAGCCGGAGCCAGTAAGTAGACCCCAAAATACTATACAAGTTATTTGATTATGCGATATGTTAGAACAACATGCTAGTACTAGGCTAGGGATCTTCAGGAATTGCATGATAGAATTGCTTGATTATATGATGCCTACTAGCCTAGGGTTCCCCGTTATGTGAAGTAGGTAGCAGTTCCTCTAGAGGTGAGGATTGAGTGTTGCCACGTATATGTTATCGCTAGGGTGTTGTGATGATACTTGATATAAATATGGGTAGGTGTGGAAGGTAGTATGGGCCCGTACTACTGAAAGCATAGGACCCATACGCGTATCAAGGAAGTCACAACCCCTAGGGTCGGGTTGGGAGTTAGTTCCCGAGTTATTAGGGAAGCATCTTTTTTTCTGGAGGTGTATTTCCAGTATGGTGGTTGCGAGGCATGATGGGAGTGGATCCGGATCAGGATTGGGATCAAGAAAGGACAGTCAGGGTGGACCAGCGCCACCCGAGGTCATTGGTCAGATGAGTACAGATGAGTTGGATGCCAGGATTCGTGAGATCATGTATGACGAGATTGCTGCTTTGCTCAGGGCGGAGATGCCGGAGATGTTTGGGTCGATCAGGACCACCATGGTTGAGTATTTTGATGAGCGTTATGCAGATCTTGTAGAGATGGCAGACGCGGTAGCTGCAGCGGCTGTGCCAGCGGCAGGTAGAGGAACCGGTCGAGGTTTTCAGTAACGGGACTTCGATGATGCGAAGCCTCCTACTTTTGATGGAGTTCAGGATCCGATCGTTGTTATAAGGTGGTTGTCGGACGTGGAGGTTTTTTTCTTCACGTTTTCATGCCCTGTGGATCAGAGGGTTAGGTGTGCTCTGAATTTTTTAAGGCTCGGGGCAAAGGATTAGTGGAGGTTGACTACGGGATCATATTCTGATGCGCAGCGGGCTGCGGTTACATGGGATCAGTTCCGGAAGATGTTCAGTACCCGTTATGTTCCACGGGTTGAGAGGGATAGGATGGCTCATGAGTTCTTAGAACTGGAGCAGGATTTGGAGTCGGTGACGAAAATCACTAGGATGTTTGCTGAGAGGGCGATGTTTTGCCCTGAGTTTGTTTCGGAGCAGAGTCAAATGTTCCGATATCTGAGTATACTTAAGAGGGATATCAGGCAGTGTGTGTCTATGCAGAGGTGCGAGACCTTGCTGGAATTGCAGGCGGCCGCTCGACGGCGTGAGTTGGAGGTTAAGTTTCAGTTGCGAGAGCAGAGGCCGGCCCGGTACAATCACAACCGGCGCCAAAACAATCCAAGACCGTTGATTCCAGGTTGGGAGGTTAGAGTAGCCGCACTTATGAGAAGTGTGGGAAGGGTCATGCCGGAGGTTGTAGGTCTGGTGGTGCGTGCCGCAAGTGTGGAAAAGAGGGGCATTATGTGAGGGATTGTCGGCAGTCAGCCCCGGTTCAGGATATGAGGATTTGTTATCATTGCCATCAGGTTGGTCGCATGAGGGCCAACTGTCCACAACTTGTTTTAGGCCAGTGCAGGTTCCAGCATCAGCCACTTTGAGGACTACCAGCGGGGGCCAGGGTGGAGCAGAGCCTCTAAGGGCTCAGGGTTGAGCATTTCAGCTTACTGTTGATGAGGTCAGGTCAGAACCAGATGTAGCTGTGGTCGTAGTTGGTTAACATCCAGGAGGATTAATGGTGGGGAAACTAGGTTTCTCTGTCTAGATGTTGGGAATAGCATTGGCAAGTTGAGGAATGTTCAGCTAAGGGTCAAACACTTTTCGAGTTCGAGATGTGCAATGTCGGGATGTGATTTCGCGAAGGTTGCTCGTTTTAGAGGAAATCAGTTCATGGATAAAGGGAATATGTTGAGTGAGGTTGTTAAGTGATGTTGGTTGGGTCGCCGGTGGTTGGAAGTCAGTGCTCTAAGTGGGAAGAATTGGAAAATTCTTCGAAGAATCGGCGAGCATTAGAGGTTGATTAGCTGCTTGGGATTCAGCAAGGTTTCAGTTAGCCAAGAGTGTGGGCTGGTATATGTAAGTTTCATTCAGGTGGGGCAGGGTACAGACCAAGGTTTTCGAAGAAAGAGGATCGAATGTTGTGAGGTCTAAGGCTAGGCCGGAATCTGAGTATATGGAATGGAGTTAGAGTTCGGAACCCCAAGAGGGCTAGAACAGTATATGCGGGAGGGATTCCCAGGGAGGATAGTTCGTGATGATGCATGATAGTTTGAGCGGTCCGAATAGACTGAAGGTCGGAAGGCGTATCAATTGGACCGAAGTCCGGAAGGCGTATCAGTTAGGCTGAAGGCCCTGGAGGGTAGCTCATCCATACTGAAAGTTCTGAGAGTGGTTTAGGGTGGTTGCAGGCCTAGAAGGGCGGTTCAGTCATGCTGAAACTCTAAATGTGTTGCTAGATCTATATGAGGAGATAGATTGAGTATGCCGTGATGCTATAGAAATTAGTAGGTCTGGCCCTGGGTATGGATCAGGTTAGTAGGAGGAAGTGCATGGACTCGAGAGTCCTTGCGAGCAGATTCAGAGCATGTGTGATACATGGGATAGTGGTTACCCTTCAAGGGAATGGTGTAGGGTGGAGTATGAGCACCGTGGCACTTGTTGAAGTAACAAGGCGATCAAGCAGACTTCCTTGGGTAAGGAAAAGGAAAATGTATGTAGCTCTGAGGGGGAGTGTTGGGTCATGGAGGTGAAAGCAGTAGCGAGAATGAAGGATTGAAAGTATGTCAATGTGGTGTTTGGGCATTGTGATTGTGCCAGTGGTATGGAAGTAAATTTGAGTTGGATGTCTTCCGAGGCTGGAAGGCAAGCCTTGGTAAGGTTGGGAGGTTGCCAGGGTTGGGGGACCGGGGGGGGGGGGGGGGGGGGGTCCCACTGAGACATAATTACTAAAAGGATTCCTGGTAATGTAGAACCAGAGGAGTTCAAAAGAGATGTAAGGATAGAATCTTGGATTCTCAGGGTGGTTGTGATCAGGAGCTTATGTATGTAGTGGTAATTTATCCTGGGGGATGTCTGAGGGTGTCTTCAGTGTGTCGGGTTTTTCCAACCCGAGGGTGTTGGAGCAAGTTCAGCATATGTATGTGATTGCGGAAGAGAACTCATGGGAGTTGCTCAGGAGCTGAAGGAAGCGTCATCCTGTCAGCACGGAAGGAAAAGGGTGTTGGATTCAGAAAGGGAGCGGGATAAGTCTCAGCATTGAACTCGGTAAAAGTAATGTCAGGCAAAGGAAGGGATGGCAGTGGGGCATCGGGTCGAGACCTGGTGGTTCGTGGTGATATCTGGCTGGTAAGAGGCAAGTGATCGTTGTGGTTCGGAATCATTGAAGTGTCATTGGGTGGTATTTGGTTGATAAATTGGGTTGTCAGAGGAAGGAGTCGGCGGCTGGCTTGAGGCGATTATCAGGACACCGTAGAGGGAAGAGTTGGATTTTGGGTTTCTGTGGTAGTGTTTTGAGGAACCTGGATCGGTTAATGCCAGGAGATGCTTTGCAGGAGTAGTTTTTGGAATTGTGTTGCCCCAGGCTTTGAGGACGAAGCATAATCTAAGTGGAGGAGAATTGTAACATCCCAAGTTCAGAAGTGCAAGTTCAGGGTTCAAAGTGTAAATAAGGATGGCCAACTCGGCGAGTCCGTGGGTAGACTCGACAAGTTGAGTCGCGATTCTGGTCGCGTGTTAAGTGACCAACTCGGCGAGTTGGCGGCTGGACTTGGCGAGTTGGTGCCGAAGAGAGAAAAACCCTAATCTTCGGGATTTCATCCTATTTAAAGGAATTAATGTTCTCCCCTCTGTCCCCTTAGCCCCTTTGAAGTCCAGAAAACCCTAGATCTGTTGGTGAGAGCATTGGAGAGCAAATTGGAGCTTGAGAAGTGATTGGTGAAGAGATTTTGAAGATTAAGAGGATTGGAGCAAGGGGCTTTGCATAGATTGGGATTATCCTCCAGTTGGAGCTTTCTTTTGAGGTAATAATTCGTTGCTTGAGCTTTTGTGCATCTAGATCTATCATTTGTGGAAGTTTTGGGAGCATATCTAGTGTTATGTTGGGTTTGGAGGTTGGATCAGAGGTTGCTACCTCAGATCTGGGATTGAGATGATGCAGAAGTGCATAAAGTCCCTGTTCTTGAGTTGTTGGTGAGGCCTTCTTGTCCCAAACCCTAGCCTAGAGTGTGTATGGCTTAGACCTCTTTGGATTCACGTAAAGTTTGCCACTTTACGTGATGGATGGCTTGTAAAGGGGTAGATATATGGATTGGAGCCCCTGCATGGCTTGGAAAGCCTCTGTATGGATTGAGAATTAGTGGTACTCAGCGAGTCCCATGGGTGTACTCAACGAGTTGCATGATGATAGGCAGGAACTCCACGAGTTGTAAGAACAACTCGACGAGCTTGTTGAAGATAACCTTGGACTCGGCGAGTCTGGTCGAGGAGTCCTAACCTTTTCTGGTTGAGCTAGGAACCGGTGAGTCAAGGGATGACTCAGTGAGTCGAGTGTAGAAGGACTCAGAGTTGTTGGACTCGGCGAGTTAAGTCGAGATATGGGAGTTTTCAGAGCATGGGGACTCGACGAGTCAGCGTGTTGACTCGGCGAGTAGAGTCAGGAAGGAAGGTTGACTTTGACTGAGGACTTTGACTTTGACCAAGGGTTGACCAGTTTGACTTCCATAGGTATTTTGGTAATTATTGGTAATTATTGGTTTGGTTATTTGGAAATGATCAGTGGTGGAGTTCGTGCTGGTGGTCGGAGCAGTGTGGTCTTAATCCTTCAAGTCGAAAGTTGCAGGTGAGTTATCGTCACTATACTAATAGGGTCTAAGGCACCAAGGCCGGCCTTTTTACCGGATGGAAAGTTGGGTAGTTGTTTGTTACTTAATTGTGGAGTTATGTTACGATATGAGTATGAGATATACGTGTGACTGGACGGTATTACGTGCTATGGATAAGTTATATATGACATGTGATCCGTATGAGTCGAGATGCGATGTGAGTATGAGTTATATGTGTGGCTGGAAGGTATTATGTGCCATGAGAAGTATTAGTTAAGTTGATAGATGTTATATGATCCGTATGAGTAGGGATACGATATGAGTATGAGATATATGTGTGACCAGAAGGTCTTATGTGTTATGAAGAGCATGCGATATATGTTGTTAGATGATATGTGATATGTATATGTTATGTATGAACAGTATGTTATGGATGAAGGTCTTATATGATATAAAGAGTATGAGATATATGCGGTTAGGTGTTATGAGAGTTGTATGTGTTATGTTACGATATGAGCAGCATGTTACGGATCGGAAGGTCATCATGTTATATGCGGTTATATGATATGTATGCTATGTATGGTAAGGATCAGAAGGTTAATATGATATGGACCGGAAGGTCAACACAGATATGGGATGGAAATCCCCTGAGACATTCGGATCAGAAGATCCCATGGAGTTATGGCCTGGAAAGGCGTATGTGTTGTTATGGCCTGGAAGGGCGTATGTGTTGTATTTAGTATTTTGGGTGTAACTCACTAAGCTTTTGAGCTTACAGTTTTCAGTGTATTGTATTGTTTCAGGTACTTCAGGTGATCGTGGCAAGGCAAAGGCGTGATCGTACTACTCCTCATGTTTATGTTTTATGAAATGGTTCTGGGAATACTCTGATAATAAATGTATTGAAAACCTTTTTGTCATGATTCAATGAATATGGGTTGTTTTTGAAAAATTTAAATTTCTTGTGAATTTTCAGTGTTACATAATCAATGGTTTGGCATATAAACCCCATAATTACTATAATTTATAGCCTAAAATCGAATAAAAATAGATCCATGGTTGAATTCATGAAGCTAGAGTTTCAAATCCGCCATTAAAGCTTTTAAACTCTATTTTTACCTGGAAGATGAATTGTAACTATTAGATTTGTGTCATAATCTTTAAATTTAACAAATGTAAACTAATAATGAAATTTATGAACTAAATATCTAGAAATAGAGACGGATAAGATTTGGTAGTTTAAAATGACAAATGGATATAGGGTTAACTACCATAGAGGCTTATATGGAGGATTTTGACATAGAATCACAAAATACATTACTAATATCCTTATTATTCTTCATTCCATCTTCCAAAAAATATATCATATATCTCTATCTCTCTCACTATGTCTAGGTCATTTAAATGAAGAATGAGAGAGGGATTTAAAGACTTTAGTTCAAATGTTTGACATTTGATAAAAAGACCCGACACAGTTTCTTAAACCTTGCCCGAAAAACATTTCGCAACTCAAACTTCCCATTGGTAACTATCTGATCATTTAAAACTTTCCTCTAAACATTATGCATGTACAAAAATACAAGGTAAAGAAGGATTAAAAAAGGTATATACGCGACAAACAATACATGTGGAAATATTATGTTGATCAAGTGAAACTGAGGTGTGTGCAACAAGATAACGTAACATCTATCTTTCCATATCAATGTTTGTGGACAAAATTTTTGTCCTTAAACAATAGCCCAAAACATTTTAGATGATGGCTTTATTAGTCTCATATTTTCCATGATTTATACAAGTTTTGTAAAAGTTTCTAGATGCAAAAAAGCCGGTCCTTTCAATACGTGAGACCAAATGCCCTTTACCCCATATATGGATATCTGTCACACCCCCAACCAACGAAAAAAATGTCGGGGTGAGTAACATGATGAATGGATCATAGACAAAGCATACATTAAACAATATACAAATAATAATATATTATAAATTATAGTACTAATAAATATGTCTTACATCATTACACATTTCATAGTAATTCTTCAAGATAAAATAGTTATGATAATACGAAGACAACATCAAAAGTACAGAATAAAGATTCCATAACATCCGTGAGTGAAACTTCGGCTCTTTAGTTACCCGAGAATACATGTATTACAGATACATCAACAAAAATTGTTGGTGAGTTCCATAGGTTTTGACTCTGCAAACTTTTATGACCAAAAACGTATTTTATATAAATATATTTTAATATCAAATTATATAAAATAAAATTACTTTTCTAACTAAAAAGTATAAAAATAAATCGTTTACACCCTTGCATTCGCATTTAGACCTGGCAATGGGGGAGGGTTTGGAGCGAATCGACCTCGATTCAAACCCTTTTAACAAATTTCAAAATCCGATTCAAACCCGCTCGTAACCCGCAGGGTTTTGAATAATCAAATCCATATCCTTATCCACCGAATCAACGAATATCCAAACCCGCCCCATAACCCATAGGCTTTTTGAATTATCAAATACATTTTACATAATTCAAAAAATAATATTTCTTAAATAAAACAAATGTTGATTTAGAAAACACATTACGTACTCGAGGACTTTCGATTGGAATTAAAAATCACTATTGTAGTAACTTCTGATTTATTTTTTACTGACAATTGTAGTGATAAAGAATAGAAATGACAAACTTTCTTTCAGTTGATGAATGAATTTATTGATTTATGAATGAAATATGATTATTGCTTTACGAAATATAAATGAAATGACATCATAATTCTTAGTAGAAGACTAAAAGTCTAGAAGTAGACTCCTTGATTCTTATGTATAAACAGTTTGGACTTTTGCATTTTCCCTGTGGAATTTTGATTGGAATTAAAATTAAAATTTAAGCAATATAAAATATAAACCAATAATTCAAAAATTATATGGGGCGGGTTATAAACGGAGCGGATCAGTGATGATCTATACCCGACCCTTTTAATAAAAGGGTTAGCTGGTATGGGTCGTTAACGGGTAAACGAATCAAAAACTATGCTCGAAACCCATATAATTCTTAAGGGTTTGGATCGGATCATGGTCAAAACCCACTCCATTGCCAGACCTATTCTCATTCAAGTAAAAATGTATTATGTAAATAACTTATTAAATATAAGTTTATAAACAATAAAAATTTGTGTCATAATGCTTATTAAGTACTACCTATGTCCCATATTTATTGTCAACTTTTGACTATTGATATCTTTATTCTTCAAATTTGACCTTAAATATTTTTGTTTTTGATATATAATACTTGATGAAAAATATATGAATGGATTGTATTTATTTTAAATGGCTTTTGATTGTTATAAGTTTCATAAAGTAATTTAAACACATATATAAATATTTAAGGTCAAAGTTGAAGAATAAAGACTTCAAAAGTCAAAAGTTGACAATAAATATGGGACGGGGGAGTATTATTTTACTTAATTCATTAATCGACACTTATCTATTGGAGCAAAAAATCTTTACTACATATGGTCCTATTTCAACTCGTACGAGTTTTCAAATTACATATAAATACTATTTCAATTATGTATGTGTATTTTGAGAGTAAACTTCAGGTCTATAATGAGACAATAACCGAACTATGGACGAGAAAACCTCTAAATAAGCACATAAAAGGAGGCGTTCTGAGAACATCACCAATGCTTCATCGACATTGTGAAATAATAAGAGATTGAACTTTAGCGCTCATTTTGACTCGTCAGACATTGGTTGTAGCTGGCAACCAAAGGCGGGGTTGTCAACCCATATATATATCTATACAAAAAGTCCCTTATTCCTTATGGATTAACAATTATAACACATAGGGTTTGACTAAATTTTTTTTTATGAGATTACATCTTATATAGGAAATTTTGAGTTTAACAGAACTTAACCGTGTGTGAGTGTATTTCAGTCCAACTTTAGTTAAAAGTTTATTAGACTAATACTTGTTCCAATCGTTTGAAAATGGTAACCTGAGTCTTAAAATTTGAATTATAAAATTTACGAGACTTGGTATTCCAAAAATTCTATCGAAATTTCCTGGCAAAAATCGGGCAGCATAGCGGCTGCATTTTGACGAAAAAAAGGGTTCATCCAATATAAATCCAACAATTCCATTAAATATTACAATTTTACAAAACCTTTAAAACGCATCATTTATAATGAAATTGCTTCTTAACATATATGACCGGTATGCATTTACAAATACTAAAGTTTGTAAATAGGTATTTGATAGTTATATGTTTATATTGAAAACATAAAAACATAAACATATCGAGTTCAGTCACAGTTATATATATATATATATATATATATATATATATATATATATATATATATATATATATACTCAGGATCTTTTGCGAACACATATTTTCCCAAAAAAAATTCGTGTGATTTTTTTTTTCAAAAATTAAGACAATATGTCGGTCATATAGAAGCGCATTCGTAAAAAAAAATCTTGACAACATGGAAGGAGGACATGGAAAGCGAGATTCAGTCCATGTATCTGAAACTTGGTACATCAAGCATTTAGCCTTAACCATTATACATGAGTGGATATTCAAGAAGAGACAATCATGGATAGGAACAAACACATACTTAAACAAAGATAGGTTCTGAAGGATGTGTAAACTTGAGAAGTTCATTTATGAATGAAAAAGCATCTCGTAATTGGAATCTTTGTTTCAATGGAGAAAAGTCCAAGGAGTTTGAATTTCGAGAAATAAAGATGAGCCATAATAAGAGTAATTGGAATCTTTGTTTCATTGAGAAAGTTCAAGGAGTTTGAATTTTGAGAAACATAGCTAAACCATAAATATGTCAGTGTTGGTGGGAATATTGTTGTCACCCTTGTTTAGTACATAGACAACGTACGATTCATAAGAAACTATGTTCTAACTTAGCAAGTGTAAAAGCTTGGCTTGGTATGAGAATTTTTTTGCTATGATATACATAGGAGATATAGAACACGTACATAATAAGGATCTATAGAGATAGATCAAAGTGATTCATTTGATTAAGCAAAAGTACATTGAATCTTGAGGAAACTCGACATGTAGAACTCAAAAGGAGTTCGTTCTTATTAAAATACGACATAACATTAGGAAATGTTAATATCCTAGTTTTATTGAGACTAGAGGTTATGAGTCGTTTGTCGCATGTTTCTGCTATTGGATTGATCATATATTCTATCACATGTACCAGATCTGATGAATCGCATGCCTCGAGCATGATAAGTTAGATTAGATCAATTTGGTAAGAATCAATGAATCAAAATAAAGAATATTCTCAAGTGTTTTATGAGGATAGAGGAAAGTATCTTGTTAGTATGGAATAGATCAATGTAAAGGTTACACTGATGCTAAGTTCCATACTGATAAAGACGATTTCGTTTGTAGTTGGAATTCGTACTTTTACTGAATGGTGAAGTATTAGCTTGGAAGAGTACCAGGTAATACACCATACTGGATTTAAAAATAACCTTAGAGTATATTTCAATTAGTTAAATTGCAAAGAAGACACTAAAAGAGATTCATTAGTGGCATCTAGGTTGAATTTTAATCATTGATGGTCCTTTTGGAGGCTCTTGTAACTATAAGGGTGAACTAACCTGGAGTATGGATCCATGTCACACAAGCTCATAAGACGCATAATTAGTAAGTACCAACAAATTTGATATTGAGTTAAATGTAAAGACAACATAGTCAATACGTCATACCGAAAGATAATCTTGTCGATCCATTCCCTAAACCAATGTGACTGACTGAGTCTGACAGTCAGACAAAGTTGAGAGGCATTAGATTTGCAAATGAATTGGATTAAATACTCTTAGTTTAGTTTGTTTTGAACTTGAGAGCTTAAGAAATATAAGTGTTAATTTGAATTGGATATTATTATGTGAAGATCTTAATATATGATGGAGTTCAGTCATTTCAATTAGCTTATCATTGTGTCCTCTTTTTTCATGTCTACAACCCACTTTCTGAGTATTAATTTACTCAAACTTCCACAGTCGATCATACTCTTGGAAATAAGTAGTGATTAAAGACTGTCAAGAGTATTAGCATATTGTCCATAGTGATTGGCATGTCATAGAGATTACGTTAACACTCATGTGTACTTAATAGAGATTTAAGTATTGGACTAACTCGCACTTACATATTACTTCATGGATTCAGTCACAAGGAATTCTAAGACGATAATATCTTCTATTCTTCAAACCTAGATACATGTGGGATTTCACTATATGATTCTATTTTGCATTAGTCTACTCCAACGCTATATGTAACTGGTAGTCATAAAGGGTATGTCAATGTGTGACATGACGAAGTAGACAAAAACTATGTAGTCAAAGTTTATTTGTTCCTTCTGCCTTAACAGGGGAAGTGATGTTTATGGGCCCCTCGATGATTTGGTGATGACAACTAAAGTGATTGTCCGAGACCTAACTGAAATCGGTGTTTTCAATTTAGTAGTCAGATGTAGTCGTCACAAATCTATATCGGGAAACATAATATTTAATTATGAGACTGACCATTATCCATGTCTTGAATTCATACATATATCATAGAACAAAGGGATAGTTGATCAGTTAGCTAAGGTCTGAAACTAATTAGATAAGAGTTTGGCAGCAACATTGGACAACCTTCTCTCTATTGATTATTAGAGAAGTATTGGACCATATATAGTTGATGACTTGTGACGGGTTTGAGCCATAAGAACTTTCCTATGTGCACATGCAAACCCTAATGCTTCGATCTAGGTTTCTCTAATTGAACATGCAATGTATCCAAGGCTTACAATTCTAGATCTAGTGTAAACAACTGAATCATATCATATATAAAACAGATCTAGAATAATACCTTAAGTTGCTTGCTTGAAACTTCTTGTTCTTGGAGCTTAGAGTCACAATTGTCACTCCTCTAATGGCTTACAAACACCAACTAGAAAGAGGATGATCTTGAGAGATAGAGGAGGGTAAGAAATCGGCTCTAGGGTTTCTTGCCTTGCATGAATGCCAATTTCCCTCACCCAAGGGATCTATTTATACTATAAGCTACTAGGTTTTCACCCTTAACCCTAATTGAATAACTTAAGCCCTAAGCAATCCAAAGATCCTCCTAGATATTAGGCTTGGATGATTTTAAGGTCTCCCAACCCTAAAATCCGTCCACCCTTATATCCATAAGGATACATAGCCCAAAACACAACTATCACACATTTGATAGTTTATGCCCCTTTATTCAATTAATCTCTTTAAGCCACCAAATTAATTCTCAATTAATTTATGACTTATATCAATCAAATAACATTATTATTCCTTTAATATAGTACTCTCATAACATATTAACAATAATATCTCTTCTCTCTTAACAAATCATCCTGTCAAGTTGCTATGGTGAAGGCAACCCAAAAGGACAATGCAAAACGTGGTCAAGTACTTACCAAATATAGTTACAGCCTTAGACACTAATCCAACAGTCTCCCACTTGGATAAGTCTAGTAACTATATATGAAAACACAATCCGATTAGAAATCATAGCTCTCAAAGACACTGTCAAACTTTGATCTTATTAGTATCATGTCCTTTAGATAAGGGATCGTACAGTCCTCTGTTTAGATATTGTGCGGACAATCTCATGGAACTTATTGTCCAGCAGTTGGTTTCTCGATCTCAGATTCATTTGACATAGAACTTAATTGAACACATCAATTCAGTCCTAACCGGGCCCGACACATAAGTCAAATCAAAACATCAAGGGGCCCTGATATCGCTTTTACCCTCCTAGGATAAAAGTAACAGATAAACTTCGACTTATATGCATTTACTATTTATTAATCAATTATACACAACACTACGTTTTATGACATCAATTTACCGATGCGGTTTTGCATTGTCAATGCACAACCAATTAATAAACAATAAACCATATATATTGGTTTTAAGACCATATGATATTATCGTTTTGCGATCACTTGCGTTACGTTCCATAAAGTGATTCCAGCAAGCACGGGTTTATTCCAATGCTCAAAACTTGTTCATAAGCACTCATGAACGTTGTAGCAAACCTTTGCTATGTCTAATACCTTTTAGACAATCTACACACCAATTCATGACAATCTTCATTCATACCTACTTCCAACATATGAACGATTGTGGACCATTCGAATAATTCGATTATTCTTAATAACTCAACTATTCAGGAAGTCAAAACATGCAAAGTGAAACAATAGTTAAACAATTAACACAAGACAGTAGCTTTACTTATAAATAATACTCCTTTATTTAATCATCAAATGTCAATTACATTTATCTATTACATGTTTCCAAACTATCTAATCTAAACTAATATCGTCTTTCAGCCCAATGCTCCTAGCGTGCTGCAAATGTTTAACCCTACTCAGTCCCTTCGTAAGCGGATCTGCTGGGTTATCCTCTGACGATACCCTCTTTACTACGAGGTGTCCTTTTTCTACTCGATGTCTAATAAAGTGATATTTTATGTCGATATGCCAAGATCTACCATGATCCCTCGGTTCCTTGGTCAAAGCAACCGCTCCTTCATTATCACAGAAAATTTCCATAGGCTCCTTTATGGCAGGCACAACTCCAAGGTCATCAATGAAGTTCTTCAACCACATCGCCTCCTTTGACGCTTCGCTCGCTGCAATGTACTCTGATTCGCACGTTGAATCAACTACGGTCTCTTGCTTGGAACTTTTCCAAGTCACTGCTCCTCCATTAAGGGTAAAGACCCAGCCCGACTGCGAATGGTAGTTGTCACTATACCTTCGCACCTTTAAGTCATCACTCCCCCCGAGAACTAAAAAACCATTCCTTTGTCCTCCGAAGGTACTTAATTATATTCTTGACCGCAATCCAATGAGCTCTGCCAGGGTTCCCTTGATATCTACTGACCACGCTAAAAGCAAAGGCCACATCAGGGCGAGTACAAGTCATAGCATACATGATTGAGCCAACTGCGGAAGCATAGAGTACTCAGCTCATCTTTGCTATCTCGGCTTTTGTACCCTGGCTTTGAGTCTTACTCAATTTGTCATTACTCTGTATCGGTAGTTCTCCCTTCGTCGAGTTTTCCATACTAAAACGTTTTAGTACCTTATCCAAGTAAGTATTCTGAATAAGTCCTATTAGTCTCTTACTTCGTTCTCTCACTATCCTTATTCCTAAAATATAGGAAGCCTCTCCGAGGTCCTTCATAGCGAAGCACTTCCCGAGCCAGGACTTAACCTCCTGCAAAGTCGGGATGTCGTTTCCTATGAGTAGTATGTCATCGACATACAAAACGTGGAAGCTAACTATACTCCTACTGGCTTTGACATATATACATGATTCATCTTCACTTCGTACAAATCCAAACTCTTTGACTTTCTCATCAAAGGAAATATTCCATCTGCGAGATGCTTGCTTAAGTCCATAAATTGACTTCTCAAGCTTGCACACTCTATTGGGATGCTTCGCATCGACAAAACCCTCTGGCTGAGCAATGTAAACATCCTCAGCCAACTTCCCATTAAGGAAAGCGGTCTTGACATCCATCCGCCATATCTCATAATCATGAAATGCAGCAATGGCTAGCATCACCCTAATAGACTTTATTTTAGCAACTGGCGAGAAGGTCTCATCATAGTCAACTACGGGAGTTTGAGTAAAGCCCTTTGCAACCAATCGTGCCTTATACGTGTGCACATTCCCATCCACGTCGGTCTTCTTCTTGAAGATCCATTTGCACCCAACCGTCTTACGTCCGGGCACATTGTCAACCAAATTCCAAACTTGGTTGTCATACATGGACTGAGTCTCGCTGTCCATCGCCTCTTTCCATTTTGCAGACTCTGGGCCTGCCATGGCTTCCTTATAGCTATTAGGTTCATCTAGATTTATTAGTGTACCATCACTAATATATGTGTCCCCTTCATTACTAATATGAAAGCCATAAAACTGGGGTTGAATCTAACTCTTTCAGAACGTCTAAGAGGTAAGGACTCGTCAATTGGTTCAACCGGAGTTTCCTCCTCGGGTTGAGCGCCAGCGTTAGAGGTTCCTTCAACGCTCGATTTGCCTCCCACTGTCCTCTTGGCTGATGAGTTCTTGCTCTTGGAAAACCCATCTCCTCGCAATGAATACAACATTGTCACTCGGTCTATAGAAGAGATATCCAAAGGATTTCTGCAGGTAGCCGATGAAAATACATCGCTCACTACGAGGTTCGATCTTGTCGTGAGTTTATCGTCTTACGAAAACTTCACAGTCCTAAGCCTTGATATGTGCTAACGAGGGAGCTTTCCATGTCCACATCTCGTGAGGTGTTTTGGCAACCTTCTTAGTAGGGACTTGGTTAAGGATATGGGCGGCAGTCTCTAAGGCATACCCCCAGAATGAGGTAGGTAGTGAAGCACGACTCATCATAGAACGAACCATGTCTAACAGGGTTCGATTATGCCTTTCTGCCACACCATTCAGCTGCGGTCTCCTAGGTGGCGTCAATTGCGAAACTATTCCACATTCCTTGAGATAGTCGTGGAATTCAAGACTTAGGTACTCTCCTCCTCGATCGGATCGAAACATCTTGATTTTCCTGCCCAATTGATTCTCCACTTCATGTTTGAACTCTTTGAACTTTTCAAACGTTCCTGACTTGTGCTTAATTAAGTAAATATACCCATATCTACTATAACCATCGGTGAAAGTCACGTAGAAGCGGTTCCCATCCTTTGTGGTGGATCTAAAGGGCCCACACACGTCGGTTTTTATGAGATTCAATAAACCCTCACCCCTCTCACAAGTGCCAGTGAAGGATGACTTGGTCATCTTTCCAAGTAAACAAGATTCGCACGTGTCATCTTCCCTAAGGTCGAATGACTCCGACACTCCATCCTTTTGGAGTTGGGCTATGCGCTTCTTGTTGACATGTCCAAGACGACAATGCCACAAGGATGCTCTATCCATACTATTGGAAGAATCCATACACAACACATCATTTCCTAGGTTATCTACAACCATGACAGTTTCATAAATTCCATTACAAGGCATTGCTTTAAAATATAAAACACCATTTAGATAAGCATAAATCGAACCATTCTCATTATTAAATGAATATCTAAATCCTTGTCAAAATAAACCATGAAAAGAAATGATGTTTCTTGCCATATCTGGCGAGTAGCAACAATTATTTTAATCTAAATTCAATCCATTACTAAGCACTAAAGAATACAATCTAATCTTGGTCACAGGCGACGATCTTCTGTTCCCCATGATTAGATTTATTCTTCCACACTCCACATCCCTATTCTGTAACGCCCGTGTTTCTAGGCTAGGCATTAATATTGACATAATGGTCTAGGTTAACCTTTGTAACTCATTTAGAAGAAATGAAAAGGAATTATGTGAATTTTATGTGAATTGTGTGTTTTATGCTTAATTATTAGGGTTTAATTAATTAAAAATAAAAATAAGCATCAAAATTAAAGTGTGAGATAATCCCGATATCTTTACATAAATTTGTAGTGGTCGAAACAAGGATTTTGGGGATATAAAGAATGCCGAAATTCGAGTTATAACGAAGAAGTTATGACCTGTTGAAGTTTTACGACAAAACCGACACGGTGTTGAGTGTCGTAAAAAGTGAGTTTTTGATAAACTAATTTTTAGCCTTAGTAATCTAAACGAAAGTCATAGTATTCGTTAAACCGAGAAGTTCGATAAAAAGAACGCCCAAATCTGACTTCGTATGAGGAAGTTTAGATTTTTCGAAGTTTCAGCTTAGCAGTAGACAGCTAAAAACTCGAATTTTAGATCGAGCAATTTTTAGCCGACACAACCTAACCGAGAATTGAAGGTCTCGTCATTAGGAGCACAACGGTAAAAAGTCTGACGAAAACGAACGTCGGATGAAGAAGTTATGAATTTTTAACGGATTTCCAGTCCCGGTCTGTTAAAAATAATAATATAAAATTTAAATTCAAAATTAGCCGACGAAGTCTAAACGGAAATTTTAGAGCGTAATTTTAGCTACGCGTGCATATAAAGAACGTCAAAAACGTAGCTCGTATGCGAAAGTTATGGATTTTAGAAGTTTTGGTGCGAAAATCGAGAAAACTCGCATAGTCACGAGTTGCCACGTCATCCTCGCTGAAAAAGTGCCACGTGTCCTGCTGAGTCACCAACCTACAGAGTCACCGAGCTGCTGAGTCATCCGAAGCCGTGGCACATCCGAGGAGCGACGCGTGTGCAGCCTAGTCCAAGCCTCGCAATGCCTGCCGCGTGTTCCAAGCCTCGCACCTAGCTCTGAGCCTCGCACGTGTAAGACGACTCCGCGGTCCAATCAGTGAGTCCCACCGAGACCCTCGCACATGCTGACCACCTGCGCATCGGACACACGCCTCGGACCAATCACAAGAAGCCAGCAGCCCTTCGCACGCGCATCCCTCATGCGAGCCTTCCCTGCGAACCCTCGGATATGCGAGGCGTGGTTCCTTCTCAGCCGTCCGATCAAAAGCTCCACCCTATAAATAGAAGGCTGCGAGCCTTCCCGGGTAACTTTGGAAATTTGCCATTTTTCACCCCTTTCTTCATCTTTTCTTCACCTTAACCTTCCCCGAAGCCCCGGTATCGATTGTAAAGCCTGGAATACTCCACGAAGTGCCCGAGAAGCCCGGAAAATTTATCTTTTCGGTTTCAAAGCCCGACTTTTGCAGAGCCCGGTTTCTCAAAAAAACTCCCGATTTTATTAGAAACGATCGTTTTAGGAAACGAATTGCTGCCCGATTTTCATCAAAATAAGTGAGTGTGTAGTTACTTTCAATTTACACATAGATATGAAGTATTTACCTTGAAATACGCGTTATGTGTAAATATATTAATTGTTTAATTGAGGTGACTGTTGAATTGATGTTTTATACAAGTTTTAAACTGTATATGCTTTTTATCTACAAAATATGTTGGGTAGAACATGGGTAGATGAAATAGTTGTTGTTGTTGTTGTAGTCATTCAGCAGAGTATGGATGACAACCATGGACTATTCTAGACAGTCTATGGAACACTAGCAGGCCCGCAACCTGTAGGTGTAATGAACTATATGTTCATTTGTTGTACTCTAAAACCCATTGACATGTATTGCAGGAGAGAACACCTATAAATAATACTGTCGATAAACGAGAGCTATGGACTTAGCACATGTTGAGTAAACTTTGGCAGCTATGGAATTAGTGTCCGTTGTATAAACCCCAGTCACGAGGTGACTTTGTGTCTATTCCTTAGGATGAATCCTTAGGAAGGAGTGATAGTCGATTCTTAGGGTAAACCCTTAAGAAATAAATAAAATAATGGGGTTTGGGGTAATTCGGTTGATTGATTGATGTTTAAACATAATAAATTTATATATTGTGGGTTGAAAACCCTATATGCTCACCAGGCTTCCAAGCCTGACCCACTCAGCTGTTTATATTACAGGTAGAGGACCCCGAGCATAGTCGGATGATGATGATGATGAGTGAATTTTGGATTATAGGTCAGTAGTTACAAATAACTGTCGTAAGGCTTATAATGTCTTGTTTATGCTTTTGATCTGTATCGGAACATGACATCCCGAGGTTTTGATATAAAAAGGAAATGATATATTTCTTAAATAAAGGTTTTGACAAACTTTTATCATATTTTGTTTTGGGGACCAATTCCGCAACATCTTTTATAAAGATTTCTCTGATTAAACTTTAAAAAGCATAAATTAAATCGGTCTTTTCTGGCCGAGAAATTAGGGGATGTCACAGTTGGTATCAGAGCATTAGTTTAAGTGAACTAAGAAATATCCTACGATTTCTAGACTTAAACTTAGAATGCTAAGTGATGATTGTGAGATGAGTGTCTACCATAATTTAGACACGAGCACTAGTTTATTTTAGGAAGGATGCCTAAAATGCTTCTATGTGCTAAATGTTTTGTGTTATAGCTATAATGATGCTATTATTTGTTCGGATCTATGGTCTGTTGCCGACCAGATCTGGAAACCTTATGTGTGTAGGATTCTAAATGTATGACTACGATATTGGAACTAACATATAAATGTTTCGAAGACTTAACATCTAACAAAAATGAAGATCTAAATTCACCTACGATTGGTGTATAGATCGAAATGGCGAGTACTCAAAGTGGGTTCGGAAGTGATAATCCACAGTCTGAGCCAATCACGATGACTGGAGTGCAGGCAATGGTATGTACGATGTTAGGTGAACAGATGGAAGAAACAAAACATTTACTTCAACAAAGTAAGGATGAACTTATTGTGCCAATAGTTCATACATCTGTTCTTGAGGCAACTATTAGGGTTGCTAAGTCTATTGAAGAAATGATTAATGACACAACCGCCAACAAAGTTGAAGTTGGCAAGAAGAGGAAATTTGAGGGGTCTTCAAGGCCCAACAAGAGCAACATAGCCTCAAAGTTTGGCAAAAGAAGAGATAAAGGAAAATGGTGCGGGAAGTGCAAAAATAAACACTCTGGGAATTGTGACGGGAAGGTGAACTGCTTTAAGTGTGGAGAAATAGGGCATTACGCCAATAAGTGTACGATTCCCAAGCAGGTGTGCTACGGATGTAAAGAAGAAGGCCATATTTCTAAGAATTGTCCGAAGAACAATGAAGTAACAAGGCCAAGTGCACCATCAATGCCAAAGGAATTTCAGGATATCCTTGAAGAAGCGATTAATAACACTAGGAAGTAGAAGTCAAGACTTGATACCCAAAGATCAAGTTACGAAGTAGTAATGTGAATAGTAACAAGTAATTTAGCCTATGAGAGGCATAGTATAGGGTAAACTTGAACCTTTGTGTAATCGTTTCAAGGAAATAAAATAAACCCTGGTTTTGTCGTGTAATGAATAGAATGGCTGGTGTAATTTTTTTAAAGTTGTCCCAATCATCTGGAATTTCCATCACCAACCAAGTTGAAGTAGAGTTGATCATTGAAGATACGCGTGAAAGAAGTCCTAGTAGAGTCTAGGAAAATTTTATGATTAATTGGACACATTTGTATGTGTTAAATTGTTTTGTGATTTTAGGACTTGGGGACTGCGAGACAATACTTGGGACGAGTATGAGTAGGTGTGAATAGTAGTAGAGATCTATACTACTAGAAGCACTGGACTCGCACTTGGATCAGGGAAAGTCACAAGGTTACCAAGAAGCTATTATTTGATTCCGTCTTGTTCTAGTCTGTCGTTACCATCGTTTCGGTAATGACTAAGAAGATGATTGTTATTCCGACCTTAGGGTCATATCAAATTGAGTCCGACTACGATGAGTTTATTATGTGGTTCAGAGAACCAAGTTCGATGTAACATTTGACTTAAGCCAGAAGATTGAAATGAAAGATGATAAAAGCGATCAATAGAAGTATCGCACTCATTGTTAAAGAAGTTGGTAGTTAGAAATGATACATGTTGAACGGTGATTGTATCACATTAGAACATGAATGAAGGTATAATTTGTTCTGAAATTTGTCCCTAGGAGATCTGAGTCTAAGTAGTTCAGTATACAATGAGAGATCATTAGAACATGACCCATCGGTTTGTTACAATAAATGAAGGAAAATACTTATTCCAAGAAGAAGGAGGAGTCCTCAATAAGGATTTATTTTGTAACTCGAAGGTTACAATTGAAAGTCCTATGGAGATCTGAAGCTTTTTAGGATTAGCTGGATATTATTACTGAATTATCCAAGGCTTTTCTTCGATCACGACTCCATTGACAGCTTTGACCCACAAAGGAGTTGTCTATACTTGAAATGAGAAGCATAGGAAGCTTTGAGAAGTTAAAGAAAAAGTTGTGTGAAGCACTGATTCTTTCGGTACCTAAAGGAGTTGATGACTTCACAGTTTATAGTGATGCCTCTGGAGTTGGGTTAGGATGTGTTCTGACCCAAAGGGATAAGGTGATAGCGTATGCATCGAGGTAATTGAAAGAGCATGAAAAGAACTACCCCACCAATCTCGTGCTCTGTCCCTCAGTTGGTAGGACGTGAATCCCACATTTGCCCCATCAGGGCAAAAGCTCATCCGCTGAGCATTCTCCATGTCAGTGATCTAGCGAAAGCTAGTGACGGGGTCCTTAATCGTAAAGAACTCAGGAGCTCCGCATGCTTTGAACTCCTAGAATGAGGGAGATCGAGCTCTAATCTGACCCGCAACAATCTTGGCTCGAAAAATCTTGAGCCTCTCATCCACCAACTCCATAATCCCCTCCTTGATGGTACCGAACAGCATAGGGGTAGCATAGAAAACACCACGAGTAACCTCAACCGATATGAACTCGCGCATCCTCACATCAACTGGTTAAGTACCTGAACCAGATCCCGGACTAGAACCCGAACCTAAAACTCACGAATAATCATCACCATCCTCAAAGTGAAATACAACATATTAACAATCAATTATGATCGAAGGGAAAACATTCCCAACATAAAGGCCTCCTTAGAGTTGTCAGGTCTGCTCTTGTCTCAAGTATAGGTCATGTGCTTCCTGTAGTATGTGCCCAATACTACCTTCCATGCCTAGATGTACCTTCCTGAAGGTCAATCCTCATTCCTCTAATTTACCACACTACAACCATAAACAAATCTTATGCTACACATCACACATATCCTAGACTCTCCTAAGAACTCTCAACTCTCACCACTCACAATACCAAGAACCTTAATCAACACTCTTGGTTGCCTTATGCATGCAAGTTGTACACAAAATATGATCACATAGACTGTCAAATGAAGATTCTACCCTACGTCCACAACCAAACAAGGAATAGGAAATGAGGCTAAATCGATCATTCTAGGGCTATACAATCCTAATCATATACAACTCTGAAAGCATACATTTAGCAAATAATTGAGTTGATATCAATTCCAGGTAATACATGGAATCAAGTTCTATTGGGCTATAATGCATCATACAAATCATGCAATTTTATCATATGATTCCTAAAGGAATCCTTAGCCCTAATCTAGCATGTAATTTTCATATAAAGCACACTAATCGTAACACATAATTATGGTTAACTTAGGAACCACTTACTTGAGCTCGGCTGATCACACATCACACCCCCTCATTTTTTATAAAACTTTTTCAGAAGTTTAACTTTTTATTTTCTTAAGAAAATTATCATTTCCTTAGTTTGAGTTCTACAACACCCATAAGTGTGTCGGAATCCCTCAAACCAAGGCTCTGATACCAACTTGTAACATCCCAAAATAGTAATAATTTTTTTATTTAAAGGTTATTCAAAAAATTCATTAATTATTCGGAATCCATACAAATCATAGTATTAAATCATCAGAGTACAAATTATTTCAAATGCGGAAACCATGAGGGGAGGATGTTGTGCTATCACGTTGGCCCTTCCTTTTGAAACTGGAAGTAGCTAAAACCATAAAGAAAATTTGTAAGCATAACGCTCAGTGAGTTCCCTAAGTACCAAATACCTCACATGAAAGAAGATAAATGCTATAGGCCAAATCATAGTCTTTTTGTTCAGTGCGGAGGGCCAAATCCTGGTCTTTCATAATAATGTCAGCAGTCAGACCTTGGTCTTTCATATAACTTCCAGGGGCCAGATCCTGGTATTTCATACAAATGTCAAGGGACAGATCATGGTCTTCCATATAATCATGACAAGGCATCCAAAATTCTAAAAAACAAACAATGGGTCATCATTGGTGCATTCGACACATTGATATAGTGAGGAACCTCACCTCAATTGCTGAAATCCCAAATAAATGCACGAGCTGCTGGACTAGTGAAATCACTGTGCTAACTAAATAATAGAGTCCTAATTAATAATTGAGTCATTTACCAAAATAAAAACCTACAACACGTACCTAATGTCCAAGGTAAAACGGGCCAAGCTAGTCTTCAAAGCCCAATAAACTCCAATGCCCAAACCCAAGGATCATTCAAGGTCCAAAATTAGTCCATAATATGAAGTGGCCTAATAGCAAGAAAGTCTATGGTCTATCCCAACTAGCAAACCCAATGATTAAGGCCTAAAACACATCCCAAGATGGACTGGGTCGTACACTCTGTTTACAAACTGGTATACGTTGTGTACTCGGCCAAAGTAGGAGGATCGTGGCTGGGATGCAGTACACACGACGTACAGGGAGTTACGCACAATGTACACACCCCGCATGCAACCCATGCAAAAATGTCTTTAAGTCTTAAGACCTAATGACCTAGATCTGAACCCACTAAGACCCCTAAGTCTATAAAG
This sequence comes from Lactuca serriola, assembly GCF_051521515.1. NCBI lineage: Eukaryota > Viridiplantae > Streptophyta > Magnoliopsida > Asterales > Asteraceae > Lactuca > Lactuca serriola. Next base: position 76,600,757 of record NC_136414.1, read on the forward strand.
TTGCAAACTTTATGCCTTAGAATGGCTACAAGAAACCCAAGATTAAAATCCTAGCTTACTTCATCCTTTTCTACACCCTAACTCATGGATGGGAACAAATCAAGATTCAAGCTTGCATCTTTATGACTTAAGATGACTAAAAACGTCTAAAAGGACACCTTATAGGCTTTGGAGTACCTCTACTCACCAAGCACTTGACTTTGGGACAAAAAGATGAAAAATCATGGCTTAGCCAAGATCTAATGAAACATAAACCAAGTTTGGAGCTTTATACCTACAAATGGTTCCCAATGAAGAGGAGATGTGTGATCCAAAATATTTAGAGTAAAGCTTAAATCTTGAAGATCGTTCTTCACTACCAAGGAAGCACACAATTACTCTAAAAAGCTCAAAATGCTCAAAATGAACTTGGGTTTGCAAAGACGATCAATCTTGGGGTGGAGGGTGGTAAAGGGAAAGTTGTTGAGGCCATAATGGTGTTTAAATAGTGCACAAACCCTAATTATTAAGGTTTTGGTCTGAACTACATACGCCCGGCATACCAGGGTACACACAACGTAATGGCACAGGACCTAGTACGCTCAGCGTACCAATACGTACATCCTACGTACTCGAGCAACACACAAAAAGGTCATGGACTTTGACATCAGTGACCCTTCTTGCAACAAATCAAAACTCAAGGGTCCAATAGCAAACCAAAAAAATATAGATGTTGCATAAATGAGAGGACACGATGTGAAAGTAAGATCGTAGCGAGAGGATCAGATGTGAACGAGTGTTCACTGCGAAAGGATATAAGTTGCAATCAGTTATGAATGTAAGCTTCCAAAATTAGTACGTTGTAATAGAGCTTACAAAGTGAGCCATTATCATTCAGGTCCTTAGATAACAACGCAGAGTACAAGTTTCCTTGTGCATTACAGATATCTACTTATATCATGATGTGAGACCTTATAACTTACGACGTGAGATGTGTTATAAGGAAACTATAAATATTAATTAGTAGATTGACTTTTGAGGGGATTAGAAGTCATAATATGGAGTTCTAAGTCGATTTCAGAGACAGAAAATGGTGTGAAAAACAATTTTTGGAATGAGAGATCGACTGGATAATAAAGATTTAAAGATCAAAGCAAGAATTTGCATTACACATTCTATTTGATTTAGATTGAACATGTCTATTTTGAATTCTTATGTGCTTTTGTGCTTATTTTTTTTCCATGAGTAGCTAAATCATTAGGCTTTCATTTATTGTAGATGAACCCTAATACTATGTGTTAGTTTCTTGCTTAATATGGATTTTAAGAAGTTGGTTTAAGCTTATGTTTGGTTATCATTACCAAGCATGCTAAGTTCTTTTGATCGTTTCCACATTTTGCAAGTTCTTTTACAAATTGATCTTAAGTTCTTAGTTCAAATCTTTCTCTTTGATTTGAAATTTTTTCTTGTCTCACAGATCTTATTCTAGTTTTGTTTCCGTACGTAATTTTTCTAAAAATATTAAAATAAGATTATCATACTATTTCTTTCAATCTTCCTGGTAGAATTGGATCTATTACTAGGATTTAAATTCTTTTTCCTGAGGACTATGAAGTTTGAGAATTACATTTTGAAGATTATATTCTTGGAATTGAAACTCATGGTTCAAGCATTTGGCAGTCAATCACGAAAGATACTTAATAGTAATAAAAACCGAAAGAGATTGTTAAAAACGCAAGAGAGACTGGATGATATCATTGATGGAGGTATTAAGTCAGATGAAAAGGACAAGTTGCAAAATAATCTGAAAGCACCCAGAATCTTAAGGTTTGCTCTTCCACCAGATACTTTTTGATCAGTGAGTTCTCTTCCTACTACTAAACAAATTTGGGATAGGTTAAAAGAGTTGTATTCTGGTGATGCTGATCTGACTCGTTCCATTCAAACTATATTTTTCTCTGCATTTGGTTCTTTTGAGAAAAAAATCTGATTAAATGATAAATCAAATTGGTAATCGTTTTAAGCATTTGTTGAGTAGAATGCTTAAGAATGATTTGAGTAGAAAACCAATTCAAGAAAAATAACTTTTCTGAATTTTTTATGATATGAAAGGAAATATATTACATCGACTATGAAAGCTCATGGACAATTCAAATATTATTCTCTTGCTAAGCTGATAGGAATCTTAAAATCTCATGAAATTGATGTTCTCAAAGAAGCAATTTTTTCAAATGGACCTTTGGCTTTTGTTGCAAAAAGTGATAGTTCTAAATCCAAGAAGTCAGTGAGTTTTGTTGATGATTTAGATTCAAACTTTCCTGATGCTTAATTAATAACTGAGGACAAAGCCTTAATGGTGAGTAATCCCAAGATGTTCTTCAAAAAGAACTTTTCTCAATTCAGAAACAATAACTCTAATCAGAATGATTATGTAAGAAGAAAGAACAAACAAGGGAATTTGTATTCTGACAAGCCAAAAGAAGGGGGGGTTTCAAAACCCATCAAAAGGAAGAAGAAAAGAAGGAGAAGAAATTTTTTGGTGATTCTGGATTTGACTGTAACTATTGTCATGGCAAAATCATTTTGAAAAGTAATGCATACTGAGGAAAATAAAAGAAAATAAAGACAAGGAGAAAGATGAAGCTTATTATGTGCAAAATATTGAAGATCTTCACAAGATGAAGTTGAGTGGAAAAGTGTTAATGGTTGCAGAAGATGACAGTAATGACGACAATGTTGAGGTTTGGTCAACAGATTCGGAAGATCATGAGGTGATGAATTCAACTCATGGGGAATGTTACATCATGAAACATACCAAATTTGTGAAAGAAGCAAAGTTGCAAAAGGAGAATAAGTTGTAAAAGGAGTTGGCATTATGATATGAGGAATGTCTGATGGTCAACAACGTGAGTTTCGAAAGTCGGGGATATTTTACGGATGAAGATGTTGTCTTGGATGTTTTCTTGTCAATAAAAACGGTTTGTGAACATGTGGTTGACAGTGAGAAGGTGATCAACAAGGTACATTCTATTCTCAATTCTCTTAATATTCCTATTTCTCGTTATTACTTCAAACTAACTGATTTACGTGACACGATTTCTAATTTTAGTAAAAGCTTGAAACAAACTCGTATTAGAAACTCTAATCTTGCTGATAGTCTTAGCAGGATCAAGTTTAGGAATGAGGAAAGGAGGATAAAAATAGAAGCTTTTAAAACTAAACTTGTTACATCTCAGGATGATACTATTGTCTTGAAAGGGATAATAGATCCATGTTAAAACAATGAAGTATCTTTTGTTCTATTGCTAGGCGTGTGTATAACAATATTACGCAACTTTACTTGAATTACAATATTGTTAATAGGGATGAGAATTTGGCCCGAAAACCCGAACGGAACCGAACCGAATTAGACCCGAATAAGCAATTCGATTCGGTTTTCGGGTATCTATATAAAGCTTATTTGGTTTTCGGGTTATTCGGTATGGATTACCCGAATAAGGTCTTATTCAGTCCAAAAGGACCGAACCGAATATGAAAAGTCACATTTTTTACTCTTGCATGATTTCTTATTCGGTCTTGTGTTCTATCGATCGTTACTCAAAATACCCACGTAATATTTAATGCTTAACTTATATACTTATAGATAGATTTTTGGGTGTTTAGGATGTTTAATGTTTAGTGTTTAATATGTTGCTTAATAACTATATCTTAAGATTGTCGTGGTTGGATTTTACATTTTATATATCAAGAATAGTTAATCCGTGTTATTCGTATTTATCATAAGCTACAAAAGTCATACAAAATACAATATTTTTAATCACATTGTAAATGTTATTTGGATTATTCGGGTTATTCGGCTCCTTAATCATCTTGTACATGTTATTTGGGTTATTCGGGCTGGAACTGAACCGAAACGAATAATACCTGAACCGAATTGAACCCGTATTGCTTATTTGGTTCGGTTTCCGGTTCATACAATTACCCTTATTCGGTTTTCGGTTTATTCGGGTTCGGGTAGGTTCGGTTCGGTTCGGTTCCGACCCAAATAACATCCCTAATTGTTAAACATTTGCATAAGATGATTTTGTCTTTTCTTGAATTCAAATAGGAAGAAATTGATGTTGATTGTTTTAAATGTGAATCTATAGTATCTTCACATGAATCCTTACATGACTCCTATAAATTTGGACTGGAAAAGATTGAGGTATTCATAAAATCAAAAGAGAGAAAATTAATGATGAAAGATATTTTAACAGACGAGAACAAACAACAAATCAAATAAACTTAATGGAGAAATATAACTCGCTGTATCAGAAATTGAAATCGGAAGAAAATCAATCTTATTTGAATGATTTTGATTTTGATGAAAGAGAAATGAGTGAAATCTCTGTTGAAGATGAAATTGATTGTTATTCTTTTGTAAAAAATATTGATAAACCAAAAAAGGATTTGATTTCTGAAAATTCAATTGAATTTGAAAATATTGTTAAGAATCAAGGTTTAAAGAGTTTAAAAGAAAAAAGTTGTTGTTTATTCGAAAGTACAATCAACTCCAAATCAAGTTTTTTTAAAGGACTGGACAAATAAAATACACCTGAATTGACATTAATTGTTAAGACTCATAACTCTAATTCTTGTGAGAATTTTTTTGGTCTAAACCAATATACAATGATGAGGAAACGAAAGGTCTTTCGCAGAAGACATCTTGGAAAAAACAATAAGATATATACCAGAACCATTAAATGATGTGAATATGTCACATGTGGTTAATGAGACGGAAGAAATTGATACTGCAAAAAATAGTTCAGAAGAAACTGTTTTGAATGATTTGAAAGGAAAATCAACACAAACAAAAAAAATTAAAGAAAGAAAAGAAAAAGGAAATGAATGCAAGATACAAAAGAATTTGAAAGAAAGAAAGAAGTTTTGGAAACAAAAGTAAAAATCATCATATTCAATTAATAATCAATAGAATGTTTGTTCTTGTTCTTTATCTCCAAAGAATGATCAAAAGGCTATCAATTCATCAAGATCATTTAGTCCAAAACGTTATTCATCACTAGTTAAAAACAAGAAGTCTCATTTTGATCCCAATTCATTTTATTTAAAGAATTCAAAATCATACAAACCAATTTCAAAACAAGTGTTGGTTCAAAAGAAATCAATTTCTGATCAAGATGTTATTTTAAAGAATTTTGAAGCCAAATTAATGGTAGAAGAAAAGGCATTTTTGAAAAAGATCAATCCAAAAAAAAGCTTATCTTCAAAAGAAAACTCCCACAATTGAGATAAATTTTTGTATTTCCAAAACTCAAGGTTTCAAAAGAACACTTGATGAGAATAAATTTTTGACCACATAATCAGTTTGAATTGACAAGACTAAGATCTTTCTTGTTTCTATCTGAAAATTAAAAATCTCATAAGGTCCCCAGTTGGTTTAGGTTCCTAAACATATGTAATTCTGTAGGTGATGTATGACGATCAATATTATTCTAAATGGTACATTAATAGCGGGTAATCACTTCACATGACAGGAAGGAAATCACAATTGATGAAGTTTCGGAGTTCGAAGGATGCTAGAAGAGTAAACTATTGTAACAATGCAATGGGTGAAATTGAAGGATACGTCATAATTACCAATGGAGAATTTACCATTCGTAAGCTAGCATATGTGGAAGGATTACAACACAAAGTAATTAGTGTTTCTCAACTTGTTGTAGGTATTGGCCTGAAAGTATCATTTGATGAAGAAGGATAAAAAATTATCAACAAGGAAACTAATAAGGTGATTTTAAAGTCAAAAAGGTTAGGCAAAATGTATCCACCTAACTTGAATCCAATTCAAGGGAAACATGTTTGATTGCAAAAGCTTCTTCGGATAGAAGTTGGCTATGCCACATGAGACTTTCGCATCTCAACTTCTAATATCAACAAGCTTGTTATGGGTGATCTTGTGCGAGGTATTCCACTTCTTAAATTTGTTAATGATAATTTATGTGCTACTTGTGAAATAGGAAAACAAAGTAAAAAAGAATCATTCTTCAATCCTAGATACAAAGATCATTGAACAACTTGAATTGATTCATATCAATTTGTGCGGTCCATCTTCAATCAAAAGTATTGGCGGTAACAAATATATTTCGAGTATTGTTAGACTTTTCAAGATTTTCTTGGGTATGTTTTTCTTAGACAGAAATCTGAAACTACACAAAAGTTGATAGATTTTGAGAAGTAGATAGAGTTGCAGTTATGAAATCCAATTTGGAAGACCAAACGTGACAATGAAACCGAATTCCAATATCAAGCATTTGAGGATTTCTTAGTAAACAAAGGAATTCGTCATAAATTTTCATCACCTTGCATTCCACAACAAAACAGTGTAGTTGAAAGGTGAAATCGTTCTCTCTATGAAGTTGTAAGGACAATGTTATCATTTGCGAATCTTGCATTATATTTATTGGTTGAAGCAAGTTGCATGTTTTATACAAAATCATTCATGTATCAATAAAAGATTTCTTATTACTCCGTATGGAATTTTGAACAATCGCAAGCCTAACGTTAAATTTTTTTTCCATGTTTTTGGTTTTAGGTGCTTTTTGTACAATTCAAAGGAACACCGTAACAAATTCTATGTTAAAGCTGACAAAAGAATATTTTTTCGTTATTCTCTTACTCAAAATCTTACAGATTTCTCAACAAGAAATCAAAGAAAATCGAGGAAAGCTATTATGTCACTTTTGATGACAAATTTATTAAACCATCTCAATAAAAACCTATTGTTTAATGCGGTGAAAATTTTCCATCTTCTTGTTTGCAATATGTTCCTCTCATGACACTATATGAGGACTTTCTGGATCTCTTTGACAAACCAGAAAATGCAATTCATTATGAATCAAAAGCGAAAGACAATCGAGAAGATGAGTTGTTGAAACTTGTTGATGAAGCGATTGAGAATGTTGAAATTCATGGATAAGCATCTACTTCTACAATATCAACTTCTCATATTGCTCATGTTGATGGGGGAGAATGTGGATAATTCTTATCCTCGATCTAGTAAAGAAGTTTTTACTTCAATTCCAAACACAATTGATAATAACAGTTTTCAAGAAACTAATATTCTTAACAATGATCTTGTGTAGGGGGGAATGCGATCAATGATGATCATTTTCAAGGGAGAATTATGCTTTTGATGCTATTGTCCAGGGGGAGAGTCTTATAAATAACGAAATGATGAGCAATCGAAACTTGAGGAAGTCAATGCTGAAATCAATCTTGAATATCATTTGAACTATCCCCTTTGACGAAATGGACAAGAGATCATACACGAACTAAAGTCCTTGGTCATACATTTTTAGGAGCTCTTACTCGTACTCAACTTAAAGAGAAACATGCTCTTTTATCTAAACGTCAAGATTTTTGTGTGTTTAATTCATTTATATCTAAGAATAAACTTAAAACTGTCAAATTCGTTCTTGTTCATGTATATTGGGTTAAAGCGATGCAAGATGAACTACATGAATTCGAACGAAACAAAGTATGGAGGTTAATTCTGACACCACCAAATGCATCTGCCATAGGATTGAAATGGGTGTTTCAAAAAAATTGGATAAAGAAGGAAATTTCATAAGAGACAAAGCTGGTCTTGTGGCTAAAGTTTACTATCAAGAAGAAGGTATTGATTACGAAGAGATGTTTGCATATGTGATGAGATTGGAGTCGGCTCGCATTTTTCTAGCATACGCAGCACACAAAATTTTGAAGTGTTACAGATGGATGTCAAATGTGATTTTCTAAATGACGAACTTAAAGAAACAATCAACGTCGAACAACCACTAAATTTCGTAAATGAAAAATATCCAGATCATTTATATGTACTTGCTAAAGTTGTTTATGGACTGAAACAAGCTCCTCGTGCATGGTATCAAACTCTAATGCGGTTTCTTAGAAAATCTAAATTTAAATAAGTTTCAGTTGACCTTACATTCTTTCATAAGAAAATTGGTGATTTTTGATGATTGTCCAAATTTACGTCAATAACATTATTTTAGGATTAATTAATCCTCAGTTGACAACTGATTTCCAAAAATTAATGGAGACTAAGTTTGAGATGAGCTAAATGGGTCTGATTTTTTTTACTTGGATTGAATATTAGACAAAGCAAAAAGAGAATTTTCATAAACGAAGAAGCATTTATGAAGTCCTTGCTTACAAAGTTTGGCAAGACTAGAGAATTAAAGGTGAAAGTTTCAGAACCAAATTGAATCCTCTCTTGATAAACATGTTATATTGTACAAACAAATGATTGGGTTTCACTCTATCTTATCTCAAGTAGGTAACGTAACATGGTTCAATTTAATATATACAATAGTAAGTTCATTAGATCAAATGTTTAAATAAAATGTTTCATGTATTGCATTTTTTTCTAATCAAATCTAAAGTAATATAAAAATATACTTTAACAAACGATTTTAAATAATAGTTAAATATTTAAAATGTTTTCAAATACCAATTAAAAAAACATGTGACAAAAAGCCAATATCACTGTTATCTTGTAATTTTGTTAATATACAAATAAATAAAGTTCATGTGTTCACTATTAAGGAAAAACGATTACATTTGTATAAAAGTTTAGGCTCAATGGTTGTTATATTTGTTAATCATTCTTGAGTAACCATATATATATATATATATATATATATATATATATATATATATATATATATATATATATATATATATATATATATATATATATATATATATATATATATATATAGGTTCAAATGTTTCTCACATCTATTGTGTGTTAGAATGCACCAATAAGAATTGACTAAACATTAAATGATATCCATATTAATAAATCTTTTTTATGGAAACTAATTTAATTCGTCATTAATGTCAATAATAATATTCTTTTAAAATGAATTCATATATAAAATAATAAGAGTGTATTTTAGGAGAACGAGAGTATATTCTACTAGAATACACCCTCATTCTTCATATTCCATACAACTTTATTGTATTTTAAGTGAGTGAGTCCTGAAATAATGTTATTGCTGACATAAAACCTAGATACGAATTCATTCTGAAAGAATGTTATTACTGACATTAATGACGAATTTAATTAATTTCCATAAAGAAAAAATTATAATTATGGATATCATTTAATATACATACAATTATGGAAACCATTTAATATCTATCATTATTTAATTAAATAATAATATAATTTTACTAAATTTCTATTGGTGCATTCAACATTTAATATGCATTAATTATTTTCTTAAAATAACTAAAATGATTGGTCCAGAATCAATCATACAGGCACACAATAGATAGTGAAAACATTTAACCTAACTCATATATATATATATATATATATATATATATATATATATATATATATATATATATATATATATATATATATATATATATATATATATATATATATATATATATATATATATATATATATAAACTAGCAGACTAATAGTTCAAGCAAATCTCATTTGTTTTCATAACAACAAATTTTAGTTATTCGTATTTAGCTTATTTAGCATTACACTTTGCATTAGGTTTAGAATAATTTGAATCTACTTCCTATCATTTTCATTCGTTTTAATCTAAATCATCGTTTTTATGATTTTATATATGGGAGCTCAGATTCCACTCCCTTATTTTATCCTTCCACTTACTGAAAAACTCAATTGGTAAGTAAAATAACCGACGTAATAGGCAATTGGTAAGTTAGAAAGCAATTTGTATATTAACTTGTGTAACAAAAATCTGTTTTTATCTCTTATATTTTAGTTAATTAAAAAGCATATAGTTGTCAAAGGAGGGCATAAATGGAAAACCAATTTTATCAAGCGGAAGATATCGTTAATTGTTTAAAAGATCTGTGCGCGTTTTATAAGCGCAATAAGGCTTTTGGAAGAAAGTAAGCAAAAAGTTTAACTTTGGGCCTCAGGAATGAGTGGCCAATGCAAAAGTAGCCTATTATCAAAAAATAATTCAAAATACAAATATAAGAGTTATAAGTCTCCTTATTTAACCCAAATATACATGAAAAAAATCAGAAAAGAAGCCCATCATCAGAAACAAGGCCAAGATAATTATATTCAATAACCCAACATAGCAATTAACAGACAAATGCAGATCAGTCTTGTACTTGTTTCTAGCCTTGTTTATCGTATTTATTTTAGGAAATCATATTTGTGATCAAGTTAAAATATAGATTCGGATTTATAAAATTTGATTTCATCTTGTAATAGACTAGAATTTGTATATATTGAAAATTTCATTTTATAATTTTGTGCGGTTTTAAGTGAAGATTTGTAGCTATGTGTTTAACCCTAATGAGATTTTTATTCATAAAATCCTATTTTTATATTAAAATTATGTGTATTATCGGTTTTTTTATAATTCAATAACTAATTTCTTTGTCACTCTGAGTTGCTTTATGTCTATGTTGTGCTCTTAATTAAGACCAAGAATACTTATTTCAATGTTGTTTCATGTTAGTTACTGTGTATGTAGTGCTCTGTGTTTACACCTCATCCAGTAAAACCTAATCAAAATCAGAAATCTAGAAATCCATGGAAATCTTAAGGGTGCGTTTAGTTGCGGAAAAATGAGTCGTTTTTCGTACATATTTTCTAAGAAAAATGAAAATTTTGAAAACGCATTTAGTTCGTTTACTTTTTTAAATTTTTCACGGAAAATAAAAAAATTTTGTTTTCTAAAATTACAAAGAAGTTAGAAATTTTTGGAAAACTGATAATCATTATTTTCCATATTTTTCTAATTCCAATTTTTTTCTAAAATATAATTACACCCCCACTCTCATCTCTACCTACCCTCACATTAACACCCCCAACTCACCACACTCCTACCTACCCACACCCACCCACTCTCAAGCTCACACCGACAAACACACACGCACACCCACTCCCAAGCCCACCCCCACAAACGCACACACTCCCATGCTTGAAATACAACCACAAGATATGGCATTGTGAAATATCCAAGAAGAGCTCGCTAAACAAGAAAATTCAAAAACGTTTTCCTTATTAGGAAAGTTTTATTTCATCATTTATTTTCTAGAACATTTTAATTTATGTATGTAGTATGCTCTTTGTGAGTGGAACTTCAAGGGAAGGTGCTAACGGAAATTTAAATAATTTTTTACTTGTTCTTCAACTCACCAAAAAAAAGTTCATATATATATATATATATATATATATATATATATATATATATATATATATATATATATATATATATATATATATATAATATATATATATATATATATATATATACCATTGTTTGATTCATAGAACAATAAAATACAAAGTAACTTCAAGAACAAAATATTATCTTCCAACTAACAATTACAAGATTACAAACACAATGTAAACCATAGATTAATAAAGGTTTAACTGAGGAATTAACACGATTATATAGAGTGATTGAGATCTAGACTAATAGCTTACTCCACTTTGATGGAAAATAATTTTCCATCTCTACTCGTCAGGACCTGAAAAATTAAATATTCTCAAAGATCCAGGACGAACAACGAAAAAAGGCTCTTATCTTTATGATTATCTTTTATTTTTAAACAAAAATATATAATAAAAAAATTGAGTCATGTGCAGCTGCCCATTTTGCCCACGCCCCCCCCCCCCCCCTTCCCCCCGATACTACTCGTTATAATGATGGTTGTTCCACTAAGATAATAGCTAAATACTTTTGTGTAGTCTTTGAAAACCTTGTACAAGATTTGCATATCTAGTTGGACCAGTCAAATAAATGCTCTAGCATTTACATAATAATAACTAGAAAGTGACCACACGTTGCAGGGGTCAGATTTCGATTAAACCATTTCCAAAAGGAGTTTATATGCACTACATAGTTTATTGATTATTCGGGAAAAAAAAATTTTAAGGGTAAAGTCGACTGCCTTTGCAATAAAGACGGTCAGAACAACAACAAAGAAGCAGAGGTATATTCGTCACCAATATTTAAGAACTGAGATTACAATTTATTCCTTCATATGAAGTTACATTACAATTTTCGTCTTCTAAAAAACCACATATGGACACATTTTATAAGTCAAGTGAAAGTAGGATGACGTAATTAGTAGATTTTGAAAACCCAGTACTTCCAAAATAAATAAAAACAAAAGTATGATGTTGTAATTAATTGATTTTGTAACTACAAAGCTTTAAAATATTAGCAGCTTTAAGATCCCTATGTATGATACGAAGGTGCGAATCTTGATGAAGATAAAGAAGCCCTCGTGCAATTCCATTGATGATGCGGAATCGGTGGTTCCAATCAAGCATTGAACTTCTGGTCTCATCTGCATGAAATTAACATGTGTTAAATATATAGCTTTGGCTTGAAACTTTACCATTTGAAGAGATTCTCACCAAATAAAATTTAATCTAGGCTTTTGTTTGGCATGTATTCATAAAATCAACATGATCTCATTTTTTTAGCACAGAATCCGAGAAGCTTCACAAGATTCCGATGTTGAAGTCTATGAATACATGTATCTTCATTTTTAAGCTCATCAAGTCCTTGTGTAGAATCTTCACAAAATTTGATCTAGGCTTGTGTAGAAGAAAATATTATCTTCCAACTAACAATTACAAGATTACAAACACAATGTAAACCATGGACTAATAAAGGTTTAACGGAGGAATTAACACAATTATATATAGTGATTGAGATCTTGACTAATAGCTTACTCCACTTTGACAGAAAATTTTTTCCATCCCTACTCATTATAACGATGGTTGCTCCACTAAAATAATAGCTAAAGACTTTTGTGTAGTCTTTGAAAACCTTGTACAAGATTTGCATATCTAGTTGGACCAGTAAAATTAATGCTCTAGCATTTATATAATAATAATCTTGAATATAGTCACGTCACAAAGAAGTGATGAAAAAAATGGAGATGATAGTTTAACGATTAGATAAGAGATTTTTTCCTTTGAATATTTAGATTTGATCTCTCACCAATATTGTAAAACTCGACCTATGCGGCCGAGTACTCGGAGCCGGGTATGTACCGAGGTGATTTGATGGACACCGGACAAAAGTACTGGAACTGGGTTAAACTTGGTACTTCTAGGTTAAACTTGATGCTACTCGGGTTAAACTCTATCCAAATTAGTCGTAATTTTGACTTCTTGTTGATAAATAACTATAATTGTGAAGTAATTAACTGAACAAGATATTGAATGAACATAAGATATAAATAAGATCATAATATATAAATAAGATCTGAATTTGATTAGAAAGTAAGAAGCTCGATTATAATTGTTGAACGTAAGAACCTCTCAAAAGATACTCCCTCTATTACATAAATGGAGTCGGTTAGGACAAGACCAATGAGGTGATCACGACACCTAAGCTAATACAATATGTCAAAACAAATTAACTAAAGTTGCAATGCCTAGACTAATAGCTATGAAATCAAAACATATGAAACCAAACATCCATTTCGGATAATAAAGATGAAGACAAAATGTAACATTGTGAAACCTTTCGCATACAGACTCAACAAAACTATTACAATATGTTAAACCTTACAATCTCCCCTATATGTCAAATCACATAAGTTTTCTTCACTTTCTTCATCAAAAACTTCTGGAATGAAACCGACAATAACAATACGAACAATTATCCACCATCGCAACATGTCAGAAACAAATTTGATATTGCTCTTGGAGTTCACTCTACAAATCTCTGCTATTGTCAATATACTAGTAAGAGTGGCAGATTTATAACAATGTTTATCCTATAAGAACCTCATGTAATTAGTTACTTCTCTCTTATCGTGGACTTTGTAGATAAATCCCCATGTCTCTTTTTGAATAAACATATCTCGCATTCCATCAAAATTCTCCGGTTGTTTAGATGGTTTCAGAATAGTGTTCTTCTACATAACATTAGCTACTTCAACATTCATCTTACAAATTTCCATGTAGTAAGATTTGATCATTCTCTTCAAATTTTGAAGTTGATTTGCATATTTAGTCTTTTATTTAGACAAAATATGAAAAAATAACTATCCAATCATGTGGATTCATTAGTGTTAAATCAACAAATAAGAACACAAACTCTTCATTATCACTTCCTCTCGATGCCTTGAATCAGTAGTTCATAAACCCATCTATCTCTATCGCTTCATAGTCTCTCACAGCTGAAATCTTCTTCAAGCTCCATACTTTATATTGTGGTATGAAATGCGAGGCATAAAATTTAGAAAGCTTCTTATTCATAGTAGCATTATTCAGAGCAATACCCATGGTATTAAGAAACCTTTTGAGTATGAATTCCTTTGTAGTGAAAGGGAAATCCAGTTAATTATAACTTTTATTTGCCAAATCAAAAGATGGCCTTGGATTAAGCTAGTAAATATCCATATTCTTAATAGCCTCATTCAAAATTTAATTCACATTCCACTCTGGACATAATGCTTTCAACCTGGCTTCTACAACTTCTTTGTCTCGTTTTTCTGCCTCCTGTTGATTTAGCTCAATTTGAAGTTGTTTCATTCTTTCAAGCTCTTCATCTTTCTTTTTCTCAGCTTCTAAATCACCAGGATCAATTGCAATGCAAGACACAATCTTCACAGTTTCTGATCTAGAAGGTTCCGTTGGAATTTCTATTGTATTTCATTATAAAAGCTTATTTAGATTTTGCTCACCAATAACGACGTTGTTGATGGTTTCTGATTTCTTCATTTTTGGAGCTTGATAAGGATTAACAATATGAACGCCTCTATCTCCCCTTGTTGCAAAATGATCTCGTTGTTGGTAACACCACTACTTGATGAAAGGAACTTATCAAATAATGGTTTGAGCTTCTCATACAATATTTTTGACATGTAGTCAACATGAAGAGCATATTTTTCCTTAACGATTTTGACAAGATGTTGATTAATCTCAAAGTTTCTCGCCTTAACTAGCAACATCTCATTCTTAACCTTTACCAAATCAACTTTTTTCTTTGTTAATTCTTCCTTAAGAGAATTAATTTTTGCATCCTTACTTGCAATAATGTTAGTTAGTTGAGCTTCAGTGTCGTAAGATGAAATAATATTGCTTATTATTTCTATCAACTTCTTATTATGAACAGTATTATCAGATAAAATCAAGTTTTTGAGATCCTTGACTTCGTTTATAGCACTATCCATATTTGTAGTAGTTTCATGAGTTAGCTTCCCGTGCCCTTCAATCTACCTTTTTCACTCAGAAAATAAGGTCTTCATAGTAGCCTCATGAGTAAGCTGTTGGATTAGGTGTCTAAGCCCATAACTATATTTAGTATGTACTTGACCCGGTTGTAGCATGGTCCTTTTAGGTTACCTTCACCAAAGCAACTTAACTGGATGAATAATAGAGAAAAAGGTTATTATGGTTTATTAATATATTATATGAATAATATATTAAAAGAGAAATAATATTGTTTAGTTAACATTGGTCAAGATTTAATTAGGAATTAATTTTGTGATCAAAAGATATTAATTAAAACCTAAGGGACTGATATTGTAATTATTGGATAGTTGCAAAACAGGGTAAGGAAACCCTAGAGATAGGGTGGACAAATTCTTGGGGATAAGGCCTTAAGAATTTTTCCAATGTAGGGATTCCAGAAGATTCTTATGGGCTGCTTAGAGCCTAAGCAACCAGATAAGTGTTTGACTGAAACCCTAACTCCTCACCTATATAAGGACCCTTTTGGCTACCAATTTTTGGCTACACATAACCCTACGAGTTCTAGGAGCCGACTTTTAGCCTTCGCCTCTCTCTCTCTCTCTCTCTTGCATTCTCCAATAGTTTTGGTGTTTGTGATCTATTAGATGCACAATATTTGAGATGTTAAGGTTCTCAAAGGCTCTAGTTCTTCAAGAAACAATCAAGGTAACTTTCTAACTAGTTTATTATATATGATTTTGATTTTTATGATATGCTAGATTAGGGTTTATGCAAGTCTTGGACAATTATACATGTACAATTAGAAAAAACATAGATCCAAGCATTAGGGTTTGCATAAACACCATAGGAATGTTGTTTTGCTCAAAACTCATCAGTGGTATCAGAGCTTATGTGGTTTTTCTTTTGTATTTGATGCATATCTTAATCATTCAAAGCAAAAGATTTTTGTCTTTTTGCTTCTGCTTGGTGACCACGACGTGGCATAGATTGCCACGACATGGAGGCGGGTCAGAGTGCAAGTCTCAGGATTTTCGCCTATTTTGGATTGGGATAATTACCAAAATTGTTTTTGTTTAATAAAATCGATTTTTATTAAACTTATATGATTATCCTTATCGAAATAGAAGATAATGGCAAAATAATTAGATAATTATTGCATTATATGATAACCTTAATTATTTGAATTATTTGTTTGAATTATCTTGCCATGTAATTGGATTAGGTCAAAATTTAGATAATCACTAATTAATTGTTTAATTAAATTATTTGTAATTTGATCTAGTTAGTTTTGAAAGGTTTCAAAACTTTCCCTCAAGTTTTAGAATTTAAATTTTTGATTAAAAGTTTAATTTTGAAATATTTAAATTTTAAACCCTAGAATTTTACAAGTTTAAAACTCAACCTTATACTATTATAATATCATACGATTAATAATATATATATATATATATATATATATATATATATATATATGCATAAGATTAAGCTACTCTTACTGTTAGTAGGCTTCGTTCACGAAGCCAATCTATAAAGGAGGTATAAGGTTGATGCCTATAAAATGGCAGTTTAATGGGTGTCCACTCTCACTCGCCGCTTCCTTGATTGTTGGAGGATCGTTAGGCGAATGGGTAGGATAGGGCAACTAATTCCTCATTGAAAGTATAATGAATATATAAAGTAACTAAATGTTTTTTTATAAAATTCTCAATCTTAGTTCCTTTAGGAAAAATGTGAAATGATGTTATTCCATGAAATTACACTTTGTACCCTTGCCAAGTCGTTAGTGGATCGTGCGTGGATAACCGGCACACTAATATGGACTAGCAATGGAGCAAAGGGTGACTCGATTTTTATCATAGATCAACGGAGCGTGTGTGGTTAACCGGCACATTGATTAGGTGGTAAATGACATTGAGGGTACCAAGTAATTTGCATGGTTGTTCACACCTTGTTTGTGATCCTCGGTATCCCAGTCACAAACATGAAAGGCATATCGAGATTTAAACATGTCATTGAAATGTTCAATGAATCTCAAAAGATCTAGGAGTTTCAATACATTTAAAACTTAATTTCTTTTTCATTTTTCATGATGGAAATTAGTGAATCGTCATCCACTTACCTTCAAATTATTTGCGATTTAGATTACGGCATCCCTCTTCTAAATTGTAAATAATGTTGTTGTATCCTAGCCATAATTTCTCATTTTGGGTGTTCAATTGGGGATTCTTATCTAATCAAACTTTTTCTCTTTTCTATTTCAGATGTCTACTTCAAACAACAACGCTTCAGGCTCGACCCCTTCCGGCTCATTCTCACTCATGAACTTGTATGGGAGGGTGATTCTCGATGGGACCAATTTCAATGACTAGATCTGCAACATCCGCATGGTCACCCGCTACGAGGACAAGGAGTATGTTCTCGATAAGGAGCTAAAAGAGGTAAATGCCAACACTACTACTCCCGAAGAAATCACTGCTTTCGAGGCTCACGCGCAAGATGCTATGAAAGTCCATTGCATCATGCTCGCGACCATGACCGTCGAACTCCAAAATTCCTAGGAGGACTACTACCCCTACGAGATGCATTAAGATTTGATGGATAGGTACCATCAAAGCGCAAGGCAGGAAAAGGTACGAGATCATCGTTGCGATGATCACTACCAAAATTGTGACATCCCCAAAATCACGGCAAGAAAAGACCGGTTTCATTTATACTTTTAAAATAATTTCAGAGTAAATCCTTTTGATTTAAAAGAGTTGCGGAATTTGTTCCCAAAAAAAAATATGATAAAATAAAGTTTATCAAAGCATTTCATCAAGAGATGCGTTTTCATTAATTAACAATATTCGAGATGTCATGTTCCGATACAGACCAAAAGCATAAACAATATAAAATAGACCTTACAACAGTTATTTATAACTACTGATCTATAATCCAAAATCTATCGTCAAGTCCACCCATTTATACTCTTGTGCCATTACCTGTAATGCAAAGAAAACTGAGTAGGTCAGGCTTGGGAGCCTGGTGAGCATGTAGGGTTTTCAACCCACAATAATACATTTATTATATTGAATTATCAAACAATCAACCCAAATACTCATTCCCATTATATCCTTTATTTCTTAAGGATTTACCCTAAGAATCAACTATCCTTTATCCATTTATTCCTAAGGATTGACCTAAGGAATTGACACAAAGTCCACCACTGCGAAGGTCCACAAATTACGATTGGTAAACACTTAGTTCAACATACTTAACAAACACCTAGTTCTAACACTCCTAGTGAACAATTAATTCAAAACATCCGATGAATACTTAGTTCTAAAACACTTAGTGAACACACTCAGTTCAACAACACCAAGTGAACACATCTAGTTCAAAAATACTTAATGAACACATTGAGTCCAAACACCAAGTGAACACGTAGAGTTCAAAAATACCTAATAAACACATTGAGTCTAAACACCAAGTGAACACGTAGAGTTCAAAAATACCTAATGAACACATTAAGTTCAAAAATACTTATTATTTCGTCTCACATCAACTATTTCATCTACCTATGTTCCACCCAACATATTTGTAGATGCAAACACATATACAATTTAAATCTTTTAAAACATGTATAAAACATTATTTCAACATCTATCTCAAGTAAATAAACATTGTATAAACACCTAGCACGTACTTCATAGCAAATACTTCATATCTATGTAGTAGAAGAAAGTGAATATACATTCACACATATAATAACAAAATATACACATAACACGTATTTCGTATAAAATACTTCGTATTTATGCGTCAGAAGAAAGTAACCACACACTCACTTGATCAGAAGATGATCGGACAGCACTACGGCTTGTAAAAGTAGTATTCTTCGGTAGATATGGAAGATCTTCACAAAAATCGAACTTCTCGCGGGCAGAGCTTCGGCTCGGGAATCTTGCTTCTCGGGATCTTCAGGACCTCGGGACTTGCTTCGGGGCTCGAGAATGATACTGGGGCTTCGGGGTACTTCTGGCACACAAATCGATGCAAAACGGGAGAGAGAAGAGAGAAAAAGAGCAATTGAGTCGGCTGCCCTCGCATCCTATTTATAGGAGGCTGGAGCCTCGGAGTACGCGGGGCGTACTGCATTACGCGGGACGTACTGCCTCAGAATCGTCATTGCTTACGTATCCGAAGAACTCGAATGCGAGGCGTGTCATGCTTCGCTGTACGCGGGGCGTACGCTCGTACGCTGGGCATACTTCGGATGAGTCCGATGACTCCTCTTCGGATAATGTCGGATTTAATAATTAAATTTAATTATTAATTATTTAATAAACTTCGAAAATTCATATCTTCTTCATATGAACTCCGTTTTTGACGTTCTTTATATCCACGCGAAGGTGAGACTACGCTCTATAACTTTCGTTTAGACTCCGCCGGCTAATTTTAACTTTATTTTTATTATTTATTTTTAATAGGCCGGGACAGAAAAACTTCGTTATAAATTCATAACTTTTTCGTTTGACGTCCGTTCTCGCCTAACTTTTCATCGCTTCGATACCAACAACGAGATCTTCGATTCTCGTTTAGATTGTTTTGGCTAAAAACCGCTCGATCTCAAATCGAGTATTTCAGGCTGCATATCGCTAAGTCGAAACTTCGAAAAATCATAACTTCCTCATACGAAGTCAGATTTGGGCGTTCTTTTTATGAACGCTCACGGTTTAACGTATTCTACAACATTCATTTAGATTTCTAAGGCTAAATATCTCTCTAACATAAATTCACTTTTTACGTTGCGCTGTGTCGTGCCGGTTCTGTCGCGAAACTTCGATAGGTCATAACTTCTTCGTTATAACTCGGATTTCGGCGTTCTTTATATATACGGAATCCTTGTAACATATACTACAACTTAGTTAAGATTATTCATTCTAAATAATCTTCTATCAAAAAGTCATTTTTGACGCTTATCGTCTCTAAATTGACTAGCCCTGATCTACGGGCGTTACAATTATCTCCCCCTTAGGATGATTACGTCCCAGAATCATCAACGAAATAGGGCTTATATAATGATTCCACACTTAATTTCTTCATCCTAGGTAATAACCGTAAGTTCTATATCTCCTTGAAAGAGTGTTTAACTCTATGGCTTTCTTGACTATAGACGATGCCCAAATCTTGCATCTACTTTTCGTACTACGTTGTACTTTCAATCATAACCTTCAAGTTACAAAATAAATCCTTATTACGGACTCCTTCTTCTTCCTCGGATAAATACATTCCTTTATCTATTCTAATAGACCGATGGGTCGTGTCCTGTTGACCTCTCATCGTAGTCGGACTCAATTGATATGACCACTAGGGTCGGAATAACAACCATCTTACTAGTCATTACCGGAACAATGGTAATGACATACTTGCATAAAATGGAATCTATTATTAGCTTCTTGGTAACCTTGTGACTTTCCCTGATCCAAGCATGAGTCCTGTGCTTCCAGTAGTATAGATCTCTACTACTATTCACACCTACTCATACTCGTCCCAAGTATTGTCTCTCAGTCAACCAAGTCACTACACAAAATCACACAATCATCCACTACATCGGATATTAAAACTATAGATACCACCTAGATATCAAAACCATACATATCACATAGATATCAAAACCATACATATCACATAGATATCAAAACTAGGGTTTATATTAATTCTTGAAACGATTACACAAAGGTTCAAGTTAACCCTATACTATGCCTCTAATAGGCTACACCACAAGTTACTATTCGCATTGCTACTTCATAACTGATTATTGGATATAAAATCCTCATCCTTGATTCGCTTCGTCGAGGATCATGTGGAATGCCCTTGGCTTTGCTGGTTCTTTCTTCTTCGAGCAATTGATCGAAATATGCCCTTTTTCGTTACACTCATAACATACTCTCTTACTAGATGCACATTCATTGGTGTAGTGCCCAGTCTTTCCACACTTGAAACATGTAACCTCCTCGCCACATTTTCCTAAGTGTTTCTTCTTGCACTTATCACACCATCTCGCTTCATCCCCTCCTTCGAAGTTTTTTGAACCAAACTTTGAGAATTTTCTCTTCTCGTCGGACCTTGAAGAACCTTCATGCTTCCTTTTCTCACCAATTTCAGCTCTCTCCAGACCCTTCTCTCTTATCTGGGTCTCAACATTCCTGGCTGCTCTAACGGCCGTTTTCAAGGTAGTTGCCATTTTGACTGTTGGGCCAAAGTATGTGGGCAATCCGTTAGCAAACCTATCGATCTTGGAGAGTTCAGTAGGCACCAAATAGGGGAATAGCTTCATCCTCTCAGTGAACGCGGTGGCATACTCATCCACACTCATCTTTCCTTTCTTTAGGTTCTGAAATTCATTGTTTAGGTCTATCAGATCTATCTTTGAGCAGTATTGCATTTTCATTTGCTCCACGAATGCTTCCCAAGACATTTGCATGGCTCCTCCTGTTGGCATTGTATCTGCCAACAACTTCCACCAGCTCAAGACTCCAGTCTTCAGTTGTCTAACTGCAAAGACAGTCTTCTGTTTGTTGCTACTGTCACAACTTTCAAATACCATTTCCATTTCAGAGATCCAATCCATAATCTCAACAGGCTTTGGGCTCCCATAAATTCTTGTACATTCGCCCATCCTTGTTGTTTCCCCTTTCCGGGTCGTTCCTTCGTTCTCCTTGAGTCCTAATTTGACTCACAGTGCAACTATTGTTTCCTTCCTCCGATTGTTCGGGAATCAGATCGGGTTCCTCAATAGGTATGATAGGTTCGTCCCTATTTTCATGTAACATCTGTCGCATCTCATCCCTTTGTTCGGCTAACATAGCCCGAATCATGGCTTGCACCCCAGCCATCGTTATTGGTTCTGGTGTTGCTGCTACAACGGGTATTTGCTCAATCACTGGCGGTTGATTCCTGTTTTCATCTGCATTTCCAACGCCACTCCTTGTTCTCACCATTTTTGATCTACACACCGAATAAGGTGAAATTAGATCCTCATTCACGATAGATATTCAAATCATCCTTAATACTCCGAAACGTTTACATGCTAGTTCTAATACCGTAGACATACGCTTAGAATCCTAAACATATAAGGTTTCCAGATCCGGTCGGCAACAGACCATAGATCCGAACAAATAAAATCATATATGGCAACATATAACATTTAGCACATAAAAGCATTTTAGGCATCACTCCTAAAATAAACTAGTGCTTGTGTCAATTTAGGTGTACTACCTAACATATTTTAGACACACTCCTCCCAATCATTACTTAGCATTCTAAGTTTAAGTCTAGAAATTTCCTATAAATTCCTAGTTCGCTTAAACTAATCCTCTGATACCAACTGTGACATCCCCAAAATCACGGCCAGAAAAGACCGGTTTCATTTATACTTTTAAAATAATTTCAGAGTAAATCCTTTTGATTTAAAAGAGTTGCGGAATTTGTTCCCAAAACAAAATATGATAAAATAAAGTTTATCAAAGCATTTCATCAAGAGATGCGTTTTCATTAATTAACAATATTCGGGATGTCATGTTCTGATACAGACCAAAAGCATAAACAATATAAAATAGACCTTACAACAGTTATTTATAACTACTGATCTATAATCCAAAATCTATCGTCAAGTCCACCCATTTATACTCTTGTGCCATTACCTGTAATGCAAAGAAAACTGAGTAGGTCAGGCTTGGGAGCCTGGTGAGCATGTAGGGTTTTCAACCCACAATAATACATTTATTATATTGAATTATCAAACAATCAACCCAAATACTCATTCCCATTATATCCTTTATTTCTTAAGGATTTACCCTAAGAATCAACTATCCTTTATCCATTTATTCCTAAGGATTGACCTAAGGAATTGACACAAAGTCCACCACTGCGAAGGTCCACAAATTACGATTGATAAACACTTAGTTCAACATACTTAACAAACACCTAGTTCTAACACTCCTAGTGAACAATTAATTCAAAACATCTGGTGAATACTTAGTTCTAAAACACTTAGTGAACACACTCAGTTCAACAACACCAAGTGAACACATCTAGTTCAAAAATACTTAATGAACACATTTAGTCCAAACACCAAGTGAACACGTAGAGTTCAAAAATACCTAATGAACACATTGAGTCCAAACACCAAGTGAACACGTAGAGTTCAAAAATACCTAATGAACACATTGAGTTCAAAAATACTTATTATTTTGTCTCACATCAACTATTTCATCTACCCATGTTCCACCCAACATATTTGTAGATGCAAACACATATACAATTTAAATCTTTTAAAACATGTATGAAACATTATTTCAACATCTATCTCAAGTAAATAAACATTATATAAACACCTAGCACGTACTTCATAGCAAATACTTCATATCTATGTGGTAGAAGAAAGTGAATATACATTCACACATATAACAACAAAATATACACATAACACGTATTTCGCATAAAATACATCGTATTTATGCGTCAAAAGAAAGTAACCACACACTCACTTGATCAGAAGATGATCGGACAGCACTACGGCTTGTAAAAGTAGTATTCTTCGGTAGATCTGGAAGATCTTCACAAAAATCGAACTTCTCGCGGGCAGAGCTTCGGCTCGGGAATCTTGCTTCTCGGGATCTTCAGGACCTCGGGACTTGCTTCGGGGCTCGAGAATGATACCGGGGCTTCGGGGTACTTCTGGCACGCAAATCGATGAAAAACGGGAGAGAGAAGAGAGAAAAAGAGCAATTGAGTCGGCTGCCCTCGCATCCTATTTATAGGAGGCTGGAGCCTCGGAGTACGCGGGGCGTACTGCGCTACACGGGGCGTACTGCCTCAGAATCGTCATTGCTTACGTATCCGAAGAACTCGAGTGCGAGGCGTGTCATGCTTCGCTGTATGCGGGGCGTACGCTCGTACGTTGGGCGTACTTCGGATGAGTCTGATTACTCCTCTTCGGATAATGTCGGATTTAATAAATAAATTTAATTATTAATTATTTAATAAACTTCGAAAATTCATATATTCTTCATACGAACTCCGTTTTCGACGTTCTTTATATCCACGCGAAGGTGAGACTACGCTCTACAACTTTCGTTTAGACTCCGCCGGCTAATTTTAACTTTATTTTTATTATTTATTTTTAATAGGCCGGGACAGAAAAACTTCGTTATAAATTCATAACTTTTTTGTTTGACGTCCGTTCTCGCCTAACTTTTCATCGCTTCGATACCAACAACGAGATCTTCGATTCTCGTTTAGATTGTTTCGGCTAAAAACCGCTCGATCTCAAATCGAGTATTTCAAGCTGCATACCGCTAAGTCGAAACTTCGAAAAATCATAACTTCCTCATACGAAGTCAGATTTGGGCGTTCTTTTTATGCACGCTCACGGTTTAACGTATTCTACAACTTTCATTTAGATTTCTAAGGCTAAATATCGCTCTAACGTAAATTCACTTTTTACGTCGCGCTGTGTCGTGCCGGTTCTGTCGCGAAACTTCGATAGGTCATAACTTCTTCGTTATAACTCGGATTTCGGCATTCTTTATATGTACGGAATCCTTGTAACATATACTACAACTTAGTTAAGATTATTCATTCTAAATAATATTCTATAAAAAAGTCATTTTTGACGCTTATCGTCTCGAAATTGACTAGCCCTGATCTACGGGCGTTACAAAAATGAAGGACAAAGAGTCTCTCACGGCCCACCTGCAGAAAATGCAGAGATACATGGACCGCTTGCTGAAGTTAAATGTTAACTTCGATGAGGAGCTGGCCATAGATATCATTCTTCACTCCCTACCTCCTTGTTACAACCAGTTCTGCATGACCTATCACATGAACAAGGAGGAGGTCACTCTAAGCAAGCTTCAACGCCTGCTGAGGACTGTTGAGAGTAGTCTGAAAGACAAATCCGTTGCATCAAATCTTACTATCGCCCCCGTCTTGGCAATTAAGCAAGGGAAGGGCAAGAAGAGGAAGGCTCCTTCTAAGAGCCACAAGGGAAAGTCCCACGATGGCACCTCTTCTAGTGGAACCAAGGCTGGTCCCGCTGCACCCTCCTCCAACCCGAAGGATGCAAAGTGCTACTACTGCCACGAGAAAGGGCATTGGAAAAGAATTTGCCTGACGTACTTGCAAGATATCAAGGATGGGAAGATAAAGCCATCCATCATAGGTATTTATACTATTCATTCTAACAACTCATTACATGCTATGTCTTGGGTCCCTTATACAGGGTGTAGTTTTCACGATTGTTCTTATTTGCAGGGCCTAAGAAGAAGTAGGGATGTGGAGCATGGGAAGATATACTTGATCATGGGGAATAAGAAAGCGTCGCCTGTCACCAAGATTGGAGTTTACTCTTTAGTGCTTAATAGTGGGTTAGGTTTAGATTTGAATAATTGTTGTTACTCGTCAGAAATGACACGGAACATTATTTCTTTTCATGGTTTGTATAAAAAAGGTTTTAGATTTTCGTTTGATAGTGAAAAAGGTTCTATTAATACTTTCTTGAATGGTTCTTTCTATTTTGAAGCATTGCCTTGTAATGGAATATATGAAACTGTGATGGTTGTAGACAACTTAGGAAATCATGTGTTGCATATCGATTCTTCCAATAGTTTGGACAAAGCATGCTTGTGGCATTTTCGTCTTGGACATGTTAACAAGAAACGCATAGCCCAACTCCAAAAGGAAGGAGTGTTGGAGTCATTCAACCTTAGAGACGATGACGTGTGCGAGTCTTGTTTACATGGAAAGTGATGGGTTTGAGCCAAAAGAACATCCTATGTGCTCATGCAAACCCTAATGCTTAGATCTAGGTTTCTGTAATTGTACATGCATTCATCTAAGACTTTCAAACCCTATATCTAGTGTATATAATCGAAATTAACATAACAAAACATATCTAGATGTTTACCTTGTTGTTGATCGAAAATCTTGAAGCCTTGAGAACTTTAGCACCTCAAGTGTTGTGCCTCTAATGAATCACAAACACCAATAGCAATTGCAGGAAACAAGAGAGAGAGGGGAGTAGAGAATTTCGACTCTAAGACTTCTAGGGTTCAAGTGTTAGCCGAAATCCCTAGCCTAAGGGGTCTTTATATAGGTGTGGAAATTAGGGTTTCGGTGATTATCCTTATCTGGTTATTTAGCCACCAAGCAGCCCAATGATAATTCTAGAAGCCCTATCTTGAACGAATTCCTAAGGCCTTATCCTTAGAATTCGTCCACCCTATCTATTAGGGTTTCCTTGCCAAACTTTGCAACTATCACATAATTACAGTTCAGTCCCCTTAGTTCAATTAACTTCTTTTGATCACAAAATTAATGCTTGACCAATTTTAATTAAACAAATATGATTTCTATTTTAATATATTATTCTTATAATATATTAATAAATCATAATTACCTCTTTCTATATTATTCCTCCATTCAAGTTGCTTTGGTGAAGGCAACCCAAAAGGACCATGCACAATCGGGTCAAGTACATACCAAATATAGTTATGGACTTAGAAACTAATCCAACAGTCTCCCACTTGGATAAGTCTAATAACTATAAATGCAAATGTAACTTCTGGATCCGATTAGCAATTGCAATTCTCAAAACTCTTGATCTTATCAATAACTTGTCCTTCAGATAAAGGATCGTATAATCCTCTGTTCTGGATATCGTGCGGACAATTACATGGAACATAGTCATACTTATTGTCCATTAGTTTATTTCTCGATCTCAGATTCATTTGACATAGAACTTAATTGAACACATCAATTCAGTCCTGATCGGGCCCGACACATAAGTCAAACCAAATCATCAAGGGGCCCTGATATCACTTTTACCCTCCTAGGATAAAAGGAACAGATAAACTTCGACTTATATACATTTACTATCCACTAACCAAATCATACAAAACAATGTGTTTTATAACATCAAGTTACTGATGCGTTTACGCACTATCAATTCTCAACCAATTAGCAAACAATAAACCATATATCTAGGTTTTAAGACCATATGATATTATCGTCTTGTGATCACTCGTGATAAATTCCATGAAGTGATTCCAGCCAGCGTGGGTTTATTCCAATGCTCAAATCAAGTTCATAAGCACTCATGAACGTTGTAGCAAACTTTTGCTATGTCTAACACACTTTAGACAGCCTACACACCAATTCATGACAGTATTCATTCATACCTACTTTCAACATATGAACGACTGTGGACCGTTTGAATAATCTTATTATTCAGGAAGTCAAAACATGCAAAATGAAACAATAGGTAAATAATTAAAATAAGACAATAACATTACTAATAAACAATACTCTTTTATTTAATCATCAAATGTTAATTAAAATTTATCTATTACATGTTTCTAAACTATCTAATCTAAACTAATATCGTCCTTCAGCCCGATGCTCCTAGCGTGTTGTAAGTGTTTAACCCTACTCAGTCCCTTCATAAGCGGATCTGCTGGGTTATCTTCTGACGACACCATCTTCAAGGCAAAAGCTCCTTCATTATCACATAAAATTTCCATAGGCTCCTGTATGGCCGACACAACTCCAAGGTCTCCAATGAAGTTCTTCAACCATATTGCCTCCTTTGTCGCTTCGCTTGCTGCAATGTACTTTGATTCGCACGTTGAATCAGCTATGGTCTCCTGCTCAGAACTTTTCCAAGTCACTGCTCCTCCATTTAAGGGAAAGACCTAGCCCGACTGCGAATGGTAGTTGCCCTGTCGGTCTGAAAACTGGCGTCACTGTACCCTCGCAACCTTAAGTCATCACTCCCACCGAGGAAGAGAAACCATTCCTTGGTCCTCCAAAGGTACTTAAGAATATTCTTGACTGCGGTCCAATGCACTTTTCCAGGGTTCCCTTGATATCTTATGACCATGCTCAAAGCGAAGGCCACATCAGGGAGAGTACAAGTCATAGCATACATAATCAAGCCAACTGCGGAAGCGTATGGTACTCGGCTCATTTCTGCTATCTCGAATTCGGTACTCAGAATTTGAGTCTTACTCAACTTGGCATTACTTTGGATTGGTAACTCTGCCTTCTTTGAATTCTCCATACTAAAACGTTTTAGTACCTTGTCCAAGTAAGTGTTTTGACTAAGTTCTATTAGTCTCTTACTTCTATTTCTCATTATCCTTATTCTCATAATATAGGCAGCCTCTTCGAGGTCCTTCATAGTGAAGCACTTCCCGAGCCAGGACTTAACCTCCTGCAGTGTCAGGATAAGGTTTCCTATGAGTAGTATGTTATCGACATACAATACGAGGAAGCTTACTATACTCCCACTGGCTTTGACATACATACATGATTCATCCTCGCTTCGTAGGAAACCAAACTCTTTGACTTTCTTATCAAAACAAAGATTCCATATGCGAGACACTTGCTTAAGTCCATAAATAGACTTCTCAAGCTTGCATACTCTATTAGGATGCTTCGCATTGACAAAACCCTCTGGATGATCCATGTAAACATCCTCATCCAACTTCCCATTAAGGAAAGCGGTTTTGACATCCATTTTCCATATTCATAATCATGAAATGCCACAATGGCTAACATCACCCTAACAGACTTTATCTTTGCAACTGGTGAGAAGGTTTCATCATAGTCAACTCCGGGAGTTTGAGTGAAACCCTTCGCGACCAATCGCGCCTTATAAGTGTGCATATTCCCATCCATGTCAGTCTTCTTCTTGAAGATCCATTTGCACCAGACCGTCTTACGACCTGGTACATTTTCAACCAAATTCCAAACTTGGTTGTCACACATAGACTGAATCTCGCTGTTCATCACCTCTTTCCACTCTGCAAACTCCGGGCCTGCCATGGCTTCCTTATGGCTATTAGGTTCGTCCAAATTTATTAATGTGCTATCACTAATATACGTATCCCCTTCTGTAATAATATGAATACCATATAACTGGGGTTGAAACCTAACTCTTTCGGAACGTCTAAGAGGTAATAACACGTCAATCGGTTCAACCGGAGTTTCCTACTTGAGTTGAGCGCCAGCGTTAGAGGTTCCTTTATCACTCGACTCTTGAATCTATTTATGATCGATTTGCCTCCCATTGTCCCCTTGGCTTATGAGTTCTCGCTCTCGGAAAACCCCTCTCCACACAACAAAGACAACATTGTCACTCGGTCTATAGAATAGATCTCCAAAGGACTTAGGCGGGTAGCCGATGAAAATACGCCACTCACTATGAGGTTCGAGCTTGTCGTGAGTCTCTCGTCTTACGAAAGCCTTGCAACCCCAAACCTTGATATGTGACAATGAGGCATCTTTCCCCGTCCACATCTCTTGAGGTGTTTTGGAAACCTTCTTCGTAGGGACTAAGTTAAGGATATGGGTGGAAGTCTCTAAGGCATACCCCCAGAATGAGATAGGTAATGAAGCACGACTCATCATGGAACGAACCATGTCCAACAAGGTTCGATTACGCCTCTCAGCCACACCGTTTAATTGCGGTGTCCTAGGTGGTGTCAATTGCGAAACGATTCTGCATTCCTTGAGGTAGTCGTGGAATTCAAGTCTTAGTTACTCCCTTCCTCGATCGGATCGAAGCATCTTGATTTTCCTGCCCAACTGATTCTCCATTTATTGTTTAAATTCTTTAAACTTTTCAAAGGTTTCCGACTTGTTCCTGATCAAGTAGATATACCCATATCTACTATAATCATCGGTAAAAGTCACGTAGAAGCGGCTCACATCCTTTGTGGTGGATCTAAAAGGCCCACACACATCGGTGTGTATGAGATCCAATAAACCCTCACCCCTTTCACAAGTGCCAGAGGGTGACTTGGTCATCTTTCCAAGTAAACAAGACTCACACACGTCATCTTCGCTAAGGTCGAATGACTCCAACGCTCCATCCTTTTGGAGTTGGGCTATGCGTTTCTTGTTGACATGTCCAAGACGAAAATGCCACAAACATGATTTATCCATACTATTGGAAGAATCAACACACAATATATCATTTCCTAAATTATCTACAACCATCACAGTTTCATACATTCCATTACAAGGCAATGCTTCAAAATATAAAACACTATTAAGATAATCATAAATAGAACCCTTTTCATTATCAAATGAATATCCAAATCCTTGTCTATATAAACCATGAAATGAAATGATGTTTCTTGCCATATCTGGCGAATAGCAACAATTGTTTAAATCTAAACCTAATCCATTACTAAGCATTAAGGAATATACTCCAATCTTGGTGACAGGCGACAATCTTCTGTTTCCCATTAATAGATTTATCTTCCCATGCTCCACATCCCTATCTCTTCTTAGTCCCTACAAATCAGAACATATGTGAAAACCACATCCCGTATCAAGAACCCAAGAAATAGGATGCGATGAATCATTAGAGTTAATTGTCTGCGAAGGATGGCTTGATCTTCCCATCCTTGATAGTTTGCAGATATTCGAGGCAGCTTCTCTTCCAATGCCCTATCTTGTGGAAGTGATGGCACTCTACCTCTTTTGGGTTAGAGTTAGGTTTAGCAGAACCAACCTTGCTTCCACTAGAAGAGGTACCATCTAGGGACTTTCCCTTGTGGTGGCTCTTTGAGGGAGCCTTCCTATTCTTACCCTTCCCTTGCCCTATTGTCAAGACAAGGGCAGCAGGGGAGTTGGAGTTGATGCAACAGACTTATCTTTGAGATTGCTCTCAATAGTCCTTAGCAAGCCTTGAAGCTTGCTCAAAGTGACCTCTTCCTTATTCATGTGGTAGGTCATGTGGAACTGGTTATAGCAGGGAGGCAAAGAGTGAAGGATGATCTCGATTGCGAGCTCTTCATCAAAGTTAACATTTAACTTTAGCAGGCAATCAACTTATCTCTGCATGTTTTACAGATGAGCGGTAAGGGAATCTCCATTATCCATTCGGGTAGTGATCATCGAA
Source organism: Lactuca serriola (assembly GCF_051521515.1). Classification (NCBI taxonomy): domain Eukaryota; kingdom Viridiplantae; phylum Streptophyta; class Magnoliopsida; order Asterales; family Asteraceae; genus Lactuca; species Lactuca serriola. The sequence continues at coordinate 76,631,933 of NC_136414.1, forward strand.
GTGATGATCTCGTACCTTTCTTGCCTCGCACTTTGGTGCTACCGGTCCAACAAGTCTTGATGCATGTCATAGGGATACATGTCCTCATAGGAATTCTGGAGTTCTGCAGTCATGGTCGCCAGCATGATGCAATGGACTTTCATGGCATCACGCTCATGGGCCTCAAAGGCGGCGATCTCTTTGGCAATAGCAGTGTTGAGGTTGATCTCTTTTAGCTTCTCATCAAGGACATACTCTTTGTCCTCGTAGCGAGTGACCATTCGGATGTTGCAGATCCCATCACTGAAATTGGACCCATCAAAGATCACTCTCCCACACAAGTTCATGAGTGAGAACGAAGCCGAAGGAATTCGAGCCGGATGCATTGTTGTTGTTCGACATCTGAAAAGGAAAAAGAACAAAGTTTGATTAGAAATGAATCCCCAATTAAACACCCAAATGAGAAATTAGGGCTAGGATCCAACAACATTATTTATATGTTAGAAAATGGATGTCGTAATCTAACATGCAAATGATTTGAAGGTAAGTGAATGACGATTTACTAATTCTCCACCATGAAAAACGAAAAAGAGATTAAGTTTTAAATGTATTGAAAACTCCTAGATCTTTTGAGATTCATTAAACCTTTCAATGGCATGTTTAAATCTCAATATGCCTTCTAGTTTGTGACTGGGATGCCAAGGATCACAAAGCGGGTGTGAATAACCATGCAAATATACATGGTGCCCTCATTGTTACAGTCACCTATTCGATGTGCCGGTTAACCACACACGCTCCATCGAACTATGACAAACAATGAGTCACCCATTGTCACCTTTGCTTAGAAGCCAATTAGTGTGTTGGTTAACCACACGCACTCCACTAACGTCTTAGCAAGGGTACAAAATGTAATTTCATGGAATTACATCAATTCACTCTTGCGTAAAGTAACTAAGATTGGGAATTTTTTTGAAAAAAAAACATTTAGTTACTTTTATAATTCATTATACTTATTAATGAGAAATGGTTGCCCTATCCTACCCGTTTGGCTAACGACCCTCCACCAATCAAGGAAGCGGTGGGTGAGAGTGGACACCCATTAAATAGTCATTTTATAGGCCATAACCTTATACCCCCTTTCTAGATTGGCTTCGTGAATGATTCCTACTAACGGTAAGACTAACGTTTAAGTTATAGATATATACATATTAATCTTATAATATTATAAAGTGTAAGTTTGAATTTTAAATTTGTAAAATTCTAGTGTTTGAAATGTAAATAGTCTAAATTAAACTTTTAATCATAAAATTTAAATTTCAAAACTTGAGGACAAGTTTTGAAATTTTCAAAACATAAAGGATCAAATAGCAAATAATTTTAAATTAAACAATTAATTTAATGATTATCTAAATTTGACCTAATCAATTAATTTACAAGATAATTCCACAATTAATTCAAATAATCAATTATTATCAAATAAGGAATTTATTATTCAAACAATTGGTAATTATCTTTTGATTTGTTAAGGATATTCACAAAACAGTAATAAAATTCAAATTTTATAAGTCATAAACGATTTAGGCAATTATCCTCAAGCAAAACACTAAGAAATCCTGAAAATCTCTCTGGCTGACAACTAAACTCGTCGAGTCCACATTGGAACTCGTCGAGTTCATCCAACTCGTCGAGTTGCTCATGGAACTCGTCAAGTTCATCAGATAGACAACCCAAAAATTGAATTTAAAGCATGAATGAACAATCAAGGCATCAATACAATAGAAACCAAACAAAGCTCTGATACCACTGATGGGTTTGAGCCAAAAGAACATCTTATGTGCTCATACAAACCCTAATGCTTGGATCTAGGTTTCTGTAATGGTACATGCATTCATCCAAGACTTTCAAACCCTAGATCTAGTGTATATAATCAAAATTAACATAACAAAACATATCCAGATGTTTACCTTGTTGTTGATTGAAGATCTTGAAGCCTTGAGAACTTTAGCACCTCAAGTGTTGTGCCTCTAATGAATCACAAACACCAATAGCAATTGGAGGAAACAAGAGAGAGAGAGAGGGGGAGAAGAGAATTTCAGCTCTAGGACTTCTAGGGTTCAAGTGTTAGCCAAAATCCCTAGCCTAAGGGGTCTTTATATAGGTGTGGAAATTAGGGTTTCAGTGATTATCCTTATTTGGTTACTTAGCCACCAAGCAACCCAAGGATAATTCTAGAAGCCTTATCTTGGACGAATTCCTAAGGCCTTATCCTTAGAATTCGTCCACCCTATCTATTAGGGTTTCCTTGCCAAACTTTGCAACTATCACATAATTACAGTTCAGTCCCCTTAGTTCAATAAAATCTTTTGATCACAAAATTAATTCTTGACTAATGTTAATTTAACAAATATGATTTCTATTTTAATATATTATTCTTCTAATATATTAATAAATCATAATTACCTCTTTCTATATTATTCCTTCATTCAAGTTGCTTTGGTGAAGGCAACCCAAAAGGACCATGCACAACCGGGTCAAGTACATACCAAATATAGTTCTGGGAGTCTAGTTAGTTTTCTCGTTTTGTATGTCGATGACATACTACTCATAGGAAACGACGTTTCAACCCTGTAGGAAGTTAAGTCCTGGCGTGGGAAGTGTTTCACTATGAGGGGCCTCGGAGAAGCTTTCTATATTCTTGGGATAAGGATGGTGAGAAACTGGAGTAAAAGACGAAGAGGACTTAGTCAAAGTACTTACTTGGATAAAGTACTAAAGCTTTTTAGTATTCCAAGAAAGGCGAGTCACCAATCCAAAGCAATACCAAATTGAGTAAGACTCAAAGTCCGAGTACCAAAGCCGAGATAGCTGAGATGTACTGAGTACCTTATGCTTCTACGGTTGGCTCGATCATGTATGGTATGACTTGTACTCGCCTTGATGTGGCCTTTGCTTTGAGCATGGTCAACATATATCAAGGGAACCCTGGTAGAGCACATTGGACCACAGTCAATAATATTCTTAAGTACCTTCGGAGGACTAAGGAATGGTTTCGTATCATCGGTGGGAGTGATGACTTGAGAGTGTGAGGGTATAGTGACGCCAGTTTTCATACCGACCGAGACAACTTCCGCTCTCAGTCGGGCTAGGTCTTTATCATAAATGGGGGAGCAGTGACTTGGAAAAGTTCCAAGCAGGAGACCGTAGCTGATTCAATGTGTGAATCAGAGTACATAGCAGCGATTGAAGCGTCAAAGGAGGAAATATGGTTGAAGAACTTCATCAAAGACCTTGGAGTTGTGCCAGCCATAAAGGAGCCTATGGAGATTTTCTGTGATAACGAAGTTGCGGTTGCCTTAACCAAGGAACTGTGGGATCATGGTAGATCAAGGCATATCGAAAGGAAATATCATTTCATTAGACATCGGGTAGAAGAGGGACTACTCGTAGTAAAGAGAGTATCGTCATAAGAAAACCCAACAGATCCCCTTACGAAGGGACTGAGTAGAGTTAAGAACTTGCAGAACGCTAGGAGCATTGGGCTGAAGGATGATATTAGTTTTAGTGATTAGCTAGCCATAGAAACTTGTAATAGATAAATTGTAATTGACATTTTGAAGATTCAATAAAGGAGTATTATTTATGAGTAATGTTACTGTCTTATGTCAATTATTTACTATTGTTTCATTTTGCATGTTTTGACTTCCTAAATAATAAGATTATTTAAACTATCCTCAGTCGCTCATACTTTGGAAGTAGGTATAAAAGAAGATTGTCATGAATTGGTTTGTAGATTGTCTAAGTGTTTAGACATAGCAAAGGTTTGCTGCAACGTTCATGAGTGCTTTTGAAATATGATTTGAGTATTAGATTAAACCCGCGCTCACTTGAATCACTTCGTGGAATTAATCACGAGTGATTGTGAGACAATAATATCATATAGTCTTTAAACCTATATATATGGTTTATTGTTTGTGAGTTGGTTGTGCATTGATAATGCGTAAACGCATCAGTAACTTGATGTTATAAAATGCATTGTTGTGTATGATTTGATGAGTAAATACTAAATGCATATAAGTCAAAGTTTACGTCTTCCTTTTATTCTGTGAGGGTAAAAGTGATATCTTGGCCCCTCGATGATATGGTTTGACTTATGTGTCGGGCCTGGTCAAGACTGCATTGATGTGTTCAATTAAGTTCTATGTCAGACAAATCACTGATTAAGAAACAAACTGTTGGACAATATGCATGACTATGTTCCATGTGATTATCCACATGATATCTTGAGAACGGAGGACTATACAATCCCTTATCTAAAGGACATGTCAGAGTTCGACAACGACTTTTGAGAGCTATGATTGCTAATCAGATTTTGAAGTCGTACTTGCATTTATAGTTATTAGACTTATCCAGGTGGGAGACTGTTGGATTAGGCGTATAAGCCCATAACTATATTTGGTATGTACTTGACCTGGTTGTAGTATGGTCCTTTTGGGTTGCCTTCACCACAACTTGACTGGATGAATAATAGAGAGAGAGATGTTATTATGGTTTATTAATATATTATATGGATAATATATTAAAATAGAAATCGTATATATTGGTCAATAATTAATTAGGAATTAATTTTGTGATCAAAAGATATTAATTAAAACCTAGGGTACTGATATTGTAATTATTGGATAGTTGCAAAATAGGGTAAGGAAACCTTAGAGATAGGGTGGATGAATTCTTGGGGATAAGGCCTTAAGAATTCGTCCAAGGTAGGGATTCTAGAAGATTCTTATGGGATGCTTAGTGCCTAAGCAACCGGATAAGTGTTTGACTGAAACCCTTACTCCTCACCTAGATAAGGACCCTTATGGCTACCAATTTTCGGCTACACATAACCCTAAGAGTTCTGAGAGCTGACTTTTAGCCTTCCCCTCTCTCTCTCTCTCTTGCCTTCTCAATTTGTTTTGGTGTTTGTAATCTATTAGAGGCACAACATTTGAGATGCTAAGCTTCTCGAAGGCTCATGTTCTTCAAGAAACAATCATGGTAACTTTCTAACTTGTTTATTATATATGATTTCGATTTTTATGATACGCTAGATTGGGGCTTATGCAAGTCTTGGACAGTTATGCATGTACAAGTAAAAAAGCATAGATCCAAGCATTAGGGTTTGCATGAACACCATAGGAATGTTGTTTTGCTCAAAACTCATCACAAGCATCATATGCTCAAATTTAGAAGTTGAAAACACCTCAAAATGACGCATAAGCATGTAAATTTTTCTGCTCAAAGCCTTGTAATCACATTTGGTCATGGGGTTATTGGTGTAACGCCTGTTCCAGGTATCATTTATTTTTCATGTTTTTTTTTGGGGATTTGCACTGGGACTCGATGAGTTGGGGAGCCCAACTCGACGAGTAGAGATCGATATTGGACGTGGGACTTAGGGTCTACTTGACGAGTTGGAAGCCTCGACAAGTAGGAACTGTAAAGGAAAACCCTAATTTTCTGGGTTTAGTACCCTATTTAATGAACTTAACCATTATGGATGGCCTCCTTACCAGCCTCCTTACTCAGAGAAACCCTAGAAACGCCTCCCCCTCTTGTTCATTGAAGTTTTTAGTGTTATGGAGTGATTTTTGAAGGAAGTCTTGAAGAGAGAAGTAGCAATCTTGAAAGATTGATCTTGGATCGAGAAACTCTACATCAAGGGTTTCATTTTGAAGGTATAAAGCCATAACCTTGACATGTAGTGTTTTAGATCTCATATTTTGGTAGTTTAGGGCTTATATTGGAACTTTGGGTTGGATGTCCCCAGATAAGAGGCTTGCATAGGTTAGGAGTGTAGATCTGACTTCTATAAGAACTCTAGAGGATTAAAGTTGCAAACTTTAATAGCCTCCATGTCCCATTCAAGCATTATGTCCACAATGAAGGCTAAAATGGATGTTGGAGGGTATTTCACGCATGGATGGACGTAAAGTTAGAAACTTTACATGATTTTTCCACCCTTGGACATCATATCTGTGTTTTGGGTTGATGAGATGAGAGTTTAAAGGCTTAATGGTTCAAGACCTTTCTCAAAGGAGCTAGGGTTAGAGTATAAGGCTTATTAGATGGTCTTTGGAGGTGAAGTTGGAAACTTTACCCTTCTAGACGTCTCTATGGTTATGGATCTATGGTATGGAGCTTTGGATTCGACTAAATGGACAAATTATGTTAATAAAAGGGAAGACTCGACTAGTTGCCCTGGCAACTCAATGAGTTGAATCGGGTTTTCCAGTTTTCGGTCTGCAAAGTAAACTCGGTGAGTTGATAAGATAACTAGATGACTTGGAACATATTTTTCCCGTTTTCAGTCTAACGAGTAACTCAGCGAGTTGATGAGACAACTCGGCGAGTTGGTTAAGGGTTTCCCCGGTTTTTCTGAACACGAAAGGGACTCGACAAGTTGCTAGATGCACTCGACGAGTTAGGTCAATATTGACTGTTGACCTTGACTTTGACTATGGTTGACCAAGTTATGACTGTGAGGGTATTTTTGGTATTTCAGGATTTTGACAAAACTAGTCACATGTTGATTGTAGGTAGTTAAGTTTGAGTTGCGCATGGGACTTATCTGATCTTATCTTATCAGTTTAGTATTCTTGAGAGGTGAGTCTTCTCACCATAACAATGGGTCTAAGGCACCAAGGCCGGCCCATTTTACGATAGGTGGATTATTGATTTATTATGCTTTATGTTGGTATGACATTTTCATGAAAGACCCCGGGGATTCACGTGGTAATAGATTGAGACCATGTGGGGGTTCGCATGGTATTTGGTGTAAGACCTTGGAGGGTTTCCATGGCAACCTAGTATATTTGCATGATTAGCTTGTATGATATTTTCTTAGTTAGTGAAGACCATGTGGGGGTTCCCATGGCGTGTAGTCAAGACCATGTGGGGGTTCCAGTGGCATTAGGTATAAGACCTTGGAGGGTTTCCATGGCATCCTTATATGTTGTATGCATGGCTTATCTGGTTTATGTAGCTTTTATAGCTAATATAGATTATGTGATTATGTGGATTGTGTGGGGTATGCTCTGGGGAACTCACTAAGCATTAACTTATAGTTTGTTGGTTTGTTTCAAGTTACCTATGAGCCTAAGGGCAAGGGCAAGGCTTGATGGCACGACATGCACTTACTCAGACATTTTTTTTGGGACACTCCGATATTTGAAATAAAAATGTTGATGTTATGAATTTGAAAACAGATGTTCTTGAGATTTTGTGGTTTATTGGAAATGTTTTGATTATTTAAAAATGAAAATTTTCTTTGGATAAATTGGGTCGTTACAAGTTGGTATCAAAGCCTTGGTTTGAGGGATTCGGGCACACTCTCAGGTGCCAGGACTCAAAATAAGTAAATGGTAAAATTGTTTTCCAAAAATCAAAAGTTAAACACTTCTTAAAATGGAAAAGGAGGAGAGTGCAATGCGCGTGATCGGTCGAGCTCAAGTAAGTAGCTCCCCAATTTGTTAGCCATGCTATATTGATATTTGGATTATGATGATTGTATGAATTTTGCTATGCGTATGATTTCAAAATTGTATACGGTTAGGGTCTTTTAGCCTTAGAATGATTGATATGGCCTTATTTCATGTTCCTTGTCTGGCTGTGGTCTTAGGGTAGAGTCTGCTATTCGAAAGTCTATTTGATCATGTTCGGTGTATAATTTGCATGCATAGGGCAACCCATTATGATTGAGTTCTGATTTGATATGAATAAGAAAATCTTAGGATAGCCTAGGATTTGAGCTATTGTCACACCCCTGAACCGTCAGAACGGACGGCGGAAATGTCTGGGGGCGGGTGACGTCATGCGTAGTATCACAACAATCGTATCATAGCAATCAAAGTAAACACAACCATTACATTACAATATGAATATTTACATCTGTTTGAAAACATAATTTATACACATTAGTATATAACAAAAGTAAAAGACAACACTCTATCGTGCGCCGTCTTCTCCAAAAGCTGGCAAGGGTACCTGTCTATCGTTGCCCTGAGAATACAAGCGGTTTTGAAAACGTATCAGCATAAAGCTGGTGAGTTCATAAGCATGTGTTTGTATTGAAAACTAGTCACTGAATTTGTACAAAAGATTTCTTTTTATTATAAGTAAACATCGTTTGTATCAAAACCCTGGTTACCACCAATAAGTGAAGTATGTTACGTTTGAAAACCATGGGATACCGCCAGTAAGTAAAATACGTTCTATCGATAACCCTGACTACCACCAGTAAGTAGGATACGTTCTATCGAAAACCCTGGCTACCGCCAGTAAGTAAGGTAGTTTTATTACTTAAAATAAAACTAAAGGTTGTGTCCCTGGAATACACTCCAGTAAGTAGATAGGTAGTTTCATTAATTAAAATAAAACTATTGAAGAAAGAAATCCCATAAACCAAGGTTAGTTTATACTTATTGTGAGTCGTATAACCATGTTAATATGACCGGTGACCTCCTTGATGTTTCTTTAGGCTTCGTACTATTACAAAATTTGTCACCCCAAGCGTGTCCGCCTAACTGTAGCTAACAGTTAAGGTGTGGGATTGTCGGTCCCGAATAGATCTATTCACAAATTTCACGCTCTCCCTCCAGGAGACTCTGGTTATACTAAAGGTGAGGATTTATTGGTACCCCGAAGGGCATACCGAAGATTGGTCTCACAATCCTGTATTAACTAGGTTACGTGTCGTTCGGTTGTTCTTGAGTTCGAAATCGTTAGTAAACGGTGTATACTATAAATAATTATACACAAAATAATTATTTAGTAAGATACTCTTGTTTTCTGTATCTAGTAATGGATAAACTAAATTTGTCATGGTATATGTGTTTGACTGGGTACGTAGTTTGAATCTGTAAAACCATTAATGAAATCCCCAAACTATGCAATTATGTTTAGAAAACGTCCCTTATGCTCCGCATATTACAAAAGGGATAAAGCATCTAAATGTTTAATGTAAAACCGTTGTAATTGCATCAGTTTTAAGTTGTGAAAACCTTTATGTTTGGCTTGTATTCCCCCCTGAAAACATTTTAAAAACTATAAATGCGTAGGGGTATGAACTCACAGTTGGTTGAATGCAAAGGATTGAACTGGACGATCCTTGAGTTGAAGTACGTTGCACTTAACGGAATCCTAATATCAAATAAATACATATATGTATCTAAATTAGCGATTTCGTTAGATAAGGTGTTAGATAAACACTTGGTTTCGGTTAAGGAATGTTACCAGGACTTGGTTGAATCAAGGGAACATGTTTTTCACCACTTAAGAGCTGTTTACCGCCGTAATTTGAAGTTTACGGCCGTGAACTGGGTTTACGGTCATGAATAGGGTTTACGGTCGTAAATAGGGTTTACGGCCGTGAATTGTCTTGTGAGGGGTTCTAATGCCTTTGAAGATTTGAAGGATTTATGACCGTAAACTCAAGAACAAGGGTGCTTGTTTTCGAAAAAAAAGTGTTCGAGATGCTCCCAAACGGCCCCAAATGACGATTTTCGGTGTTTTCGGGTGAAAGGAGGGCTTTTTGGTGTTTACGGTCAAGACGGTTAGAGAGAGAAAGAGGGTGTTTCTGGCCAAGAAGGTTCAAATGAGGGTGGGGGTCCTATATTTATAGGTCAGGGGTATGGTTGGTGGTGGGGTCCACCTGGCACCGACCGTAAACGGGTTTACGGCCGTACACGAGTTTACGGCCGTAAACTTGTCCTGGCTGTGAACTCGGTGTATTCGAGTGAAGTTTTGAGTTTTTCAACTTGTATAAAATACATATTATTTATTTAAAAACGTAAAGCCTTTCCCAAACCAAGAAATTTGACGGAGTTTAATAAAACCCAAATTTTTATAAACGGAAATCGGGTAAAGATAACGGAAAAAGTTTCGGGTTGTCACAGCTATGCAGTAGCTATAAGATATGTTTTGTTCTTGGATGAATTGGAGTTATCAGGTAGAGCCTTGGGGAAGGTACATGTAGGTGTGGAATGTAGTATTGGGCCCGTACTACTGAAAGCACAAGACATGTACCCGAACTAATGTTAGACCTGGAAGCTCTAAGGAGAACCGGTGTGGGAAGATCCCCTTTTTAGAAATTTTGATCATTTTGTCTTGTGGTATTTCAAATCAAAATGGCGGTGACATGGTTTGGAATAGGGGATCGGGATCAGGATCAGGATCCGGATCAAGGTTGAGCGACACTGCTGAGCCCATTGACGAGAGGCTGCGCGAGCTCATTGTAGTCGAGGGTATGAGGGGAATCCTTGACGCTACCCCAGTGATTTTTGGGACAGTCAAGGAAGGAATGATGGAGATTATAGAGGAGAGGCTCAGGTCATTCAGATTCGAGATTGCTGCGGGCCAAGTTGGGGTACGAACTACCTTATTCCGGGAGTTCAAGGTATGCGGGGCGCCGGAGTTCTTTGGGGTCAGGGATCCCATAGTTAGCGGATGTTGGGTGGAAGACATGGAGAATGCCCAACACACGAGTTCTTGCCCTGATACGGCAAAGAGGGTGTTTGCTTTGTGTATGTTGAGGGATCGGGCCTGGGACTGGTGGGGAGAGGTGACTAGCCAGGTGAGGGCCGTCGGTGTGGCTGAGATGACATGGGCAAAGTTTGTCAAACGCTTTGATCTGGAGTTTGCACCACCTATTGAGGTGCAAACATTAGTGACGGAGTTCTAGGAGCTCCAGCAGACCACCGAGACTCTGGCGGACATCACCGCCAAGTTTCGGGAATGAGCATTGTTGATCCCACAATATGCTATAGATGAGGACATGAGGAGGACGAGGTATCATTCCATGATGAGGGATGATATCCGGGAGTTTGTGAGCTTTACAGGGTGTAAAACTCTGAATGAGATGGTGGAGAAGGCCCGTGAGCAGGAGATGGAGTTGGAGTTCCACACCAAGCGAAAACTAGAGCAGACACAGACAGTAGTAGGTCAGGCTAAAAAGCCTAAGACCTTGGTCTCTTCCAGTAGGGGCCAGCAGAGCCGTGGCCGGTGTGACAAATGTGGGAGATCTAATGGTGGAGCTTGCGGGGGAACAGGCCCGATATGTTATATGTGCGGTCATTCGGGCCACGTGAGCAGGGATTGACCCAAGAAGGGTTTGATTTGTTTCCACTGCAATAAGACTGCCATAAAAAGGCTGATTGACCGAGGATGCAGAGAGGTGGGGGAGCGGTGGCGGCGCCTGCGCCCGCCACGATGAGGATTGCCGATATCCGCCCTGCCAAGGCGGATGCCCCAGCGGTGAGGAGCCGCACATTTCATTTGACTACCGAGGAGGCTCGAGCAGCGCTAGATGTCATGGCTGGAACGTATTTTGTTTTTCCTGTTTAACATTGATTTGTAATGCTTGTGTGTGTGTGTGTGTATATATATATATGTGTGTGTGTGTGTGTGTGTATGTGTATGTGTGCTCTTGTATAGGGACATTTTTGGTCAAGGGTGTGTCAGCTCACATCCTCTTCGATTCGGGAGCTACCCGATCATTCGTGTCCCTTGCGCTTAGCAAGAAGTTTCAGGATGCTCCAGGGACCTTGTATTCCCCGCTTGAGGTTGGGATTGCAGATGACCGTACCATGAGTGTTGCGAGGGTGTATCGGGACTATATCCTAAATGTGCTTGGGGAGAGGTTGCATGTTGATCTAGTCCCGATGCCATTGCGAGGGCTGAAGGTGATCGTTGGGATGAACTAGTTGGGGGCCAATGGGGCCATGATAAATTGCGAGCGCCAGTTGGTGAGGGTTCGAACCCCAAGTGGGGGAGAACTGGTTATTCATGGAGAGAGGGCCTCGCAGGGGCCAACCCTGTGTTCAGCTGCGAGGGCTAGGAGACTTCTTCAACATGATTGTTCGAGATTTTTGGCATATATCTTAGATACGAGGGTTGAGACCACGACGAATTTGGTCAGTGTACCAGTTGTACGGGAGTTCCAGGATGTCTTTCTCGAGGAGTTACTTGGAGTGCCTCCAGAGAGGCAAGTGGAGTTTCACATTGATTTGGTATCGGGTGCCACTCCGATAGCCAAGGCACCACACCGAATAGCTCTACCCGAGATGCAAGAGCTATCTATACAACTTCAGGAGCTACTGGACTGAGGGTTTATTCGTCCGAGCAGTTCCCTGTGGGGAGCACTGATCCTGTTCATGAAAAAGAAGGACGGTTCACACAGGATGTGTATTAATTATCGAGAGCTGAACAAGCTAACAATGAAAAACCGTTTGTTCGATCAGTTGCAGGGTGCATCTTGTTTTTCCAAGATTAATCTTCGGTCGGGGTATCACCAGATGAGGATTAAGGATGAGGATATATCGAAGACAGCTTTCAAGACTCGATACGGGAACTACAACCATGAGTCTGTAACCGCTGCTAGACATACAAACCTCTGATTAAAAGATATCCCACCAATGGTTCCTCCATTGGTGCCACAATAAAACCGCCATTGGTGCCATAAAGGATTCCACCAAGGTAAATACTTCCCCCGTACGCTTTATCGATGTCGGGTCCATAATAATCAATAGCATAGTTCTTTATAACCACGCGTAGTCTTCCCAGGTGTTTTCTAGGCTTGATTATTGTCCTGCAGCGTCCTCACATTGTGAGAAATCCTTGCTCACGTCGTGAGCTTTTAGGTTATTGTTCCGTAGACTTGTAGCTTCGAAATGTGGCATTTTAACTCCTCACCTCGTGAGTTTTGATGCTCACATTGTGAGTCCGGTCAGATTCGGGTTTCTGACACATGTCATGGTCTTAGACAACTGTAACTTCGGAAGGTCATAACTTTTGCATACGAACTCCGTTTTTGACGTTATTTATATCCACGCATAGGTAATTTCGAGTACTACAAATTTCTTTTAGATTACTATAGTTAATTCTAAGCCTATTTTAAATTCCTCTTGTTATAGAGATTTTATAGTGTTAGAGTTTATCATAACTTCTTTACGCGAAGTCAGATTTAGCCGTTTTATATGTATTTGGAATCGTATGGACATATACTTAGATTTATACTATAAAGTATGTATGAAAGTTCATATTTGTATTAGAATTTATCATGAACTACATAGTAAGTTTATCACATTACTAGTTTAACAAAATCACATTACATGATTGGTATAATCACATGTGATTGTTATTGACCTATTTTGACGAGTGTTACAAATATTGGTGACACATCTAGCACATTCAGATTATTATTTGACCCTACCATGCCAAAGAAAGCATGGAAAAACCATAGATCGTTTGATACTACTACTTACAACGTTATAGTTGGCACTCCATGATCACCCCTTGTGAATTGACCTTGCCATGCATTTGGACAATTTTCCCACTTTAAATATATACAATCAGTATTACCAAGCATTCATGGGAAACTGTGTGTATTTTGATGTGCAACATACAGTTGTTCAACATCACTTATAGTAGGTTTCCACAAATATATTTCACTATATAATTTATAACACACTCACAAAAAGTGTATACATATTCTTGGACGGTTCTTTCATTCATCTTCAAATACTCATATTGTGGATCAGCGACGTTGTCGATGCCAAAATCCTAATTGTCGATGTACACTTTTGTATAGGACTAAAACTTCGTCTACCTTTAGCATTGTATCTCTGTTGAAGGTATTCTTAATTACCTTTTGAATAAGTCATTGTATACATGAATAAACGTTTATTGATACGAAAACGCCATTTGAATTGAGTATTGTCATATAGGCAATCATCTGCAAAGTAATCACGTACCAAAAGTGTGTGTGTGTGTGTGTGTGTGTGGCTTCATGATTCCCGATGATTGAATTTCTAGTTTCTAGTCTCTTGATGGCATTTGAACTTTAGCATTCTTGACCCATCAATGTACTGTCGTTTCCAGCAACGAGTGGAAAAACATATCATCGTCATCAGATGAAGATGAAGATGACGAATTGTTCATCATTTTTGGATGTTTGTTGATTGAATAATTTTGTCTAGAGAGATATAATGAGTGTTTGTAGTATATGACTTAAATGGTATAAATGACCAGGGTCGGCCTTACTTCATGTAAAACTAAGCAAGGGCCTAGGGCCCCCAATTCTAAGGGGGCCCTTAACCCATATCTCAATTATTGGTTCTTCGAATCGCGCATGCCATAGACCGACAGAAATCATCAAAACCAAGCGACTGCGGGCTGTTTCAATCTTCCTTCTCGGCTTCTCATTCTTTGATTTTCCATTCTCGGAAAAAGCAAGAAGCAACCGTTACCAATCTGCAATATCAATTAAAACAGTGAAATAGTATGTTATGTTTGATATGTTCTTCTTCTTTGGTTCTTCCTCTGATAATCTGATAATCCGATTAGTTGATTCTTGATTCTTCTTATGTCTGATAATTGATTTTTCTTCCTCTAATAACCAAGCGACTACTCTTTTTCTTCCTCCCATTATATGATTATCTGAATCTGATTATCAGTCTATCAGATTATCTATTAGGGTTAATGTTTGATGTGTTATTTGTATAACAGCTTTCAAAACAAAAAATTGAGCATAGAGTGTGGTGGATCATTTGTTAACTGTTTTTTTTTCATTTATGAATTATGATGTGGATTTTTGTGGATGTTCTAGTAGTCTAGTTTGAACTTTAAATTTGTAGTAGATTGCTATTGAATCAGGTTTGAAACGATTTTTGTTGAAAGTTGGAACGAATTTGAGTTTTCTCAAGGTTTGGAATTACCGGTGATAACATTAAGTATAGTAAAGGTTATTCAGAACTAATGGCGATAACATTAAATATAGTAAAGGCCAAAGGGTCCCAAAATTTTGGTTCACTTAGGGCCCCCAATTTGATTGAGCCGCCCCTGTAAATGACAGCTATAAAGTAATTGGATAGTTTTTTAGTTTTTAAACAATCAAACAGTCATATGACCGTTATCTCTTTCTCTCTCCCTTGTAACAACCTGTTAAATCCTTCACTCTGCTGCACAATGCATGGAGTCTGTGTTCCAGCCCAAATCATGTGTGAGATGGCCTTGCCAAGTCATCTCACTCATTATTTGTATACCCATTTCGTTCAGTGTTATCCTCTATCATCAAGTCATCCAATAAACAAGTGATATTATTGATGTTGGTTCACAAATATATATATATATATATATATATATATATATATATATATATATATATATATATATATATATATATATATATATATATATATATTGTTGAAGGTTAACAGTCAAATGTTTTCCTAACAAATGATAGAAAACAAACAAACGGCCCTATGAATTAATAAACATAAACCTAAAAATGAATCTAACAAATTAGTGAATATAAAATAAACATAAACCCAATATATAATTAGGTAATATTGATTATAAAATACATTACATTGACTTTCGAATTCTTTCTTATCGACAAAATCAAAGAATGTAAACTTTATGCTGTTAATATATGTATATCATCCTTATATGTAAATTTCAAATTTACCGGTAAACAATATAACTTTATTCTGTTAATATATCAAATTATAATCGGTCAAATGTTTTACTAACAAATGATAGAAAACAAACAAACGGCCTTATGAGTTAATAAACATAAACCTAAAAATGAATCTAACAAATTAGTGAATATAAATTAAACATAAACCCAATATATAATAGATAATATTGATTTTAAATATATTACATTGACTTTCGAATTCTTTCTTATCGACAAAATCAAAGAATGTAAACTTTATCTGTTAATATATCAATTATAACGAATATATTAAATTATTAATTATAACAGTCAATTCAATTACAAACTTTATTCTGTTAATATATCGCTTTTTTATACTAGTTAATTGAAGGGCATGCCATCTAACCATAATAATTAATTCATGAAGAAACTCATCCGAAATATTTAAAGAAAAAAGTCACAACATACAACCCTGATAAAATGTCTTGTTGCTACGAAAACTAGTTTAGATTCGATATTTTACGAAATTTTCAAACAACTTCATGTTTTGCAAGATATAGGTAAATGAAATAAAGAAAAAGAATTTGTCGTTGGTCTTCCATACAAATTTACAACAGAATTTGACATCATACACACTTTTTTGTGTTAAAAGGGATTCATCTCATAGGTAAAATTATAAAGGAAAACACAAACTATCTATTTTTGGCCAATTAATATCATGTGGTGGTATAATTTGCATTTAAAGTTTTGTACTAATAAGTGGGTCGATAGAGACCTAACAACCAACTTTGTTTGCCTTTACTTATTATTTTTGGTGAAGCTTTTATAGCGACTTCAATAATTTGTATTTGGCCCATGAAATATTTTATCAAGTGTATTTAAGGGGCTTTGTTCAATTATTGTTAATATAAAAGTATATTATTTTACTAGGTGTAAAAATTGTATATATTATACGGGTCGATTAAAAAAAATATATCAATGTGTAAACAATAAATATCCTTTAAAATAAAATTTCGAAATAAAGAAAAAATAAACGTTTATTACTATCACATTTATTACATTTAATACTTACATATATAAATAAGTATTATGTGAGTTTTTAATTCTAAAAGTTGAAGAAACAAGAAATTGACATGTGGATATTTTTTATTTTAAAAATATCACAAAATGACAAGTGTCAAAACTCATGAAAAAATAATATATAACAAAATTGATCTTCATTTATTATAATAAACTAGTTGTGAAACTTATGTATTATGTGTTTATTCAAAAAAAAAAACAAACACAAAGATCTAACAATTTAGAAAAAATTAAATTTATAAGAAAAAAGTAAAATATTAATTATTAAAATTAAATTGCTTATTTATCTTTCAAATTTAAACTAATAATTTAAATAAATAAACAACTAAAATAATTGGATTCAATTTACAAATTTAGAAATTATAAGGAAAATTGTATTAATGAACTGGATATACATTTGTTATTATATTTAAATATTATATGAAAGTTAATTAAATGAAAAAAAAACCCACAAAATGACACATGGATATAATTTAATTTAAATTTACCACAAAATGACATGTGACATAATACATAAGAGGATGATAATTGATAAGTGACAATTATTTTCATTTATTATGGAGAATCTTTATAGTTTTTATATTTGAAAAAAGCTTCGTTTTTATTGGGTCACCGCTTACCTCTAGGAAAGAAGTGGTTTGGATTGCTTTGTTTTCAGTTTTGTTATTTTTTTTGTTTGCGTCCACTTGATCAGTTTATTTATTTATTTATTTATTTTAACGACATATATATTAAACTATTTCTATTCCATTTATGTCTACTGTGAAACTTGAACCCTCGACTTTAAGGAGGGAGGACGGATATCGCTAGGCTAGAAGCCCTTTGTTATTTAAACAACATTTAGTTAAAAAAAATTTAAGACAAACTCTAAAAGGATCATCCTAACACATTTACTACGGCGAACATGACATCATGGATTTTCTTGAAATATGCACAACTGATTAAAAATAACGTTAAATGTCAAAATATAAATATTAAATATTTTTTAAAATAAAATTTTAAAATAATATAAAAAATTGATGACTAACTAATTCAATCTATACTAATAAAAAAAAATTGTTGACATATTTTAAATTGTTATCCTAATATCAATGTATAAATATTAAAACATTTTTTAAAACAAACTTTTGAAACAAATATAATATTAATATACATTAATTTATATATTAATAAAATTAATTAATATTAACTAGATAGGAATTCATAAATGGTAGGTTACTATTTACATCAATATACATTACTTAATATAGAGATAAAACTATTTAATATAATATGAGGTGATATTTTGTAGGTGAAATTTAAATAAAAAGAAAAAAAACGAAAAGAATAACAAATGGATATTAAATATTTCAAAAAAAAAAAATGATAATTGTTCAATTGAATTTGAGAATGACATGTGTCAAATTGATCTTTATTTATTAGTATAGATAACATGTGTCAAAATGGATCTTTATTTATTGAGTAAATTACACAAATGATCCCTATGGTTTTGGATAATTTGCATGTTTGGTCCCAAATGGCAAGATGTTGAAGAAGTACAACAAAAATGACGTGACGCCTACGTAGCAGGAAAATTAGTATGACAAGAGTGGAATCACTCCATCTAGCCTAAGTGATCTCATGGTTTTCCATATGTCAGGGCCGGTCCATTGAATTTCATTGTTCGGGGCAAGAAAGTAAAATAATGCCCTAACATTTCTAAACAAAATTATATAGGTGAAGCGAAATAAATTTTATAGTCAAACTAAATGATAGTTGTACAAACAAAAGCATACAAACGGAGCCATTTTACATTTTTAGAAGAAAAACATATGTTATTTGATGATAAGCAAGACTTCATAAACATTGACTTTCGATACTTCTTTCCACCGAAGTTAGCTATCCAGAACCACAACCTATACAAAAAACATAAAATGGTCTTGCAGAAATTGAGAATCAACATCATATTTTCTAAAATCTGACATATCAAAGTTCCAGATATTAAAATAACTTATCAGATTTGAGATATATCTGAATTCCATATACATCAGATTATTTAGAAAAACCATATCACATTATTCAGATATAAAAAAACTAATCAGTTGTTCAAAAACAGATTTCACATATGACATCAGAATTTACATAACATATTTTCAAAAATATGATACATCATATATTAAGATATTAAAATAATTTATCAAATTTTGAGACACATCAAATCTTCATATACATCAAATTATTCAGAAAAAAACTGTATCATATTATTAAAAAAACAGAATATATCAAAATTTCAATATCAAAAACACATCATACTATTCAGAAAAACAGTTACATCAGAAATTTAAGAAAATCTCATTAGAAAAAACCTTATAAAAGTCAAAAGAAGTCGAAGGAAAAAATTACCTCAAAATTTAATGAAGCCTATAACAGTTATGATCAACAAGACTACAACTTTAATCAATAACTTCACTTCACCTGCAAGCTATATAAGCAAAATTGAAATTTTAAAAATTTCAATAATAATCATTATCATATTGTCTCAACTTCTGGTAGGTTATGAAAGAAATTTCAAGCACTAGAAAAACTTACTGGATTAAGACTTTTAGAAGACTAATTCATTCAATGACCCCTTTAAATCTTCACTTTAACATGCCCGGTTATAGATTTAGAGCAGTGGAGGACCGTTTGAAACTTTATCAATTCACAAAATTCTTATAATTTTAATATATTGATAGGAGATAAACAGATTAGAGGAAATTGTTCAGGAGAATAACAGGATACTAGATGAAACTATTCAGAATGAGAACGAGAACGAAGGAATATAAGAGGAACGACTGAGCGAGGGTGAGAGAAGAGAACTGTTAGTTTACCTCATACTAGATCAAGATTTTTAATTTTAATCATCCATCGTCTTTTTCCAGAACCAAATGCTTCATCTTCTATACCTTCAATTATTAGGTGTGGCTGTTGCTCAGATCGAGAAACCAGAAGCGTGTTGAATCGATTTTTTAGTCAGCGCCTAATTAGGTTGAATTAAGTTCTTCCCGCTGCCCCTCTTTTACATGGAGTGGACCTGCTACTATGTGGCCCAAGTATAATAATACCTATAACAGTCCATGAAAAATTGATGCCCTATTATGATTTGCTGCCCGGGGCCATGGCCCAGCTCACCCTGGGCTTGGGCCTGCCCTGTGCCTAGTCTTCCAAGACCTATTAAATTATTTTCTAAATTATAAATACATATGGACAATTAAGTAAGATTATTTCTTTTTGTGTAAAACACATACACATGCACACACACACACACACACACACACACACATATATATATATATATATATATATATATATATATATATATATATATATATTATCAAATAGATATTCCTCAAGGTTAGGAACTATTTATGAACCAATTTCATTAAATGAATTTTTTTTCAATTCCATTCTTAATATTATAACCCTTAATTCATAAAAACACTCATTCTAAAATCTAATCTCTCAAACTCTCAAATTCCAATCTTTAAGAACAGATAAACCCTAACACTATCACTGTTATCCGTCGTTGTCGACCACCTCTGTCTCTGCCAAGTACTGTCACTACCAAAACTAACTATGTGTTTAAATCAGTAACCATCATGGCCATCGCTATCAATGTCAGAATTCTAAACTTTGAAATATGTTACCACTATTTCCACCCACCTTTATCATTGTTGAACCACTGCCATCATCATCGAAGTCGGCCTTTTACATAATTAGATATGTGATTTGTGATTTGTGCTTTGTCTACGAATGTCGACTTTGCCAGAGCACCTTCAATAAACTTGCCGAGTTCGCTCAAGACCACACAGCTTAATACAGTAAGCACTCAATCCATAAAGGTATGACCCCAAAACCTAGATCTGACTCCCTTAATCTGGTTAACCATGTAAAGTTGCCAACTTTACGTTCATGCATGTCTAAATGAAGCTCTTAATCTTAAAATGGACTTAATAATTTGCTTAATGCATGCATGACACCAAAATCCTCATAAAACTTGCAACTTTAAGCCAAATGAGGCCACAAAATGGCCAAATCTAAAATGACAACCCATGAAACACTCAAATCCTTGGACAATCCATCAAAGAATCCAATAATCAAAATAAAACCCCAAAAGAAGAGATCTAATCAATGAAGAAGCAAGGTATAAGCTTTATACCTCAAAAAGATTGCAATAAGTGGGGAAGTTCTAGATCTAAAGCCTTTCCACCAAGCTATACACCTTTATTTCAAGGCTCCTTCAAAAGAGTACCAAAAATCAACACTCCAATCTCTCCACAAGCTCACACACTCAACTATGGAAGATGATACTCGAAATTAGGGTTTCTAGATATAGGAGGCTGGTAAGGAGGATAGCCAAGGGACTTAAGGCCTTTAAATAGGGTGCAACACCCCTAAACATTAGGGTTTCCTCCCCAAGTTCCAACTTGCCGAGTTGAGGCTCCTCAAATCACCGTGTTGGTTCATTAAACCCGTAGTTAAAAAGCACCTCGACTCACCGAGTTGAGGCAACCTAACTCGCCGAGTTCCAAAGAGAAATTACACACTTGGCAACCACCTCATACCGAAAATCGAGCATTACAGAATGCTTAAACAAGATCTTTAAGTTTTTAAGTTGTGAATGAGTGCTTGAACTACTGTGTTAAGTTGTGACTTAGAATCTTGAACTCATGTATTATACTGTAAATTAAAAATGAATTTGTATATTAAACTAAGAATTCTAATTTATTATCCATATCTTATTTTTGGAGAATGCTAAAGTGTAGGAGATCTATATATGATGTTGTTATGCGGAAGGAAATATGGTTATGGTGTTAGCTGATTGAGATAGTAGGTAATGACAGTGTTGGATGTGAGGATGGTAGGATGAAGGAAGGATGGTGATAATGGTAGTAGGTAACGGTGGTGGCTAGTGGATGTGTGAGTTAATTGGTTGTGGTTGTGGTAGTAAAGTTTAGGGTTGTGTTTATTAATAACAAATTAGTGTATTAAACTATGAATTAATGATTGCATTAATGTGACAACCCAAAGTTTATTCCGTTACATTACCACGTTACCGTTAACGGAATATTCCATTTTATAAAAGTTCTGTTAATTAGAGGTCGCCAAATAAATAAATGTTTTATTTATTTATATTTTTTATGTTGTTAAAGTCGTAATAAAATAATTAAAGCAATTACTTTACATTTTCCATATTAATTTGGAAAAAGTTAAATTTTATTATGACCACTAAATCGGGTGCGACCCAAAAGCCCCATTTAACGGCAGTATCGGGTAGATTCCCACTGAGCTCCAACTCCAACCCATATATAAGAGGGAATGGAATTCATTCCACCCTTTTCACCCTCTCTCTATACTCTCTCTACAACGTAATTTTCGCGCCAAAAACCGCAAGTTTCCGCCTCCAAATCGTAAGTTCTTGTACCCTAGCTTGTTTTACAACCCATTGCATGTCATTATAGCTCAAAAATCGTCCAAGAAGGCAAGGAGTAAGGAGTTTACGGCCCAAGAACACTCTAGGGCCGTAAACCCCTAAAATGATGCCAAACTTGCCTTTAAACTCATCCTTGAGGTTGGAAACTAATTGGGGATTTAGCCTAGGAGTGTTTGAACCATAAAACAATCATTTTTGGGACATAAAAGAGGGTTTACGGCCCAAGCACATGCTTAGGCCGTAAACACCCTCTAAACTTGTAAAATCATGTCCAAAACACTCCCAAACCACCCTTAGGCTTAAGACATAAAATAGGGACTTGCTATTTCGGGTTTGGAACAATTAAACACATAGATTTGAGGGGTGAAATGCAGTTTACAGCCCAAGCATATACTTAGGCCGTAAACACCTCCAAACCATGTCAAATGGTAGTTTTAATCCCCCCAAATGGCCTTATACTTCATTATAAATCACTAGGATTAAATCAAGGGCCTTAAACTTCCATAAAATCAAGAGGTAGGAGTTCACGACCGTGAAATCCCATAGGGGTGGTTCATGGGCCGTAAGCTCCCATATGGTCCCTTTAAACACCTTAAATCCACTCATACAATTTAGATTTGGACCTAGCAAAATTCCACGATCAAGATAAAGCCTTTAAACATCCTAGAACCCCCTCACCATGAGTTTACGACCGTAAACTCATGGGGAGCTGTCCTAGGGCCGTAAACACTATGTATAGAGTTTACTCTTGAAGAGTAAACTCCATTCCTAAGCCATTCAAGCCCTTAAATGTTACCCGGGACACCCCAAACACTTAACAAAAGTGTTTTCCGCTCCTTAGAGTGTGTATACTTGTTTAATTAGTATTAAATGTACTAATTGTATGTGAACATATGTTATCATATGTTAATTAGGTCACTAAGTGTGTCCAAGTCTTTACTTGACATCGAGCACCCAACCGGCACCTTCGTCGGATCCACTTACACCAGGTGAGTTCATACCCCTGAATGAACCTTTTAAATGTTTTTACATGTTTTATAGGGGGGGGGGGGGAATACAAGTTAAACATGCCAGTTATCATATCAATCACATGTGATTGGTAACCCGCATGCACAA
Source organism: Lactuca serriola (assembly GCF_051521515.1). Classification (NCBI taxonomy): domain Eukaryota; kingdom Viridiplantae; phylum Streptophyta; class Magnoliopsida; order Asterales; family Asteraceae; genus Lactuca; species Lactuca serriola. The sequence continues at coordinate 76,655,035 of NC_136414.1, forward strand.
GGATTTACCACACTGTAAACTGTTTTACCAAGTAGGACACTATAAATGGTTTTCTAAAATGTTTTCACTTGTTCAAATCATTTACTTATATTGTTTTAACAATGTTTCCTTTAAAACTGATTTATGAGAGTTTCCTAAAGAATTTCCAAAGGTTCTCAAACTTATTTTACAAAAGAATAGCCTGTCGTGATTTTCTCAAGAATTAAGGTTTTCTTCCATGTTTTGAAGCTCCTACTTGATAACGCTTTCACTTCGTAATGCGTTTATACTTGTTATCACCTCTATTTCGCTTATACTTATAGTCGCTTATACCTGTTAGACGCTCTTACTTCACTTGTTGTCGCTTCCACTTTGTGATACACTTATATTTGGTACACTTATACTTCACGATTCGGTTATTCCACACGATACGCTTATACTTCACGATTCGGTTATTCCACACGATTCGGTTATACATCACGATTTGGTTATTCCACACGATTCGGTTATACATCACGATTCGGTTATACATCACGATTCGGTTACACACTCAAACGTAGTTAGATGTATGCCTGTGCTTGTATAGATGCATATAAATAATGGTTGAAGGACTTAGGAAGGTTTGTCAACCCTATTTCCTTTTCTTTGTTGAGATGTGGTCTGGTGGGATCGGATGTCTGTCCTAAGGTCATTTGATTCATTAGTTATATATTATGTATACGAGCATAGCCATATAGGTTTACTCTAGTCAGTTCAGTTATGAGTCTCTACCTCTAGTTCAACACTTATATTGGAAACCCACTACCCACTATTTGGGATGCATCTTTGGGACACGGCCTTCTCCGTCGTCTAGTTGGTAACCAGAGTCTCCTGTAGGGAGAGAGGACATTATGTGTATAGATCTATACGAGATTGACACCCCCGCACCCTGACTGCTAGCTACAGTCCACGACCTACCAAGCCAAGGGGTGACAAATGTCACATTTTATAGACGCTTGCAAGGCGTCAGGTACTCTAGTGTCGGTTAGTATGGTTACGAGTATCCCAGGTTACCTTATAATTCATGGCCTTAAGGTAACGGTATTTCACCAGCAATTTACACTGTATGCTGGAAACCCACTCTCAGAGTCACACTGTTTTTAGACCTTGCTAGTTGTATCTTTCATTTGATACTGTCTGCGGTCTGTATTCTCTGTTTTAGACCTTACTAGATGTATCTTTCATTTGATACTATCTGGGGTCTGTATCCTCTGTTTTTAGACCTTGCTAGCCATACCCTTCATTTGGTACCATCTGGGGTATGTGTCTCTCCTTGTTAGACTGAGCCAGGCGTGTCGTTTGTTCGATACTCTCCTGGAGTCTATGATTCCTTTACCTTAGTCAACAGTCTTCACTGCTGAGGCATATGTTATTTCCCTGATTTCTCTTGCTTTCTTTAATAATCAAATTCTGTATTTTGATAATGATAGCAATTAAGGGAAAACTAATTTTTACCACATAACTCCGTCCAGTCTTGGTAGAAGACTGCTTTTATTAAAGAAAATATAGGATTTTCTGGAAAAGACACTAATGTAATGGACACTCTAAAACTACCACTTTTATTAAAGTTATTTGGATGAAATGACACTAAATACTTATGAACTCACCAGCATTTGTAAAAATGCTGATACTCGCTTTTCAAATAACTTGTATTCTCAGGTCAGCATTAGACAGGTACATCCCTGGAGCTTCTGACGAAGACAGTTTAGTACCAATTTGTACCTATATTAATACTTGTATTACTTTGTTGTATTGTAATGTAAACCATGTAAAACTATTACTATTAATGCAATGGTTGTTGTACTTTGATTACTATAATGCATGTGTTGTGATACTTGACATGACGTCATCCACCCCAGAACGTTTCCGCCGTTCCGGTTTTGGGGTGTGACAATTAATGTGCATGGCTGTATCAATGTACATATTAGACTAAAAATGACATATTTTCGCTTTATGACCAAAATGACAAAAACGTGAGATTTAAACTAATTTAACATGTATTCATAGTTTAGTTACTATAAAATGGATGGCTCATATAGTTTCTAGCCTTTTTGAGCTGGTGGAGTTCAATATATATATATATATATATATATATATATATATATATATATATATATATATATATATATATATAGCATCATATGGCGGCTCACCTGTTTAGGAGAATGGTTTCTCATTGAAAATACCCAAGTTTGAATCTATGGGAATTCAATCAATGGTGGTCATGAGCAGGCCCGACCCAATAGGGCGGACAACTTGGGCGACGGCCCGGGCTTCGTCACGGTTTGGGGCCACAAAATAATTTATTTGACATATATGTATAACCTGTTTAAAATATCATAAGTGTTTTGTTGGCTAAGTTGGTTAAGAGGAGTTTGATTCTTACACTACACTCTGGGTTCGATACCCATTCTTATCAATTTTTAAATGAACATACAAATTTTTTCAATGATTTTCATTTAAAGACGAACAATATGGTGCATATCCGACTCTTCCTTCCAATGTCAATAGATCTGCATCCCAATTACAAGATATTAATTAGGGATAATGACTTGAAAGGGTAACGAACTTTCGACTTTGTTCACATTTAGTCACTAAACTTTTTTCCGTTGTCTATTTTCCATTGAACTATTGAAACTGTTCACATTTTACCTTTATGACCAGCTGTTACCGGTCATAAAGGTAAAATGTGAACAGTTTCAATAGTTTAGTGGCAAATAGATAACGAAAAAAAGTTTAGTGACTAAATGTGAACAAAATCGAAAGTTCGTTTCCCTCTAAAAAGTTTAATGCCTAAATGTGAACAAACTTTCTATTGTATTATGTTTTAGCAAATTATTTATTTTTGTTTAATTGTAGCAACATTTGTTGATGAAGAAATCTATGAAATAAAAATACAAAATGTGACATCCGGATTTCCAGGTATCATAATTTAAGTATTTTTCTTTTGAGTTAAGAAGAGAGACTCGACGAGTTGACGCCTCAACTCGTCGAGTAAGGTCGCGACTGATGACTTGGATTAATGAATGGACTCGAAGAGTCCGCGCTGTTGGCAGAAACCCTAAATCTTTGGGCCCGAGCCATATTTAAAGGCACTTATGGCCTTTAATTGTGACTACCTTTCCCATAAGTGAGAACCCTAGCGAGCTTGAGTGTGTAGAGTGAGAGGAAGAGCTATCTTGAGCTTTTTGGTGTGATTTTGCAAGAAAGGAGAAGAGGTCCAGCAAGAGGGACCAAGGAAGGTTATTGTTCTGAGTTATTCAAGCAAGGAGCTTCATTCTGAGGTACAAAAATGAACCCCTTTCCTTCTCTATTGTGTAGATTCCATTTTGGGTTAGGGCTTGAATCACTTCATCTTTGGGTTTTGAATGCCTCAAACCCCTCTTGCAAGTTTGTGTTATAGATCTAGACCCTTCTAGGTACAGAGAGCCGAGAATATGAAGCTTTAGTAAAGTAAACCTTGGGGTTTGAAGTTAGGAATATGGACCCTTCTAGGTCCAGAGAGCCGAGAATATGAAGCTTTAGTAGAGTAAACCATGGGGTTTGAAGTTAGGAAGCATTCATGGGATTTTTATGATATATATAGTTACTTTCATCTTACACATAGATATGAAGTATTTTATATAAATTACGTGCTATGTGTGCATATTATTTGAATACTTGCTGTCTATGCTGGATGAACGATTTTATACATGTTTCAAAAGATTTGAACGGTAAATTTATTTTATATCTACAAATATGTTGCGGATGAAACATGGGTAGATGAAATAGTTGGTGTGTAATGAAATAAATTGATGAGAGATAGGTGATGATAGAAAGGTGATGATAATTAGGTAAATAGATGATGATGAATAGGTGATATAGGATGAAAGGAGATACCATAACCTTAACCGGCAATATGGCGATGTAGTCATCTACCAGAGTATAGATGGCGACCACGGACTATTCTAGACAACCCAGTGGAAACACGACCAGGCCCATAACTTGTAGGCAAGGTTGTAGAACTCGCTACTCGGTACCTGCTCGGCCGACTGGGGAGTAGCGAGTACTCGGGAGTACTCGGATTCGGTAATTCATGTAGAAATATTTTTTAGAAAATTATATATGTCAAAATCATAAGTTAAAATCATAATTTGATTGAAATATATAACCAAAATTAGATACATGTGAATACATAAAAACTGAAATACACATAATTGTCTCACTACGTGGATAATTACTGAAAATTTAAGATATATATATAATAATAATCACATGTTTGTGTTAAATAATAAATCATTTAGTGCATTATACATATTAATCTTGAAATTCTTGATTTTTTTCTCTTTTTATGACAATTTTGACCCTTTGATCGAGTTTGACCGATTTTGACCGAGTTGGCCGAGTTTGACCGAGTAGGCCCGAGTAAGACCGAGTAGGCCCGAGTTTGACCGAGTTTGTCCGATTTTTGACCGAGTTTGACCGATTTTTGGCCGATTTTGACTAAATCCGAGTTTTTTGGCCGAGTTGACATTACTCGTCTCGGTGGAGGGTCGATTCCGAGTAATCGGCCGAGTAGGCTGAGTTTTGCAACACTGCCTGTAGGTGATGAATTACGAGTTCAGACGATGTTGTAACTACGTATTCATGCGATGATACTCTAACCCCTTACTATGAATTACGAGTTCAGATGATGTTGTAACTACGTATTCATGGGATGTCACAAATTCTGCATGCCAAACCAATGGTCATAATTCACATCAGTGAGAATGGTTTATTTTTTTGTAAAACCAAAATCAAATTGGAAATTTTGATTTTTTATTTTGAAAAATGTCAAACCATTGGTTTTTTATTTCGGTTTCGGTTTTTTGTTTTTTTTTAAATATATTTTCAGGGTTTTGTTTTTTTTTTTTTTTATTTCATAGATTTCTTCATCAACAAATGTTGCTATAATTTAATAAAAATAAATAATTTGCTAAAACATAATACAATAGGAAGTTTGTTCACATTTAGTCATTGAACTTTTTAGAGGGAAACGAACTTTCGATTTTGTTCATATCTAGTCACTAAACTTTTTTTCGTTATCTATTTGCCACTAAACTATTGAAACTGTTCACATTTTACCCTTATGACCGGTAACAGCCGGTCATAAAGGTAAAATATGAACACTTTCAATAGTTCAATGGCAAATAGATAACGGAAAAAATTTTAGTGACTAAATGTGAAAAAAATCGAAAGTTCGTTACCTTTTCAAGTCATTATCCTTATTAATTATTATGATTATTACTTTGTTTTCTTCCAACAAATGTAAAGTGATACCTTTTATTTAACATTTTGTTATATGGACTCTTCCTTTAAGACCAATCCATCTAGTTTTAAAATATCAAGTATGTTTTTTTGTTTTTCCTTTTTTAAACAAATCTAACCTTAAAAAAATATATAAAATACTAATAAGTTTTAACTTAACATATTTTAACTCCAAATCAACCAAGTGATATTTAGTTTAATATACACCATAAAGTTGCGGATGAACACTATAACACATATTATTCATTTTAATTTATAATTTACTTAATCGAGCAAATTTATGTATAAAAGAAAGTCATTTGAATATTCTAGATCGGTTATGATTTTTGGGTTTTTCTATAAAAAAAATATCAAATCGAACCTAAAAAAACAGTCTCTTTAAACACAAAAATCAAACAAACGGTTTTTTGAAACGGTTCGATTGTTCAAATTCTTTTGGTTTTAGTTTGTCATTGTTTTTTTTTGCACAACATATCAACTATATTGGTTTTAATATGTAACTCACACCCCTTAAACAAAGTCAAATTTTATGTAATATATAATTCTAATTTAATAATAAGTGTTCGTGTACTAGTACACATACATCATTATATTATCGTATGCGATTAGGTCCCCATTTTTTACTTTTGCTCCGGACCCCAAATTAGCTTGGACCGGCCCTGGTCACGAGGAGAATTTGAGACGTGCTTAAGTGTTTTAACATATCATCAGCGAGTCCTTATCATCTTATCCTTGCAAATCTAGAAAGCTGCAATGGATGATGATAATGTTGATAATGGGTTGACCTGAGTTTGGTTGGGTTCAGTTCAACCCATTTATTAATTAAGTTGGAGATTTTAACGAACACAACTTGTTTATTTAAATAAGTTGATATTTCCAATTCAATCCATCCGAACCTTTCAGATAAATGTGTTCTCAACCCAACCTATTAAATAAATGGGTTAAATTTGGGTTAACATTTTTAAAATACCAAAAGTAAATAAATTAATTAAATATTATACCAATTAAATTAGTTTGAAACTTAAATAAAATTTCAAATTATGACAAAAGAACAATCATAATTCATAAGTACTAATAAAATGTTCAAATAATATTAAAAATATTAACTTCCAAGTGATTTTGGAGAATGACTATTGTTGTTGAAAAAAAAAGATATAAACTATGATTATATTTTTGAAAAATATAAACAATAATACAACATTATAATATATAAATTAAACTTAAATTAATACATGATAATATTTGAAAATGAATTAATATTTAATTAAATATGTTAGACGGATTGACTCATTTAATTTTAATGTGAAAATCAACCCTTTTAGGTTGGATTTATGGGTTTAATTGATTTTACCTGCTTTAAACAGAATGAAAATCCAATGAAAGAAATAAAAAATAAAAACATTATGTTTTAGTTTTTATTTTGAAAAATGATTGTGTGTAACTGGAAATAATTATTAATACGGTGGCTACTTGGAAATATGACAAAAGTTGTCCAACTGGCAGTCTATCTGTAATCCAATTGACGTATTGCAACTGATCTAGTCTGGATTCTTATATAAAATTTTACTTTAACCACCCTTACAATTAAGGAAACAACAAATGTACCCCTATACTTGTAGCTAATTGCCGTTCAAGAAGAGCTTCATTCTTCATAGCTAATTGTTTACCAACCACAATAAAACACACACACACACACACACACACATATATATATATATATATATATATATATATATATATATATATATATATATATATAGGGTTAGGTTATTTTGTTTTTACTAACTATTGTGTGCCAGAATGCACAGATCTGGACCATTGGATGGAATATAATCAAATGTCATCTATGGTAGTAGAATAGGATAGCATGTACCATATAATCACACAAATTTCAGCATAAGGGCATTTTAGTCAATTAACCTATATTAAAAAAGGAATTTTTCGGATTTTTAGGGATGATTAATTCCTTTATTTTTTAAAAATCTGAATATTTTAAATTAATTCAAATTTAAAAATCCGATTTTATTCTGTCAGAATGATAGAATGTCAACCATAAACTAGTAAATGTATTTTTCGATTTTATTCTGTCAGAATGACAGAATGCCAAACATAAACTAGTAAATACATTCTGAAAGAATACACAAAATCGATTCTTGAACTAATAATATATCAAAAAATTATATTGTATGATTGTGATTCATTGAATAATAACAAATATTCTTAAAGAATAAACAAGTATAATTCTTAAAAAATAACAACATTTTTAAAAAATGAGTGTGATCATTCTTTAATTCATTCTTCAACCCTTTCCCATCAGGTCTTCAAGCCATTCTTGAAGCCTTTTCTACCAGAAATTCATTGCCAAGTAATTTGTAGTGATACACTTGTAAAACCTGCACATTAAACATACAAATAATTAACTACAATTCTATCAGAATACAACAAATAATATTCTTACAAAATAAACTATTCTGCAAGAATATTATCTAAGAATTTGTATTATCAAGAATATATCCAACAAACAAAATAAGGAACTAGCATCAACCTATTCTGACAGAATAAGGAACTAACATTCGTCGGGTTCCATGTGTTTCTTCTCGATATGTTCAATGTATTTAACTGCAAATTCTAACAGAATAAGGAACTAGCATCAACCTATTGTTATGAAAATGGCATCCAACCCAATCTAAATTGAGTTATATAGTTCTGAAAAGAATAAGGAACAAAGTGAAGTAAAAACATTAATGATTTTTAACTATTTTTTCATTGATGCATTTTATCAAACACGTGGTGTGCTTCTTCAGTTTCTTGAATTCAAGAAACAACCCCAAACAACCATGAGTTATATCCCATCCATTATCATAAATTTTTTCAGGAAAACCCAAACATCCAAATTTACATGGATTCAAATCAAAATAAGATGAAGAAGAAGATCACCTGTTGGCCATGGAAACAATAAAGAAGATCAAAAACTGCAAACTTTATGAAATTGAATGTCCCATTCGAATGAAACAGCAACTTCGATTCATAACAAATTAACCTTTTTTATCAATTAATTGAAAGAAACAATAAAGAACATCAAAAAATACATACCTAACGATTATAAACAAGACTTCAAAGTTCAAACGAAAAAGGCTTTATATAAAATCTCGGATAGATCCCGATGATGATGAAGGCCGATCAACAATTTGATGGTGGTGGAATAGCCACTTGCTGTGGATTTGGTCGACAATGAAGACCACCAAGCATAAAGAAGTTGGAACAATGGTGGTCGGCGGACTAGGAGGTGTTGGTGATGTACGTTTCTGGAAAAAACGGTGGTGTAGGGTTTTAATAGGTAAATAAAAATTGATCCCTTAAATAAAGGGATATCAGTTGTTAATTTTGGATATTCATTAATACATATATGTAATATTACTAATTTACCCTTAATTAATTAATTAATTAATTGCTAATTTCTGATTGGTGCATTTAGGCACACAATATTTGCTAAAAACATTTGAACCTATCTCTCTCTCTCTCTCTCTCTCTCTCTCTCTATATATATATATATATATATATATATATATATATATATAAAATAAAATAAAATAAATCAATTATAGATCAAATATACAAATATTATACCATAAAGCTCGTAAAACAAATACACACATTCTCGTCTTATTCTCTCGCATATTTTTAAATATTCGTCTGTTGTATCCATTGTGACACGGTATGCCAAAAGCCGAAATAAGATCGCGCACTTTTGTAGCATAGTAAAACCTCATCTATCTCTAGCACATTGGTAGACTTATGAAGGAGTTCATGATAGCTCGGGATACCCCTCAAATTTTGTCCAAATATAAAAAAAATTCGAAAATTTTTGTTTTATGTTGTGGTCCTACCTTGAAAAAAAATTTGACTACCCAAAAAATACTTAAGTTATTTCTAAATTATAATCCAAATACAAAATAACCTAAAATATTTAAAATAGTCCAAATGTCCAATACCTTTAAGCGGTCCAAACTTTTTAATTGGTTTAATGAAACAAAGAAATGTAGAAGTCCATTTTTCTTGTTTTGCAAACAATCGGAAGAACCAAAAGAGTGTCGTTGTCGCTGTTCGTTCTTCCTACCCCTTGCGCATTATTCACGACGTTGCTACTTCTTGTCGTTTTCGGTGACTTGTTGTTGCTAACGGTCTTTTTCCGGCGAACTCCCTCCGGTGGTTGACTTGCATAATGAAACAACTAAGTAAATAGAAAAACTCAATCATATTATTTATTGTTAGGTTATTTAAAATTCTATTTTTTGGTGTTGTGTTGAAAAACTAAAAATTAGAAATTAGGTTTGTTAAATTAGACACTTAGGGTTAATAGTTAGTAATTATTCGTTGTTGAAACTTGAAATCAAGTTAATAGTTAATATATTTTGATTGTAGGGTTGTATTAAGAAAATTTTCAAAAGAAAATTAGATGTTGGAGATGAAAATGGTGAAGGAACTTCCAAAAAAAAAACAAAGCTAACAAAAGTATAGAAGTTCCATAACCTAATGAACCTACTCCAAAACCACAATCTAATAGACCTACTCAAAAACCACAAGTGCCACAAACTTTTTATTTGAATGATCTTCCTTCGGACCCAAGGGATAGGTCAAAGATTACATTTTATCATCTTAATCAAATGGATGAAATAAGGAGGACATTTGATTAAAGGACCTTGTTAACCAAAGGGGCATAATTTTGAATCAAAGTTATTTGCTAAGAAGCTAAGACATTTTGTTATGGGATGATTTGATGGATTTGCATGGTTAGAACATAGCATTAAAAAGAAGAAGACATATTGTTTGTGTTGCTACTTGTTTGGAGACATGGTATGTCAACAAGGTGGTAGATATGCATTTGTAATAGCCGGTGTTGATACTTGGAGTAAAAAACATTATGGAAACATCCATAATTTGGGTAATATTCAAAGTTATCACTAAAAGGCACAACAAAAGTGTGATTTGCTATTAAGAAAAAACAATCTATTAGTGAAGTCTTTCGTAAACAAACGAAACTTGAGAAAAGTAATTATGAAATTGGATTACATGTTGCAATTCGTAATTGTATATTTTTATTGAAAAATACAGTACCGTTTTGTGGTCATGATGAGTCATAAATTTCTAATAATAAAGGACTTTTCATTGAAATCTTATCATTTATTACAAAAGATAACGGGAAGATTTTTAATGTTACTTTAGAAAATGCTCCAAAAATGCAAAGTTAAGTTCTCCGATGATTCAAAAAGCTATTGTCAATTGCTTTTTAAAAAGATAATCAAGTCTATTTGTGATGAAATTGGTAAAGATGTGTTTGCTATATTAGTTGATAAGCTGAGTGATGTTCCAAAAAAGAACAAATGGATATAGTTTTGAGATATATTGATAGACTTGATATTGTAAATAAAATATTTATTGGAGTTGTTCACGTGTTGGATATATCTTCTTTGACTCGTAAATCCGTCATCCATTCTATATTTACCGATAACAACTTGAGTATGGATCATATGAGAAATCATAAAAAAAAAAAATTATTTATGATGATATTAAATATATATTCTTTTTATGTCATGTATCTTTTATTGATTTTTTGAAATAAATAGGTGAGGGTAAGGTTATGATGGATCAAGTAATATGATTGGTACATTCAATGTTTTGAAATCTTTGACACTAAGAGAAAATAGTTCTGCATATTATGTACATTGTTTTGCACACCAACTTCAGTTAGTGGTTATGGCGGTAGCAAAGAAACTTGATGATGTTGAAGAATTCTTTGAGCAATTAGCTTTGGTGGTTACTATGGTTTGTGGTTCTTGTAAAAGAAAATATGATACGAGAGATGCAAAAACAAAGAGTTGAAGATGAAATTGGTATTGGTGAAACTGTAACAGGAAGAGGGTTGAATCAAGAGATATCTCTTGTTCGAGATGGAGATACTATATGGGGTTCATATTATGAATGTTGTAAGTTCGATGAATTTGTTTGCAAAAGTTGTAGAGGTACTTAAATATTTCAAAGAGGAAGGGTTTAGTTTATCTAACTCTAATGACACTTGATTTTGTGTTTCTTTTACACTTGATGTTGGAAATTCTAGGCCTCACATATACGTTGTCAAAACATCTTCAAAAAAAAGACCAACATATTTTGGAAGCGGCTTCATTAGTGAAAGGGACAAAGAAAGCATTGCTACTTTTGAGAAAATGTGGGTTTTCACAAATTATTAAGAATGTGTGTGTTTTTTGTAAAAAGAATAATATTAGAATTATGGAAATGTCAGAATATTATGTTACCCCACGAAACCATAGGACCAATATGACTAGTCAACATCATTTTGAAGTTGAGATTTTTAACATGGTTTCGGATATGCAAATTCAAGATTTTAGTTATCGGTTTAGTGAAGTTGGCATGAAGTTGATAGAGAACATGGAGGCTTTGAGTCTGTGTGACTCATTTTCTAAGTTTGATAAATCAAAGTTGTTGAATTAAGTGAAATATACAAAACTTATTTTGACAATTCATAAATTGTGCATCTTGATATCTATTATCACTATTTGCTCCATGATGAGAAATTTGTCAAATCGAAGGTAATTGTATACCTCTCTCATTTGTTGGTCGAACAACGAAGCACCTCTCTTTTCCTTTAGTTTATAGATTATTAAAACTAACTATGGTTTTTCCCGTTGCAATCGTAACTGTTGAACAATATTTTTCTGCAATGAAGTTGTTGAAGACCGATTTGCATAATAGAATGAGTGATGATTTTATGAACGTTTAACAATGTTAAGACAGGAAATGTAATTTATAAAATGAAAGAACGAAGATGTGAACTTTAAAATGTAATATATATTTTATAGTTTATTTTGTCACTTTGCTATGTCTAATGAAATCGTGATTTTTATTTTTATCTTATTGTATATTACGTGTAATTTTTTTGTGCTACCCCATTACATTGACCTTAGATTACCACTTCTCTAGCATCACATCTCAAATATATATATATATATATATATATATATATATATATATATATATATATATTCCAAATCTTTAGTTATACCTATTAATAAATGTCTACCCGAACACTAAAGGTGGTTAAATGTCATATGGTTGTCACAAAATCATAGTAATTACATACCATAAGTTTGTGTGCAGCTTCTTGATCCATGTTTTATTATTACTTTGGTCTTCTTGATGAAATTTGAACTTTTAACTTTTAACTTCATGATCAACCATGGTGGCTTTCACTTGAATAAAAGTGTTATTAAACATATCAGCGTCATCTGAAGATAAAGTTGAAAAATATTTCATCTTTCGGTATTGTTTGTCTACGACGCATATAATTATAAAACGGGTGTGTGAAAGTTGAATAAAGAATGTGTATGTATAGGGTTAAATTGTAGTTGGTTAATATTTAGGTGTAAAATCGAGATATTTAAAGACTAATAATTTTCCTTAATTCTCAACATTCAACAAATTGTTTCTTCCCTCTCTGTTTTCCGTAAAATCCTATACTCAAACTAACTCCATGTCACAACCAATTGCTTGGGGGCGGTGTTCACATGGCCACACGCATTCCATGTCATCCCCATGTCATTGGTGTGGGGGATATCGGTAAGTCTTATCATGATTCATGACTTATTCTAACAAGAATTGAATTTCAATTCTTCAGTATGTGCCTAGTTAGCTTAGAAATAAACCGAGTTTGATTATATATATATATATATATATATATATATATATATATATATATATATATATATATATATATATATAGGTTTAGGTTCTATGGAAAACAAAAAACTCTAAAAAAAACCCTAAAAATCATAAAAATGCATAAAAAAATACTTAGAGATCACAAAACTTTTTTTTGAATTTTTTTTATAAAAAATCGCAGCTTTTTATAAAAATTCGCTGAAAAAAAATAATTTTTTTTTTATAAAAAAAATGTTTTTTTTTCAAATTTTTTTTCAGCGATTTTCTTTAAAAAGCTGCAATTTTTTCTTAAAAAATGTCAAAAAAAAGTTTTGTGATCTCTAGGTATTTTTTTTATGCATTTTTATGATTTTTAGGGTTTTTTTGTTTTCCAAATAACCTTTCCCTATATATATATATATATATATATATATATATATATATATATATATATATATAAATATATATATATATATATATATATATATCTTAGATGTTGGATTTCAAGTAGATTGGTGGTGTTGGTTTTGAAAAAATGTTGAATTAGGAGTTCTTGGGTTCTCACACTTCTTTGAATTGTTAAAAATTCTCTCTCTCTCTCTCTCTCTCTCTGTGTGTGTATATATATATATATATATATATATATATATATATATATAATTCAATAGAAAACTATTATTAACCAAGAAACCATTGAATCAATCCAAGGTGTCGGAATTTAAACCGATAAAAGGAAAAATAAAGGGTTGTACACTTTTACAATGGACGTACATGCACCATATTATAACAAAACTCAGTTTTTTTAGTTTAATTTTTTTAGGCCAAGTTTTTTGTCGAAAAAAAAACGAATATACCATTGTTCATGCTTTTTCGTCATCTTTCCATAGATATCCATAATGATATACAAAAAATGATTTTTTTCCAAAAAAATCACCCCATTTCTAATTTTTTTTTTAAAAGTTAAAGGTCTGCTTTTTATCAAAAAAAAAATTAATAAATATATTAAAATTCATATTTTTCGGTAATCGTTAAACATAAATTCATATTGATGTAAAATAAAAGAAAATTTCTGTTCATATTCACATTATAAATCTACTCAGATTCACATTACGAATCTGTTCAGATTCACATTACGAATGTGCTCAGATTCACATTGTGAATCTGCTTATATTCACATTGCGTTCACAGTGTGAATAAAAAGATCATTTTTTATATGTATAAAAAAATCAAAATTTCAGTTCAGGTTCACATTTTGAATATGCTCATATTCACATTATGAATATATTCAGATTCATAGTGTAAATAAAAAGATCATTTTATATATTAAAAAAATAAAATTTCAGTTCATATTCATATTGTGAATTTGCTTAGATTCACAGTAGTTGTAAATAACTATTGTAAGACTTATAATGTACTGTTTATGCTTTTGATCTATATCGGAACATGACATCTCGAAGTTTTGTTATATAATGAAAATATATTTTTTTAAGAAATGTTTTGATAAATTTTTATTATATTTTGTTTTGGGAACAAATTCCACAACATCTTTTGGAAAATTACTTTGATTTTATTATAAAAGCATAAACTAAATCAGTATTTTCTGGCCGAGAAAAATAGGGACGTCACAATTATTGTTTATTGTGTTATTCTTTAGAAAATGTTATTATTAATAATATATTTTGTAAAATTCTTTAAGCATGTTAATTATCAAAAATATATTGAGTGTGACCATATTCTATAAGAACAAAATCGAAAATATATTTACTAGTCTATGGTTGATATTCTAATAGAATAAAATTGGTTATTATTAAAAAATACCTTAGAATTAAAATTAAACTAATTTTAAAAAATTCAAAATTTTAAATTAAGAGAATTAATTATCTCTTAAAATACAAAAATTTCCTTTTTAAATATAATTTAATTAACCAAATTGCCCTTATGTTGAAATTTGTATGATAATATGATACATGTTATATCATTGTGGTATCATAGACCATCATATAATGACTATTCATTCTATTGGTAAGTTGGTCAAGAATTGTCTTTACGACCACACAATAGATGACATCCACATTATACTTAACTCTCTCTCTCTCTCTCTCTCTCTCTCTCTATATATATATATATATATATATATATATATATATATATATATATATATATATATATATATATATATATATATAAGATTGTTAAAAACCAAAATTGGAGTCAACATCATAAAAAGTTGCACGTGTGGAGACATTTAAGCACTTTAACGGGTATGACAAAAAATTAAAAACATTGAAATAAAGTAAAGTTTACGTTTTGTGAGAAAATAAGAAGTTGAGAAACCACGACAATTGCTAAAAGCAACATTTACCCGATTTAAAATAACCAAGTTTGTTGTATTATTTGATAACTAAAATTGAAAGTCTATGTAATATCCACCTTTATAAAGATAATAGAATGGAAACTTTTGGAAACTATCACCCAAGACCAACAAACCTACAAACGTATTCCGAAAATTACAGTAAGTAGCGAAATAATGTCCATACCGAAGATATAATCGGGAATCTTACATCTATTTTATATATATATATATATATATATATATATATATATATATATATATATATATATATATATATATATATTATATTACGATGATGATGATGCATTATTGGTATAATTTATTTTCTATGCAATAACAAGAGTGTTTTTGTTGGTTTGTCGCAACGAGCACGTTTCTATTACACACGGCGATGACATGCCTGATGAAATTGTAATTGAGAATAACAACCTTTGGGAAACCTTTGTTTTCCGACGTGTCATTTGATTGAGAGAGACTGTATTAATCCGTTTAATGACAACCTTTGATCTTCCATCCAGGGGCAGAGCTTCAACGTTTGCTTTGGGGGGCCGAACATCTACCATTATAACCGGATTTATTAACTTACCTATATATTTTTGTCATTTAAATTACCTTCATTTTTGAATTTTTAGGTGTTAGATATAGAACAAGATAACTTAGATGTGAAGAATGACCATGGAAAGAGTTTCCATATTCCACCAGTGAAATCTACAAAATATGTAGAGCTGGTGTCGAATAGTTAGTGTATGTTTTTATTTAATGTTATAGATGTTATTTTTTATTAAAGGAGATTTAATCGTTTTACTTTGCACTTAGGTTATGTAGGTGTTGTTTTTTGTAGGCATTTGTGTGTGACAACCCGAAACTTATCCCGTTTCCTTTACGCGATTCCGTTAATAAAAATTCAAATTTGTTAACTTTTCCGTCAAACTCTTTGGTTTATTTGTAGCGTCCCAAAATTCAAGACAAAAAAATTTCTTTTAATAAAACATTACTTTAAGCAATTCATCATTTCAAAACATAAACAGAGTATTAGTTTCCAAAATATATGTTCGTTATCAGAGTAAACATTCCCAGGCTATCTAATCTATGGTGTGTGCCATGCGATCACCCCGAGTTCTTCCCTCCGCTACCGGAAGTACCTGAAACCAAAACTGAAAACCGTAAGCACGAAGCTTAGTGAGTTCCCCACCCTACCACATACCATGCATAACCACATACTGCATGTACTGGGCCACGCCCGCTATTCTGGGCCTCGCCCCCTACCTCGGGCCTCGCCCGCTACAACGGCCCCACCGCTCCAAGCCCCGCTCGGATACAGATCTGTTTCACTTAGGCCTCGCCTGTCACAGGGCCCCGCCCACTAACATATAATAGCACATAAATATATCACATCACATTACATAAGCTAAACACATACTAACGGATCTTGTCCTAAGGCCTCGCCTATCTCTAGGCCCCGCCGCTGTCCTGCTACTGATGAGTCATGGAACCCCGTCCATACTCCTGCTGATAGTGAGGTACGGGCCCAGCCCATCCTCACTCCTTCCCTAACTTGGGCCTCGCCCCTGATCTGCTACTACTGAGATATGGAACACCATCCACAATTTGCTATTGGTGAGATACGGGACCTCGCCCACACTCACCTCCCTACCAGGCACATACAAGTATCACACAGACAACAAGTATAAACTATCTCATAAACCACTCCTTGGGCACCCGCCCTCTATCATTGGACCTCGTCCTGAATATCATACTAGCATACTGTGCCTAGGGCTAACCCCCGGGTCTTCTACTCGTAACTACATGGGCCGGCATTGTGGCCTTAGACCCATTCACACAAAAAGGAAACTCACCTGCACTGGCTAAACTGGCTGATGAATCCACTAGCTGCTGCCCGACAACTCTCTGAACTCCTACTCCACTCGCTCCCCGAGCTACCAATATCAATGCAATACTGAGTCTAACTGACCCCCGAAAGACAACCAAGTCAACTCTAGTCCAAGTCAAAGTCCTAGTCAAAGTCAACCTTCCAGGTCAACCCTACTCGCCGAGTCACCCTATTGACTCGCCGAGTTCATATGTTCAGAGTCCTCCTATTCGCGACTCGACTTGCCGAGTCAGTCCATGACTCGCCGAGTCTATCGATTTCCGAGTCCTGACCTGACCAACTCACCGAGTCTCCATTCAACTCACTGATTCGAGTCTCAACTCGAAGGGTTTGGGGGTTTCGCGACCTGACTCGCCGATTCCAAGAACAGACTCGCCGAGTCCAAGACAACCTTCAATAGACTCGCCGAGTTGTTCATCCAACTCGCCGAGTTCCTGCCCAACTTCATTTGACACGACGAGCTGTTCATCCCACTCGTCGAGTTCCTCCAAATCTTCATGCTACTCGCCGAGTCCACTCAAATGACTCGCCGAGTCCATTCAGATCTCTATACATGCAGAGGACTTTTGAGTCATGCATGGACTCCAAACTGTAGATCTACCCTTCCCAAGCCTATTCCTCACGTAAAGTTGCAAACTTTACGTGTAGAGAAGGAGATCTAGGCAAAATACACCATAAACTGGGGTTTAAGGCAAAGAGGCTCTATAATCAACTCAAGGGCTGAAACTTTATGCTTTCCAAGACCAAAATATACTTAGATCTGAAGTAACAACTCTAGATCCGGCTTCTAACTCAAATGGATCACTACTCATGGCTAAAAGCCCCAAAACTCACAACCAAAATAGATCTAAAGGAAGGGGAAACGACTTAATACCTTCAGATGTTCAGAAATATCTTCCCAATCTCAGATCCATAGCCCCCTCCTTGCACCTTCAAGATCCTTCTTCCTTCTCCAAGCTTTAATGCACTCCTCAAGACAACAATTGGCTCAATCAATGGATATGGCGGCTAGGGTTTGGCATTTTGGGTTAGAAAGGCAGTAAAGGAACCCTAAGGAAGAGAATGAGGCGCTTAAATAGGCCCCAAGTCCCGAATTTAGGGTTTTCCTCGAACAGACCTGACCACTTACTCCTCGACCCGGATCCTGCTTGGACTCGCCGAGTTCCTCCTTGGACTTGCCGAGTCCCCCCTTAAAGTTAGGGTTTTCTTTCCTTTCTTGGCCTTCAAAACTTTGGGTGTTACATTATTAAAATAATCTAGTTATATTTAATTAAATTATTTACGAGTCGGAATCAAAAATCGCACGGAAACCCGAAAATCTTGAAAAAAATCAAACATTTTTGGTCGAAGTGGATTTACGACCGTAAACCTGTTTACGGTCAGTGACGAGTGGACCCCTTATCTCACCCTTATAAATACGATGCCTCTGACTTCATTAGGACGTTTCTGGCCACACTCTCTCCTCCTCTCTCTAAGAATCTCGACCGTAAACACTCAAAACGCATTCAAACTCCGGAAAACATTGAAAAAACCATGTTTGGAGCCCTTTGGAATGCCTGGAAACACTCAGCTCTTCGAAATCAGCATCCAAACATCATTTTTCCGAGTTTACGGTCCAACCTTCAAAGACCGTAAACTCAGTTCTTGAGTTTACGGCCGTAAACTCGGCAATCTTCAGAAACCGTAAACTCGCCAATCTTCAGAAACTGTAAACTCGGCAACCTTCAGAGACCGTAAACACCTTTTTGGTGGTACTTTTGTCTGAAAACCCATTTATTCGATTCAAGCAAGTCTCGGTAACATTCCTCAACCGAATTCAAGTGTTCTTATGACACTTTATTTATCGAAATCGCTAATTTAGATACATATACATATTTATTTGATAATAGGATTTCGTTAAGTGTCACGTGCAACAACTCAGGAACCTTCTTTTCAGTCAACAACTCCACGCAACAACTGTGAGTTCATACCCCTACATTTTTCCGTATTTTTTTAAAGGTTTTCAAGGGGGGAATACAAGCTAAACATAAATGTTTTCTGAAATACACATAAAACTTATGCAAGATTTCATACTTTATTTCCCTTTCGTACTATGTCGAGCATAAGGGACGTTTTCACAAATATTTCATAGTTTTTACGGATACGGTATTCACTACGTTATACATGCAAACTATAATCGGTATAGTTTGGGATTTCTCTAAAAACTTATCAAGCATAGGAACTTATCTACTAAACATATGCACTGGAACAGAAACCGTTTACAGTTTATATCACTGTTTAATCATGATTTTCATAACTATAACTTATCACTATACGCGGTATACATTCGGATTCTCACTACGGTAGAATGCTACTGCATCACTTGTAAACTAGATTGTACGATATTGTGAGGCGCTACTTCACTACTGTACCCTTAGGTGTACAGGGATAAATCCTACCACTATATAACCAGAGTCTCCTGGAGGGGGAGTGTGAGATTTGTGAATAGATCTATTCGGGACTGACAATCCCACATCTGGACTGCTAGCTACAGTTAGGCGGGCACGCCTGAGATGTACAAATGGCATTTAACATCAACGCCTGAAGAACGTTGGAAATGTCACTAGTCATATCAAGCATGGTTATATGACTCACATTATGTATAAATCACTGATAGTTTACCAACCTGGTTTTCTTTAGTAGTTTTATTTATACCAAATAGAACTAAACACACTATGCATACTGGCCGAGCCAGGGTTTTTTTTCAAAACCGAATCATTTATGCTACGGTTTTACATTTAAAGACGTATACTTCATGATTAGCTTTAGCTAGCCACATGAAGTAGTATTTTGCATATCTCTACGATTTTCAGAAATGAACATTCATGGTTGTATACGAAATCGATCTCACTACGTTTTTCACTAAAGAAAATATCGGATTTTCTTGAAACTACATAATCATTTCGGCTCGCTCATCAATAAGTTTTCATTACAAATTACTGCTTATGAACTCACCAGCTTTATGCTGATATTTTTCAAACTGCTTGTATTCTCAGGAAATCAGTAGACAGGTACTTGCTGGATTTTCGAGGAATTGAAGCATTAAGAGTTTTTAAGTTTTTACAATGCAAAACTATTGGATGTAATTCAAACTAAGTTTCAAAACAGATGTAAATGTTTTTACTTAAATATTCACTGTAATGGTTGTGTTGCTATGATTGCTGTTATTCATTGGTTGTGATGCTATACATGACGTCCTCCGCCCGAGAACGTTTCCACCATCGGTCTCGGGGTGTGACAGATTGGTATCAGAGCCCATGTTTATAGCCAACTAGTATACCGAACCTTACGTGGTATACAACTATAAACACTAAGGGGGCCAAAGTGCTCTACACTAAAAGTATACTTTCAAAATATAAGTATTTTTATAAGAAGTATACGAGCATGCATACATAATAGGATTCGTATCACTAGTAGAGCAGAACAAAAGTATTTTGGATGCTGGAACGCTGCGGTTAAACCTGGGCAGTTATGTAATCATGTCTAGGGTGAATATAGCCTGATCAACTATATTCAGTCAAGACATGACCAACATGTGTTTGGGGGTGACTGTGGTGCTACAGCAGGCCTGAAACTTACCAAAATCATCTCACATAAAATACTATATGAGTATTTTCGCTAGAGCCAAACTTAGTACGCGAATTCACTCTAAGTATTGCTAACTCTCCTTCCTTAAGCGATAACTTACTGTGTTAGTAACCTTTCTATGATTATCGCTCAGTAGAATACTTTCATTATCAGGATGAGATATATTTTGTTCTTTTATATATATCTCGAGGACTTACCATCCTCTTCTTCCTGATTGTTTCTAGAACAAGATGCCTCCCCGACCAAGACCCATCAAAAGGAACGACACTCCGCCACCACCACCACCTCCTCAGTTCGACCCTATCATGTTCCAGGCAGTAGTTACCGCCGCCGTGACTGCAGCAATGGCACAAGTAAACGCTGGAGGAGCTGGAGGTGGAACCGACCAACAGAGACAAGATGGAAGTCAGGGACATCAGAAAGAGTGTTCCTAGAAGGACTTCATGACTGCGAAACCCAAGTCCTTCGATGGTAATGGAGGAGTCATTGTTCTGACTCGATGGATCGAGAAGATCGAATCCATCTTCGAGATTTGCATATTTTCCGAAGCCAACAAAGTGAAGTTCGCCGCCTGCACCTTCACTGATAGAGCTTTGACCTGGTGGAATGGTCGAGTCAAAACCCTAACCCTGCCAGTGGCTAATGCCATGGGTTGGGAAAGGCTTAAGGAGCTCATGCTAGCGGAGTACTGCCCGAGGGGCGAAGTGCAAAAGTTGGAGCACGAACTCTGGAACTTGAAGATGATGGGTTCTGACATCGCTACTTACACTGCTAGATTCTGTGATCTGGCGCTTCTCTGTCTGGGAATGGTCACCCCGGAAAGTAAGAAAATCGAGAGGTACATCTGGGGACTGACGCAACCCACCAAAGGAAATGTCTTGGCTGCTAGGCCAACTACGTTTGAAAGCGCCAAGGATCTGGCACAGACTCTGATCGATCATGGAATCGATCTGGATGAAGTGACAACTGTCCCTGGACCCCAAAATGATAGCGGTGGGAAGAAGAAGAAGTCTGGCAATAAGCGAAAGGGTCAGTCTTCGCAGGAGCCCTCCAAGAAACAACAAATAGTAGCAGTTCATGCTTCTACTGCTCCTGTTGCTGCTCCCACTGCTGTTCCAACCACCCAATCCCCTACAGGTGGTTATGCTAGAAAACTGCCTTTGTGCACCAAGTGTAACTTCCATCATCACGGGCCCTGCCGTGAGTTGAACTGCAACAACTGTGGGAAGAAGGGACACACAACTCGATACTACAAGACACCTGCTCAACCAACCAACCAGGCCCCGGGAGCGGGCGCTGGTCAGACTTGTTATGGATGTGGAGAGGCTGGACACTATAGGAGAAACTACCCCAAGGCAACAACAGGTGGCAATACAGGGAGAGTTTTGGCTATGGGCCAGAATGAAGCAGTTTTTGATCCTACCGTTGTTACGGGTACGTTCCTCCTTGACAACTCTTATGCATGCATTCTCTTCGATTCTGGTGCAGAGAGGAGTTTTGTTAGTCATTCAATTAAACACCTAATCAAATTTAAATCCCAACCTCTAACCGAAACATTTACCGTCGAGATGGCTAACGGAAAGAAGGAGAGCACTAACGACATATTCATAGGCTGCACTCTTACTCTAGACAATTATTCTTTTCCTATCGATCTTATGCATGTGTCCATCAAGAGCTTCGACGTCATTATCGGCATGGACTGGTTAAGCTCCAATCATGCTGGTATTCTTTGCTTCGAGAAGGTTGTCCATCTCAATCTTCCTTCTGGTGAAACCCTTATGATTTATGGTGATAAGCTCAATTCGAACCTTCGTATCATTTCATGCATCAAAGCTCAGAAGTATCTGTGGAAGGAATGTCATGCATTCCTAGCTCATGTTGTCAACGAAACGCGAAAAGTTAGAGACCTCGAGAGCATCCCCGAAGTTTGTAACTTTCCTGATGTCTTCCCTGAAGATCTCCCAGGAATCCCTCGCAAACGTCAAGTTAAGTTTCGTATCGACTTGATCCCCGGAGCTACTCCTGTGGCTAAATCTCCCTACCGTTTAGCCCCAGCAGAAATGCAAGAATTATCCAGTCAGCTTAATGAGCTGGTAAACAAAGGATTCATAAGGCCAAGTTCCTCACCCTGGGGAGCTCTGATCTTATTTGTGAAAAAGAAGGATGGATCCTTTCGGATGTGCATTGACTACCGAGAGCTGAATAAGCTAACCATCAAGAACCGGTATCCTTTACCCAGAATTGACGATCTCTTCGACCAACTTCAGGGAGCCAGTTATTTCTCAAAGATTGATTTAAGATCAGGGTACCATCAGTTGCGAGTCACAAGAATGATGTGCCCAAGACAACATTCTGAACTCGCTATGGACACTACGAGTTTGTAGTAATTCCCTTTGGTCTGACTAACGCACCGGCAACATTCATGGACCTGATGAATCGGGTGTGCCGCCCTTTCTTAGACAAGTTTGTGATTGTGTCCATCGACGATATATTTGTCTATTCGCGGAGTGAAGATGATCATAAACAACACTTGAGGCAGGTGTTGGAAACATTAAGGGCGGAAAAGCTATACGCAAAATTTTCGAAATGTGAGTTCTGGATCAGGAGGGTGAATTTCCTTGGTCATGTGATTAGCAAAGAAGGCATACACGTGGACCCTTCCAAGATCAAAGCGATTGAGAACTGGTCTACACCAAAGACACCCACAGAAATCCGACAATTCTTGGGTCTCGCGGGCTATTATCGTAGGTTCATCCAAAACTTCTCCAGAATCGCTAAGCATTTAACTACCCTGACACAAAAGGGTGTAACCTTCAGTTGGGGAGTCAAGCAAGATACGGCGTTTCAAACATTGAAGCAGGCCCTGTGCAGCGCACCTATCTTGTCCTTGCCCGAAGGGACGGAAGACTTCGTGGTCTACTGCGATGCATCCAATCAGGGCCTAGGCTGTGTGCTCATGCAACGAGGAGATGTTATCGCCTATGCCTCGAGGCAGTTGAAAACACAAGAGGTCAATTACACAACTCATGATTTGGAGTTGGGAGCAGTGGTCATTGCGTTAAAGATCTGGAGACACTATCTCTATGGAACCAAGTGCACTATCTTCACCGACCATAAGAGCTTATAGCACATCTTTAATCAGAAGGAGTTAAACATGAGACAGCGACGATGGGTCGAGCTACTCAGTGACTACGAGTGCGAAATTCACTACCATCTCGGAAAGGCCAATGTGGTAGCAGACATCCTCAATCAAAAGGAGTATTCAGGGCGTAAAGTGAAGGCACTAACAATGACCATCCATTCCCACCTGTCCGCGCATATCAGAGAGGCTCAGATGGAAGCCTTAAAACCAGAGAGCATGCCAGGTGAAGCTTTGAGAGGAATGGAAAAGAATCTAGAGATCAAGGGAGATGGAGTCTACTATTTCATGAACCGAATCTGGACTCCAAAGTTCGGTGGTTACAAAGAGGTTGTCATGAATGAGGATCACAAGACTAAATACTCTGTTCAACCAGGTTCGGATAAGATGTATCTGGATCTCAAACAACTCTACTGGTGGCCAAACATGAAAGCAGAGATTGCTACCTTCGTGGGCAAGTGCTTGACTTGCGCCAAGGTGAAGGTCGAATATCAGAAGCCCTCAGGTCTACTTCAGCAGCCGGAAATACCTGAGTGGAAGTGGGAAAGGATAACCATGGATTTTATCACCAAGTTACCCAGATCTCTGAGTGGGCACGATGTTATCTGGGTAATTGTCGATCGGTTGACGAAGTCCGCCCACTTCCTACCAATCAAAGAAAGTTTCAATATGGAGAGACTCAAACGGATCTACCTTCAAGAGATAGTTCACCTTTATGGTGTACCTGCATCCGTTATCTCCGATCGAGACAGCAGGTTCACATCGAGGTTCTGGCAGTCCTTGCAAAAGGCTCTGGGAACTAAATTGGATATGAGCACGGCTTATCATCCGCAAACTGATGGACAGAGTGAGAGAACAATTCAGACCTTGGAAGATATGTTGAGAGCCTGCGTCATTGACTTCGGCGCGTCATGGGACACTCATCTTCCTTTGGTTGAATTTTCCTACAACAACAGCTACCATACCAGCATCAAGGCTGCGCCGTTTGAAGCCCTCTATGGCCGTAAGTGCAGATCCCCTCTGTGCTGGGCTGAGGTGGGTGACACGCAGCTAGCCAGGGGTCAAATCCCTGACAGTACTCTCACCGGTCCTGAAATCATCCGAGAGACAACTGAGAGAATTGTACATATCCGGGAACGACTGAAAGCCTCTCGAGATAGACAAAAGAGCTACGCCGATAAGAGACGTAAACCCTTGGAGTTCCAGGTTGGTGACCGTGTCCTTCTGAAGGTCTCACCCTGGGAAAGACATGATACGCTTCGGAAAGCATGGAAAGCTAAACCCAAGGTACATCGGACCATTTGAGATCCTTGCTAGGGTCGGTCCCGTAGCATATAAACTCCTGCTACCGCGAGAACTCAGCAACATTCATCACATTTTCCACGTATTGAACCTAAAGAAGTGTCTGTCCGATGACACACTTGTGATTCCTCTCGACGAGATTGAAATCAACGAGAACCTCAACTTCGTGGAAGAACCTGTCGAAATCATGGATAGAGAGATCAAACGAACGAAACAAAGTCGCATCCCGATAGTGAAGGTTCGCTGGAATGCCAAGCGGGGACCTGAATTCACTTGGGAGCGCGAAGACCAGATGAAACAGAAATATCCGCATCTCTTTCCTAATCCATGATTTGTATTCTAGGTTCAAATTTCGGGACGAAATTCCCTCTAACGGGGGGATGATGTGACAACCCGAAACTTATCCCGTTTCCGTTATGCGATTACGTTAATAAAAATTCAAATTTGTTAACTTTTCCGTCAAACTCTTTGGTTTATTAAAATAATCTAGTTATATTTAATTAAATTATTTACGATTCGGAATCAAAAATCGCGCGGAAACCCGAAAATCTTGAAAAAAATCAAACATTTCTAGTCGAAGTGGGTTTACGACCGTAAACATGTTTACGGCTAGTGACGAGTGGACCCCTCACCTCACCCCTATAAATACGATGCCTCCGACTTCATTAGGACGTTTCTGGCCACACTCTCTCCTCCTCTCTCTAAGAATCTCGACCGTAAACACTCAAAACGCATTCAAACTCCGGAAAACATTGAGAAAACCACGTTTGGAGCCCTTTGGAACACTTGGAAACACTCAGCTCGTCGAAATCAGCATCCAAACATCATTTTTCCGAGTTTACGGTCCAACCTTCAAAGACCGTAAACTCAGTTCTTGAGTTTACGGCCGTAAACTCAGCAATCTTCAGAAACCGTAAACTCGCCAATCTTCAGAAACTATAAACTCGCCAATCTTCAGAAACCGTAAACTCGCCAACCTTCAGATACCGTAAACACCTTTTTGGTGGTACTTTTTGCTGAAAACCCATTTCTTCGATTCAAGCAAGTCTCGGTAACATTCCTCAACCGAATTCAAGTGTTCTTATGACACTTTATTTATCAAAATCGCTAATTTAGATACATATACGTATTTATTTGATAATAGGATTTCGTTAAGTGTCAGGTGCAACAACTCAGGAACCTTCTTTTCAGTCAACAACTCCACGCAACAACTGTGAGTTCATACCCCTACATTTTTCCGTATTTTTTTAAGGTTTTCAGGGGGAATACAAGCTAAACATAAATGTTTTCTGAAATACACATAAAACTTATGCAAGATTTCATACTTTATTTCCCTTTCGTACTATGTCGAGCATAAGGGACGTTTTCACAAATATTTCATAGTTTTTACGGATACGGTATTCACTACGTTATACATGCAAACTATAATCGGTATAGTTTGGGATTTCTCTAAAAACTTATCAAGCATAGGAACTTCTCTACTAAACATATGCACTGGAACAGAAACCGTTTACAGTTTATATCACTGTTTAATCATGATTTTCATAACTGTAACTTATCACTATACGCGGTATACATTCGGATTCTCACTACGGTAGAACGCTACTGCATCACTTGTAAACTAGATTGTACGATATTGTGAGGCGCTACTTCACTATTGTACCCTTAGGTGTACAGGGATAAATCCTACCACTATATAACCAGAGTCTCCTGGAGGGGGAGTGTGAGATTTGTGAATAGATCTATTCGGGACTAACAATCCCACATCTGGACTGCTAGCTACAGTTAGGCGGGCACGCCTGAGATGTACAAATGGCATTTAACATCAACGCCTGAAGAACGTTGGAAATGTAGCTAGTCATATCAAGCATGGTTATATGACTCACATTATGTATAAATCACCGATAGTTTACCAACCTGGTTTTCTTTAGTAGTTTTATTTATACCAAATAGAACTAAACACACTATGCATACTGGCCGAGCCAGAGTTTTTTTTCAAAACCGAATCATTTATGCTACGGTTTTACATTTAAATACGTATACTTCATGATTAGCTTTAGCTAGCCACATGAAGTAGTATTTTGCATATCTCTACGATTTTCAGAAACGAACATTCATGGTTGTATACGAAATCGATCTCACTACGTTTTTCACTAAAGAAAATATCGGATTTTCTTGAAACTACATAATCATTTCGGCTCGCTCATCAATAAGTTTTCATTACAAATTACTGCTTATGAACTCACCAGCTTTATGCTGATATTTTTCAAACTGCTTGTATTCTCAGGAAATCAGTAGACAGGTACTTGCTGGATTTTCGAGGAATTGAAGCATTAAGAGTTTTTAAGTTTTTACAATGCAAAACTATTGGATGTAATTCAAACTAAGTTTCAAAACAGATGTAAATGTTTTTACTTGAATATTCACTGTAATGGTTGTGTTGCTATGATTGCTGTTATTCATTGGTTGTGATGCTATACATGACGTCCTCCGCCTCGGAACGTTTCTGCCATCGGTTTCAGGGTGTGACATTGTGTGACCATTGAATGAGACCAGTTTTCTTGATTTTAATCTCAAAGAAGGATATGAATTAATATATGTTTCATCAAACAGTTTCTAGAACTTATTAATTGGTTTTGAAAAATTAAAGGTATTGTGTTAAGAGGTTTGTTTATAATGTGTTGTTAATGATATATTAACTTATAATAATAATAATAATAGTAATAATAATAATAATAATAATAATAATAATAATAATAATAATAATAATGTAGATATAAGTTATGGTTACATTTTCATATACAAAGTATGATGACTGAAATTTGTTCTCCAGCACCGAACATATTAACCTTTTGAACACCGAACATATTATGCTTTCAAACAGCGAATATATTTCCTGAAGTTCGTTTCCAGCACCGAATATGGTATCCTTTCGAGCACCAAATATATTGCATGGTTTCTACATACCACAAGGTTCCGATAATTTGTACCAAAGACATTTTTTACTAATGAACACACCAAGTCATTCCCACATAACATAATTGAGCGGTGATTCATTCTTTAGGCCCAAATTATTTATTGTATTTTAGGGCTTTAAGGTGCAATAAAGTGATGAAACATAGATCTACTTTATTTCCAATCAATTTATTTTTTTAAATTTCCCATGGATGTTATGCAAGAAACCATCGAAAGTCTATAGAACTTCAAACCCTGCTCTTTTTGTTCCCTTCTTACTAAATCATTTGGCATTAATTCTTTGTGTAGCCTGTTATTCGTATTTCCACGGAAGAAAAGACTCAATCAGAAACAATACAATACTCTCCAACACCAGTCCTTGTAAATCCTATTTCTACTAATACTATATTATGCAATGTGAAGGCTACACTTGATTCAATCTAACCAAATGTGAATGTGAAGATCATTGCTAAATACTTCAAGCACTTGAAACTGTTCTATGCATTGTTCAAGTGAAAAGATGTTATTCTTCATCTATTACAGAATGTAACTTCCTCTGCTAGGGTTATTGATGGCAAGGTGGAATTCAAGGTTGTAGATAATGTTTAGTCACATATAACAAAGAAATTATTGGCTAAATTGTTGCATGTAGATATTAATACCGAGTTTGTTAAACCATATGAAAAAGATGTTTGATTATCAAGAATATAGTTTCAATGGAGGAGACATCAATATTCAAATCAAGAAAAAAATTACTACCTTCTCATTGGAATTTCCTCGCTACCGTATTCTTGAGATCATTGACTAGTTGAACAGGTGGTCAAGACCAAATAAATAGAACATTTTTTACTATGTGCTATGTTATCTATAGTGGAAGGAAGGTAACTATGTTGAATTTAACATATGATGATTTCATATACTTCACTAAAGTGAGTATTAGAGGATTAAAACCTTTTTTTAGGTGGTGGTGGACTATAATCATTGATAAATGCTACATGTCTTGAGCTTTAGAAATGTTTGTTTAGATAGGTAATAGGTAATAAGGATAAAATTTTCATTAGGAAGATGGAAATGTTTATAGTTGCTGATCAGATACTCATAGTGCATCAAATGTTATTCATGATCATCTTTATCTATGTTTACTCCTAATTTTAAGATGATCAAGAAATATAGAAAACTAATGTACATTGTAGATCAAATTTAGAATTAATTAAAACACCCAAGATCTCCAAACCTATAAACAATACAAAGAAGCAATCATGAGAATACTATAGAAGAAAACATGGGAAGCATAAATGAAGTATAGTCCAAAAGTACAAAAAAGGTAAGGATAAGAATAATGCTAATTCTCCTCATTAGGAAGAACTAGAGCAGACTGGGGAAACTTAAAAAACGCCACCATATTCTCCTCCTTACGGGAGTCTTAAGAATGATGATCAATCTTACTCTCCAATTCATTGACAAAATCATTCTAATGTTCTTTGTGAGGAAGAACCAAAGTAGATTGTAGAAACCCAAAATACACTACCTCAATCTCATCCTCACGAGAGTCTAAAAAATGATTTTGTCCATTTTCATCAACAACATGAGCAAATTGATCAATATAACTTTGTACTTCATGGTGAGGATGCTCAAGGAGTTGATGATTTTGATGATGAGTATGAGGGTATTCAAGAAAATCTAAAATAAACACTTCCTAAAATTAAGGATGATTTAATGGATTTCATAAAGAAGTTGGATTATAAAGGCGAAACAACAATCTTTTGAGTCTTTATGAACCTAGATTAATTTTTAAGTTTTAGGTGTTGTCATCAATGAACCTACCAATGATCCATTCTAAATTGCATGTAAATTAATATTATAGTACTTTGTTAATATCATTTGTATGTTGATATCATTGATATAAAGGATGTATTTAGGATATATCACAACACCTTGGCAAGAATCATTGATAACATGTAAAAAACACAATAATGCTTTGAGTTTTTTCTTAGCATGATACAACATTTCAATTTTGTGGTTATGGCATTGATAAACCTGACAATTAGTGATACAAAGTTGCAAGTAATGATAAACAGTACAAATGTCATGTTTATGAAGAGATTGATAATGTCAATTTTCAAGATGAAAACAATGTTGCCTCATCCAAGGGAAACACGAATAAGAATTAATGCAATCAAGCCATGTTAACGTAAATACTTATTTAAGCAAGTCAAGTGATCCTAATTGTTTTGCTAATGATTTTAGGATAAATGATTTCAAAATAAATTGATGACGAATTTAAAATATGACCAGGTTTTTATTACAACATGGATAATAGAGATATTCAAGACATAAAAAGAAAACATTAAGACTTTCAAGGGACAAACTTTAGGAACTAAAGGAATATTGTCCAAGTTTCGAAAATAATTTAATAATGAAGTTGTTGAATTGAAGGAATAAGTTAAGGAGTTTGCAATTAACAAAAATTAGACTTTAGATCTTACCGAAGAACAAATCAAAACATTAGAATTGACAATCTCCCATCAATAAGAAACTATAGACAAACAAAAAAAAATTGTTGGATATAGTGTCTAAGTCCATAACTATATTTGGTATCTACTTGACCTGACCCGACATGGTCCATTTGGGTTGCACTTCACCTGAACAATTTATGGATAATCTTTTGAGAATAGTATAAGTTATGATTTATTAATATATTATAAGTTCTAATATATTAATATAAAATCATATTATTTAATTAGTGTTGATCTATAATTAATCTAGAATTAATTTAGAGATCAAAAGTCTGACTAATTAA
Organism: Lactuca serriola; assembly: GCF_051521515.1. Classification (NCBI taxonomy): domain Eukaryota; kingdom Viridiplantae; phylum Streptophyta; class Magnoliopsida; order Asterales; family Asteraceae; genus Lactuca; species Lactuca serriola. Next base: position 76,686,119 of record NC_136414.1, read on the forward strand.
ATATGGGCTCTTGTATTTATATAGTGTGGGCCAATGCTTATTTGGAATGGGCTAGGCTTGCATGGAAAGTCCATGGATACTCCATGGAGCTTTAACCCATGGATCTCATGGAAATGAAAAGACATGGGTATTAGGTTTTACATGGATGTAACCCTAATCCACCACACTATATAAAGGAGGATTTGGTTCTTGAAATCACACTAGTTGTAGTGAGTATACTAAGAGGGCCGATTTCAAGAAGGTTGTTACTATTATCTCAAGGTTCCAAAGTTTGTGGTGATTTGTGATTTCCATTTGAGGCATCCAAACTATTGGTACTAGGCTCTAAAACTCCAAGCAATCAACTACAACTACAAGGTAAGTAATTCTACTAGCTTTATTTGATTCAAGTCCCCCATGCCATGCTAGATAGGATAAGAACCTTGGAAAAATAATTATTTTCATGTATCTTAGTCAAACATAGATCCAAGGTTTTTAGGGTTGCATGTACACCATAGGAGTGTTAGAATGCTCAAAACCCATCAGTGGTATTAGAGACTAGGCTTGTTTGTATGATACTTGATGCAAAACTTGATTTTTCAAAACCTAAAACTGTACAAACTGCAAAACTCGATGAGTTCTGGCCAAAAACTTGCCGAGTTCATGAGTTTACACATGAACTCGACGAGTTCCTCAGGGAACTCGACGAGTTTAGCTTGCAGAATGCAGTTTCTCGTGTTTTGCTGTTGGAAATGGACTAGAAACATTACCCTAAACTGTTTTGGTGTTATAAAACTTGTTTTAGTTGGTGTAATGTTTATGCTAATCCATTTACAATGGCTATTATCAAAATTACAAGTTTTATGAGTAATTTATGATTCTTGAAATGTTCATATTCATGTTCTTGAACTTATGAAGATTAGATGATCATAGGAATTGTTTGTAACCTACTTGGTAGTTTAATTCTTGATCCTTATGTGTTTTAATGGAGTCCATAACTTGTCCTCAAGTTATGGAAATCCAAAGGTCACACTTTAATAAAAACCATTAAAAGAACACAAGGGTTATAAAAATGAAGAGTCTTCATTTTTAATACTCAATTAAATTTATAAGTTATAAGAAATGAAAAGTTTTGAAAGTTTACAAAACTTGCCCTCAAGTTTTGAAACAAGTAAAGTCATGATTAAAACTTTAGTTCCAACCCTTAGAATTTTAAAAGTTAAAATTTAACCCTTATACTTTATAATATTATAAGTCAATAATATATATGTATAAGATCAAGTCGTCTTACCGCTAGTACGCTTCATTCATGAAGCCGGTCTATAAGGGGGTATAAGGTTGTTGCCTATAAAATGGCAACTTAATGGGTGTCCACTCTCACCCACCGCTTTCTTGATCGGTGGAGGGTTGTTAGCCGAACGGGTAGGACAAGGACTTATAAATTCTCATTAAAAGTATAATGATAATTATAAAGTAACTAAATGCTTAAATTCAATTCCCAATCTTAGTTACTTTAGGAAAATTTGAATAAGGTGCTAATCCATGAAATTACACTTTACACTTTGTTTAAGTCGTTAGAGGAGCGTGTGTGGTTAACCGGCACACTAACTTGAACTTAACAAGGTAGGTAAAGGGTGACTTAATGTTTATCATAGTATCGATGGAGTGTGTGTGGTTAACTGGCACATCGATTGAGGGGTAGTACATTAAGGGTACCAAGTAATTTGCATGGTTACATCACACCTTGTTTTGTGATCCTCGACATCCCAGTCACAAAACTTGAAGGGCACACTCGAGATTGAAACATGCCATTTAAGAAAGTTCAATCAATCTCAAAGAATCTAGGAGTTTCTAAACCAATTAAAACCTAATTAAATATTTCTTTTTTCATGGTGAAAACTGGTGAATCGTCATTCACCTACCTTCAAATATCTTATAGCTTAGATTACGACATCCCTCTTCTAAGTTATAAAATATTGTGTTGGGTCCTAGCCTTAATATTACATTTGGGTGTTTTATTAAGGACTATCTATATATCTAATCTAATTTATTCCCTCTTCTTTTCAGATGTCTTCCAATAACAATGCATCTAGATCAAACCCTACTAGCTCCTTCTCTCTCATGAATCTTTGTGGGAGAGTCGTGTTTGATGGATCCAACTTTACAGATTGGATCAGAAACATCAGGATGGTTACTCGGTATGAGAACAAAGAATATGTTCTTGACAAGTAGCTGAAGGTACCTGAGCAAACTGCTACTCCTGAAGAGCTTGCTGAATATGAGGTACATGAAAGAGATGCTACAAAAGTGGCATGCATCATGATGGCCACCATGACAGCCGAGCTCCAAAAGTCCTATGAGGACTATTATCCTTTTGAGATGCACCAGGATTTGATGGACCGCTACCATCAAAGTGCTCGTCAAGAGCGATATGAAATAATCTCCTCCATGATAACAACCCGAATGAAGGATGGTGAACCCATCATGGGCCACATGCAGAAAATACAAAGGTATGTGGATCGTTTACTGAAGCTGAATGTGAACTTCCCTGAGGAGTTAGCAATAGACATCATTTTGCACTCCTTACCATCGTCTTATGATCAATTCTGCATGACATATCACAAGAACAAGGAAGAAGTCACCCTCAACAAACTTCAAGGACTCTTGAAGACCGCCGAAAGTGGTCTAAAGGGTAAGTCGGTTGTTACTACTCCTACTCCTACTCCAACTGCGGCCAATGTCTTGGCAATCGGGCATGGCAAAGGGAAGAAGAGAAAGAACCCTTCTAAGGGTACCAAGGGTAAGACCCTTGAAGGCTCCTCTTCAAGCAAAACCAAGAAATCTTTTGTCACTCCTTCAGCTAACCCTAATGAGACTGAATGCTTCTATTGTCATGAAAAGTCGCATTGGAAGCGAAACTGCCCAAAGTACTAGCAAGATTTGAAGGATGGGAAAGTAAAACCCAACCATGCAGGTATATACACTATATTTTCTAATAACTCACCTCATTCTAAGTCTTGGGTCCTTGATACAGGTTGTGGTATTTGCATATGTTGTGATTTGCAGGGACTAAGAAGAAGTGAGAATGTGGAGCAGCAAAAGATAAACTTGATCATGGGAAACAGGAAAGCTTCACCTGTCACCAAGATAGGAGTTTATTCCTTAGTGCTAAATAATGGGTTTACATTAGATTTGAATAAATGTTATTATTCACCAGAAATGGCAAGAAATGTTAATTTCCTTTCATGCATTGTATAAACAAGGTTTTGCCTTTTATTTTGATAATAATAATGGTAGTATTGATGCTTTCTTTAATAATGTTCTTTATTTTAAAGCATTACCTTGTGATGGTGTGTATGAAACTGCATCTGTTGTAGATAATCTAGGAAATAATGTATTGTGTATTGACTCTTCCACTAGCTTAGATAAAGCATCTTTATGGCATTGTCGTCTTGTACATGTAAGCAAGAAACGCATAGGCCAACTCCAAAAGGATGGAGTCTTGGAGTCATTTGACCTAAAGTCAGATGATAGTTGTGAATCTTGTTTGCTTGGTAAAATGACAAAGTCACCTTTTACTGGCACTTGTGCTAGGGGTGAAGGTTTGTTGTACCTCATACACACGGATGTGTGTGGACCCTTCAGAGCTGCCACAAGAGATGCTAATCGCTTCTATGTGACTTTTACTGATGATTTTAGTAGATATGGATGTGTCTACTTAATCAAGCATAAGTCAGAAAACCTTTGAGAAATTCAAAGAGTTTAAGCAAAAAGTGGAAAATCAGTTGGGCAGGAACATTAACATGCTTCGATCCGATCGTGGTGGTGAGTATCTTAGTACTGAGTTCCTTGACTATCTTAAGGGATGTGGGATTGTCTCACAATTGACACCTCCTAGGACACCATATTTGAATGGTGTAGCTGAGAGGCGCAATCGGACCTTGTTGGACATGGTTTGTTCCATGATGAGTCGAGCTTCGCTACCAATCTCATTTTGGGGTTATGCCTTAGAGATTGCCGCCCATATCCTTAATCTAGTCCCTACAAAGAAGGTTGCCAAAACACCTCACGAAGTGTGGACTGGAAAAGTTCCCAATCTAGACCACATCAATATTTGGGGTTGCAAGGCTTTCGTGAGACGCGAGACTCACGATAAGCTCAAACCCCAAAGCGAAAGGTGTATTTTCATCGGCTATCCACAGAAATCCTTTGGCTACATATTCTACAGACCCAGTGATAATGTGGTCTTTGTAGCAAGAAAAGGATTCTGTCGAGAGAGAGAATTCATAAGCCAAGGAGACGGTGGGAGGCAAATTGACCTTGAGGAAATTCAAGAGTCAAGTGGTGAAGGAACCTCAAACCCTAGCCCTCAACCTGAGGAGGAAACTCCTATTGAGCCGACTGAAGAATCTATACCTCTGAGGCATTCCACCAGAGTTAGGAATGCACCTGAGCATTATTATGGTTTCCATATTACTAAAGAAGGTGAAACACTTATCAGTGATAACACACTAGTAAATCTGGATGAACCTAACAGCTACACGGAAGCCATGGCAGGCCCTGAGGCTGCTAAATGGAAAAAGAGGCTATGGACAGCGAGATACAGTCCATGTATGGCAATCAAGTTTGGAACTTGGTTGACAATGTACCTGATCGTAAGATAGTTGGGTGTAAATGGATCTTCAAGAAGAAGACCGACATGGATGGTAATGTACACTTATAAGGCATGAATGGTTGCAAAGGGTTATTCTCAAACTCTGGGAGTTGATTATGATGATACCTTTTTACCAGTGGTCAAGATTAAGTCTATTAGGGTTCTGTTAGCCATTGCTGCATTTCATGACTATGAAATATGGAAAATGGATGTTAAAAACCCCTTCCTTAATGGGAAGTTGGCTGAAGATGTTTACATGGTTCGGCCAGAGGGTTTTGTCAGTACAGAGTACCCCAATAGAGTGTGTAAGCTTGAGAAATCCATTTATGGATTGAAACAGGCACCTCGCAGATGGAATCTTTGCTTCGATGAGAAAGTCAAAGAATTTGGCTTTTCAAGGAGTGAAGATGAATCTTGTGTCTATATCAAGGCTAGTGGGAGTATAGTCAGCTTTTTGGTACTGTATGTGGATGACATACTACTCATAGGAAATGACATCCCAACCCTGCAGGAAGTAAAGTCCTGGCTTGGGAAGTGTTTCGCTATGAAGGACCTTAGAGAAGCTACCTATATCCTAGGGATAAGGATTTTGAGAAACAAGAATAAAAGATTAATTGGACTTAGTCAAAGCACCTATGTAGACAAAGTGTTGAAAAGATTCAACATGCATAACTCCAAGAAAGGTGAGTTACCTATCCAGTGTAATGCCAGACTGAGTAAAGCTCAGAGTCCGAGCACAGAAGCTGAGATGAGTCAAGTACCATATGCTTCTGCTGTAGGCTCGATCATGTATGCTATGAATTGTACTCACCCTGATGTTGCCTTGGCTTTGAGCATGGTCAGCAGATATCAGGGGAATCCTGGCAAGGCTCACTGGACAGCGGTAAAGAATTTTCTCATGAGTGCTCATAAGTTTTGAGTATTGGATTCAACCCACGCTCACTTGTATCACTTCATGGAATTTATCTCGAGTGATCATGAGACGGTAATATCATATAAGTCTTCAGACCTAGAGATGTGATTTGTTACCTATGAGTTGGTTATGCATTGATTGCACGAAAACGCATTGGTAACTCGATGTTATAAACCGTGCTTTTGTGTGTAATTTAACAAGTAGTAGAGCAAACATCTGAGTCGAAGTTTATATGTTCCTTCTAGGATTAGAAGCGATATCTGGGCCCCTCAATGATTTTGTTTTGACCTATGTACCAGGCCCGATTAGAACTAAATTGATGTGTTCAGTTAAGTTCTATGTCAAACAAATCAGAAATCGGGAAACAAATGTTGGACAATAAGCAAGACCATGTTCCATGTATTTGTCCAGCTGATATCTAGAACAGAGGATTATATGATCACTTATCTAAAATGGCGCTTCATGTTATTAGACTTATCCAAGTGGGAGACTGTTGGATATAGTCTCTAAGTCCATAACTATATTTGGTATGTAATTGATCCGGCCAGGCATGGTCCATTTGGGTTGCACTTCACTCGAACAATTTATGGAAAATCTTTTGAGAATAGTATAAGTTATGATTTATTAATATATTATAAGTTCTAATATATTAATATAAAATCATATTATTTAATTAGTGTTGATCTATAATTAATTTAGAGATCAAAAGTATGACTAATTAAATATGGGCTCTTGTATTTATATAGTGTGGGCTAATGCTTATTTGGAATGGGATAGGCTTGCATGGAAAGTCCATGGATAATCCATGGAGCTTTAACCCATGGATCTCATGGAAATGAAAAGACATGGGTATTAGGGTTTACATGGATGTAACCTTAATCCACCACACCATATAAAGGAGGCTTTGGTTCTTGAAATGACACTAGTTGTGGTGAGTAAAGCAAGAGGCCCGATTTCAAGAAAGGTGATTACTATTCTCTCAAAGTTCCAAGTTTGTGGTGATTTGTGAATTCCATTTGAGGTATCCACACTATTGGTGCTAGGCTCTAAAACTCCAAGCAATCAACTACAACTACAAGGTAAGTAATTCTACTAGCTTTATTTGATTCAAGTTCCCCATGCCATGCTAGATAGGATAAGAACCTTGGAAAGATAATTATTTGCATGTATCTTAGTCAAACATAGATCCAAGGTTTCTAGGGTTGCATGTACACATAGGAGTGTTAGAATGCTCAAAACCCATCAAAAACAACATTGAAGAATTTGACAAACTCATTGTGTCTTCTTGATTGTAACTCATATGACTTGTAGTTTTTGGTAATCCTTTTGAAGATCATTCTAAATCTATACATGAACAACTAAATGAGATGAAAACCCAAACTAATCTTATCCAAGCTTGTACCACATGTACTAAAGAGAAAATGGACGATAAAGCGGGAAATTTCATGAAGCAAACAGAAGATTTTGAAGAATTTGCAAAGGAGTCAAATAAATTCTTTGAAAGCTTTAAGGAAGATGTGAGAAAGAAAGGTATTGAAGCTAGAATAAGAATAATAATGGTTCAAGTTATCAAGGTGATAAAGTTAGTATGGAGCCTCAACCTGAAGAAGATCCATATAAGAAAACTAGAAAAAATGGTAAACTGTTGTGAAAATCCAAATCATCAGAAATCGTAACAATGGTTAATACAGTTCCTTCTGATAAGCATATACAACATGTGGAAACGCTTGCCAAGAAATCACCATATTATATTGTTTATTATTTAGATAAATTAAAGAATCCATGACCTTCACAAAGAAATAAGTCTGAATATTCCATCAAAAAATTTCAACTTGGTGAGGATGCTAAGGTAGGAGAAAAGTTAAAATATTTTCCTAAACAAGATCCGGTTGACAAATATTTGAAAAATCAAGGTTGATAGATGAAACCATTGCCATATAAGTTCAACAACTAATTATGAAAATCATAGAAACAGTTGTTCATGGTGATTCAAGTGCACTTTACAGAGTAAGACCTTTATCAGAGATTAAATTTATTGTGTATCCAAGAAAGGTTGTGGTAGGAAGACCTATGAGTCCAATTACTACCAATGTATAACACCCCATTTTCCTATAAATCATTTAATTATCCACTTTAATTATTTTCTTTCATTTTAATAAGAAAATAATGATAACAACAACAACAACAACAACAATAATAGTACTAATAATAATAATAATAATAATAATAATAATAATAATAATAGCAATGTATCATATATGAAACAAAGTAGTTTATAAAGGACTAAATAGGAAGTTTTGAGTACATAAGTCAAGACTTTGGTTTTAGACACCAAATATTTTACTAGAACTAAACCCTCGGGAGACCATATGTGCCAAAATTTAAAAGTTGCATCCAAGGAAGGGACCATCATGACCTATCCTTTTGTTCAGAACTTCTTACAACTGAAGTCAACAAAGGCCGGCCATACCACACACACACATATATACACCCCTTTTCCCTTAAACCAAATCCTAAACTTCCTCTACTGAACTTAGTGTCATGTACAACTAATACCGAGAACCAAGAGGTAGAAAGTAGCAGGAAAAAGAGAGGAAACAAGAAAGAAAGCAACATATAAAGGTAGATGGAAAGGAGTTTAGAAAAGGAAGAAGGAGGCTCATTAGTTGATACCCTTAATCTTATCCAAGTAAGCTTTTTCTAACCTTGTTTTAGCCATCAACAACAACCACCACCACAAGCAAGCTAGGTGGCATGATTTCTCAACAAAATACCACCATGTTGGTGTTTGTGAAATTGTCCCTTTTTTCCTGATTGTTAGATTATAATCCATGATTTTGTGTAGATGATCACTTTGTTATCATCCATGTTTAAGCCATCTTTTAACCACTTTAGAAAGATCTTAAACATGATCTATTGAAAAGCTAGTATTATGATAACTTTATTATAATTGTCTTATAAGTGATGACTTAACAGAAAGACTAAAAAAGAAAGAAAGTATAGGATGAAGTATGATTTCATGTAATATCTCCATGCTTTAGATAATTCCTATAACATTAGATAAAAATCGATTAGGAGTAGGGTAAGTGTCATGAATTAAATACAAGAGTCTAATTTACTCTTTATGTAGACTTCAACACAAGATTTTAACCTTATGTAGGCCTTAACATTCATTTCCTCATATTAGTGCATGAGCTAGACTGCAATTGTCATTTTATAAGAATCAAATAAAGTTGTAGGAGAATCAAAACAACATGAGGGATTTGGAATTAAAAAGTTGTGTGTTTCTAGTTTCTTTCATCTATGGACCACTTCACATAACTTCAATCATAAGTAGGGTAATAACTACAATATGTATAGGTTTGTCGATTAAACTATATAATTTGTAGCTGCAATATGTCCTTATGTTGCAAAATTCATATTAAATCATAGAAAGTGTCATTTAAGGGTAAGGTGAAAATAATTAAAAATATATGTGTGTGTAGTTTCATTCCTTTATAAATGACTTAACCTAATTCTTACTCCAAATGGGTTGAAAGATTCATTCTTTACATACTGGCACAATAAGTTGAAATATTGTAGCTGTCAACTTGTAAATTCCATAGTAAATCATAGAAAATTTATATGAATATGTGCTTAGTATCCATGGAAATCTAGGAGAATTTAATTTAATTCTTCTTAAGAACGTTGTAAAGAAAATGCTTATGAATAAGGTAAAATGTGTCATGAATGGACTATTGTATAAAAGATATAACTAAAATAGAGTACCATATAAGTATTATCAAGTAAGGATTAAGATTGTGAACAAAGAAGTAACTAGTGGTAGTTTATATAGGTTGATCAGATATTGGTTACCTCCTAGTCCACATCCTAGTAGTACTTGTGGCTATGTTTAGATCATGTAAGTTTTACTTTTGTACATTTAACATTATGTGCTATGTGGGTATGTGATTGTATGGTTATGTGTTATGTATGATGGATGTAAGACTATAGATTCCTAATGAGGATTTCAGACTATTGTTGGACGATAACATTCAGATAGAGATTTATGACTATCTAAAGTTAGTTGTGGAATCATTTATATGGGGATATAAGACTGATGTCAATTTGTTGTAATAGCATTCAGATGGATTTTGTGTTTCATTGTATGTAGTCAAACATTTATTTTTGTGTGCTAACTAAGACTTTCACATATCTGTTGATTATTTAGCTTTTCAGGACCCTTCCGGGTGGATAAGGGGAAGAACCTAACTTGACTATAACAACGTCCACATTTACATTATTTACACTAGGTGTAAGACCCATGTATTACATGGGTTAATTAAAAAAAATTAAATATAAATGTCTAAATATTTAAAAACTTTTGATTTATAAGAAAATAAGAAAAATAATGAATTATTAAATTTGATTTTTTTATCTTTTAAATTTAAATAAATAAACAAAATAAACTAATGAGCTTTAATTTGAGAATTTTGAAATAAGAAGGTAAATTCATTAATGAAATTGATATTCATTTATTACTACATTTATTGTAATTATTATATTAAAATATTATGTGGAATTTATTAAAACAGAAAAACTCATAAAATGACATGTGGAAAAGAAATTAATTCAAAATAACCACAAAATGACATTTGGCAAATTGAATGAAAGTGTAACATTTGGCAAAAAAAAAACCTTCATTTATTAGAGTAGATGGCTTATGACATTTACATTTTAGTACTTTGCTTTTTAATCATAATACTTCCACTTCGTAATTTTTATTTCACGTTTTTCAATTGAGTTTGGATTGCAATAAAGAGTTTTTCCAATTTCATCCATTAAGAAATGTGTTGTATAAATAAAAATGGACATTACATTATGAAAAAATGGATTATCTTTTTGTAATAAATCATATGAGGACACCTTATAAGGAAATTTGAATTCTTAAGACATGGGATGTATCAGCTTCTCCTCATGTAAAAATATTTAATATTCGGGAATTAAGAGAGAATCCTACTATAACATCTCGATTTTGAACACAAATGTTTCATTTTTAAGACATACATATATAATTACAAACTCCCATTTTCATTATTAGATCATTGACATACATTTGTTAAACATAAAATAGAGTCTAGCGGAAGTTTAAAACATAATTATTCTTTGATGCAAGTACAGTCATGTTGGAGTTTTACCATGATCAAAGGAATAACCTAAAAATTTTTATTCAACACTTGTAAGCCAATGCTTAGTGAGTTCCCCAAAATAACATATATCACAATATGCATACATGCATATAAACAATGGTTACGACCTTTCGCCGTTCTACCATTCTATGTATACAACTCTACTCTATTAGCTCTTATATCCTATCATACATGGATATATATATATATATATATATATATATATATATATATATATATATATATATATATATATATATTGTAATACATAGTACAATGAGATAACTCACCTAAACAATTTCTCATACGACTAACAGGTATCCAACCAGCGAACAGGCGTGCAAACACATATTAAACTATAATACTATTACTTATCAATATATATGGAAATCAGAAAACAAAAGCTAGATCATTAACTAATCCCAGTAACAATGAGTGACAATAAAATATGGATTAGCTAGTCAGGCCAGTCGGGTGGCATGATCATTTTAACATATAGCTTTTTTGAAATCCAATAACCTTCACCAATATGCCTATGCTAGACACTACACTCCTAAGTAGACCAATCAATTTAATAATTAGGATCAGCGATTAATCTTATACACAGGTTCATAATAATGATAATGTGTATTCTTCATATCAGCTATACTTAATCAAAAGTCTAACTAACTCGATCGACCTACATCGAATATCCGCAAAGAGAACTTTGATGCTTACTTTTTATATTTTTGAAACCTCCAAAGTTTTGATAATTATGCTATTGACACTACATAATGAGAAGTAGAATCAAAAGGAACCGAAATGCTCGAGGAAGAGAGTTAAATTGTTGAGCGATAATGGTGTAAGACATGAGTAGGCGAGGCCTCTTATTTATAGGTTGCCTCGTAAGGCCCACCACATCCTTCCTATAGGTGTGCCACACTTTGTTGGTAGGTTTGGCGGCCTCTGGTGCTGCCACGTGTCCTTGTGGTTGGTGCGCTTCTTGGCCTTGGTGCTGCCACGTTTCCCTCCCTAACTATTTTTTCTTTTTCTTCGATAAATCGTAACTGTTTCATACGACCTCCATTTTTGACGTTCTTTATATCACCGATTTCGTAATTATGAGTAGTACACCTTTCTTTTAGACTTCAACAACTATATCAAAACCTATTCTTATTTTTATAATTTTAAACAAATACTAACGCATTGTAACTTTAAGAAATCATAACTTCTTCATACGAACTCCGTTTTTGACATTCTTTATATCTAAGGTTTTGTATTGACGTCTACTACAACTTTCACGATGATTACTTTGCCTAAAGAGTAATATATTTCCGCCTTGAATTTTATAAAAAAAAATTATATTAAATTACATTGTAAAGTGAAAATAGGGTGTTACACATACTCACTATCAAATCAATAGGGTGTCGACACGGTCATAAAAGTTTTATGAGCTCGTGACTAAACCTCAAGATGGAGTATGGTCTGACTTTAGAATTAAAAATGTTGGGATTCTAACAATGCATCTACATGACTATAAGCCTTATTTTTATTTTGAAGTTGCTAGATCAAATGGTGAGGAATTTAATTTCACTAAAGTTTATTTTCCATAGATGAATCACTAAAGTTTATTTTCCATACATGACTATAAGCCTTATTTTTATTTTGATGTTATGTTTTCGAAACCTCCAAAGTAAGATGTTATTATTATTTTTTTTTAATAATTTGCAAATTCCCCATAAAGTTGAAACTTAAGGAATTAGACTTTTTTTTTTAAATTTTAGATTATTATTATGGGTGTGTTTGAAGTTGTTAGATTTCGTGTTGTTCCTAATTAGTTGAAGTTTTTCAAATTCTTATAAGGTTAAAGATGTATGTGTAATTTATGCACCGAACATAATTCAAAACATGATAAAAGAACATAAAATTATATTTTAGAAGTGAAAAAATAAAGGTCAAGTTTTTCCGCTGTATAGAAGTTGCACTAGTGGACTAAACATAACTCTTGGCCGGTTAAAATAATAATACATTATTTTTAGAAGTAAGCAAGTGAAGGTCAAGTTTTTCTACAATACATAACTTATATGTAAACACAATTAAATAATTACTAAGAAAGTTATAATATCTACACTAATTATAAAAATATATGCTAAATACAATTTCCTAAAAGCAATTTCAGGACACCTTTTTCATATCTAACTACAATTTTTTAATGAAAACTAAATGTTATTATAGCTTAGTTTTTTTCTTTTCATTAAGTGATCTCTTGATATATTTCAAGTGGCATATAACTTGTACTCTTTTAATCATATTTAGTTTATCCCCTTAATTATGTTTTAGTTTTAAAGGTTTGTTATTTCAAAAAGATGACATCTTCATCAACTTCAACATAGAAAACTAATGTGCTACTTTTGGATTTTTAATAACATGGGATTATATGAAATACTTATCAAATAATAATAATTTACTCATATATCAAACAAAAAAGATGATAAGATGTAATATTCTAGTAACAAAAACAAAATTCATTGTAATCATGTAACATCCCAAAACCTCAGGCTAAAATTTTCATTTTTTAAAATTATGTAAACATCTATTTTAAAAAAATTACATTCAAGGTAAACAATTTGGTCATAAACCGTTATTCAGAATTCAGAGTTATAATGAAGACAATGTGGAATCTCGAATCATAAAATTGTTGATGTGTGTGTATAGTCCAGCCTTCGCAATTTGATAAGTACCTGCAAAATATTTAATCCACATCTATAAGCACAAAGTTTAGTGAGTTCCCCAAAATATTGCATACATCATATCATAATGATCAGCTAAGGGTTATCGGCAACCATATGACTATCAGCAGTATTTAATATCACATAAAACACGCAATGTACACAATTATGGGTTATCAGAAACTCTAGGGACTATCAACGGTCCTAGTGAGCTAACAGCACGCCCTATGGATGAACAACACCCCTCACGGGTTATCAGCAACCTTGGGGACTATTAACAATCCCATGGACGCACAACAATCCCATGGACTCATTGTAGTCCAAGAGTTATCAACAACCTAGTTCACATGTAATAGCAATCAACAAATAAGATCCAGTTGGTCAACATGCATATACTACCACACATGCAAGTATAACGAGAAGACTCACCTCGCAGATAACAGCTAAACACAACAGCTTTCACATAGTGCATACCAGTACTACAAGACTGTACCTATAACAACCATAAAAATCACAATAAATATAAACTTTTAAAAACAACCCATAATTATAAAATGTTTACAAAAGCATTGTTTCCAAATTGTTTATCCATATCAGAGTATCCCAAAATCATAAAGTCATAAACATAGGATGTGTACAGTCATGCCTTCACCTTCCCGCGATCATCAGAAGTACCTGAAACAATAACTAAAAACCGTAAGGCAAAGCTTAGTGACTTCCCCAAAAGTACCAACACATAAACAGATAACATATACATCAGCATGTCAGGTCCAATCAACTATCGGGTTGGAATACCCTAGGCCCAATCAACCTTCGGGTCCAGTTATCCTCGGGATGGAATACCCCAGGCTGGAATGCCAACATACAACAGGTCCACTCAGTCATCGAACTAGAATACCCTCAGGCCCTCAGTACAAATCTAGAATGCCAATTAGCCCTCAACACGTATCTGGAATCCCCCCCCCCCCCGCGAGCCCTCAGTATGAGTCCGACATGTCAATCGGCCCTCGGCTCATATCTGGAATGCTCTCGGGTTTTTGGCTACAGAACAAAGTAGTACAACCTCAACCCAACACAATATGCCGACATATAACTGATAAAAAATATATTCAAAAAACAGATAATCATGAAGATAGAAATCAAAGGTAGTCCTATAGATCTACCAATCTACGCATATCAACAACCAGCATATAATCATGCAGATCTAACTCATACTCATCATATCAATATATAGCAGGATATCAATCCAATGGGCCAACCTTGGTGCCTTCAACCCATAAGTACAGTGAGGAAAACTCACCTCACAGTCTGAACAATAGTTGATGAGGTCTCGACTCTGAATCTCATCTCTAACCGTCACATATCCAACCAAATGACCAATTCTCAATCACAATCTAAAATACCTAAAATACCCTCATATCAAGCTTGGTCAAATTCAAAGTCAAACTGATAAAAATTCATAAATCAACTGAGTTAACCCAGCTGAGTCAACTCAGCTGGGTCGATAAAGAACACGTACGCGGGGCGTACTCTGAAGGTACGTTGGGCGTACTCATGCCTTGACCGCAGTCGGTATGTTTGACCTCGTACACTCTACGTACTCTAGGTACATAGGGCGTACGCCTAGACCTTTCAAACTCCATTAAGAGCTTAATTCCTTAAGCTCCGACGTTCCAATTTTAGATCCAAAGCTAAATCATCCTCAAGAGTCATAAAGTTTCCAACTTTATGACCTTGCATGTCCATTAAGTACTTAACTCAACTTCTTAATACATTAAGACCCTCTAAAGAGTGCATGGAGCAAAACCAACTATTGAGACCCTATTTTTATGGCTCAAGACCCTTCCAAGGGTCAAAAAGGTCGCCTTAATGGGACAAGAACAAGCCATGCTCAAGAATCACCATTTTGGGACCACAAAGTGACTTAAAAGAGTAAGAATTTAGATCTACAAGATGGAGTGGTGAAGTTGCAAGCTTTATACCTCCTAGAGGTTGCAATCAAGGTAGAAATCCCAGATCCAAGGTGCTCTCAAGCTCCAAGATCTTCTCACCACCTTCTTCTTTCTTCAAAACCACTTCAAAAGTCTCCAAAGGCTCCAAAATGCACTCTTTCTCTTAGGGTTTGCTTGGGGGGTCGATGTCACAGAAGTAGGCTGGGTAAGAATGAGATGTGAGGTCTTAATGATGCTTAAATATGAGCCAAAACCCTAAGAATTAGGGTTTGCATTATTTCCACGAATGCCCTGCGTACGAGATGTACGCCCAATGTACTCAGGCGCGCCCTAATATGCTTAGCATACACACGTACACTCAACATACTCCTCAGAGTACCAATTTTACCAAAATGCCACTATAGGCTCTTTTTGCACTCTTTCTTAAACTTAGGGACTAAAATGCAGTACAGTTTAGTTATATGGTCAAAATTAGGAGTACTTCATCATTGGTATGTTACAATTATCCCCCACTTGAACTAGAATTCGTCCTCGAAGTCAGCTTCGACAAATAACTCGGGATAATGCTCCTGCATCTCGGCCTCCGCCTCCTAGGTCTACTCGGAGCCTCTCCGATGCTGCCACTGAACCTTTACCAAAGGTATCTCCTTGTTGCGCATGACCTTCATATTTTTTTTCTAGAATAGCCACCAATCTCTCAAAATAGTTTAGGCGTTCATCAACCTGAACATCATCCAATGGAACCACTACCTTGCTTTCCAACACACACTTCCGCAACTGAGAGACATGGAAAGTGTTGTTGATCTGACTAAGCTCGCTTGGTAAATCCGACCGGTAAGCCGCTCTGCCTACCCTGGAGATCACTTGGAAAGGTCCAATATATCGGGGACCCAATTTCCCCCTCTTCCTGAAGCATATCACACTCTTCCAAGGTGAGACCTTCAGTAATACCATATCATCGACCTGAAACTCTAACTCAGATCGGCGTCGGTCGGCATAACTCTTCTAGCGACTTTGTGATGTCTGCAGTCTCTGACAGATCTGCTGAATAAGCACCATGGTATGAGGGACTACTTCGGTCCTTCCAATTACCCTATGACCAACCTCTCCCCAACATATCGGGGTACGACATCTTCGACCATACAAGAGCTCAAAAGGTGGGGCACCAATGCTAGAGTGATAGCGGTTGTTGTAGGAGAACTCCATGATACAAAGGTAGGAGTCCCAACTCCCACCAAAATCAATGAAGCAAGCCCGTGACATATCCTTAAGGGTCTGGATGGTCCGTTCACTCTGACTGTCGGTCTGCGAATGATAAGTAGTACTGAAATGTAACCTCGTGCCCAGTTCCTCGTGGAACTTCTGCCATAATCGAGATGTGAACCGAACATCTCGGTCAGAAACAATGGAAACTGGAACCCCATGATGAGCAATGATCTCCTAGACATACACATCGACCAACTTTTCGGCCGAAGAGCTCTCTCGGATGGCCAAAGAGTGGGCACTCTTGGTCAATCAATCCACGATGACCCATATAGCATCAAAACTCTACATCTCAGGCGGTGCCAATCAGTACGGTGTCTTGGATATAAGATTCGCAACTGGCACTAGATCAATCCTGAACTCAACCTGCTTCTCGGTTGGAACACCAAGTAAATCCTCCCGGAAAACATCGGCAAACTCCTAAACAACTGGTACCTCTGAAACTGAAGTCTGCTTGCCACTTCAAGTATCAACTACATAAGCCAGTTAACCCACACACCCATGCTGAATATATTGTCGAGCCTTGGCTACTGAACAAAACCCTAAACCAACCACGATGCCCTCTCCGTAGATAACCAATTCTCCCCCACTTGGGGTTCGAACTACCACTAACTGGCCCTCGCAATCGATCATGGCACTAAATCTGCTCAGCCAGTCCATACCTGTAACATCCGGTTTCCCATGTATTGTATTTCTGTTCTTTTATTTTTGGGTGTTGAGGGGAGACTCGGCGAGTTGGCGTCAAGACTCGCCGAGTATGGTCGCGGATTCGTATGCGAGTTCACAGCTGGACTCGGTGAGTTTATGAGTGGACTCGGCGAGTCCATGTTGTTTAATGAAACCCTAATTTCCAGGGTTTGAGACCTATTTAAAGGGTCTTAGGGCTGTCATTTGCGGCCACCAACCCCCAGAGAGAAACCCTAAGAGATCTAGAGCGTTTGTGAGGAAGGAGAGGCCATTCTTGAACCTTTTGTGGGTGTTTGTGAGAGAAGGAAGTGTTCAAGGCAAGAGGAGGCTGAAGGAGGTGCGATTTTGGTGGTTTTTGAGCTCATAGAGATTGTATTGAGGTATTATTCTTGGACCTTCTTCAGTTTTTGGTGTTGATTCTTAGTGTTAGGGTTTTCTAACCCTTTTAGAGGTTGATTAAGTGGAGCATTTGGTCCCTTCTCGAGTTTGTGTTCTGGATCTCGACCCAAAGAGGTCCAGAGGCCTTAACCCTTGGAGCTTTATGAGTTCTTTTGGGATCCATGAGCTAGGAATGTCATTTTTGGGGCTATATCACCATTTTGGACCCTTTAGATGTTATATGAGTGCCAAGGTCCGAACTTTACGTGATTATCATGCTTGGGGAGGCCAGATCTATGATTGTATGGAACAGATCTGACCTTAGGAGTTGTATAGAGTTTGTGCATGGCATGAACTCGCCGAGTCCGAAGAACAGACTCGGCGAGTAGTATGAAGGTTGCCCGTTAATCACTTAGTGAGTGGACTTGCCGAGTTGGGGAATAAATCGGTGAGTCAGGGAGAGTCGGGGGAGTCTGAGTTCAAGTTGGAACTCGCCGAGTTGTTCTTGAGACTCGACGAGTTGAGTTGGGGTGGCCCCGCGATTCATGCTCGGTGGAACTCGTCGAGTCAGGGGAAGTACTCGACGTGCCAAGAGAGGGACTAAGAGAGTCAGTGGACACGTGTGGACTCGCCGAGTCGCCCAAGTGCACTCGACGAGTCGGGTCAAAGTTGACCGTTGACCTTGTTGACTTTTAAGGTTGAGTACAGTTGTATTTATGAGAGTATTTACTTTATGTGATTAGGCGGAGGCTAGATCACATTTCTACCGAGTCAGATACTTACCGAGACATCGAGGTGAGTCTTCTCACTATACGTTACCTAGAGTGGTATTATGTGTTGACCAGAGGGTCTTATGTGTTACGTATGAGTTATGTGATATGTGATATATGTATGTGTATGATGTTATAGACCGGACCGGAGGGTCCAATGAGCTATGACCGGACCAGAGGGTCCAACGAGCTACGGGACTGGAGGGTCCCGCTGAGACACGTCGACCGGAAGGTCGTATTATAGCCTCAAGTAGCGTATATGTTGTATGAGGTATTTTGGGGACTCACTAAGCATTTATGCTTACAGTTGTTGTGTTATGTGTTTCAGGTACTAGTGATGAGTGCGGGAAGGCGCCGACATGATTTATACACACTTATGGAGTTTATGTTTGAGATTCTGGGGAGATGTTTTGTGATGATAACAATTGATACAATATGTTTTGACAATATTTTATGAGTAAATGCATGTTTTAAAAATGAAAAATTGTTTGAAAATTTACGTTGTTACAAGTTGGTATCAGAGCCTTGGTTTGAGGGATTCGGATGCATCTTTAGGTGTACATGAACTCAAACTGAGGATTTGAGGAAAATTTTTGATAATGAAGTAAAATTTTTGAAAAGAATAAAAAGAGTTTTGAGACAAATAGAGCAGAGTCGTGTGTACGATCAGCCAGCGCCCGAACGGTGAATCCCCAAAAAGTACCCTTACATTATGTGATATGAGATATGTTATGTTACATTATGCATGCTAGAGTAGGCTAGGTATACATATTAGGACTAGAGTGGCCTGATTTGTGATGCCTTAGCCTAGGAGATTTTTGTTTCTGAGATGCTTTGAGAGCGAGTAGATAGTAGTTAGGAGCTTATGAGAATAGAGTACTTGTAATCCAAGATCCAAGGAGGAGGACTTGGAGTGAATACTGATGCGGTGTGGTCAGTAGTATTGGGCCCGTACTACTGAAGACATCGGATCAATGGGCATTCCAAGTAAGAATCTTTTGGATAACGGAGGACAAGTAGGGTTGCGTCATCGAGTATGTGTATGCTCGATCGAGTCTCTGATAATTTTTGTTGTATTTCAGAGGCATCATGGTTGGGACTTGACACACACCTGTGAGAAGTGGTGTCAGCAACGAGGAGATCCGTCGATTGATTCATGAGGAGGTGGCTGCTGCCATCCGGGATGAGATTCCTGAGATGTTTGGGGACATCAAGACCACGTTGATTGAGACTTTTGATGAGCGGTACGTAGCGCTGACTGAGACTGCTGCAGCTACAACTACTACTGCTGTTGCTGCCGCCAGACCTTAAGGAGGTGACTCGTTGTTGTTCTGGGAGTTCAGCAACACGAAGCCACCAGATTCGATGGGACGCAGGACCCGATTGCCGCAATGAGGTGGATCTCTGACATCGAGGGATGTTTCTATACGTGTTCTTGTCCAGTGCACTTGAGGGTTCGGTTCGCCTTGAACCAGCTCCGCCTGGGAGCGAAGGATTGGTGGAAGTTCATGACGGCGAACTTCACTTTGGCTGAGATTTCCGAAGTGACATGGGAGAGGTTCACCGCTATGTTCATAGAGGAGTATGTTCCCTCGGTGGAGAGGGAACAGTTGATTCAGGAGTTCTTGACCCTCAAGCAGGGTACTGATTCTGTGGCAGTGATCACCAGGAAGTTTCATGAGAGGGCGATGATTTTCCCTAAGCAGGTGTCATCTGAGCAGGCTCGTATGAGCCGTTATCTGAGTGTTCTAAGGAGAGATATTCAGGAGTTCGTGGCGAACTTAACTTACCGGACATTTGCTGAGCTCCAGGCAAATGCTCGGAAGAGGGAGATCGAGTTGGAGACTCAGGCCAGGGAGGAGGCCGAGTCACAGAGGGTGGATCGGCGGCCAGCTCAGTCTCAGCCGGCAGCCAAGCGGGCTAGACCCGCTGATTCGAGATCTGGGGGTGCGAAGGGCCGTACTTGTGGGATGTGCGATAAGAGTCACGACGGGTCGTGCAGGGCTGGGGTATGCTACTAGTGTGGGAAGGAGGGGCATATCGCGAGGGATTGCCCCAAGCAATTTTCGGTTTGCTTTCATTGCAACCAGATCGGCCATCGGAAGGCCAAGTGCCCGCAGCTTCTTCAGGGATCAGCACAGGGAGCTGCGCCTGCTGCTAGGACTACTGAGGTTCGGCCGGTGAAGATAGAGGCCGGCGATGGGGGACGTGTGTGTTATAGTGGGTATGGATTGGTTGAGCCGATATGGAGTTGTGATAGATTGCGAGCGTCAGTTGGTGATGATTCGAGACCCTAGTAGGGGAGTTCTTACGGTGTACGGCGAGGGTACACGCTCGGGGTCAGCATTTCGTTCGGCCGCCAGAGCGAGAAAGAGTCTACAGCACGGCTGTAGGGGATTTGTGGCATATGTGATGGATGCGAGGGTTGTTTCAGAAAGACCGAAGTCAGTTGATGAGGTCCCAATAGTGCGTGAGTTTCCGGATGTGTTTCCAGAGGAGTTGTCGGGTGTGCCTCCGGAGAGGCAGGTAGAGTTCGGTATTGATTTGGTTCCAGGAGTTGCACCTATCGCCAAGGTGCCATATCGCCTTGTGCCTCCGGAGATGCAGGAGTTATCCTCGCAGCTTCAGGAGCTGCTGGGGAAGGGGTTTATCAGGCCGAGCAGTTCGCCATGGGGGCGCCTCTCCTTTTTGATGGGTTTTGGTCCTAAGAACATCCTATGTGCTCATACAAACCCTAATGCTTGGATCTAGGTTTCTCTATTGTACATGCAAGTTATCCAAGACTATAAACCCTAATTCTAGCATTCAAGTAATCATATTAACATGAGAATAGGTTTAAGATGTTACCTTGATTGTTATGTAGCAATAACAATCTCAAATCTCCTTGTATTGACTTTAGAAAGCTTAGAGTCACAATTGTCACTCCTCTAATGGTTCACAAACACCATAAGCAAGAGGATGAAGAGGAGAGAGGATGGAGGCTGCCCAAAAAACGTGTGAAACCCTAGAACAAGTCTTGTCCACGTTTTTGGTCCTTAAGGGATCTATATATAGTGAGGCTATTAGGGTTATCTAACAAGGAAATCCTAATTTGGATGCTTAAGCCCTAAGCAACCCATGGAGCCCTTTCCTTAAGGCCTTTGACGATTTCATATGGGCTTCCCCCATAGAATTCGTCCACCTTATAATAAAAGGCAATCCATGGCCCAAATTGCAATTATCTTATAATTACAATTCCAGTCCCTTAAGTTTAATTAATCTCTTTTAGTCACAAAACTAATTACCAATTAATTATTGACTAATATTAATTAAACAATATGATTTCTCCTTTAATATATTATTCTCATAATATATTAATAAATCATATTTAATCCTTTCTCTCCATAATTCATCCTATCAAGTTGCTTTGGTGAAGGCAACCCAAAAGGACCATGCACCATCGGGTCAAGTACATACCAAAATAGTTATGGACTTAGACACTAATCCAACAGTCTCCCACTTGGATAAGTCTAATAACTATTATGCGTATGACTTCAAATCCTGATTTGCAATCGTAGCTTTCCAAAGCCGCTGTCAACTCTGATCCTATCAGATACACGTGTCCTTTAGATAAGGGATCATATATTCCTCCATTCTAGATATCGTATGAGACATGAATTCTAATCATTCTCTCTATACTATTTCTCGATTTCCAATTCATGAAGACTGACTAATTGAACAAATCAAATTGGCCCTAGCCTGGCCGAGCATTTACGTTTGTCATCATAAATCATTGAGGGGCCCAAAGACATCGCTTTTATCCTACTTTGGATAAAAGGAACGGATAAACTTTGATTCAATTCTTGGTTGCACTTATTCACCGAATCACACACAACAATATGTTTTATGACACCAAGTTACTAGTGCGTTTACATATTATCAATGTGCAACCGATTCGCAAGATACAACTCACACATCTCGGTTTCAAGAATATAAGATGTTATCGTCTCACCAATCACTCGTGATACAATTTCATGGAGTGATCCAAGTGAGCGTGGGTTTAATCCAATGCTCAAATCATATTCATAAGCACTCATGAATGTTGCAGCAAACATTTGCTTATGTCTAATACTCTTTTAGACAATCCACACACCAATTCACAACAGTCTTCATTCATATCTACTTCCAACATATGAACGACTGTGGCCCGTTCGAATAATTCGATTATTCTTAATAAACTCAATTATTCTGGAAGTCAAAACATGCAAAGTGAAACACAAGAATAATACTAATCCCATATGGCCTCAAACCTTTGAGTATAAATAAAACTCCTTTTATTTATCACCGTATCGATTACTCATTATTTGTCGTTTCGGGTAATCAACTTCTTACTTGAATTATTACACTTGTCCCATGCTCTTAGCATACACACAATGTTTACCTATGGTTCTTACTTTTGTGAAATAGATCAAATTGAACACATTTCCAACCATTCTCATTTCACAACTCCAAATCCTTTTTCATAAGTGTAAGAATATCAAACACTTGCCACTTATAGAATATGCTAGATTCTAACACTTTATGCAATGATCCTTTTGTAATGTCACTGCACCAACGTCACAAAGACTATTGCCAATGATATTATAAAGTTCTCCATCGGAGATTGTTACAAGACAATTCCTTAGATATGATGTCTCTCACTCAAGGTACATTCCTTTGAACATCCTTTTGCATAAAGGTTTCTAATCTAGACATAGATTTTTCAATATTCAATTCCCAATATGGATATGCTTCCATATTTTCCATATGACAACTCATTCTTAATAGAATCTTATCTATTCGTAATGATGTCGATATGGTCCATCCAATATGGAAACATTTCCATAATTTCCATATGACAACTCATTCTTAATAGAATCTTTTCTTATGTCGATATGGTCCATCCAATACCATGCTTCTAACTACTCACAAGCGACCAATCTTCGTCGAACTTTGGATTGTCCTTTGATAGTTGTTTAATTATTTTAGTCAAAACCGATTCTAGTCCCTTTTCCCTCTAAATGCGCTAGACATTTGGAAAATTTTAGAATGGTCAAACATTAAAGCATTTGCAATCGATCCTATACCCGAAGCGTATGGGACACGACGCACAATGTTTTATTTGCTATGTTCTCAAAATTCGAATTGTGAAGAGGAATGCCGTAATCATAATCGAAATTTTAAGAACACACTATTTACCCTTGACTGAATTTATTAACATTTCTCAACCTAATCCTTTAGATTTGAAATGAAGTATAATATTCTCTCCCTTAATTATAGCAAAACAACTTTACAACCCTTACGACTTTGCAAGGTATAACTCTTGTTTTCTATAATTAATATTGCCAACTTGCAATACGTGCCTTAATAATCATACAATCATAACATTTATGCTCTCACTATCATGATGATTATTATAAAACATAACACTTATGCTCCCACTAGTTTTGACATGTATTCAGAAACAGCTTAACTTTCAGAAAAACAATGCTTATTGAATTTCTTAAGTTCATGTTTCTAATACTTAGTGCTTTGATAATCTTTTATCAAGGCTTCTTGAACTTATACACCTTTGCCTTAGATAGTTCATATGTGTGTGTAAACAATTGCCAAACCTCACAATTCAAATTATGGAAAGGGATACCGTAACCATAATCGAATTCGAGAATGCAATTTTACAATCAATATCTTCTTAAAATCTTTCTTAGTGAAAGCATTTCCTCACAATCATTTTCATGAAGCAGGAAATCTTATGACACTTAGATTTAAATGGTGTATTTGTTCCTATCCATGTGAATTTGTCAAAACAAAGTCTACGACAAATTCAAACTCATATGGATCGAACTTTCTTGATCTCGATTTCTTGCCTCTATGGTAGCATAGCTGCCCACCATGTCTTCCAAGTAGTTAAGCAGCTCACCTTTTCTTATCAATGTACTTTCCATTGATCAAGGTCCTTGCCTTTTGTGCATTCAAATGAGAACTCATAGGACTCACATGCATAGTTAACTCAATTGGACCGACACAGAAACAAAATAATATCAACACGATAGGTTGTAAACCTCAACTCGTGTGCTAGTGATGATCGATAAGGTCTATTTGATTTGTTCTTGAAACTTTTAAAGACCATTAAGACTCCCACTGACTCCTTGACATATAAGATCCTTTTGTCAATAAACATTTCTTGACAAACAAATATTCAAGAGTTAGTGTAGCTTTTATCAAAACACTTCATAAATTGGTTCTAGTTGGTCTTTGTCTTATCCAAGACATCACAACTTTCCACATTTGATGAATGTTATAAACCTTTAATACTTTTCACTCATTGTCACAATTTTAACTTTAAGACTTGTCATTGGAACGAAGTATGATAGACTTCTTGATTTAACCATTTCTTCAATCCTTGATTCCTCTTCTTAAACATACAATTGTGCTAAGATTTACTTAGAGGATCAATTGAGATATGGTTCTTAATCATTAAGACCTATCATAAAGCATAAAAGGTACTCTCCCTTCTTCTTAGAATGGAGAAACTTTTATCTTTCTACCTACTTGATTCTTCTTATTCGTTTGCTATTGATTTAAACCTTTTTAATCAATTCCGAATTACACTTAATCTTATAAGTATAATCATATTTACTTAACCTTTAGTAAATCATGACGAATTTCTTTGTTACTCTTATGGTGGACTTGATCAACACGCAACTTTGTGTATTCGATCTCCAAGTCCTTCACTTGACACTTTGTCAATGAATTAGTCTAATTTCCAAATATGAAATTTCTCATTCATCGTGTAACCAAGTTGCATGATTCCAAGTTTCTGTCCAATTGAAACTTGGGCGATGAGAAACTCTCCCTATTTGGTAAACTCTCGGCTTTCCATAAATAACATAATAAAAACCAAATCCATTATTGCTAATAATAGAAACATTCAAACATCAATTTTTCATATACGCCATTGCAAGGATAAATAAATAATATAAAATCAAAATTTATTTTATTGCGGAAAAAATTGTCCTTACAATGCAATTCATTGAAAAACTATGCTAATACATCTTTCTTAGCAATCTAATTCTAACTCTAAGTAGTAGCTCAAGAATCTAATCTTCGAGAAATGCGATCGAAATCCATTCCTTCACGGTTAGATTCTGCTCACTTCTTCCCTTAAGCTTCCTTTCTTTTCTTCGATCCTACAAAACATCAATTGTAATCTTATCACATTATGTATTAAGAATCTAGAATAGAAGCTTAAAAGAGTTAGTTAAAGGATTTTACCTACATTAGAGCCATACGTTTCGACTCTCCCATCTCTTAGATCTCTTAGGTAAATGGGGCAACTTCGTCTCCAATGCCCTTTCTCTTGGCAATAAAAGCAAATTGACTCTTTTGGAACATGACATGGAACTACTTTAGACATTGCCTTTCTCTTATGATCAAACTTTTCGATCATAGCATGTCTTTCGTTGCCATTGTCTATATCCATAGAGGTCTTGAAGGCAGATTCACCAATCAACTTTGCTTTTCTATTGCGCCAAACCATTGCTGATTCAGCAGCAATAAGCATATAGGTGAGATCTATAAGGGTTACGTTGCGGTTCATCATATAGTACTCTCTTATGAACTCACTATATGAGTTAGGAAGTGACTGAAGAACCCAATCAACAGCCATTTCCTCACAGACAACGGATCCCAACATTCTTAACCTATCAATGTGTGACTTCGTCCCTAGGACGTGTGCACACACCGACTTTCCTTCTTTATGTTTACTTGCCAAAAGGGCTTGAGTGATCTTGAAATTTTCAAGCCTTCGAACTTGTGGGTTAGGGAGAATAATTGGATGAGGTGGAGGAAATGAAGCACATGATTTCTTGTTCCTCGATCGAATCGTGGAATATCATCTTCATGTGGAAAGCTTGTTCCACGGAATTTGGGAAGACCATAGTTGTCGAACTTTGACATCTACAAAACGGGAGAAAAACGAATTCAAGTTAGTTGATTGATTAAGTCCTTAGTAAATCACCTAAATGAGATAATAAGGCTAGGACCCAACACAACATTCTACAACTCGGGAGAGGGATGCCGTAACCCAAATTGCAGAACATTTAAAGGTAAGTGAATGACGATTCACTGATTTCCACCATGAAAAATCGAAAAAGAAATTTAAGTTTTAAATCTATGAAAACTCCTAGATCTTATGAGATTCATTGAACATTTCAATGGCATGTTTAAATCTCGATATGCCCCTCTTGTTTGTGACTGGGATGCCGAGGATCACAAAGCAGGTGTGAATAACCATGCAAACTACATGGTGCCCCCACATGTTACAGTCACCTATTCGATGTGCCGGTAAACCACACACGCTCCACCGAACTACGACAAACATTGAGTCACCCTTTTCTACCTTTGCTTAGAACCATTTAGTGTGCCGGTAAACCACACACGCTCCACTAACGTCTTCGCAAGGGCACAAAGTGTAATTTCATGGAATTGCATCAATTCACTTTGCCTAAGTAACTAAGATTGGGAATTTGAAAAACATTTAGTTACTTTTATACTTCATTATACTTATAATGGAAGGTTTTGTCCCATCCTACCTGTTCGGCTAACGACCCTCCACTAGTCAAGAGTGCGGTAGGTAAGAGTGGATACCAGCTTCGTGAATGAGGCCTACTAACGGTAAGACTGACTTTTACTCATACATATATATATATAATGTTAGACTTTTAATATTATATATATATATATATATATATATATATATATATATATATATATAGTATAGGGTGTATTTTACACTTTTTAAAAATATTAGGTGGTCAAATTTAACAATTATACTTTTAATTCAATTAAATTGTAAACCAAGACTTTATGGATTTATTAAACCTCCTTTAATTATACACCTTAATTAATTAATAAAACCATAAGGGTGTCATTTGAACTTTTCAAAACAAAAAAAAACTAGGGTTTTAGAATTTAACATTCCTAAATTAAACTTTTAATCAACTTTTAAATTCCAAAACTTGAGGGCAAGTTTTGAAACATTTCAAAAACTTTTGGGTTTAGAATTTAAATATACATCAAAATTAAACAATTAATCAAAATTTAAATTCCAAAACTTGAGGGCAAGTTTTGAAACATTTTTCAAAACATTAGGGTTTCAACTATTTAAATTTCAAAACAACAAAACTTTTGAGGTCAAATTTAAACTATAAAACCTAAAGGGGAAAATATGAAACTTTTCACAATACAATGATCAAATAACAAATAATCTAAATTAACAATTAATCACATAATTATCCATATTTGATTTATTTAATGATTTCTTGCAAAACAATTTATCAATTTAATCAAAATAATTAATCAATTATCACATAAGGAAACAAATATTTTATTAATTGATAAATATCTTCAATTAGATCAAGAATATACTCATA
Organism: Lactuca serriola; assembly: GCF_051521515.1. Classification (NCBI taxonomy): domain Eukaryota; kingdom Viridiplantae; phylum Streptophyta; class Magnoliopsida; order Asterales; family Asteraceae; genus Lactuca; species Lactuca serriola. The sequence goes on from NC_136414.1 coordinate 76,714,043, forward strand.
TATATCAAAAAATCGGATTTGTATTGATCTAATATGATAAGGCAACTATCCTTAAGCAAAAACAGCGACAAATCCCGGTTTTCCCCCTTACTGACCAGCTGACTTGTCGAGTCAGGCATGGACTCGTCGAGTTAGCATGAACTCGGCGAGTTCATCTGAAAAACTCGGCGAGTTCAGCCAGCAGAACCACAAAAAACGAATTTTTTCAACATACAAGGCATCAATACAATAGAAACCAATCTAGGCTCTGAAACCACTGATGGGTTTTGGTCCTAAGAACATCCTTTGTGCTCATACAAACCCTAATGCTTGGATCTAGGTTTCTCTATTGTACATGCAAGTTATCCAAGACTATAAACCCTAATTCTAGCATTCAAGTAATCATATTAACATGAGAATAGGTTTAAGATGTTACCTTGATTGTTATGTAGCAATAACAATCTCAAATCTCCTTGTATTGACTTTAGAAAGCTTAGAGTCATAATTGTCACTCCTCTAATGGTTCACAAACACCATAAGCAAGAGGATGAAGCGGAGAGAGGATGGAGGCTGCCTAAAAAACGTGTGAAACCCTAGAACAAGTCTTGTCCACGTTTTTGGTCCTTAAGGGATCTATATATAGTGAGGCTATTAGGGTTATCTAACAAGGAAACCCTAATTTGGATGCTTAAGCCCTAAGAAACCCATGGAGCCCTTTCCTTAAGGCCTTGGACGATTTCATATGGGCTTCCCCCATAGAATTCGTCCACCTTATAATAAAAGGCAATCCATGGCCCAAATTGCAATTATCTTATAATTACAATTTCAGTCCCTTAAGTTTAATTAATCTATTTTAGTCACAAAACTAATTACCATTTAATTATTGACTAATATTAATTAAACAATATGATTTCTCCTTTAATATATTATTCTCATAATATATTAATAAATCATATTTAATCCTTTCTCTCCATAATTCATTCTATCAAGTTGCTTTGGTGAAGGCAACCCAAAAGGTCCATGCACCATCGGGTCAAGTACATACCAAAATAGTTATGGACTTAGACACTAATCCAACACTTTTTGTCAAGAAGAAGGATGGCTTGCTCCGGATGTGCATTGATTATCGTGAGCTGAATAAGCTAACGGTCAAGAACCGTTACCCATTGCCGAGGATCGATGATTTGTTCGATCAGTTGCAGGGAGCATCTTGGTTCTCCAAGATCAATTTAAGGTCTGGTTATCATCAGGTGAGGGTGCGGGAGGAGGACTTCCAGAAGACAACATTCTGGACTCGTTATGGGCATTACGAGTTCGTGGTGATGCCTTTCGGACTCACCAACCCACCGGTGGTGTTTATGGATCTCATGAACAGGGTGTGCAGACCGATGTTAGATCGCTCAGTGATCGTGTTCATCGACGACATATTGGTGTATTCAAGATCCAGAGAGCAACATGAGGGGCATTTGAGGGAGATCCTCAGAGTTCTGAGATCGGAGAGGCTTTATGCCAAGTTCTCCAAATGTGAGTTCTGGCTACGAGGGCTTCAGTTTCTGGGGCACCTCGTTAACCAGAATGGGATGTTGGTCGATCCGGACAAGATTGAGGCGGTCATGAGGTGGGAGGTGCCGAGATCACCCACCGAGATCAGGAGTTTTCTGGGTTTGGTCGGCTATTATTGGAGATTTATTAAGGATTTCTCCAAGATCGCCATGCCACTCACCAAGTTGACCTAGAAGGGTGTTGCGTTTTCTTGGGGTCCGGAGCAGCAGACCTCGTTCGAGACATGCACTTCGCCAGAAATTATACGAAGCCCCAGTGTTAGTCCTTCCGGAAGGGATGGAAGATTTTGTGGTATATTGTGATGCATCGATATCCGGTTTGGGGAGCAGTGCTTATGCAGAGGGGGCATGTGATTGCATATGCATCGAGGCAGCTTAAGCCTCATGAGTCAAGATATCCCACTCATGATTTGGAGCTGGGAGCGGTAGTGTTTGCTCTCAAGATCTGACGACATTATCTGTATGGGGTTCGGTGTACGATATACACGGACCACAAGAGCTTGAAGTATTTGATGGATCAGCCCAACCTGAATATGCACCAGAGGAGGTGGTTGGACGTGGTCAAGGATTATGATTTTGAGATCCTGTACCACCCGGGCAAGGCTAATGTTGTAGCCGATGCTTTGAGCCGTAGGGCGGAGGGCGCCCCATTTCGAGATGTCTGTTTGAGATTGACAGTGATGACCCCGGTGTTGGATGCTATTCGTGGGGCCCAGGCTGAGGCTGTGAAACCAGAAAGCCAGAAGAGAGAGCGAGTTGTCGGGCTGGTATCGGAATTAGTTACTAATAGTCAGGGACTTATGACATTTCAGGGTCGGATATGGGTACCGTCTGTGAGCGGAACGCGTACCATTTTGATGGAAGAGGCTCATCGATCGAAATTTTCGATCCATCCCGGGGCCACTAAGATGTATTTGGACCTGAAAAATGATTATTGGTGGCCCTGTATGAAGAGGGATGTTGCATGGTTTGTAGAGAGGTTCTTGACCTGTCGCAGGGTGAAGGCCGAGCACCAGCGTCCACATGGTAAGCTGCAGACATTAGAGATTCCCGAGTGGAAATGGGAACAGATTACCATGGATTTCATCACCAAATTGCCAAGGACCGCGAGGGGTGTCAATGCAATTTGGGTGATTGTGGACAGGTTGATGAAGAGTGCTCACTTCCTAGCCATCAGTGAGAGCTCTTCCGCGGAGAAGTTAGTAGAGATGTACGTGAGAGAGGTGGTATCGCGGCATGGAGTGCCGATCTCGATTGTCTCAGATTGAGATGTACGTTTCACTTCCATATTCTAGAAGAAGTTTCATGAGGAATTGGGTACGAAACTACATTTTAGTACCGCATACCACCCACAGACTGATGGGCAGAGTGAGCGGACTATTCAGACGCTCGAGGACATGCTCCGGGCATGTGTGTTGGATTTCGGCGGGAGTTGGGACACGTATTTTCCCTTGGCGGAGTTTTCTTATAACAACAACCATCATTCGAGCATTGGCATGCCGCCCTTTGAGCTGTTGTATGGGAGGAGGTGTCGAACCCCTATTTGCTGGGGAGAAGTAGGGCAACGTGTGATGGGCAGCACCGAGATTGTGCTTCAGACGACAGAGCAGATCCAGCAGGTCAGACAGAGGTTGTTGACCGCTCAGAGTCGTCAGAAGAGTTATGCAGACAGACGCCGGTCCGAGCTCGAGTTTCAGGTCGGCGACTTCATGCTCCTGAAGGTCTCTTCATGGAAAGGAGTGATCTGATTCAGGAATAGGGGCAAGTTGGGGCCCCGATATATTGGTCCTTTCAGGGTAATCGCGAGGGTAGGCAAGGTAGCCTATCGTTTGGAGTTGCCAGCAGAGTTGGGGCAGATTCATGACACTTTCCACGTGTCGCAGTTGCGAAAGTGTATAGCCGATGAGTCGGCAGTGGTGTCATTAGAAGATATTCAGGTGGATGCGAGCCTAAATTATGCTGAGAGACCGGTGGCGATCAAGGATCGGAAGATCAAGGTTTTGAGGAACAAGGAAGTGCCTTTGGTGCAGGTCCAGTGGCAGCATCGGAAATGGTTAGAGTTGACTTGGGAACCAGAGCGTGAGATGCGGGAGCAGCATCCGGAGTTGTTTGCAGAGTGAGACTTCGAGGGCGAAGTCTGATTCTAGTGGGGGAGAATTGTAACATCGGGTTTCCCAGGTATTGTATTTTTGTTCTTTTATTTTTGGGTGTTGAGGGGAGACTCGACGAGTTGGCGTCTAGACTCGCCGAGTATGGTCGCGGATTCGTATGCGAGTTCACAGTTGGACTCGGCAAGTTCATGAGTGGACTCGGCGAGTCCATGCTGTTTAATGAAACCCTAATTTCCAGGGTTTGAGACCTATTTAAAGGGTCTTAGGGCCGTCATTTGCGGCCACCAACCCCCAGAGAGAAACCCTAAGAGATCTAGAGTGTTTGTGAGGAAGGAGAGGCCATTCTTGAACCTTTTGTGGGTGTTTTTCCAAGAAGGAAGTGTTCAAGGCAAGAGGAGGCTGAAGGAGGTGCGATTTTGGTGGTTTTTGAGCTCATAGAGATTGTATTGAGGTATTATTCTCGGACCTTCTTTAGTTTTTGGTGTTGATTCTTAGTGTTAGGGTTTTCTAACCCTTTTAAAGGTTGATTAAGTGGAGCATTTGGTCCCTTCTCGAGTTTGTGTTCTGGATCTGGACCCAAAGAGGTCCAGAGGCCTTAACCCTTGGAGCTTTATGAGTTCTTTTGGGAGCCATGAGCTAGGAATGTCATTTTTGGGGCTATATCACCATTTTGGACCATTTAGATGTTATATGAGTGCCAAGATCCGAACTTTACGTGATTATCATGCTTGGGGAGGCCAGATCTATGATTGTATGGAACAGATCTGACCTTAGGAGTTGTATAGAGTTTGTGCATGGCATGAACTCGCCGAGTCCGAAGAACAGACTCGGCGAGTAGTATGAAGGTTGCCCGTTAATCACTTAGTGAGTGGACTTGCCGAGTTAGGGAATAACTCGGTGAGTCAGGGAGAGTCGGGGAAGTCTGAGTTCAAGTTGGAACTCGCCGAGTTGTTCTTGAGACTCGGCGAGTTGAGTCGGGGTGGCCCCGCGATTCATGCCAGGTGGAACTCGTCGAGTCAGGGGAAGTACTCGACGTGCCAAGAGAGGGACTAAGAGAGTCAGTGGACACGTGTGGACTCGCCGAGTCGCCCTAGTGCACTCGACGAGTCGGGTCAAAGTTGACCGTTGACCTTGTTGACTTTTAGGGTTGAGTACAGTTGTATTTATGAGAGTATTTACTTTATGTGATTAGGCGGAGGCTAGATCACATTTCTACCGAGTCAGATACTTACCGAGAAATCGAGGTGAGTCTTCTCACTATACGTTACCTAGAGTGGTATTATGTGTTGACCAGAGGGTCTTATGTGTTACGTATGATTTATGTGATATGTGATATATGTATGTGTATGATGTTATAGACCGGACCGGAGGGTCCAACGAGCTACGGGACTGGAGGGTCCTGCTGAGACACGTCGACCGGAAGGTCGTATTATAGCCTCGAGTGGCGTATATGTTGTATGAGAAATTTTGGGGAACTCAGTAAGCATTTATGCTTACAGTTGTTATGTTATGTGTTTCAGGTACTAGTGATGAGCGCGGGAAGGCGCCAGCATGATTCGTACACACTTATGGAGTTTATGTTTGAGATTCTGGGGAGATGTTTCTTGATGATAACAATTGATACAATATGTTTTGACAATATTTTATGAGTAAATGCATGTTTTAAAAATGAAAAATTGTTTGAAAATTTACGTTGTTACAATACCCACTATCACGCACACATCCCCCATGGGAATATGTATAAGATCAATCGGATAAGACACCCCGAAGATCTCCAATACACAACCTTGATACACTCTGGATGTATAATGTACGTGTTTGTTGGCGATAGAAACCCAAAACAGACACTCTAACTCCCCAATAGGCATATCAAACTCCCTACTGAATGATCGGGACATAAAGGACCGACTCGTGCCCAAGTCAAATATCACAAGAACAGGAAAAGAGTTCACTAAGAACGTACCTATTAGGAGCATATGCATGAGCATACCATAAAATATAATAAAAAAAATAATTAATAGCAACATACCAGTCACGACGCCTGGTGCCACCTTGGCCTCCTCTGCCATGAGCTGAAAAGCACGACCTTGAGCCCTCGGGAGCTCCGCATTGCCCTGGCTCTCATTCGTGATCCTTAGAGTAGCCAAAGTTGGAGCCTGCACCGGCCTAGCAGCAAGAAAGCGACAGTTGGCCTTCACATGGCTAACCTGGTCGCAGTGATAGAAAATCCTGGTGCTGGGTACTGGAGCCTATGGACGACAATCCCTCGCAACGTGGCCATGCCTGCCATAATTGTGGCATCCAGGAGAAGATTGGAAAGCACTATCATGAACCTTGTTGCTCTTCCCACACGTACGACCCTTCCGACCCCCAGATCTAACATCAGGAGCCTTGAACCGCTTCGGCATATGTTGTGACTACGCGAGGGCCTGCCTCTGCTCCCTCATCTAGAGCTCCATCTCGATCTCCCGCCGCCGCCTAGCGGCCTCTTACAAATATAAAAATGAACCATAGCATTGTGTGGAAACAAACTGTCAGATATTTTTCCTGTGCATGCTCAAGTACCGGGTCATCTGAGCTTTCTCAGAAGCAATAAACTCAGGGCAAAACATGGCTCTCTGTGTAAACATCTTAGTGATCTCCATCACCGACTCAGTCCCCTGTCTTAAATCCAAGTACTCCTCAAATAACCTATCTCTCTCCACCAGTGGAACATATCTAGAACAAAACATCTCAGAGAACCGCTCCCAAGTCACAAATTCCATGGTCAGGAGAATACGAGCTAGTAACAAGTCTCCACCAATCCTTCGCTCCAGACTGAAGAAGGTTCAGAGCGCACTTGACCTTTTGGTCAGCTGGGCAAGAGAAAGTGAAGAAATACCCCTTAACGTCAGACAGCCACCTCATGTATATGATCAGATGCTAAACTCCGTCAAGTGTTATGGGCTTCGTATTGTCAGTAGCAGCAACGGCTGCGGTGGCTATAGCAGCAACAGTCTCAGAAAGTGCAGCGTATCGATCATCAAATTACTCTATAATAACGGTCTTAATAGACCCAAACATCTCTGGTAACTATCTACGAAAGAAGGAAGCAACCTCCTCCTGAATGTTCTCCCTAACCCGATCCTCGGTTAATGTTGGCCTATCTTGGCCACCAACTCCTGATCCTGATCCTGCCTCAAATCGTCTTGTAATCGCCATACTAAAAATAAACTAGGGACATATCAGATAAAACACATATAATACCATGGGGACCAATTACCAACAAAACCATAGGGTTGCGACTTCCTTGCTACGCATATGAGTCTTGTGCTTCCAGTAGTACGAGCCCATACTACCTTCTACACCTACTCATATTGGTCTCGGTGGAACATCACAACAACCCAAACAATACTCACTAGAATACACATACACTCTATTCCTACTTCCTAAACGAAGACTAGCCATCATGCAACTGGCCTGCTGACCCCAAACAACTCATCCATGAAACTTCCACCAACCATGTAGCCTCACTTTTTCTAATCATACATAACACTAATCTTATAGACAATCGAATACTCGATTCTACCCTAAGCCCACAACAAGACAAGGAACATGAAATAAGGTCAAATCAAACATTCTCAGGATATGGGATCTTAGTTATGTACAATTTTGATGCGTACACAAAGAAACTACAGTAATGATGTCAATTTCATATGAGGAAACCCTAGGCTATCAGGCATCATATAATTAGGAAATTCTATCATGCAATTCTTTAAGATCCTAGCTTGTCACTAGCATGTTATTTTAACATATCACAATATCAAATAACAGTGTGGTAATTTGAGGTCTACTTACTAGCTCCGACTGATTGTACACATCGCATCCTTTCTTGATTATTTTGAAAACAATTTTAAAAATCATATTTAAAACCTTTTCATTTCCTCAGTTTGAGATTGGATTCACATAGTTGTTCCTCCAATTCAATGAAACCAAGGCTCTGATACCAACTTGCAACATCCGTAAAAATCACAACAAATTTAAACTTTTAAAAGCAACCCATAGTCACAAAATTTTTACAAAAGCATTGTTTTCAAATTGTTTATACATATCAGAGTATCCCAAAATCATAAAGTCATAAACAGAAAATGTGTACGATCTCGCATTCTCCTTACCACGATCATCAAAAGTACTTGAAACAATAACTAAAAACTGTAAGCCAAAGCTTTGTGAGTTCCCCTAAAGTACCAACACTAAAACAGATAACATATACAACAACATGTCAGGTACAATCAACCATCGGGTTGGAATACCCCAGGACCAATCAACCTCCGGGTCTAGTCATCCTCAGGATGGAATACCCCATCCTGGAATGCCGATATACAACATGTCCACTCATTCATCAAATTGGATTACCCTCAGGCCCTCAATACGAGTGCGGCATGCCAATCGGCCCTCAGCTCGCATCTAGAATGCCCCTCAAGCCCTCAATATGAGTTTGACATGCCGACCGACCCTCAACTCATATCTGGAATGCTTTCAGGTTTGTTGGCTACAACACAAAGCAGTACAACCTCAACCAAACACAATATGTCGACATATAACATACAACAAATATATTCAACATACAGATTATCATGCAGATAAAATCACAGGTAGTCCTACAGATTTACCAATCTATGCATATCAGCAACTAGCTATAATCATGCAGATCTAACTCATACTCAACATATCAATATATAGCAGGATATCAATCCAATGGTCTGGCCTTGGTGCCTTTGTCCCGTAAGTACAGTGAGGAAATCTCACCTTACAGTCTGAACAATAGATGATGAGGTCTCGGCTCCGAATCTCATTTCTAACTGTCACCTATCCAACCAAATGACCAATTATCAATCACAATCCAAAATACACTTAAGTCAAACTTGGTCAAAGTGAAAGTCAAACTAATCAAAATCCATAAGTCAACTGAGTCAACCCAGATGATTCAACTCAGCCGAGTCGACACAGGAAGCGTACATGGGGTGTACGTTGGGCGTACTCATGCCTTGACTGTAATCGGGATGTTTGACCTCATACACAATGCGTACTCCAGGTATGCAGGGCGTACACCCAAACCTTTCAAACCCCATTTAAGAGCTTAATGCCTTAAGCTATGATGTCCTAATTTTAGATCCAAAGCTAAATCATCCTCAAGAGTTATAAAGTTTCCAACTTTATGACCTTGCATGTCCATTAAGTGCTTAACTCAACTTCTTAATACATTAAGACCCTCTAAAGAGTTCATGGAGCAAAAACAACCACTAAGACCCGATTTTTATGTCTCAAGACCCTTCCAAAGGTCTGAAAGGATGACTTAATGGGTCAAGAACAGACCATGCTCAAGAATCACCATTTTGGGACCTAAAAGTGACTTAAAAGTGTAAGAATCTAGATCTACAAGATGGAGTGCTAAAGTTGCAAGCTTTATACCTCCTGGAGGTTGCAATCAAGGTAGAAATACGATATCCAAAGTGCTCTTAATCTCCAAGATCCTCTCACCACATTCTTCTTTCTTCAAAACTCTCAAAAGGCTCCAAATGCACTCTTGCTCTTAGGGTTTGCTTGGAGGGTCGATATCACAGAAGGAGGTTGGGTAAGAATGAGATGCAAGGTCTTAATGGTGCTTATATATGAGTGAAAACCCTAAAAACTAGGGTTTTCATGACTTCCACATACGCCCTACATACAAGGTGTACGCCCAACGTACTAGGGCGCGTTTAGTATGCTTAACGCATACATGTACGCTCAACATACTCCTCAGAATCCATATTACTAAAATGCCGCTATGGGCCCTTTTTGCGCTTTTTCTTAAACTTCACGACTAGAATGCAATACAGTTCAGTTATAGGTTCAAAATTAGAAGTACTTCATCATTAGGATGTTACAATACCCTTTTAGTCTACACCATAAAACCCTTAAATTGACCAAAAGTAAACCCATTCCAAAAGTCAAAAATCAACATCACCAACAGTCGATTCTCATATTGTGACCAACCCATGGTCACGTCATAGCTAACAAACTTAGCCCCGATCCAAAACTTGCATATTCGAACGAATCAGCTACGATCAAAACCATTGTCACGTCGTGATGGCCATGCCCTCACGTCATGACAGAGTCCATCCTAAACAATCCGAAAAACCCATCGTGATGTCCATATGGTCACGTCGTGACTTCATCAATTTGGGAAAACTTAATTCATCCAACCCTTAGTCCTTTAAGCCTTCCATTCCAACTTTCTAGGGGGCCTTATTACTCCTAAAACCTTCTAAAAATCGATGCTTTATATACATGCATGTCCAATGCACGTCTTGTTCACTTATTAGGTCAAAATGGTGAAAAATGGAACCACGAACACATGAATGTCTTCAGAACTTAGCTATACTTTAGATCCAACATATATAACACACAAGGGACCCCCAAAGACCCATAAATTTGCCAACTTTATGGAATCGTTCCATCCAAACTTCCACAACATGTAGAAAACAGGACAAAGAGCTTAGATCTAGAAACAAGAAACACAAATCTTGGATCTTGAACACTTACAATGATCTAGAAATGGCTCAAATGGAAACTCCAAGCTTGCCAAGAGGTTCTGTATATGATAATGGCCTTCTCCTTCCTTCCAAATGCACCAAAACACCAAGGATAATCTCATAATTGAGGATGAGGGTATTATGGTTTTCTTAAAGGTTTTATATGGTGATGGAGGCCAAAAATGAAGCCCTAAATCCGAGATTAAAGGTTTAAATACAAAGGAAACCCTAAAAGATCATGGGCTTGGGCTGCAGCTATAGTCACGTCTTGACATCCATCAAGAACGCATTTTCATAATTGGCACGTCACGTCATGACCTCCCTATGGTCACGTCGTAACATATGGTTTTTCCCCAAAACCATTTGTCTGACTCCTTTATGCCCTACACTGATCCATCCTGGGAGATGGGTGTTAAAAATCTTTTGGGTTTCCAATACAATATGAGTGACTAATATTCATAATGGTTTAACATAATAAACATTGAAATCTTGTCGTCAATGTAGTGTAGTCATTGATTGCATTAGGATGTCATAATATCATTTTGAGTGAATATGATGTTGCATTTCACACATTAAAGTATCATTCGCCTTCAACTTAATAGAGATAAAGACAATAAATTCAAAAAAAAAAAAAACACAACTTAGTTTATACATATTAATATCAAAACATTATTTATGTTATAAATTCTTTATTAATGCATGTTTCATATCGTTTGAAAACATTTTGTCTCATATAAAATTCCATTTTGCGTTCTTTACTCTCAACCTTTAAACCCTAAACCTCAACTTCCTATTTATCAGTCATCCACAAAGGCAATCTGTCATCTCCACTATAATTTTATTTTTCCTTTTTATATCTTTTATGGCCCATCAACAATTCAAAGATAACATCACTATTTGACAACTAAAATGCACCAAGAATCAAAATGCAAGATCTAGATCCACAAGATTGAGTGCACCACAACTTCAATAATGGCCTTCCTTCACAATCAAAATGCACATAGAATCACTCACAAGCTTCAAAACTCTCTCCAATGGTTTAGGGTTTTGAGATGGGGGCTAAAAGGGGATGGAGGATCGGCATAAGAAATGTATAAAGGGGTTAAAGTCCTTAAATAAGGCTTAAAACTCTGAAAATTAGGGTTTGCACCCTGTGTGGTTACCCCTGCGTAACCAAGGTTACGTCCTATGTAGGGCATAAAACCCCTAAATGGGTTTAATGAATTACTCCCTGCGTAGTTAACAATCTAAGCCCCGCCTAGAACCTTATTTCCCAAAAATATAAACTTTAAAATCGTAAAGAAATGTACCTGAGCAACGGGTGTTATAGATATAGTCAACGAGTTGAGGACAATATCTATAATAAACTCTTGACTTATTGGAAAACCCAATCTCAATAACCGGTCAATATATCCCATTATATTGAAGATATGGGTATTAATGCTTTCTTCCTCGTGGAGTGTGCATCATATTAGAGATTTTATTACTTCAAATCATTCTTATCTAACCCACCCTTAGAACACATCGTTAAGCTAGTTAATTATGTCATATGCATCATGACTTCACAATCTCTTTGAAGCATGTACGGAAATCATGACACCTACATAAAGGCAGGAACCTCTGTTGATTAATTCAAACATCGATTATGATAGTCTATCTTAACTCTTGTAAACTCAACTTGAGAATCATTAGGAACTGGTTCCTAAATGACATAAAGCTTTTCATAAAACTGCATATAAATATCAAGTTTTGAAACCAATAAATGTAATTAATGTCGTTGAGCTTATCTTCCTCGAGGAGACATCATAAGGTAAAACTTGTAACAGAAGAATCATCGTTTGAAGAAATCTATTAAAACAATGATATTTATTATTTGATGATAATAATCCTTTATAAAAATTAATTACCAATAAAATTATTTTATTAAAGGCTAAAATCCATATTTCACTTCTAATTGTGAAGAGGTAATTCGTAATAAAAAGGAAGCTATTTAGATAGACAATCTTTACACCAATTCTAATCTTTACGGAGCTCTTAGTTTCAATCAGGATTTAGTTGACATATATTTCAATTTGGCATGTCTAATCCGTTCAAAGGTTATCTTTTCTTGTGCCTAGTTCACCCTGGATCTCACAAATCAAAATAGTAAATCGTCCATGATAAAACATGTGACCTTCAGCCCAAAACTCCTAAATCAAAAGACTATTAATTCAAGTGTATGTTTTAACGTGGACAACATCTAATTTATGTTTATAAAATAGGTTTTTGTTTTTATTTAGTTAAAACTCTTTAGCTTTTCTTTTAATAAAATTATTCTAAAACAGCTTTTCAAATATTTATAAAAAATAATTTTTATATTTTACCAAAATTTATTTTTACATTGTTTTGGTAAATCATTAACAAAACTTGTTGTATTTTTCAATTTTAATATAAAATTTTCTAGCCATGCATTTCTAGAGAACATTAACAAGTGCTTCCATCCTTTGTGTTTTCTAGTGAGGTAACATGCAGAAAAACATGATCATTCTAGAAACAAAACAACCACAATGATGCGCGACTCCTATTTCTTTGTCATCGTCACTAGATGCCTAAGTGGAACTCGTTTAAGTCGCCAATCTCCATAAGACATGTTTGGTGGTCTCCGGTTATTCATAGTTTTTTTTTTCAAACGCATTTTTCCTATCAAATTTAATCTCAATTACAATTACAAGAAGAGTTTATTTTACATAAAAATATAATAATACGACCTGCATGTCACAAAAATACAACTTTAAATAAACCAAAAAAGACCCAAACAACATCATACACATATGTTTAGTCGATGCAATACGCTACCGGATCCATAAATTTAATAAAAACACTTTTATACCAAAAGAGAGGTGAACAACAACCCTTATATGACATCAGCAAAGTGTCATAAAAGTTTTTTTCAACAACAATAAAGACTAAATATACATTCATCAACTTTAGTAACAAGACTAAGCATCACAAAAACCCATAAATACTATTTTAGACCAATTATAAACACCATCAACATTAGTGAGAGTTTTACTTAATGTTGCTTAAGCATGGTATGCCATAAACATGCTTTTAATGAGTGTTTTGATTAAAGATTAAATACATACACTTTGACACTTAAACTTTTGATCTTTGTTTATACACTTTTATGTTATTAAAACTAATTTTAAACAACTTAAATATACAATCTCATTTTCACCATATAGTATAAATGACCAGTCATGTAAATATATGTCTTTGATATATGACTATTTAGGATAAAGAGTCTTGGCGAAAGTCGTATAAATCATAAAACCGAGAGCATGCGTAAAGAGAGCGTCTGAATCTAACTTTATAAGAGGAAGTTATGATTTTTAGAAGTTTTAGCGCAACAACGCACAACACAAAAACCAAAATAGAGATCGGTTGATTGTTAGGAAAAACAATCTAAATGAGAGTTGAACATCTCTTCCACGTGATTATGTAGATATAAATAAAGTCGAAAACAAAATTCAAATAAGAGAGTTATGAATTTTATACAGGCTCTAACAGTCTAAGCATGTTAAAAATATAACTTTAAAAATAAAGTCAAAATTAGCCAACGTAGTCTAAATGAAAATTATAGATATCTTTGATAGCTACACGTGGATATAAAACCCGTTGAAAATGGAGCTCGTACGAAGAAGATATGAAATTCTTAAGAAATCAGAACTCTTCACACGAACAGACCAGATGTGCGACGTCCACTGACACTCCATCAATTTTTTCCACGTGTCACCACCTAGACGATGCCACGTCAGCAATTCCGACCAATTATATGGTGCGCACTCGACCATGTGTGTGGCTTGCCACTCAAAATCAGCTATAAATAGGTGACGGTTTTCATTCATTTCCTTCATCCCTTTCCTCCAGAACCTCTCTGGGACTCCTTCATAACCCTTCACCTTTTTCTCTCAAAATTCTCTACTGCATTAATGAAGCTCTAAGGCAGTTAGTCGGACATATAGAAGTGCTCGGTATCAAGGTTCTGCGAATGCAGTCTTTCAGTTTCATTAGAAACTCTATGTATGTTAGGCTATACTTATTATGCTTTAAGTGTAACTTATATTTATATTCATAGCTGTTATTATGAATATATATAAATAAGATTTATTAGTAATTCCAGTTATTATACAGATTGATATATTTATGAGAGAGGTGTCTAAAATGGTCATGTTAGCTTGGTCGTTGGATTTAATTAGAAAGGCTATACGCCGAAATGATCCTGCCCCCCCCCCCCCCCCGATTGTCCGGCCTGACTGATCCTTGTTTGGTAGAACTCTCAGTATTCTTTGGGATTCGTAAGAGATCTAGTTTTCATTACCATATCATCATATAGATTAATAGATTAAAGTATTATAGGTTAATACTTGTTCGCTGCGCTACCTGCCAGTTGAATCGTCAGTAGAAATCCCCAGATAACTGTCAATCTTCCAAGTAATTGTCCAGGTGAGTTTTCTCACTATATTATGTGCTCCAATATATATATCCTTTGTATGTTAAGATATAGTTGCCCAGTAGTACACCATTAGACTATTTCTATTAGTTTCTTGTAGTTTAGGATTATTGCATGTTATATTGAATATATATATATATATATATATATATATATATATATATATATATATATATATATATATATCTGTGTGTGTGTGTTGATATATTATGTGGGGAATTGAGGGCGGACCAACTTCATGCTGAAGGCCAATAGACTCGAGCGAATTAGCATTATGCTAAAGGCACTCGTAGTTGAACTTATTTGTTTGTGTCAATCATTACCATCGTTCTGGTGATGGCTATGAAAAAATGCATGTTATTCTGACCTTAGTGATCATAACGAATCAATTCCGACTTTAGTCAAAAGATTGAGGGTGAAGATGATCGAAGCAATCGACGAAAGTACCACATCTGTAGTTAAGAAATGCCATATTCCATGATGTGGTTATACCCCATTAGAGCATGAAGGATTGTAATTACGATGATTAAGTGTCGGTCGGTAAGGAAATATTCTAGTTCGTTATAAATCCTTGTGTCATGCAATAGAAGGCCGTTCGAATACGACCATTTCTATGATTATATGTCGACCTCAATCATAAGAGAGAGAGAGAATCGGGTTATTAGTATTAGAAAGATAAGATAGATGAAATATGTCTTAAAGTTTAAATTCACGGAAACTAAGGATATCAGAATAAGTGATAACATGTCATGTTTACAGAATGTCGACTACATGTCATGAAGAAGAGAGCTTTGGGATTTGCATTGACAACACATCCCTATGTGATTGGATTGTCGTTTAGATCTTGCAGACCTTGCTAGAAGAATTACCCGATATCATTAAACGAGTCATAAATAGGTAGATCATTGAGGTTAAGGATCATATTTATTCCCTTTGAGTTATAGATGAAATGGTAAAGACCGCTGAAAAAGGAGGGAGCTCGGAAAGAGGAAGCAAGCACAAGACCCAACTCTGACAGCAGCAGCCAAAAGAATTAAGCATGCAAACTCAACGCATGAACGACAGAGGGACCCTCAGTGTAGCAAATGTAGGAAGTCTCACGAGGGAGCTTGTCATGCTTTGGTATGCTCCAGGTGTGGCAGGGACATTACAGCCGAGACTGTAAGCAAGAAACATAAGGGGTGCACATTTGTTTCCACTGCAACCAGACGGGCCACATCAAGGCCAATTTTCCTTTTCTAAAACCAACAAGTGCAATGCAGACTCCAACACCTGCAACTTTTAGGTTAACCAGTGGACACCTAAAGGAAAAGGAACCCACAACCAATGAAGGAGTTGGGTTGTTTCCTATCAAGGAACAATGAACGGCACCAGTAAGAAGTAATTAATAGTGTACTACTATGTATGTTTTTGGTACGTTGGTATTAGTATGTAACCCAACAATCATAGTTATTGCTTGCAAAAACCTTATTATGCAATAAAATCCCTTTCTCATGCGAGTTTGTTAGTGTGCTTTTAGACAAACATTATGCTTGTTACAACCTTATCATGTTTTGGTCATGCTATGTGAAAATACCACTTACGTTAGGAACAATTAGTAATGCTACGATAAAAATGTCGAAGGTCATTGGAAATGACACCCATGAGTTTCTTCAGAGTCAAAAGGAGACACTGATGACGTAGGCTAAGCTAGCTTAAGTAACAAGTAGCAGCAGATAGTAGGTTAAACCTAAATGGGGGAGAACCGAGCCTTAAGGAAAAAGTACGAAGGGCAATTCAACTTTCAATTTCAACATCAAGGTCTATAAGAGTAGTATCATGAGTACGCGAAGGTCGTTAGTTTCAATTTTGTTGTGCAATTAACAAAATAAATAATTCTTATGTTAGATTTCCCATAGGCTATTTGTTTCTTGCTCCTCAATGAAAGGTTGGTCTTTCATCCCCATACGTCATATAGGATTTAAGAAATTGCCAAATTCTCGGGTATGGCTCAGATAGCCAAGAGAACCATATAGGTTCGTGCCTTTGAAGTTGTAGGATTTATCCTTGCAGTAGAGGATCAAGGGTTCAATAGGTAGTATAGTTTTCCATAGAGAGTGTCGATTACTCAAGGGATACATCGGACTTAGGGATTTGATTTCACCCATAATACGAACTTAGTTAAACCATGCCAAAGGATTTTAGTAGGAGGATCAATGTCAAGGGATAGAGTATTTTCGTAAGTATGATTAGAGATCCATATGAGGAGACCATTTGAAAAGGACTATTCCCATTAATGATATGATAATACTTTATTGTAACTTTAGGCATCAGGATAGGCTACATGTTTAGTTTAGTTATCCCTTTAGTCGATAGGCGTAAGAATTAACAGAGAACTAGGATTGAATCTTAGCATTCATTGGTCAACATAGGACAACAATTAGACTTTATCTCCCACACATTTTAGAATAAAAATCACTAAATCAGTTGCAGCCACATAAGTTGAAAAAGTAGAACCTTATTATGAGTATGTCGCTAATATTATAGTATTGGTTCCAATTTCTTCAAGCCAGTCAACCCGTCATAGTAATTTTGGTTAAAATTCAAGATGTTGGAAAACCTGAATTAGATTGGAATACTAATTATAATCTAGATTTGTGTGTGTTTTAAGATATACCATAAGCCTCTTGAGGGTTTGTTCCGGAAGAGTAGATTACACTAGAATGTCGTAGAATAAATTTCCATAGTTAACCACTTTAATACGAGTCGACTATGTCAACATTTAACGTCTTCTAACGTCTGAAGGAGATCGTCAACCATAACAAGTAAATTCTGGTACTTAAAATGACTTATAGTCTAGAATTTTGCATGTTAATTGCTCCTTAGAACCTATATTTATATTAACTAGTTATTTGAAAAATACATTAGGGTGCAAGCTCCAAGAATTAAATAGCTTTAGATTGCCTGATTGGGCGCTATTGCACAACTCTCATCTCTGTATAACGGTCGTAGTGTCAGATCTTTAAGTTGACAGACTGTTCAATTTTATAGGCATGTTATCGTATTCGTCCGATAATCTGTTAATATTAGTAGAAGTTCTTCCTTAGATAATACTAGGGTGAAGTGGAAAGGAATCTTAGAATGGTAGTCTAGGAAATTTAATATATGCTTGATAGAGCATATATTCGTAAGGTAGGGCATCGGTAAAGATGTAGAGTCGCAGTGGAGTCTAGGAAAAACTATTGTATTTGCTCATGGGATATATACATATATATATATATATATATATATATATATATATATATATATATATATATATATATATAGCGGTCATTGTGTGAAGTATTGGGAGTGACTTGGAAACTGCGAGACAATTCTTGGGACAAGTATGAGTAGGTGTGAAAGGTAGTAGAGGCCTATACTACCCGAAGCACAAGACTCGCACTTGGATAAAGAAAAGTCACAAAGTTGCCAAGGCACTTGTAGTTGAGTTGCTTTGTTTGTATCTAGCATTACCATCATTTCAGTGATGGCTAAAGAAAAAAAAATGCATGTTCTTCCGACCTTGGTGATCATAACGAATCAAGTCCGACTGTAGTCAAAAGATTGAGGATGAAGATCATTGAAGCAATCGACCAAAGTATCGTAGTTGTAGTTAAGAAATGCCACATACCATGTTGTGGTTATACCCCATTAGGACATGAAGGAATGTACCACCTATGATTAAGTATTCGACACATAGGGACAAGATCCTAGTTCGTTGTACATCCTTACGTCATGCAGTAGAAGGCCATTAGAATACGACCCTTGTTATGATTATATGACAACCTCAATCATAGGAGAGAGAATTGGGTTATTAGTATGAAAAGGATAAGATAGATGAAATATGTATTAGGCATTAGATTCACAGAAACTAAGGTTATCAAAATAATTGATAACAACTCAGAAAGAGGAAGCAAGCGTAAGACCCAACTCTGCCAGCAGTAGCCAGAAGAATTAAGCATGCAAACTCAATGCCTAAACAACAGAGGTTCACTCTGTGTAGCAAGTGTAGGAAGTTTCACGAGGGAGATTTTCGTGCTTTGGTATGCTTTAGGTGCGACAAGGAGGGACATTACAACTGAGACTATAAGCAAGAAACACAGGGGGTGCGCGTTTGTTTCCACTGCAACCAGAATGGCTACATCAAGGCCAATTGTCCTCTTACAAAACCAACAAGTGTAATGCAGACTACAGCACTTGCAAATTTCAAGTTAACCAATGGATACCTAAAGGAAAAGGAACCCACAACCAATGAAGGAGTTGTGTTGCTTCCTATCTAGGAAGAATGAACAACTCCAGTAGGAAGTAATTAATAGTATACTACTAATCTACTATGTATATTTTTGATACGTTAGTATTAGTATGTAACCCAACAATCATCATTATTGTTTGTAGAAATATTATTACGCAATAAAATCCTTTTCTCATGCGTGTGTGTTAGTGAGTTTTTTGACAAACATTATGCTTGTCACGACCATATAATGTTTTGGTCATACTATGTTAAAAGACCACTTACTTTAGGAAATATTAGTAATACTACGATAAGAATGGCGAAGGTCATTGGAAATGGCAACCATGGGTTTCTTCAAAGTCAAAAGGAGACACAAATGACATAGGCTGAGCTAGCTTAACTTACAAGTAGAAGCAGATGATAGGTTGAACGCAAGTGGGGGAGAACTGACCCATCAGGAAAAAGTATGAAGGGAAATTCAACTTTCACGTTTTACATCAAAGTCTAGAAGAGTAGCATCATGAGTAGGAAAAGGTCGTTAGTTTCAAGAGTAGCATCATGAGTAGGAAGAGGTAGTATAGTTTTCCATAGAGAGTGTCGAGTACTCAAGGTATACATCGGACTTCGGGATTTGATTTCAACCATAGTAAGCAGTTAGTTAACCCATGCTAAAGGATTTTGGCAGTAGGATCAACGTCAAGGGATAGTGTATTTTAGTAAGAATGATTAGAGATCCATAGGAGGAGACCATTTGAAAAGGACTATACCCATTAAGGATATGATAATACTTTAGTGTAAATTTAGGCATCAGGATAGACTACATGTTTATTTTAGTTATCCCTTTAGTCGATAAGTGTAAGAATTAATAGAGAACTAGGATTGAATCTCAACATTCATTGATCGACATAAGACGACAATTAGACTTTACCACCTACTGTAGATTAAGAACCACTAAATATGTTGTAGCCAAAAAAGTTCAAAAAATAGAACCTTATTATGAGTTCTTCGCCTTTATTGGAGGACATGTTCCAGTGTCTTCAAGACAGTAAACCCATCATAGTAATTTTGGTTAAAATTCAGGATGTTAGAACACCTGAATTAGATTGGAATACTAATTGCAATCCAGATTCATGTGTGTTATTAAGATATACCATAAGCCTTTTGAAGGCTTGTTTCGGAATATTAAGTTACGTTAGCATGACGTAGAATAAATTTCCATAGTTATCCAATTTAAAACGAGTCAACTATGTGAACATTTAATGTCTGAAGGAGATCGTCAACCGTAGTGTGTAAATTCTGGAAGTCCAGACCCATGAATTCCCAGTTTTGGAAAATTTCACGTGGAATATGAGAGTACATCTACGGTGGAAAACGAAGTTCTACGACTAAATAAGTACGGAGGGACGAATTTGATGCAACAATGTCTCCGGTGAAACCCCAATAGGATAGTGTATGCATTATCCTAAAGTGCTTTAGGAGTAGGATTTTGGGGACAAAATCTCTATAAGTGGGGGAGAGTTTTAACACCCAATTTTCTCCTTATAGTATAAACGATCAGTCACATAAATAAACGTTTTTGATAGAAAACTAAACGAGAGTTGAAGATCTTGTCCATATGATTTCGTCTATATAAAGACAGTCGAGAATGAAATTCATATGAGAGATTTATGATTTTATACAAGCTTTAATAGTCTAAGCCTGTTAAAAATACAACTTTAAGAATAAATTCGAAAATAGTTGACATAGTGCAAATGAAAGTTGTAGATCTCATGGATAGCTACACGTGGATATAAAACTCGTCGAAAACGGAGCTCGTACGAAAAATATGTGGAATTTTTAAGAAATCAAAAATCTTCACGCGTAGCCACGCGCACAGACCAGATGTGCAACGTGCACTAACACTCCACCAGATTTCTACAATGTATCACCACTTAGATGACATCACATCAGCACTTCTGACCAGCTGTGTTGCGCGCACCCTAAAATCGGCTATAAACAGGCGACCATTTTCATTCATTTCCTTCATCCCTTTCCTCCAGAACCTCTCTGGAACTCTTTTGTATCCCTTGACCTTTTTCTCTCTAAATTCCTGACTGTATTAACGAAACTCAAAGGCAGTAAGCAGGGCAGATATAAGTGCTCGATATCAAGGTTTTGCTAGTGTAATGTTTCGGTTTCATTAGAAACTCTTTGTAAGTTAGGCTATACTTATTATACTTTAAGTGTAACTAATATTTATATTTATAGTAGTTGTTATGAATATATAAATAAGATTTATCAGTAATTCCAGTTATAATGTTGATTGATCTACTTACGGGAGAGGTGTCTAGAATAATCCCATAAGTTTTTTTCTTGGATTTCAGAAAAGCTATATGTCGAAATGATCCTGCTTCCCGACTGTCCGACCTGGTTCATCCTTGAAGTGGTGTTGATTCTGATGGCATGTGCGGAATTAGAAAGATCTAGTGATTCATCATACAAATTCAAGAACACAAGGAGTAAATAAATCTTTGTAAGCTCTTATTAGATCTAGAAAGATTATACAAATGGGTTTGTATACAATTTCTCTCTCTAGTCTAACACTCCAAAAGGTTCCTTTTTTATAATGGGAGTCACTCACTTCCTATTTATAGGAAAGACTCAACCCATTTACACATACAAAGAGGAAAGCCTAAAACATTACATCCAAGCATGACTTTGCACCCTAACATTCTCCCCCTCAAAGTTAGGATTGGATGTCCGACTTTAATCTCCAACGAGCTAGCGCGATCAAGACCAAACTCCCCCTCGAAGTAACACCGGTCTTCAAATCCGCAAATGAATATTCGACAAACCCGAGAAGCTTCGAATACCCATCATTCTCCCCCTTTTTATAATCAAAAAAATGATTATAAAACCCACTAAGGATGAGAAGCGCCCGAGGAATAGTCTTCATAACACTCCCCCTTGATGTGTACCAAAAATGAATCACCAAAAATCTTGCACGGAAAAACAATCACGAAAAAGCCACAAAAAATTTTCAATTTATGAAAAATTTTGACTTTTTGGGTGAAAGTTGCAAGATTTTTCAAAATCCGGGTAGAAATTGTCACTTTCTGAAACTTGCAGGGACTCGTTGCGTCCAAAACAGCCAAATATGCAAAACTCTTCTCCTTTTTCAAATCTGGGTAGAAAGCATCAATTTGCACAAACTGCAGGGACCAGAAATGAACATTCTTCAATTTTCAGCAAAAAATAGTCCTTTTTCGAATTTGGGTGCAAACTGCCAAAAATTCGAAGTTTCAGGGACTATCTTCGTAAATTCTGCCCTTGTGCACCAAACATACGAAGACCATGCCCAAAAATGCGAAGCACCAAAAAATTTTCGAAGTCGGGTGAAAAGTGTCAAAAATTCGAAAATTGTGTTAATTTTCGAAGTGACAAAAATTCGAAGGTTCAGGGGCTGTCTTCGTAACTTTGTCATTTGCACATTTCTTCCGAAGCACGAAGATTTTATCATATGCAGAACTAACGAAACACCAGGGACCATTTTCGAAACTTCATGTTTTCCTTATAAAATCATCAGCACCCTTTGTTAAATGCAAAGCAACCCTTCGTATGAAATCAACAATCCAAAATCAAGTTGCAATTTGTATGGATTTCTCATACCCCTTCGTTACAAACAATTTGAATGTTTATAGCATCCAAAACAATCCTTTGTATCTCGTTTTATATATATATATATATATATATATATATATATATATATATATATATATATATATATATTTGCCCAACCCTTCGAATCCTTCATCAACACACCCTTCGTATATTCACCCAAAGCAAACACTAGTTAACTGCCCTTCGTTCAATTAGAGACCCTTCGTTTTTCCCAATTCACTTGTACCAGTCGACTTTTTCGACATCGAAGCGTAATAACCACCAAAATCGATATCAGGCAATCCTTCGAAATCGAACTGGCGACCATCGATATCGATGCCATTGACGGACCCATCGACCATCAACTTTAAAGCTTCAATTCGTCACATCAATGCTCAACTCCAAGACATCGAATGTTCGATTATCGGACACTCGACATCACACCTTCCCAAACAATGATCGTCGACCTCAACATCGATACCCAAAACAATTTTCAACTGTGAAACCTTCGAATCTTGATCTTTAACCCACACATCGAAACTTTCATCCCAAATATCACTTCTTTCATAACACCTAAACAAACCCAGTTCATACAGTTCTTCGTTCAAACTCCAAATACCCTTCGTATGTTAACCTAGTTTTTTTTTATCACAATCCAAACAATCGACCATACAGGAAAGGCTTCTATTGATCGACTCCAAACCATCGTCCATACAGGAACCCTTCATACATCAACAATCAACCCAAAATCAAAATTTCATTCTTTTGCAAACATCGATTTCCCAGTCGACAATCTGCAAACAACTTACAGTGAACTAAGGCTTCGAAAATTTTCAATAAATTGACCCCAAAATTCCATCGATTACGAATCAGTAAACCACACCAAATTCAGTCGATTTCAACCCAAAGTAGTCGACATTAACGTTTCACTGTCGATACCAAACGAATTTAACATTCAACTCCTACAACTATCAAAATCAACAATCAAATTATTTCCTCTATTTGTTATCAAGCCATCTGTTAACCAACATCGATTTCTTACTCCATCAAAATTAAAGGTGACCATCGACGTTAACGTTTTAATTTCAATATCAATTCACAGTCCCACTTCAATTTCTCGACCCTCGATCTCAATGCTTCAATCGTCGACATAGATAATTGAACCGCCAATACGATCGAAACAGATTTCAGTTCCAAGATTGCTTTCGTCTTCAACTAACTCAACGAACTAGCAAGTAAACGTTGATTCCAACTCAACGCAAATCAAATTCCGATTTGATCAATTTTGACTTTTGACTTTGTTGAATCAAAGTCGGAAATCCGAGAATATGAGATAACGATACCAAGATAATGATCAATGAACTGATATCAAGTTGGGCTCAATGGATTGATAAATTGAAATATCAAGATTTGGGCTCAAGATTAGTAATGAACATCAAAAATTATTAGATTGTTGGATTGGGCTAAGAGAAATTAACATGAACAGTAATCGAGATTTTAATGTGGGCTTAATATTTGGATCTATGAGCAGAACAGTAAGTGTTTCGAACCAAAACAAAACAAATTTTGATTTCGAAATGCAAAAGAAATATGAGAATATGATTTTGGTTTTGATCTAAACAAAAATAATTGGATCAACAATGGGGTTGAAACAGTTTAGATCCAATGAGGCAAACCGATCAAAAATGAAAAACGCAAAATACGAATCGAAATCATGGATGTTTTGGAATCCATTTGAGAATTTGAGTTACCTTTTTGATGAATCGAGTTCCGTTTTCAACGAACAAATCAAATTTGGAAGATCTTGGTTCTTTTGTCGGAATGAGAAAATCTCCAAATCGAACATTGTAGCACCCACCATGCGAGATGTACAACTCGTTCTTCATGTTCTTCGTCGATCCAAGAACATCTTCAAAAGAACCATCAACACTTTTGGGTTTTGACTTCAAATTCAATGCAACCTTTGGAGATTGTTGCTTTGGAACCCAAATTTGCTTCACGGATTTTGGCTTCACAACATTTGACGATTTTTGTGAGTAAACCCGCTTATTCTTCCGATTCATCTTCTTCTTCTTTTTCTTTCTCATCTTTTTGCATCTTGAAGACTTGATTTCATGAACAAACCCACTTTCAACAACATGAACATTTTGAGTTTGAATCAAATCTTTTGGAGTTTGATACTTGTGATTTTCTTGGATCACCGGCTTCCGATAAGGAATCATTCCTTCAAACGAATCACAATAACACAAAATATCATCGGTTTGAACTCCAATTGAGCAAAAAACTTTTTCATCATGAGAATCAACTTGAACTCCTTTTTCTTGAACATCAAGAACATCACATTGAACTCCATTGTCAAGAACTTCAACAAACTTAAGAGCACGAAGATCATTTGGGTTTTCAATTAGAGAAATGTATTTCTTATTGAACAAATCTCTTTCTTCTCCTTCTTTTTGATTTCTACTACGAACTAATATGGACAAGGCAATTTTGTTCAACCATGTAATCTTGCAAATTGATTGAAATACCAAGTTTCCATGATCATCCTTCAAACCTCCATAAGAAACCAAATTACCCCATGAAATCAATTTGCTTAACAACAACCCATAAAATTGATCTTCATTGACTTTGTATTTCACATCTTTAATGATCACAATCCAAGAATCATATGGCAAACCCACCATGATCACAAAAACTTGAAGAATTCTAGAGAGAGAAAGTGATTTTGAATGGGTTTTCTAGAGAGATAAAGTGATACAAACAAGTATTCTAGAGAGAGAAAGTCGAATTATGGATCAAATCAAAGAAAAATTCGACTTCTAGAACACAAAAACACTCTCTAAACACGAAGATTAATGAACAATAAGAATCACCAAATCAAGATAGCCATCAAGGATCAATTCTTGATTAAATCAAGAACACCCGCTCTGATACCAATTGAAGTGGTGTTGATTCTGATGGCATGTGTGGAATTAGAAAGATCTAGTGATTCATCATACAAATTCAAGAACACAAGGAGTAAATAAATCTTTGTAAGCTCTTATTAGATCTAGAAAGATTATACAAATGGGTTTGTATACAATTTCTCTCTCTAGTCTAACACTCCAAAAGGTTCCTTTTTTTTATAATGGGAGTCACTCATTTCCTATTTATAGGAAAGACTCAACCCATTTACACATACAAAGAGGAAAGCCTAAAACATTACATCCAAGCATGACTTTGCACCCTAACAATCCTTATTTTATAGAACTCTTGGTATTCATTGGGATTAGTGAGGGATCTAGTTTTCATTACCATATCGTCATAGAAATTAATAGGTTAAAGTATTATAGGTTAATACTTGTTCGGTGCGCTATCCGCCAGTTGAATCATTAGTAGAAACGCCCAGATAGCTGTCAATCTTCCAAGTAATTGTCCACGTGAATTTTCTCATTATATTATATGCTCCAATATATATCCTTTGTATGTTAGGATATAGTTTTCTAGTAGTATGCCATTAGGCTAGTTGTGTTAGTTGCATGTAGTATTGGATTATTTCCCGTTATACTGAATATATGTGTTGATATATTATGTGGAGAGTTGAGGGCGGACCAGCTTTATGCAGAAGGCCAATAGAGTCGGGCGGGCTAGCATTATGCTAAAGGCCAAAGTGCAGACTAACTATATGTTGTAGGAAAAAATAGGCGGGTCAGCTTCGTGCTTAAGGCCAAGGGCGGATCAGCTTCATGCTGAGGCCATTATGTGTATGTATTGTATGTGTGTGTGTGTGTGTGTATATATATATATATATATATATATATATATATATATATTTATTGTGATATATGGTATTTTGGGAGACTCACTAAGCCTAACACTTACCTAATTGTTATAAATGTTTTTAGGTACTTCATGAGAAGGGCAATGTTCGACTATACATACGCGCATTTGCAATCATGTTTCCGCTTTATACTCTAACATAATTGAATATTTTAACAAATAAAATGGTTAAAGAAATTGAGTTGGAAATCGAAACGTAACGATAAAATATAAAACACATTATAAATAATTTTGTATGATTTGTAGTGCCATAAAAAATCATCCAAAAATATATACTAATATACAAAAATATTGGAGAAAACAAAAATTAACATATTCAAACACATTGAATATATATGAAATCAAAATTTCCATGTCGTTTAGAAAAATAATTTTGAAAACTCTTAATGTGTATATTTTACACACATAATTTCCCATTTGTTGTGTAAAATCATATCTCCTTAATTTTTCAACAAATCGATTATATATTCTAATTAATATGAATAAATGTCTCTGGTACCATTGTGTACCATTGTTGGACCAATGATGCTATAATCGATATAATCAAAACACAAACAACAAAATTAATTTAACATAAACATCATATTAAACGATAGATCCTTATTTATCAATTAATAGAAACCAATAATCTACAAGGGGTTTAATAAGAATATCTTTGTATGATGTCAAGAAGAATTTTAAGAACCCGAACTAGAGCTCATCTATCAATGTCGCACCCATTGGCTTCAAACAAGCAAGATCTTCAAGTGCTACATTTTTTATGACGTCGAAGTCGGGAGAGGAGTGTAAATGAAACTAAGACTTAAATTAATTGACCCTCCTTGTTTTTTCATGCCTTATATAAGCCACAAAACCTAAGATATTTTCTTTGGCTCCAAGTTTGCTTAATTATTCCAACATGCTATAATTTCAAACTTCAGTATTTATTGTATAAAATCCCTTTCTCTGTGATTTCTAATTATCTCGTTATTTATCAATAAATAACAAATCAGTCTCTCTATTTATTTATTCTTAACTTTTCAATTCTATCCAAGTGTGTAACTCGATAGGCACATGTAATTAATAATTATGAAACTAATTTTTTGTGTTAGTGTGCATATCTCTAACATAAACTACTTGGTGCTTTTAGATGTTTATTATTTGGTTCATTTTTAATGTAAAGAGAAAAAACTCAAGTCCTCGTGCTAAAGCTTTCATTTTTGTTGGGATACCCACCTAGCATGAAGGAATATAAGCTCTTTGATTTGGGTACCAATTAGTTTTTTCTTTTTTTTTTTTTTTTTTTTTTTTTTTTTTTTTTTTTTTTAGCCAGTGTGATATGTCATCCTTCTAGTGTAAGGCGCTGACAGTCGTTTGGAAAAGGATCTACAATCACTCACAAAAAGGGAATTACTTCAGTCACTTCAATTCCCAAGAGGGCACTCCGACGGTAAAGTTAGTATCAAGTAGGAGTGTATTAGGGTTTTGAGAGTGAAAGAGATGATCCCCATACCTAAGGTTTGCTGGCCCTTTTATAGTACGGGCTGGTGATACCTATACTAGGAACTAGTGAAAAAGACTTGTCAAGTTGCAAAGACATAGAAGTTGGCATCTATTTGTTTGTCTTGCACGGTTATTGGAGCAGAAAGAAT
Source organism: Lactuca serriola (assembly GCF_051521515.1). Taxonomy (NCBI): domain Eukaryota; kingdom Viridiplantae; phylum Streptophyta; class Magnoliopsida; order Asterales; family Asteraceae; genus Lactuca; species Lactuca serriola. Next base: position 76,742,082 of record NC_136414.1, read on the forward strand.
ATTGGTAGTGGCATGGTGTAGGGTTCGAAATGTAGTTAGTGAGAAGTCGAAACTCTTTAAGGCTGTGTTTGGCACGTCACAGCTAGCTGATAAGCTAGCTTATTTTTCGAGTTTTTTTTTTATGTTGTCGTGTTTGGTAAGCCAAAAAGTAGCTTATAAGCTAGCTTATAAGCTAGCTTTTTGAAAAGCTACTTAGACTAGCTTTTTAGGAGCTTTTTTAAAATTTTCCAAATACGCCCCTTAATTAATTATAGAAACACATATTCTTACATGTCCTTTTATGTAATTTTATATATTTCAGCTAACTTTTCAGCTAGTTTTACCAAACATTATTTTTTATCAGCTAGCTTTTCAGCTATCAGCTAGCTTTTTATTTAACAGCTAGCTTTTCAGCCATCAGCTAGCTTTTCAGCTAACAGCTAGCTTTTCAGCTAGTCCGCCAAACATAGCCTAAGTCTGTTAGGGTGCGAAATCATAATGATTTCGACAGTGTATGTATTTACATGGCACATGTTGAATTCGAACTAGAACGTTTAAGTCCTTGTATTTTTTGTTGTCGGTATCACCCTATAAATAGGGTAAGTATTAGGGTAGAGAGTATTTTTTATTATGTTCGTTATTGTAAACTCTCTCAAACACTTGTACTCTTTACAAACATAAATGAGCCAATCAAATCTTATTTACTCAACGTGTTCTTTTTGATTTCTATGATTGAGTTTTTATTCATTAATTGATTCTAATACACATCAATTGGTATGAGAGTATGATTCATTCAACCAGTTTCGGTTTTCTCATGTTTTTCAATATTTTTGAACCGCTCTTTTCGATTCAAAGTTTTCCGCGATATTGAAACAGAAAACTTGCTTTAATTGATTGTTTTGTTTTGATTTTGCACTCTGTTTGTTAGATCGAGTGTTTAGTGGTCAATTTCTGTTTTACTCATTTCAGATCTCTTTTCTGAATCAAAAATCACGTTTGTCTGTACAACAATGGCAAACTTTAATATGAACACGATGTCGAGTTTTTCGCACTTGCTTGGATCATCTATGAAGATTCCAATGCTCATTCATGAATACTATGAGCAATAAGCTATTAGAATGGAGGATTATCTCAATAGAATTGATGAAGATCTTTGGAGGTGTATCACAAGTGGAAACTATCGTCCTAGTATGCTTGAACAAGTTGGAACTGATGGTTCTTCTGCTGATGATGTTGTACGAAGGGAAAAACAGGAAGCCAATGATAAGAAATGCCTTCGTGAACTACGTGGTTCTCTTAACCAGTAGTTTACAACTATGTTCGAAGTTGAAAAATAGCTAAGGAGATTTGGGACACATTGAAAGAAAAATATCAAGGTAATGAAAAGACAAAGAAAAGCTTTGTGTGACAATGTTTGATGGAAATGGATGAGTTCAAGCAGAAAGATAACGAATCAATAGAGTTATACTATGATCGTTTGAATTAATTTATATTCAAACGCACTCGTTATGATGTTACTCGTTCGACTCAAGAATACAATCTAACTTTTGTGATGGGATTGTGAAAAGAATGCAGGAACATTAGCTTGATGATCAAAACTCAACAGAGTTTTGATGGTTATTAGTTGGTTGATCAGTATAATGTTCTTAAGGCCCATGAAAATGAGATAAAAGAAATTATTGAAGAAGAAAAGTTGAGCTTAGCAGGACCTTTGGCTCTGATGTCGAAAGTAACTGAAAAGGACTTGAAGTCAAATATGGTGAACAAGATGATCTTGAAGAAGAGGGATTTCTAATTAATTCTAAAAATGAAGCTGTAGCTTTCTATTCGAATAACAAAGTGAAAAAGTTTTTCAAAAAGCCGTTCAATCCGAAGTATAAGAACAGCAGCGAGTTCAAGGGAAATAGTTAAACTGGAAAAGGTGTTAAGATCGAGAAGAAATAGGAAAAGAACGAAGTAAAGAATGTGGTTGAGAAGAAGCCAATGAAGCTCAAAGGGGATTCGGGCTATGATTGCAATTATTGCAATGGTTCGAATCACTTGTAAAAAGACTTTATGTTGCGAAAGAGGGATGAGAAGAAGGAGAGAGTGAAAGATGAAGCGTACTACGCTAGAAAGATTGAGGAGTTGAAGGCTCGAACCAAAGGACTCTTCTTGATGGATAAAGGAGGCGATAAGAATGATGGGACGTATCAGATCTGGTCTTCGGGGTCAGATGATGAGGATAGGAGGAATCCCATACATGGAGCAATGTACACTCAGTTCAAAGAGGATGGTTTGGATGATGAGAAGATCTCGGGAAGATGCTTTGTCTCAACTGGTGCTGAAAAATCTCCAATGACGTTGAAGGTATGTAATCTTCTTGAATCTCGTAATATTCCTTCGAGTACTTATCATCTAGTTTTAACAGATTTTGAGGATACTCTTTCTTATCTTATTGATATGTTGTTTTCCATGAGTAGAGAAGCTCAACAATCGAAATCATTACTATATGATGTTTGAAACAAAATGGAAGTTAAGAAGAGTATGATAGAGAGTTTAGAGCTTCAATTAAGGAACGTTACAGTAGATAAAGATTCTATTAGGACTGGTAATATGTTATTAGTTAAATAGAGGAACATTTACTATAATTCTGCCAAAACGTCTGTATGCTAAGCTAACTGAATTGCATCATTCATCTAATATTTGCAAAGAACAACATCAAAAATTGCTCCCTTTCTTAGCTTATGAGAGAGAAAAAGTAGACGCTATTTCGTATGATTGTGAAAAGAAAATTTATGAGTTTGATAAAGTTGCTAATGATTCATATGCATATGGAATAGTTAAAATCAATGAATGCTTAAATGTTGATGATCTTGTGCATATTGTTTATGAAACTCTCACTAAAAATGAACAAGTTAAAATTTTGAACATGACTGAGAAATCTACATTTGATTCGCAACAAAATTTCGCTGATACCAAAGATGATTCTGATAATATCAGTGAAATTGAGGCTGAGGAAAGTGTCGATTGTTCTCAATTATCTATTATTAACGTCAATTCGATGGCAAAAGGCAAAGAAATATGTCATGATTCAATGGCTAAGGTTAACAGTGATCAACCTTCTACATCCAAAATTTGAGATCCTCTTGATCGAGTTGTAGTGGAGGACTATGTGAGCGATGAGGATGATGTTTCGAATGAAACACCAATTCCTAGAGTTGTTGTCGAACAATTTATATGACAAATCAAAGGAGTATACAAAGGTGTTGAAGGAAAAAGGACAACATTATCTGGAATCAAACTCAGTAGTCGATCGAAGACTCAAGTGTACAGATGATGTTGTATATGCAAATCAAGTATCTAACACTTCTGGAAATAGTGACAAGGTGAATCCAGAATTAAACAAACTGGTTGAGGAGGACAATAAAGAGTTGACAAAAGATGGTTTTTATTCAAACCAAAGCACAGTTGAAAATGGTTTGAACAAAAACTCAATAACTTTTCAACGACAAAAGAAACGTGTTTCGGAAGTAAAAACGGAAAAATCAAGTGTTAATAATCAAAACAAAGAAAATGTTTCGAAATCTCAAAAGACAAAAGCACAAGTTTTCAAGGAAAATGTTGAAAAACCGGCTTGTGAGGAAGGTGTTTCAAATTCAAAAGCTCGAAATAAAGTTTATTGGAAAAATGTCAAAGCTTTTAAAAAACATAAAGTTTTTAAGCAAAAATCAACAGAACATGTTCATACATTTTCTCAAAATAAGATGTCTGTTCAAAACAAGTCATCTCAAAAGCAAAATAATATTCCAAAAAGTCGAACTAATGTTCAAAATCAAGTTCGATCTCATAATGTTCTAAACCAAGGAAATAGAAACTTTGTTCAAAATCAACGTCAAAGAAATAATGGTTCTAATCATGAAAATAGAAGTTTTGTTCAAAAGAAGAATCAAAGGAATTTTGTTCAAAATAATAAACAAAGGAATTTTGTTCCAACTCATGATCAAAGACGTTTTCAACAAAGTCAACATGTTTTCCATCGAAATGTTGTTGGCTATCAAAACCAATACCAAAATCATTTTCACATTCACCTAAAAGGACTTTTCTAAAACGAATATTTGAGAAATTTGATGTTCAAGGAAAGCAGAATGAACCTTTTAAAAATCCATACTTTCCAAATCCTGGTTCGAAGCAGAAGATGAAAGCTTCATTTGCGAAAGGGAAAAATGATGTGAAAAATATCAATCATTGGTTAGAAATAAAAGGAAAAATATATTAATTGGGAATGTATTCTCAAGAGAAAATTAAGTCTTCTTATGAGACATACTTGACTGATTTGATGTGTGGAAGTTCTTCGTCACAGGAATCAAATCCATTGGTGAAAAAGCGGAAAGAAATTTCTAAGAAGAAAGATGATAGATTTCAGACAAAAGACAATAGAGTGAAAATCAATGTTGAACCTTTTCCATTGAATGATTACATTTCGATGCCTAAAGCCAATGACATTGACTTAATAGACAGTTTAAATTCTAAGATTCGAAGTTGGATCATAGGTTCATCCATTCGTAATGCATTTCAAGCTAATGTCCAACGACCCAAAAGGTCTTGGGGTCCTAAATTCTTTTAATTGATCGCAAGTGCTATGTGACGAACAATATAATGAGAATTGGTACATTGATATTGGTTGCTCACGTCACATGATTGGGCGAAAGGAATTTGAGAGATTTTCGAAAGCTAGATAATGCAGGAGTAATAAAGTTTGGCAATAACAACAAATGCAAAGTCAAGGGATCTGGAAAAGTAATAAATGGAAAATTCATGGTGAATAGAGTGGCATATGTCGAAGGCTTAAAACATAATTTGATTAGTGTTTCGCAACTTGTTGTGGGCACTGGCAATCAAGTTGTGTTTGATGAAGAAGGAAGCATCATCTCTAACAAGGAAACAAATGAGATTCTTCTTAAGTCAAAAAAAGGAGACATGTTCACGCTCAACATAAAACCTATTGTTGGAGTCCCCTCTATGTTTTTACTGTCGAAAGCTTCATCTGACCTTTGTTGGTTATGGCATCATCGTTTATTTCATCAAAATTTTAAAAATCTCAACAAATTGGTTTTAAATGATCTTGTTTGAGGCTTACTTGTAATAAAAATTGATAACAATTCTTTGTGTGTTGCTTGTGAACAGGGAAAGCAACATCGACAAGGTCATCCAATTATAATTGATTCTAAAATCATCGAACCTTTGGAACTTCTTCACATTGATTTATGTGGACCTTCTACTGTTGAGTCTCTCAATAAGAAGAGATATATATTAGTTGTTGTTGATGATTTTTCAAGGTTTAATTGGGTTTTATTTCTTAGACAAAAGTCTGAAACTGCTCAAGTGATGATTGATTTTTATCAAGAAAATCGAGTTGAGTTTGAAGAAGAATTTCAAAGAATTAATAGTGACAATGGTTCAGAATTCAAGAATCGAATTCTTGATTCATTCTTGACTGAGTTAGGAATTTCGCATAACTTTTCATCACTTACACACCGCAACAAAATGGTGTTGACGAAAGGAGGAATTGTTCTCTATGTGAGGCTACCCGAACCATGCTTACATATGCGAATTTGCCTCAATATCTTTGGGCAAAAGCTATTTCAACTGCTTGTTTCACTCAAAAATCGTTCTTTTATTCATCGTCGTTTCAACATCACACCTTATGATATCATTAAAAAAAGAAAGCCTAATGTTAAATTCTTTCATGTTTTTTAGTGCATTTGTTTTATAATGAATCTCAAAGACAATCTTTCTAAATTTCAGTCAAAAGCCAATGAATGAATTTTCCTGGGATATTCACACAACTCTATTTCCTATAGGGTGTTGAACAAACGAATTAGAAAGATCGAAGAAACTTTCAATCTTACATTTGATGACTATTATGTCAAGCGAGTCGAACAATCTTTCATATAAAAGCTTATCATTTCTTAAACAAATGATGATTCTGAAACCATGAATTCTTACAATATTGATTATGATTTTATTTTTGGTATTGTAGATAGGGCGATAGATGCTAAAAACCATGTTGATGATAATCATGTTCCTGAAGTATCAAAACATTCAAATGATTCGACTGTTACACGGGAAGAAGATGACACACATTCTACATCAACTTCAAGGGTGAATGTTTTACGAGTATCAGTTTTGACTGATGATCAAGTGGAGGGGGAGCACTTGAGTTCGACACTACATGGTGACAATCAATATTCAACTGTTGAGGGGGAGCATGTGCAAACTGCATCTCAAGTCGAGGGGGAGCATGTGATGGACCATGCTGATGTCGAGGGGGAGCATAAGAACTTAAATCCATTGGTTGAGGGGGAGCCAAGTGTATTGAATCCTGATAATCTAAACGATCAAACTAATGAGTTTCATGTTGTCACTAACAATCTTTCAAATGAAGGAGAAGGTTCAGAAGCAAATGATGTAATCGAAGATGCACCTTCATATTTTGATCCTTCATATCCACCAATGGATAAATGGACTTGTAATCACCCAAAGTAACAGGTTCTTGGTGATCCACATGCTGGAGTATTGACACGTGCACAAATTCGAGCCAAAAATGAAGTGCTTAATGTTCATCAGGAATATTGTATGTTTAACATATTCATTTCGAAACTTGAACCTAAAACACTAAAGGTTGCATTAGAACACTTTGATTGGGTTGTTGCAATGCAATCTGAACTAGCTGAATTTGAAGGAAACAAAGTTTGGTGGTTAATTACTAAACCAAAGGATGTTTCATTAATCGATTTAAAATGTATTTTAAAAAATAAAACTAATAAAGAAGGCAATGTGATTCGAAATAAAGCAAGATTAGTCGTTAAAGGTTATTCTCAACAAGAAGGTATAGATTATGAGGAAACCTTTGACCCTGTTACACGAATCGAGGTAGTTCGATTTTTTCTTGCTTATGCAGTGCATAAAGATTTTGATGTGTATCAAATGGATGTCAGGTGTGCTTTCCTTAACATGGTTTTGGAGGAAATGACCTATGTCGAACAACCACCGGGTTTTGTCAATAATAAGTATCCTGATCACTATTATATTCTAGATAAGGCAGTCCATGGGTTGAAACAAGCACCTCGTGCCTGGTAGGCGACCTTGACCAATTTTTTGAAAATTGCTAAATTTAAAGAAGGATTAGTTGATCCCACTTTGTTTCGAAAGAAAGTTGGGAATCACTTGATGCTTGTTCAAATTTATGGTGATGATATAATTTTTAGTTCAACCGACCCTTTGTTATCTAATGAATTTGAGGAGCTTATGAAAAGCTAGTTCGAAATGAGTATGATGGGGAAAATTAATAATTTTCTGGGTTTACATATTCGTCAAAGCAGGGAAGACATCTTTATTAATCAGGATAAATATACTCGCAACCTGCTTGAAATATTTGGGATGACCAATAACACTAAAGTGAAAGTACATATGGCGGTGGGCACTTGCTTGAATCCTTTGTTGGATAAGCCTGCCGTTGACTTAAGAACATAAAGAAACATGATATGTTCGCACTTGTATTTAACTGCTAGCCGACCTGAAATTATGTTTATTGTATGTAATTATGCTAGATACCAATCGAACCTAAGAGAACCCTATCTCAATGCTGTAAAGAACATTTTTCACTATCTCAAAGGAGCAGTTTCGTTGGGCCTATGGTATCCATCGAAGACAAGATTCTTTATACAAGCATTCTCAGACACAGACCTAGGTGGCTGTCAACTTGATCAAAAGAGCACGGCGGGTGGATGTCAATTTTTGGATGGAAAGCTAGTGAGCCAGCAATCGAAGAAAAAATGTGTGTTTCGATTTCGATGGTAGAATCAGAGTATGTGGCTACTGCGGCTTGCACATCTCAAGTTATTTGGATACAAAGTCAACTACATGATTATGCGATCAATATGAAGAAAATTCCTTTGTATTGTGACTCACAAAGTGCCATTTGTATCTTCCATAATCTAGTTCAACATTTGAAAACTAAACATATTGCTCTTCGCTATCACTTTATAAATGACCATGTAGAAGACGACAACATTGGGATCCATTTTGTGAAAACAACGTATCAACTTGCATATATTTTTACAAAACCTTTAGATGAGAAATTATTTTTAAAGATTTTGAATGGTTTAGGGATGATCGAAGCAAGTTCTGTTCCAAGTTCTTCTTGATTGAAATGGTGTCAATTCAATTGGTGTTTTTTAGAATCGTTCAAAGGTTATTGTTCCCGTTCAGCATACGCATCCGTTCGCATTCTCATTTCCTCTGAATCATTCTGACGTTAATTTTCTTTGTTGGGGAGAAAGATGTTCGATGTACAATATCTTTGGGAGTTGCTACTTACTATGTCAAACGTTACTGGGTAACATTTTACAAGTTTGTTTTTGTTTATTTTGTTTCAAAATTCAAAAATCCGAAAATATTTTCTTATTTTTGTATTTGTTTTCCAAAAACAAAAATTCAAAAAGATTTTCTTATTTTTGTCATTTGATTTTCAAAAACAAAAACTCAAAAAGATTTTTTTTATTATATCATATTTTGCTTAACTTTTCATGTCTCATTGTAACAACGTACTGCTGAGATGCATGCTCCACGATCATATATATATATATATATATATATATATATATATATATATATATATATATATATATATATATATATATATAAAAGGGACATGTATTCTTTTGAACTATTATACTAGCTAAGCATCTCTAGAAGCATGTTGTTGTATGTTGACCTCAAGACTCATGGACTTTATGTGTTCGAAGCCTTATTGGAACTCTCACTACGAATGTTCCTTCCCAATTAGGCTATATTCACATTAGTTGAAGAGCTACATTTCTCTTTTCATATTGAGTAAAGAGATTTCGGCAATGTCCATATATTTCACACAGGTACAATGAGTTCTTACACAATCTTTTTCACTAAAATTTTTGTCATAGTCACACACTTCACTGCATATCCTCGACATCTCTGGTTGAAACCTACCAGAATGTAGATATTGCCACTCTTTGTTCATGATCCCGAGTCATTTTTCCGTGATGATGGTGAAACCCACAAACCTCAACTAATCAAGGAATTGATAGTGAAAATTTTGTTCAAGATTATAATGAAACACTTGTTTTATTACCTTTTAAATATTCAAAATCATATTCCATTCGACATGAATGATCTTGATGAAATGTTCTAAAACCAAGACATTTTTTTTCCCAACAAGATCCAATACTATTTTTTTGGAATGTGATTTTTGTATGAATATCTTTATGATTTCTTGTTACTCTAAATCATATCCAACCATACTTGTTCTTGACTATACTAGTCATCCAAGTAATTTTGATCAATTGAATCACACTTATGTTAAGTTGTGGCATTGATCAAAATTGAGCATACCTTTCAAAACCAATGGAAAAGAAGCCCTTCGATGCTCATCAATGAGTATTATATTGTATTTCATGGGGAACCACACAAGCAGTTCATCATTTCTCTTAATGTCGAATGAAGCAATCTTTTCTTAGGATCCAACTGCTTTCATATCAAATGTAATTTGATATCACAATACCCACATTTTTTTTCAAAATTTGCTTCTCACTCATTCTTTGGCACATAATTGCACTAAATTCCTTGAGGTTTTGGGTAATACCAACTCGAAATCAAGATTTCGCAAAGTCTGGCATATGATTTTGCTTTTAAATCCCAAAAGCGAATAAGCCTTACCTCAATACAAAGGAATGATGTTCTTTTGGTATCGAACCAACAAGATATCCTTGCTTACAGTTCGAAATATGTGGCTGTTCTTATCCAGTTGGGAACAAAAAAGGATCTGGCGGACATGACGGTTCAGAATCTACACGGGATTTGAGGAAAACGTGATGGTCACTTTTATGACGTGGCAATTTTTACGGTGACCAGTTAAGTAACCAATGCAATACGTGGCAGTGTCTTATTGGTTACCGGTTCAAATTAACATATTACGTCGATTATAAAAAGGAAATTGGTGATATTATTTTCAGACATTATGCTCTTAGAACAAATTTCCCAATATCATCAGCGTTTCATCGTCTTCAAAAATCCTTGCAATCATAACAATGGCGGCTCCTAACACCAATGTTGATCCCACAAACACAACAAATGAAGAAGAAACTTCAAAACCCCTGATGAAGATTCAAAACACGAATATTGTTAAAGAACCTGAAGAAGAAGTAGACTGAGAAACCACAATCTATGGTGGAGGAAGTTTCTATAGAAGTTATTCCTTTGAAGAATGGTATTCTCAAGCGAACTAAGAAGCCAGCCAAGAGGCCTCGTGATTCTCTAGTCAGGCCATCAGTTCAAGAACCTGAAATTGATACATCTGAACAACCCCGGGTTGATTCTTCGCATACTTATTCTTCTTAGAAGGGTATACAGAAGATTCACAAACGCCAATTCAATAGAAGAGTTGTGATGTTTAGAGATATTCATGTTCCTGCTTCTCTCGCTTCAAAGAAACGAAGGGCATTCGATATGGCCCAGAAGTTACAGCAAAAGAAAGCATCAAGATCCACTTGATCAAGTAACTATCAAAATATATAATGATAGTGAAAGTGGGGATAATCGTTATGAAGATTTTGGGCTTAGGTCACCTCGAAGGGATTCTTCTATCAATTCGATTTTCGAGGAGACAGGAAATACTTGTGTCAATGTAAACGTATCTAATATGGATACAAACACCAATTTGAGTGATAGCACATCGACATCCATCCCTGAGCAAACTATTCTCATACCACCCCGGGTTTCGCATACCGAGTCCTATACGGAGGAGGTTCGAACTCCAAACATCCTTGTGAACTTATCTGATATGGACATAAATGTTAACATGGGTGATGGGGTGCAGAACAACAAAGCCATTGTTACTTCAACTCTTGAAACATATACTATTCTCACATCAACCATAATCTCATCCACCATCAAAACCTCAACTATCGAAACTATCACTTCCTTACCACCACTTTCATCACCTATCTTAACTTCATCTCCAGTTTCAACAACTTCACCAACTTATTCCACAATCATGCATGAACCCATTACCATTCTCTTCTCATCTCAATCCACTAAAGCAGAGACAATAGTTCAAGAAGACGAACTGAATGATGACGAAATCATGGTGTCTTTTTTGATCTGCAATCGAACCAGAGGAGGATAATGTACCTGATAACATGATCATGTTAGGTAAACAATTCAAGATCCTAAACAACAAAATTAATTCTCTTTTTCAAATCCAAGCAGATACTGGAGGAAGGAATTTCATTACCGAGGTGGAGATGGAGTACTTGTTAAAGTCTCAGGAAAATTATCTTCGAGATTTGGTTGAAAGCATTGAAAAGGCATAGGTCAAAAGGTTGGGTTTCACTCTAAAAGTTTTGGTTATGAAATCTAAAAACTTTGTGATGTTGTCAAGGAGTGTCATGATCTTTTTGTGGAACAAGTGAAAAAGATGAAAGAGTCTGTGGATCTGAAGGTGGTTGAACTCAAATCAGAGATGGCTAAAGAGGTTGAAAAAGTGGACAAAAATTATGATGTCTTACATAGCAAGGTTGATGTTATTGCAGATGCTATTGCCAAATTAGTTGATTTTAATACTAACTATTCAACTAAGCTTGAAGCAAAATCGGTGAAGGATTCCTATGTGTTTGCAAAGTTGGAAGAATTCTTATCAAGTATCAAGGAAACGATTTTGAAAGTTGATCTTTCGAATCAGTCATCTATTTCCCAAGAATCAATCTCTCAATTGGTTTCGACCATAGAGATCAATACTAAAGCAGAGCTTGCTCCCATCCTTGAGTTGGTTCTTTGATTACCAATGAATGCTCCACCTGCTAAGTATTTGTCACAAGGGGGAGATGAAGGATATGGAGGTTTTGGGTCTTCGAAAGATTAAGAGAAAGGTGTCGTTGTTGGAAAAGTGATTTCGACTCAAATACTGACTTCACTTCCTGTTTCATTAACCACAACTTCAACAACAATAACAACAAGACCAATCACTAAAGGGATCATTATAGACGAAAGAGCTGGAGGATCAAGTTCAAGTTCTGTGCCACCACCTTCGAAAAACGATCAAGGTGATAAAGGGAAATCCATCATAGTAATTCTTTCTGAATAATATAAGAAGAAGCAACAAGCCTTGGAGATCTAGAAACAAAGGAAAATCAACATCATAATGAGGCGAAGACAAAGTGACCCACCTGACTTGAATAAGGGTGATCCTAACAAGTAGTGGTGTTACGAAACCATTGAAGAAATCATTTTGTTTGGGATGAATGATTATATTCGCAAAGTTCCCAAGAAGAGTTATGATGTTTGAAACTCTGATTTTAATCAACTTGACTTCCTGATGAATCACATGTTGTTTGTTTCTTCCCAATTCAAAATTGTTGAAAAATTCGAAGATAAAGAAGAATTCAAAAGACTAAAGATACGATTTCATGCAGTCTTGGGAAAGAATGAAGTAGAAGTTTGGTCATCAGTGAAGATTGTAAAGGTGTTGTCAATCACTCAAGAAAACCTGCTTGAAGGCATTCTTCAAAAATTTTGCTATGTGGTTGTTAGAGCAAATAATGTGATTTGTGAGTTTTCGATTGCTTATTTCCCATTGATGAACTTGAACAACTTGGTCACTGTGACAAGGATTTTAAGTAATATGGATGTTTTGAAGCTGACAGAAACCAACAAGGACGACTTTCTAACTGGATTTTCTCATATCAAGGTTTCATGGACAACTATTATGATTTCCTTGAAATTACTAATATTGAGTTGGCTATAGCTGTTAACAAGACTTTGAAAGTTCCTCAGTCTTTGCTAAAGGGGGAGATCAATATTGACAAGTATGAAGATAGGGAGATTATTCATCAACGTATGGGAGTTGTATTTCGAGGGAAGAACAAGAATGGGACAATGACAAAGTTCTTGTTTCAATTATTTGATTTGGAGAGGTATACGAATTCTTAGTATACAAATCTTATTATTAGAGTCAACAATTTCAAAAAGAATGAAGCTGATGACAAGGCAGAGATTCGAAAGACGATTTTGTGGTACGTGGAGGTTCGCAATGTACTTCAACAGACTTAGAAGCTTATGGCATGATTACTTCTTTTCTCACTAAAGGGGATATTGTAGGGTTCGAAATGTAGTTAGTGAGAAGTCGAAACTTTTTAAGTCTATTAGGGTTCGAAATGAGAATGATTTCGACACTGTATGTATTTACAAGGCACATGTCGAATTCAAACTAGAACGTTTAAGTCCTTTTATTTTTTACTCTTTGTATCACCCTATAAATAGGTTAAGTATTAGGGTAGAGAGTCTTTTTATGTTGTTCGTTATTTTAAACTCTCTCAAATACTTGTACTCTTTACAGACATAAATGATCCAATCAGATTTTATTTACTCGACGTGTTCTTTCTGATTTTTGTGATTGATTTTGTATTCATTACTTGATTCTAATACACATCACATGGGCACTACCTCGTGCTATCGTCACCTCGCCAACCTTGTCATGAGGTTACACATGTTCAAGGTATGACCAACCCTTGGTTGATTAGAGCATGACTTATCTTCCGAGCCAACATGGGTGCTAGGAAGTGAAACGGCTTGATGGAATATATATTTGCGGATCGACATGATTGCTGGGCAACAAGGCAGACTGATGAATCTTTTTTTGGGTGGGTCGATCGATGAAAACAACTTTTTAGGTAACCGGAGGGTGCTGCAAGGATCTTCCTAGATATCCCTTGTTGTTTTGTAGCATATCTCCAGGGATACATTATCACATTGTCCTTCCATTAAATTTCAACGACGATTCTAAATAGTTTCTACTACTGGTCCAAACTAATATCAAGAAAATCGCATCATTCAAACCTCATCTAAACAATGACAATATACCAATTCAACGCCCAATTTAAAATTTGGAGTTTGACTTTCCTCAAGATCAATCTTACTTACAAGACTATCATTGCAATCTTGCATCTCATAATCATTCTCAATACCCCTTAGACCATTATGTCAATTATGCAAATAATTTCACTAAACATCATGATTTTTTGATGAATGTTTCTATGTTGAGCCAAAATAATAGAATCAAGTAATCAGGCTTGATGAAGAGCATGTGTAATATGGGCATATGTACAGGGACCATTTTATTAAGGGGCCTAATTTTTTTTTATATTATATTCAGATTAGGCCCAAAAAATAAATGAATTGTAGATTAGTCCAAGTATGGGTCGAGTAGATCAGCAAAACGTGAGAAAGCAACACATAAGCGATTGTTATTACCGATTTTCGATCATTGATCATTCGGCAAGTGCAGCTAGCGAGGGTTGATTGACGATTAAAATTACTCTTAGTCAATTGATTACTAATCAGGTACACGCTCATTTTCATTAAACATTCGTGTATCCAGTTTTGCTTTTTGTTCTAGGGTTTAGAATCCAAAAATTGACTAATTTATGTTATCAGAAATTGAATGTTGAATTTGTATACTTTATACTTGAATGTAGAGATTATCAGAATCACTTTATCAGATTATAGTTCATACTGAAATTCTGAAATCTAAATAAATGTTGAATGTTGAAAGTTGTAACTAATGAACTTGTAGCGATGAAGTCTAAACAACCATCTGGTAGTAAAAAACGTAAGAAAAAAAAACTAGATGAAGAAAAAGAGAAAGGTCGACGTCGATGCTCTAGATAAGCTTATCTATAGAGAACTTGTTGAAGAGCATGTTGAAGAGCACGTTGAAGACCATGTAGAAGTAGAAGTAAAAGATCTAGAAGAGCAAGAGCCCGTTAAAGAGCTTGTTCATATATGTGATCCAAGAAGGTGGGAAAAATGTAATTATGATGAGATTAAACGTTTGGTCGAGAAAGGTCCTAAAAGATATACTAGTATTATGTATGGTCTCTACGATAAATTTGGTAGACGATTTTATGCAACTTTATATATAAGAACTTTATTAAATTTGGAGTCGATTTTATGAAACTTTATTAAATTTGTTTATGTTGTAAAGTGTTTAGAAAAGGGATTTCAAAAGGTAAATTGGATAGTGAAGGTTATGCAGATTGGCACCATGTTACCACTAGAGTTAAAGAACATGAAATTTCCTTGGATCATCTTATAAATAGGAATAAGTGGTTTGATATGCGTAAAATATCGAACTTGAACGAAACAATTGATAAACTTCAAGACGAGCAATTTAAGAAAGAAAGAGATTACTAGAAACAAGTTGGGAAAGTCGGGTTGAGAGTGTAAAAGGCTATTAAACTGCAATTTGTCAATGTACGGGAAGCTTTACTTCAAGTTGAAGATAAAAGGATAATGATGTTGTAATTGTAAGTGAAGCAAGTTCACTAGCAGAAAAAGAACTCGACGACTTTAAATTTTTGGTAGCAACTATTATCTGGTATCAAGTATTAAACCAGGTGAATATTGTGAGTAAAAAGTTACAATAAAAGGACATGCATCTTGATAATGCTATTATAGAAATAAACATATTGATTGATTACTTCAAGGATTATAGAGAAACTAGTTATTCAAAAGTGATTGCTGAAGATAAGGATATTGCTATTGAAATGGGCATCGATCAAATATTTCCGCAAAAACATTTGATTCAAAGGAAAAAAGGTTTGATGAGAGTTCATGTAGCGAAGAGGTTTTATTTAGAGCTGATTTCAGAATCAATTATTTCTTATACATTGTTGATCAAGCTAGTACTTCTCTTAAGACAAGATTTGAACAATTCAAAGAGTATGACAAATTATTTGGTTTCTTATTTTCACATAACTTAAAGTGAAATAAAGATAAAGATCTTAAGTCTTCTTGTCATCTTCTTGAAAAAACACTCAAGTTTGAAGAAAGATTGGATATTGATGCCAAAGAACTTTATTTAGAGTTGAAATTATTTGCGACATTGGAAGCCAGTGAATTTAGCAATCTTATAGATGTTTCGAAGTATTTGAAAGAACTTGATTATTTCCCAAATGCAAGCATTGCATATAAAATACTGTTGATATTCCAGTAATGATGTAGAATGAAGTTTCTCAAAATTGAAGTTTTTAAATGTTACTTGCGCTCCACAATGACCCAAGAAAGACTTAGCGGTCTGACAATGATATCTATCGAGAACGAAATCTTAGAGAGTATAGACTACGGATAGTTGAGCAACCAATTTGCTACCAAGAATTCAAGAAGAGGTTCACGTGTCTTCAGTTAGCTATTACGATATATAATTACTCATTAAAATATTATGATTTAGATATATTTATTGCTATAAAGTTTATCATCGTTTTAAAAAAAACTTTACTTTATATAATTTAATTCATTAACTGTTAAAGTCTAATGAATTTTTTTCCGATTGGTCCTAGTCTTTTGAATCCTTAGTACCGACCCTAAAAATAATAAAATCAAAATAATACGTGACATGTTACACTGAAGTCATACATGCAAATCACACAAGAATTTACTTTGTTGTTTGTTGTCATGTATAAAGTAAACTAGTAAAGTAAAAATAATTTTAATATACTTAAATTACTCTCAACTACAAATACCTTTTAGTTTGTTTGTGTTTCAAAATGAATTAAGCCAACTAAACTTATTTAACCAAAACATGAGGGGCTGAAAATGAAACTTACTTTAAACAAAGAGGTCCCATGTAAATACCCTCAACTCAAAGGGGATAACCTGTAAATACATAGTTCTATAAATGTCAAAAGTATGCACAGACGTATGTGTCGCTGTATGTATGGCCAAAAACGAAACAGCACTTTACGAAAACAGGTAATTTCGAAATACTCTCAAATCTAAAGGGTATAATAGTCAAAACGAGTCAAAAAAATACATTATATTAAATCTTGTATCCAAAAAGGAAAAAGAACAAAATTTCAAAACTCCACCCTTGCCGGACTTGAAAGTTTAAAGCGACTATTTCGCCGGCCCCATTTTCCACCCACACGCACAAACTCTCTCTCACTCTAGAAAAACCGACGACAGTTTCTTTGTAACCATCGTTTTGAGTTTTGAACAAAATTTTTCCAGTTTTTTTGCCTAAGAAAGTTACAGATTCGAGTCTGATTCTTCCCATCTTCACCCAGAAACAGAGTGACTACGATGGACTCGCCGGGACCGGAAAAAATGGTGAATAGAGTGGCTGTAAAGTCGTCGATGGTAGACTCCATTAAACGGTGGTCTTTATCGGGAATAAGGATTCCTAAAGAGGAATTGCGGCAGAAGATCACGATGCCTGAGTATTTACGTCTCGCTATTCGGGATTCCATTGCCTCAAAAGATATTGATTCTGCAAAACGTCATTTCGATGCTACTACCACTACCGCCGGTGGTGGCGACGGCGATAAACCGCCTCTCGCCGCCGCTGAGTGTCCGTTGGTTGTTTTTATTAACTCCAAGAGCGGTGGACGCCATGGTCCACATCTTAAAGCAAGGTTGCAGGAGTTAATGGGCGAAGAACAGGTTTTTTTTTTTTTTTTTTCGATATAAAAACTCATAAATAAATGTTCAATTATTGCATATTTTTGAATTTTGATTCATGGTCTAATTTTCCCCGAGAATATAGTTGCGAAAATTGCGTCGAACTCAATTGATTTTGATTAAAATCTTGTGATTACAGAAGCTTTATAAAATCAGTCTATTGTTATATCAGGAAACGCATGATTCATGAAACTTTTGATTCACTGAAAGTCAATACAAAGTGCACATAACAACAAAAATACGAATTCAAGAAAATTATTTTGCTAATGTGAGTTTTGAAACTTCTTAATTTTTTTGAAAGTTCTTAATTTTTAGTGATAATTCCTGGATCTGACAATACACAAAAGAATCTACCCATACAAGTTTCATTTATTCATAAAAAAGAATTTGTGTTTTTTTTTTCTCTAAATCTATCTTCCAAAAGTGCTCAAGATCTATAAACCTGTCAAAATCCGACACTTATGGTAGACACCATGGTGGGGCCCACTGATTTTTGGTTCTTTGAAACTAGATATATTTGAACATTTTCGTGATCTTTAGCACAATTATTAATCTTTTTCTTTCTATTTAGTACCAAAAGAACAATTTTCTCATACTTTTTTATTTTGTGTTTAGGTATTTGACCTTTCTAATGTGAGGCCCCATGAGTTTGTTGAGTATGGATTGGGTTGCTTGGAGAAGTTTGCTAGTCTTGGTGACAATTGTGCCAAAGAAACTCGCGAAAAGTTAAGGATTGTGGTATGCTTCTTATGTTATCCCTAAGTATGTTTGATTTTTAGTTAAATGTCTAAAATATCCTTCAACCATGACAAACCCAAGGAATCTTGAATCTTTTTATAATGATTACATGGGCAACGATGTAAAGTGGTTGAACGGGTAATGATGTCTAAATAAAGTAAGTGTTGCATATATAGATTATAAAGTCTTTCTTTTGAATGAGACTAAATGACCATTTTACCCTTACATTCTAAACAACAAATTTCACAATACGAATCATTTTAACATGAGAGAAGAAAAAAGTAGAAAGTCAAATAGGTAAACCGTAAAGTGTTAGTGTCTAAATACATGAAGCCATACATTCTATCCAGATCAAGTAAAAAAGAAACAATCATATAAAGCTATACATATCAAGTGCTTAACCCATTAAGCTCATTAAGTCAAAAAGAAACAACCCTTAAGTTACACTGTCTAACTCAACTTCACATCACTCAGGCTATGTTTGGCGTACTAGTTGATAGCCGAAAAACTAGCTGATAAAAAATACCGTTTGGTAAAACTGGCTATATCGTTTGGTAAAACTAGCTGAAAAATATAAAAGAACATAAAAGAACATTTAAAAGAATGTGTTTCTATAATTAATTAAAGGGGTATATTTCGAAAATTTTAAAAAAGCTCCTAAAAAGCTAGTCTAAATAGCTTTTTAAAAAGCTAGCTTATAAGCTACATTTTGGTTTGCCAAACATGACAACTTAAAAAAGCTCGAAAAATCAGCTAGCTGGGGCGTGCCAAACACAGCTTAAACCAACGTTCTTCTAATACCAACTTTATAGACATATATCAGAGTATATCTTACATGGCAATTAGTATTTATTTGATAGGTTGCGGGAGGCGATGGGACAGTGGGTTGGGTTCTCGGATGTCTTGGAGAGCTTCATAAGCAGGGAAGAAGTCCGATTCCACCAACCGCAGTTATACCACTTGGAACAGGAAATGATTTGTCAAGGAGTTTTGGTTGGGTAAATCTAATCGTATCCTAATACTTTTTATTTTTTTATTTTTAATATTATTTGAAGTTTTTAATGTGATTGGAATTATTTATAGGGTGGTTCGTTTCCTTTTAGTTGGAGGGCGGCTATAAAAAAGACTCTTGATAGGGCCATTCATGCTCCAACTAGCCGTTTGGATAGGTGAGTCGATTTTTAAATATGACAATTTCCATATGGGGTTAAATGCAAGAAATAGCAACCTACTTTTATATGGATGATATTTCTATAAATGGAGGTATGTTGCTATTCTTGCATTTAATCCTTAACACAAGAAATAGCAACAAACTTATATTTATTTGCGTATAATAGCATCCTATTTAAAAATTATTTTTTATTATTATCCTTATGAAAAATGTAAACGTACCTAATTGTAACAAACAAGGTTGCTTTGTGTTTGGATGATATTTGCTATAAATGGGAAGATTTACAATCATATAATAATTTGGTTAATTTTTCAACTAAAAACTATGATGTTGTTATCTACATTTAGCCCTTTTCAAAATTTGTTATTTATGCACATTTTTACTTTTATGCTTTAAATTTACTACTATAATATTATAATTTATATGCAGTTGGAAACTTTTGATATCAATGCCTGCTGGAATAGATTTAGATACTCCTCATTCTTTGAAGCAAACAGAGGAAGTTGTTCTTGATCAGGTTTATAATACTAATTCAAATTATTTACTTTTTTATTATATATATATATATATATATATATATATATATATATATATATATATATATATATATATATATATATATATATATATATATATATATATATGTTTTTCTCAAATTCGCCTTTCTTGCCTTATGTAATAAAAAAGTAATTCAAATATAAGAAATTGTTACAGAATTCGAAAAACAATCAAACTTATATGCGCTTCTTTTCAGGGTTTAGAAATCGAAGGAAAGTTGCCTGAAAAAATTTCATGCTACCAAGGAGTGTTCTATAATTATTTCAGCATAGGTATAATTAATTATTTATTATTATTATTATTTTATAATTTGTGTATTTACATATATTAATTCGATTATTATTATTAATTTCTTTATATAGGAATGGATGCACAGGTGGCTTATGGTTTCCATCATTTAAGGAATGATAAACCTTACCTTGCACAAGGTCCTATTTCAAACAAGGTCAACACCTTAGTTCGTTTCTTTGACAAAAATACCCCTACACAATATATATTTAAAATTATTATTTATTATTTTTGTTATTTTGTTATTTCTTATGTTGTTATAGTTAATCTACTCTGGATATAGTTGCAAACAAGGGTGGTTTTTTACGCCTTGTATGGCTGATCCAGGTTTAAGGTAAGAATTTGTCACATTATTCACGTTTTTATTTTTTTTTCATGATTCAATACTATTTTTATAAAAAAATTTCGATTAATTAATTAATTTAATTAAATTAAAATCTATTTCTATTGGAAAAAAACAGAGGACTAAAGAATATATTGAGGCTACATGTTAAACGACTCAATAGCTCCGATTGGGAAGTTGTTCCTATCCCTTCAACGTAAGCGATTTAATTTAATTATTTAATTCGCAATTTTATTTTCTAAAGTTAAATTTAATTATTATTAGGTTCTAATGTTGATTTATAATTTTATATATTCCAGTGTAAGATCTATTGTCGCTTTGAATCTTCATAGCTATGCGAGTGGAAGAAATCCATGGGGGAAATTGAAGCCCGAATATATGGAAAAGGTAATCGACGTTTGATTATTTGTGAAATACCTTAAATATCCTTTCGATTGAAGAACGTTGTGGACCCTAATCGATATTTTTCGTTATGATTGTAATGATGATGAAGGAGAAATGAGTAATTTTGGTTTTTCAATTGGTTTCAGAAAGGTTTTGTTGAAGCTAATGCAGATGATGGACTTTTAGAAGTTTTTGGGTTTAAACAAGGATGGCATGCGTCTTTTGTAATGGTCGAGCTTATTTCAGCTAAACACATCGCACAGGTATATGCCAAAAGGGTAAAAAAGGGAAAAAAAAAAAATACAAAAAGTTACTTTTTACTTTCACCGTTTTATTGGTTTTATCACTTTAACAATAATAATAAAAAAAAAAGAAGAATTTTCCCATTACCTGGTTTTAATATTTTTATATTAGGACAAAATACAGAAAAACAAAAAGTACTTTCATAATTTTAGGATTTAGTAACTGAACTATTGTTTTTATAAATCATAAAAAAAGTACTTCTATAATGGTGCAACCATGAAAATATGTTGTGATTTTTTTTTCTTTTTTTAAATTTCAAAAACCGGGAAATATGGGTTTTTTAAAAAGTCAAATAATATATTTCTTAAATCGCTATAGAAAATATCAAGTGGCTAAATGAAAAACAACACATGCATATGTATGCTAAAAAGGTAAAAGTAAAGGGAAAATACAAAAAAGCTCAAAAATACAAAAAAGTATTTGTACTTTCACCATTTTATGGATTTAGCTACTTAACTATACTTTATAATTAAACCATAATACTTTTTTAAGCGTTACAAAAAGATATTTACCGGTTACCAGTTTTGATATTTTGATATAAATATTTTCACGATTTTATGATTTACCCGCTAAACTATTATTTTTACCGATTTTGCCATCAAAATATCATTATAACAATCATAATAAATAATATCAGTGATTAAATTGATAAATGATGAAACTATGAAACTATGAAAGGACGATTTCTAAAGTTGTGTAATTGTTTAATCACTATAGAAAATAGTTAAGTGACCAAATGGATCAAATAATGAAAGTTGTGTTTTTCTGTATTTTTTCCGAAAGAAAAATGGTATAAAAACTAAAAGAATAAATTACGCGAATGGTCCCTATGGTTTAGGGTAATTTGCGTGTTTGGTCTCTAACTAACTTTTTTAACTTGGAAGGTCCCTACTGTTTGCTTTTGTTACGCGCTTGGTCCCTGTCTTACATAAAAAGACTATTTTTCCCTTGGTTTTTTTTATTTATTTAAATAAACACACCCCCAACTCCATCCCTCTCATCTTATCTTACCCATCTCAATATTTTTCCCTATTTAAATAATAGTATTTTTAGGTAAAAGTGGGACCAAGCGTGTAACAAAAACAAACAGTAGGGACCAAGTGTAACAAAAACAAATAATAAGGACTTTCCGAGTTAAAAAAATAAGTTAGGGACCAAACGTGTAAATTACCCCAAACCATAGGGACCATTCGTGTAATTTACTCAAACTAAAAAATGGATATCTTTTTAAAAATGAGTGAAACTTTTTGTTCATTAGGCTGCTGCAATTCGATTTGAGTTAAGAGGAGGAGCATGGAAACGAGGTTTTATGCAAATGGATGGAGAGCCATGGAAACAACCATTGCAAAATGAGTTTTCAACTTTTGTGGACATTGAAAGGGTTCCATTTCGATCAATTATGATCAATGGAGGGTGATTTTAAAAAAAAAAAAAAAAAAAAAACTTTTAACGTTAATTATTAACTCGTGTAAATCATTTTTACCATCAAACGGGTAAATTGGTGTTGTTTCACTAAACCTACTAGGAAGAAAAGTTGTTATAGTTGGTGCTTAACCGGTGCCATGGTTGTATGATGTTTGTAAAGTAGAACAAGAAATCTTTATATGTGAGATTGTGTAATGATGTAATATAACCATTTTGTTTTGGTTGATGATATGTTGAAAGTTTTTGCTTTTATGTGAACTTTTCCTTTCATATCCCACTAACATTATTTCATGTCTATATGTGGGCCACACTATGGAATTCCGAATTTGTTTTATTAAATTATTATTATATTATATTATATTATTTATTTATAACCTAGTTGGGCGACCTGTGTATATTGATTAAAAAAATTAAATATGAATGTGTATACTTAAGCATGATGAATAAGTATTTCAATGTATACAAATAAAAAAAAACTATTTGATATTATAAATATTTAAAGACTTATTTGAATTTGGGAATTTTGAATTTTTAAGGAAAATAAGTTAATTATTGAATTTATAAAAAATTGAGTCAATTATTGAGTTTTTGAAATTGGAAGACATTTATTGCATAAACATTAGTTTATAACACATTAAAAACACGGTTACAAAATTAATTAAATTTTCATAGTAAAATTTATAATTATTAAACAATTATTTTAAATAAATCATTAATTAAGAGATATATCAAAATTTTAAAGTTATTATAACTTCAAATTTAACATATAATTAGAAAAAGTAAATCTGAATTTTAAAGTGATTTGTCTAATATATCTCCATAACATGTGACATAACATTAACGACAAGTTATATTAGAGTGACACATGACAAAAGGAGATTAAAGTTATTTTTTATTAGAATAGGGAGATTAAACAAAAAAACTAACAAAAAACAAAAATAAACCATAAAATGCTACGTGAAAAAAATTTAGCGAAAATAACCAAAAAAATATAAGAAGATGTATATCAATGAATATTTGACTTAAGTTAAAGTTCAAATTATAAAGTATGCTTACATTATATAATACACATTCCTATTTTTGTGAGAATCATTTTCCATACATTTATGCACAATTAACATGTCCATGTTGCTAAATGCTAAATACTATTGTTGATTCAATTATAGAAACGGTTCGTATAGGAGATTCATATGCTTTGTTTTTTAACCTAATCTTTCTTCTTCACATCACACTTGTTCTTAGCATCGCACATGGTAATTCTTCTTCCGACATAGATTGGGAGCATAGGATTTGTAAAAATATATGTTTGTAGCTCCTGTAGATTCAATTACTAGGTTATAACACGTGGAAACCACGGTCGATATATTTAAAACTATTATAATAGATAAAAAAATGTCATCGTTTTGCCTAATGTCGATTTTAGTATTTAATCTACAAAAATTTTGCAGACACATTCAAACCAAAAATAAAAATCAAAAGATAGTATTAATTAAATTTAGTTTCCAGATTTAAAACAGAGAAAACTCGTTAATCATGTCTCAAAACCACAAACATTAACATCGACATTCAACTAATTTAAACATCACCATCCACATTCTAACTAATTCAAATGAGGTTATATACAATCCAACTTATGAATACTTCCTTCTAAACAGTAAGTCCTTTGCATCCCTACCCACATCCAAAAAACACTTTATAGAATAAAAATATGAAATGTAGTTAACCAAATGTAGTCTACTTCAAATACCATCACATCAAGACATATTCCCAAGCATGCACAAACGACCCAATGAAAGTAAATATTTTGACAATGGCATGCTAGCTTTCACCAGTTTTCGATACTCAGATACTCATAAACCCACTTATAGGGGTGAAACTGCATATCAAGTATAAATTGAATCACTTGAACATATATCCTTCAGGACTTCGTCCTCGTAATCAATCCAAGAAAAACTCCATATTAAACATGATGACAAATTGAAACACATATATCATTAGTGTCTCAAGAGATTACTAATTGAATGTTGACGTGTCCAAAATAGCCAAAAATATGTTTGTTGATGCCCAAGTTAACGAAACACAGAACATACCACATCAAAAAGAGAAGTTTGAATCATGAATTAGATAATTACAGTGCAGCCATTATAAAATATCCTCCATTTTAAACCATATGAATATACACTTGTTGATGTCATACCTAATAAACATTGTTCTCCTAAAATGACACTCATACAAAATTTCATTTAGATGTTACACATTCTGATACAATATATTTCAAAAGTCTAACTCTTGTAGTTTCAATATAACTTAAGTTTTATTGAAATAAAAAACACTTACAATGATTTTGAGATCCAATGTTGAGAACTCGTTGACCTCGCATAAGCCGTTCATGACCATCCATATTCTCCCGTAGATGTCGGGCGACTTCCAAGAATTATCCAGGAAATTGTTGTTGTAGTAAGGAGTTTGCTAAGGGATCCAGTGAATCCTAAAAAAAAGTATTTAATATTTTTATATTTACTTGGGCAAGAATAGCAGCATACTTTACTATCTTTACCATAAGGGTACTTTGGTCTTTTTAACAAAAGAGTAAAAAATGAAGTTTGTTCTTAAGAATAGATTTGGATCCAACTGGGAATGATTTTGTGGTCGTATGGTGGCATATAATGGCTCCATCATTGTAGGTTGCAGTGGTATATCTATTCCCATTACAATTAAAGTGAGGATATTTTTAGAATGTCATACTACAAATGTTGAAAATTCAACAACCTATAAAGACAACGAAAACAATTTTGAAGGGATTAAGAATTTGATTTTTTTTTCTCCAAAAATCCAAAATTTATGCATAGACATAAACAGAGAGGGTGATGAAACTTATCTAAAAACGACACTTATATTTACTAAAGGAGAACTGTGTATTTGGATCCATTCTGCCTAGCAAACTTGAGCTTGTCCAATATAAACTCCACCACCCACATGCTGATACTAAACAGTAAACAACACAAAAATTTACAAACAAATGATTTTTTTTTGGGTTGGACTCAAAGGGTTCACTTTTGTACTTGGTTTCACCATAAATTTGAAAATTAAAATAGGATTAAAGGAAACTACACAAATCAAGATATATGATCATCATCTTTTTTAAGCATCAAAATGGAGTTTAATGATTTACTTTGTTGAAATTTCTTCTTGCTTCGTCAAAATCCACTGTGTCCATGTAAGTTACTCCCCGTCTATAAAGTGTTCAAATTAACAGAATTTGCATATATTAACTGCACATATAGAGTCATGGATCATCCACGTCCGGGCATCATCACCAATCAAAAGTTTGTTTTAGCACAAGTGAATCCTAATTAATATATTGTGACAATGAATGAATAGATAAAAATAAGAATTGGTATATAAGAAGTAGTTAAAAATAATACAACACCAATGGTTAGGTTATAATCTCAGTTTGAAAACAATTACATAACTTAATCAGATTGAAAATGAATAAATAAATGTAATTTTGATATTAAAAAGGAATAACTAATGGTAACTTTGATGGATTATTGATCAAACTAAGCATTCACTATAATAGATATCAAAAATCAGAAAGAAGGATTCAATTAAATGATACCGCAAATCAGAAAGAAAAAAAAGATTCAATTAGTAAACGAAGGTACAAAACTTGAAACTTAAAAGAGATTAGTAAATTACGAATATTGAAAGAACCAAAAAGAAGAAAGTGGACAAACCTGCATAACGGTGATGAAGTCTTTAAAACCTAAAAACCTAGACGCTTAGAATCTGCAATTGCCGAAGGGGGAAGGGTGGAATTGGAAAAACTAAATGTCAAACCTCATGATTTCCAAAGAAAAAACAATAAAGATTACCACAGCAACCAATGATAGGAATCGAGGGTCCAAATGAGAATGGAGGCGATGATAAAAGAAAACCTATGAGCGATAATATTGCAGGAGAGAAGGAACGGGAATACAAATCACTTTGTCCCTGATTATTTGGGATATCAGTTACATCAATTTCAATTTTGGATGGGATTATCTACCTAATAAGGATGAAATCAACAATTGAAGAATATTTGTTGATTATTTGAGATACGAACATAGCATCCTAAATGCCATTCGAAGTGATTATAAGCCATCCCCCACGACCCATAAGCTTTATAATCCATAAAATAACATCATTTTAAAGCTCATGGGAAACGAAAGTAATCGGCGAGGCAGAAGTTCCTTTTCAAAAAGTCAATAGCGACTCCAAAACCAATTACAGAAAAGAAATTACACCCAAATCGATTGTAGCTTATTTCAAATCCGAAATCAAAAACTAATTACCTGGATGTAGCGTTACGAACGCAGTTTCATGAGAAGAACTAGAGGGAAGAGGATTAGGGTTTAAGAGAATAACGTCAATACTTTATAATTAAAGCTGAAGCGGAGGGCATTCGGGGAAATTCACTTTGTATTTTGAGCGAGATAAATAGAATGGGAAGGGAGCTAACTGAATGCCACTTGGCAAAAATGCTCTTATTTATTAGATTAGAGGATATACTATTGTAGATACAATTAATGTGTTAGTATTTTTTTAGGAGATATCTAATCTTTATATTTATTTTTTAATTCCACTTCTTCGCCCAGGCTAACGGGGCCTTACTTATTCAGGGGGGAGAGTGGAGCCTCGAGAAGCACTGTTGAGAGGAAGATCTAAGTCCGTACTCCACATTCTAGCTTCATCCTTGGTTTTCAAAGAAAGGAAACTTCAAAGACTGACAGAAGATAAAGGTAAGATAATTCTTTCTGGCCTTAACTCTCTTAGTCAAGCTTTGAAGCCCCTACTGGGATGGGATCCTTGAAGAAGCGCATGTTTGGAACCCGGGTTTACGCCTCATGAGGAAGAGAAAACAAGTCTCGATTATGTTCTTTTAAACCTTGACCGAAATACATAATATTGCCTTAAAATTTAACATAATCTCGTACACCATTTAATCATTTATCAAGAAATTCACTACAATAGATAATCAACATACGCAAATAACTAGTAGATCAATAAAAAACCCTTCAATTCAATTCACACATACAAATATTGATGAAAAAACTTACAATAGCTCCACGAATTATTATAAAAAAATTGTCTTATTACGAGATTGTTCCTAGTGTAAATTATAACGAAAGCAAATTCAAATTGAGTACTTAAAAGTTAAAACATTAGTTTTCATGTTCTTTATTTCCCCAGGAAAGACGTGGACATTTTGTTGATGACGATTTTGCGTTGTTGTCCACATCAAAGACTTCATCAAGATTTCGTTTTAAATCTTTTGGAGTAGACAATATTTTCAGAGGAATTGTAGATGTTGATTTTTCCAAAGTGGAAGGAGTTATATTGTGTGACATTTTACGTTGTTATATAGTAATACATTTTGAAGGGTCATGTGTTGTGATTCAGCATCTAAAGATCCAACAATGAGGGAGTCTGAATTAACAGACTATATTTTGTAACGACAAAGTAAAATGTTAGGAAGTTGAAGAAATGCAATTATTGAAAAGGACAAATAAAACTTATACAGAAAGTGGCACATAGTAACACATCCAAAGTTTTAAAATTTAATCATTTTTAACTGGATAATACAAATTTAAAATCCAAACACATAGTAACACACACATACATCAACAGGATCAACAACAAAAACAAAAATTTAAAACTGTTTTAACTGCATATAATAGTAAAACATACATACATCAAAAACAGAAACTTTAAAAAAATTTAACTGCATAATACAACATTAAAATCCGAACAGAAATTCTTACAACCAAAAAGATGTTCTTGCCTATCGATTTGTGGGTTGATGATATAAGAAGCGATTTAATGGGATACGAGATCATTATATATGGGGTTTAATTTATCCCTTATTTTATGGGATACATCATTAATTATGGCTGTTTAAACATAGATGGTTTCATTACATCGCAATGTAATTGATTTATAATTTAGGATAAGATTTACTTAACAAGACATTGATTTGAAATTATAAAGCAAAAGGGAAACGCATCCTTGAAACTTTTGGCGGGAAGAGTTATAAAACTGCATATACCGATGACACGTGGCAAAAGTGGAGTGGAGTGGGACCCAAATATAAAGACTTCTGGGGAGGTCTCTTCTACTCATCTACTCATGTTAATATTCGACACTTGTGATTTGTCTATAGTTATTTACGAAAAAGATACTGGATACCATATTGTACATGGATCTCAAATTCAAAACTTGAAAACTTGAAACCATACCCATTGGTCGTTGGTCCATTTTAGCACATGATTTTATGTGATTCATCGAATATTATATGTGTATTTTTATCTTAATCGATTATTAGTTTTATGTTTTGGGACAAACATAATTAATTGATTTCATATTAAAGATGTCTATCGCCATTAATTTTATGTTATTATTATTTATTAGGGAACAAAGAAAATGGTGGAGAAAGGGAACAAACTGCAAGTCACAAACGCAAAAATCGAAGACTACCTTGACTTTACGGACACTCTTCCTCCATACTTTCTTGACTTTATCTATAAATTATTAGATTCAAAGTAATAGGTATTATCAGGGGATTTTATTGGCATCCAAAAAATACACATGACGAGATATGGTCATAGATAATGAATGCCCATTTTTATAGATAATATTACATAGATAATGAATGTAGTTATAGAGAATAAAATAATATAAAATTTCTTATCTTCAGATTTTTTGTCCAAAAGGATAATATTCTAAAATTAATAGCTTCTCTCAAGATAATTTTACAATCGATCTCACGTTATTAATTATATAGATATATATGTTCTCATTTAAAACAAATAAAAAAATAGTAACAGAAGACTATTGAGAATTAATACTTTAATATTAATACATAATTGTATTATTTTCATAACTATTAGTTATGAATATGTAATATATATTAAAACTAATATGTAAAAAAAGGATCATATAATGTAATATTATTTATATTTAATAACATATAAAAGATTAAAATAGAAAATAATATGTAAAATGAAAGATAATATGTAAAATGAGGGATTCATGTTGTTTTCTAACTTAATTGCAATTTAATAATTCACTCCATTAACTAAAATTAGTCTTTTTTTATAAGGGAATGTGATGACTAGGTCGCCCACCCTCACCCTCATTCACTCTCCTTCAGCCTTCAAAAGAAACCCCTAGCCTCCATTGCTAATCTTTGAGTCCTTGTGTGTAAAGAGAAGAAGACATCTTTGAGCTTGGTTCTAGCAAGCAAATATTCTCACCAACCTTGAGCATGTTTCTAGACCATTGAAATTCCCTAATATCCAACCTTTATGTTATTTACCTTTAGATCTAGCCCTTTTGTCCCCAAATATTCTTAGTGGGAGAATCTGGATGGTTGAATCTCATAAATTTGGCAACTTTATGGATCCATGTGATCATTCTAGTGTTATATGCTCTAGATCTGAGGATCCATGTAGTTTTTGGTCCCATGCCCAAATTTAAGCCTTTATTGTCATGTTTTTGACCTAAAATGGAAGGTACATGTATTGGACATGCATGTCCATAAAGCTATGATTTTTAGAGCTTATTTGGAGTATGAAATCATTTTGGAAACTTTAGATGTGCAACTCTAGAGATTTGGTGCTTAATGGGTGTCTCTATGCTTTTGGTCACTCTTACAGAATTAGGGTTTGGGATCTTGACTTATTGAGGAGTCTAAATGGATAAAGTTGGAAACTTTATCCATCAAGACCATGAGAAGGACCGGATCTGAGATTTGGAGCTCTTGAAGTTGTGGGAAAATGACTTAATGGTTAAGCTGTCCAGACTAGTCCCCCATGACATGGCCTTAGGTTGCCACGACTTGGAGACTAGGTAGAGACCCGTTTGCTTTGTCGTTTAGTATCCACAGCGTGGCCAAGGATGGCCACGACGTGGCGGCCAGTTGGAGTGACTTTTGAATTTTGACTTTGACTGTTGACTGTTGACCATTGACTTTGACAAAGTTTGACTTTAGGTCATTTGGGACCTTTTGAGTAGTAGATTGAGGCTTGGTTCCTCGGTGTTGTACATGTGACCCGTAGAGCCAGTATTTAGAGCATCATTCAGTTATGCTATCTTTCTGACATTAAGGTGAATTTCCTTCACTGTACTTGTGGGTCGAAGACACCAATGCCAACCCGCTAGATTATGTATCCTAGTATAATAGATGATGTTATGCTGGTTATTGCTGGATTAGGTGTCTAAGCCCATAACTATAATTGTAATGTACTTGAATTGATAGTAGCATAGTGCTTTTGGGTTGCCTTCACACTAGCAACTAGACAGGATGATTATTTGAGGAAAATGTTGAATTTATTATTTGGAATAATAAATTAGTATATAAAATGATTTATTAATATGTTATGAAAATAATATATTAATTATAAATCATGTTGTTTAATTAATATTTAATCAGAGATTAATTTGGAATTAATTTTGGGATTAAAGGAATTAATTAAAAGTTCATGGGGGTTATTTTGCAATTAATTAATAGCTGTGCTTTGGGCTCTTGGATCACCCTAAGGAGGGTTGGCCGAAAATCTTAGGGAGGCCCTAA
Source organism: Lactuca serriola (assembly GCF_051521515.1). NCBI lineage: Eukaryota > Viridiplantae > Streptophyta > Magnoliopsida > Asterales > Asteraceae > Lactuca > Lactuca serriola. The sequence continues at coordinate 76,773,417 of NC_136414.1, forward strand.
GGATTTTCGTCCATGGCCTTGAGAAGGGAGATTCATGGACTGCTTAGGCCTTAAGCTGCAAATTAGGATTTCAACCTTCAAAACCTAGCTTTAGGACTAAGCAACCTTAACTATACAAGGAGCATCACCCATCCAAGTTTCGGCCATCTGAAGAAACCCTAGAAGAGCCGAAACTGTGAGAAACTCCCTCCTCTCTCTCATAATCATCCTCTTGCTTTGGTGTATTTGTGAGCCATTAGAGGTATTACATTTGTGGCACTTGTTCTCAAAGTCAAGATTTTCAAGGAATTCATTGTTATTACTACATAACAATACAAGTATGTATCTAAACCCTAGTTTTATGTTAATTTCAAAAATCATACATGCCTCCTAGGGTTTCTAGTTTTTGTGTTCAACGTTTATATGTCTAATAGAGAAAACATAGATCCAAAAGTTAGGGTTGCATGCACACATATGATTGTTTGCTATGTATAAAAACCATCAGCTATATGATGGACTGGTAGATCTGTATGATTACATGTATTCACTCATTTTGTGTTAGACTGATAGATCTGTATGATTACCTCTGCTTGTTGATTATTGATTTTAATTATATATGTTGAAATGTTATGGTTTGTTGGGTTGAGGCGGTCTTGCTTTGTGCTGAAGGCCAAGATACCCAGGGCGGTCTGGATAGGTTGTAGGCTATGCGAAGTGGTCCAGTCATGCTGAAAGCTTATGTATGCATGTTGTTATCTGTTTGATTATGTGTGGTACTTTGGGGGAACTGATTAAGCTTTGGCTTACAATTTAAACTTGTGGTTTCAAATAATTTAGAGGACAAGGGTAAGACAAAAGCTTGACCATGGACACAATCATGGATTTTTATGAGATTATGATTTTGGGATACTTTGATTAATGTTATAACTTTTGGAAAATATGTTCTGTAAACATTTGTGGTTATGGATTGGATTCAAAAATGAAAAATTTTACCTTGATTTTTAGGAAGTTACAAGTTGGTATCAGAGTCCTGCTTTAAGAGAATTGGATGGGCATTCATGTGAATCCAGACTCAAACTAAGGATCTGTAAAAGTTTTCAAAATGTTTTCAAAATTATTTTGAAAAGTGACCAAGGAAGGATGAGACGTGTACGATTAGCTAGAGTAAGAAAGTATACCCCAAGATACCGACACTATTATTTGCTTATGATAACTATGATAAAACTACGTGCTAGTTGTAGGATCGGGATCTTTAGGAAATGCATGATAGAATTTCCTGAATTGTGATGCCTAATAGCCTACGAGAGGTGGTGGATCAGGAGTTGGCGGCCCGAAGAGGCCAAGTTTGACAGGCGATGACATGCACGAGTTGATCGCCACTGAGGTGGTTGCGACTGTTCCGAGTGCTATCTTGAAGGTTTTTTGGTCTATTAAGACTACGATGGTTGAGCTATTTAATGAGAAGTACTCCACCGTGTCTGAGGCTGCTGCTGCTGTAGCTACCACAACTGTTGCGGCTAGTGGAGATGGACATTCCAGTATCGAGACATTAGTAACACTAATCCCCTGAATTTCGATGGATTCAAGGACATGATCGTGGATATGAGATGGATTTCTGATGTGGAGGGCTAATTCTTTACTTGTTCCTATCCGAAGGATTGGAAGGTCAGGTGCACCCTAAACCTTCTTCGCCTTGGCGCGATTGAGTGGTGGAACCTGGTGACTGGTTCTTATACTACGGAGCAGAGGGTTGGTGTTACTTGGGGGCAGTTTGTGGAGATGTTTCACATGGAGTATGTTCCTCTAGTAGAGAAAGAGAGGATAGTCCAAGAGTATCTAGCGTTGAGGCAGACGACTGAGTCGGTGATTGAGATCACCAAGATCTTTACTAAGAGAGCCCTTTTCTGTCTTGAGGCAGACGACCGAGATCCCTCTAGCTAACCCTAAGTGAGAAGAGTGCACTTTGAGCTTGTTTATGTGTTTGGGTGGTGTTCTTGAAGAAGAAGAAGAAGGTGGTAAAAGGACATTGGAGCTTGGAAGAAGCTTGGATACGAGATTCTCTACTTGCTAGCAACCTACAGGAGGTAAAAAGATCCTATCTTGATCATCTTTTCTTATGAATCTAGTTATTTCTTCATTTAGGGGATTTTTGGTCCCAACCGTGGTGATTCTTGAGCATGGCATGCTCTTGAACAAATAATTCATCCTTTCAGACCCAATGAGGGGTCTTGAGGCATAAAAATGAGATCTTGATGCTTAGTTCTTATTCATGCATGCTCTAGAAGGTATTTAGGTGTTAAGAAGTTGGGATTGTTTGTATTAAGCACTTAATGGGCATGAAAAGTCATAAAGTTGGAAACTTTATGACTCTCAGTGGTGGTTTGGCCTTGGATCTGCATTTGGACATAAGAAGTCGAAATATTAAGCTCTACGTGGTTAAGATGGAAAATTGTTACATACGGTGGGCATACCAAATGGTACACTGCACGTACACATGATGAGCCCCAATGCCTCAGACCACGAGTATGCCCTGCATACATACGAAGTACGCCCTGCGTACGAGGCCAGAGTTGAGTCAGATGGGTTGACTCGCCTGGGTTGTTGATTTTGACCAGTTTTGACCAAGCGTATTTTGGGAAAATTGTTATTAAGTTAGAATGGGAAATGTTTTGATATTAAGGAGTTGGATTACACCGGTTGTCGGAGCAGGGATTTATTCAGATTGCATTTAGACTGAGAGGTGAGTTTTCCTCACTGTACTTGGGGGTCTAAGGCACCAATGCCGACCCAACATATTATGTATCATGTTATAGGATGTTTCCATGCTGTAGTGATTTGTTAAGACCTACATGTTTATTTTTATTTGCTGGTTCTATGTTATGTTATATATGTTACATATGTCGACATATTGTGTTGGGTTGAGGTTGTATTGCTTTTGTGCAGTAGTCAACAAACCCGTGAGTCATCTAGACATAAGTTGTAGGCCCCGAGGGCATGCCAGACTTATGCTATGGGCTCGGGAGCAATCCGGATATGAGTTGAGGGCCTGATAGGTATGCCAGACTCATACTGTGGGCTGAGGGGTAATCCGATCATTTTTTAAGTTGTGAACCTAGTATATGATGTTATATGTATGTGTGTGTTGGTACTTTGGGGGAACTCACTAAGCTTTGGTGTATAATTTTAGTTTATGGTTTCATGTACTTTAGAGAATCGTGGGAAAGTGAATGCTTGATAATGCACAACTTTCTGTTTTATGTCACTGGGTCTTGGGAAAACTCTGTTTTTGAATTAATGCTTTTGAAACATTGACTCTTCTTGTAAACAATATTGGTTAATGTTTGATTTTGAAAAATTTAAATTTCTTTAGTTTTTGGAGTGTTACAAGTTGTTATCAGAGCCATAGTTTGAGAGAATTGGATGAACATTCGTGTGAATCCAGACTCAAACAAAGGAAGTACAAAAGTTTTTAAAAACTGGTTTTCAAAAGTAACCAAGGAGGGATGCAATGTGTACGATCAACTGGAGCAAGAAAGTATACCCCAAGTTACCCACACTGTTATTTGATATCATGTTTATGTTAGAACATCATGTTAGTGGTAGGTTAGGGATCTTCATGAATTGCATGATAAAATTTCCTGATATAGGATGCCTGATAGCCTAGGTTTATTTCTTTTATGAAAGTGAAATCATTACTGTAGTTGCTTAGTGTATGTATCATATTTGTACATAACAAAGATTTTATAGCCCGAGAATGTTTGGTTTGGCCTTATTTCCTGTTCCTTGTCTTGTTGTGGGCTTAGGGTAGAATCAAGTATTTGACTATCTATATGATCCAGTGTTATGTATGATTAGCATACACGAGTGCTACAGGGTTGGTGGAAGTTTCATGAATGGGTTTGTATGCGAGCAACCGACTAGTTGAAGCATGTTATGGCCTTTCTCTAAGGAGTGAGAATAGGATGTATGCATATTCTAGTGGGTGCTGTTAGGGTTGTTATGATGATTTTCTAAGATAAATATGGGTATGTGTTGAAGGTAGTATAGGCCCATACTACCGGAAGCACAGGACCCGTATGCATAGCAGGGAAGTCATAAACCCTAGGTTTTTGTTATTTAAAATAGTTCATATGGTATGAACTGCGACTTATCTGATATTTTCTGGTTTATTTTCATTATGGTGTTCACGAGGGGATCCTGATAAGGACTTGGAGCGAGTAGCTAGGATAGGCCATGATTGACTGAGGAGGAGATTAGGGCATTGATTTCTACTAAGGTTGAGACTGTCATCCAGGGGCAGATACCAGAGATGTTTAGGCCTATCAAGACCGCCATGATTGAGTAATTTGATGACCGTTACGCTGAACTTTCTGAGGCTGTTATTGCTGTAGCCACCACGGTCATTGCGGCCGCTGGGGTTCATGGAGAGATAGCCTTCCAGTACCGGGACTTCAATAATATGAAGCCCCTGATGTTTGAGGGGATTCAGGTTCCGATCATTTCTATGATGTGGATGTCCGATGTTGAGGGATGTTTCTTTACTTGCTCCTGCCCAGCTGACCAGAAGGTCATGTGCGCCTTGAACCTTCTTAGGTTGGGGGTAAAGGATTGGTGGAGGTTGGTTACTAGCTCTTATACTCTTGAATAGAGGGTTGTTGTTTCATGGGAGCAGTTCTCTGATGTTCCGCATGATATATGTTCCATTAGTTGAGAAGGAGAGGTTGGCATATGAATATCTGGACTTGAGCCAGGGGACTGAGTCGGTGATTCAAGGCCACTGATGTGAGATCTGGGAGTTAAAGGGGCCACATTTGTGGCAAGTGCGACAGGTTTCATGCAGGTCCTTGTCGATCTACTTTTGGGTGCCACAAATGTGGCAAGGATGGACATTCCCCTACGGACTGTCGGCAACAAGTTTCCGCACCGACAACCAGGATTAGTTATCACTGTGAGCAGGTTGGCCATATGAATGCCAACTGTTCTTTGCTCACTGTGGGACTTGAATAGGCTCCAGCGCCACCAACTTTGAGGATCACCGGTGGGTTACTTAGAGAGCACTGTGTTGTCTTGAGTTTGCTGCTTTTAAGCAAGCTCAGATGACCCGATACTCGAGCACGCTCAAGATGGACATCTGCCATTTTTTTCTCCTCAGCGTTATGATACACTTTTAGAGCTACAGGAGACCGCTAGGAGGTGGGAGATTGAGTTGGAGCTCCAGGCGAGGGAGCAGAGGCAAGCCCTGGGGCAGACGCAGCCTATGGAGAAGCGATTCAAGGCCACTGATGTGAGATCTGGGAGTTAAAAGGGCCACATTTGTGGCAAGTGCGACAGGTTTCATGCAGGTCCTTGTCGATCTACTTTTGGGTGCCACAAATGTGGCAAGGATGGACATTCCCCTACGGACTGTCGGCAACAAGTTTCCGCACCGACAACCAGGATTAGTTATCACTGTGAGCAGGTTGGCCATATGAATGCCAACTGTTCTTTGCTCACTGTGGGACTAGAATAGGCTCCAGCGCCACCAACTTTGAGGATCACCGGTGGGTGCCAAGGTAGGGTAGAGCCCCCGAGGGCTCGAGGACGTGCTTTTTAACTCATGACAGAGGAGGCCAGGGCAGTGCCAGACGTCGTTATTGGTATGTTTCCATTTATCATTTTGTTGATTATATTATGGTATGCTTATGTTTATATTTTTGATTGGTACATTCTTAGTGAATTCCTTGCCTGCTCTTGTGTTATTCGAATCGGGCGTGAGTCGGTCCTTTGTATCTCAGTCTTTTAGTTGGGATTTTGATATGACCCTTGGCGAGTTGGAATACCCGTTGTGGGTCTCTATCGCCAACGAAAATGGGATTTTTGTATCCAGAGTGTATCATGGCTGTGTCTTGGAGTTCTTCGAGGTGCCTTATCCGACTGATTTGATTCCTATCCTCATGGGGGATGTATGCGTGATAGTAAGGATGGATTGGCTAAGTAAGTTTGGTGCTATGATTGGCTGCGAGGGTTAGCGAGTGTTAGTTCGAACCCCAAGTGGGGGGAGAACTGGTTATGTATGGAGAGGGTACCAGGATTTTGTTCGGTGGCCAACGCTCGACAATATATTCAGCATGGTTGTATGGGTTATCTGGCCTATGTGGTGGATACACGGGTTGGGAAGCAGGAATCAGTTTTGGATGTGCTAGTTGTTAGGGAGTTAGTTGATATGTTTCTGGAGGAGTTACCTAGTGTTCCTCCCAAGAGGCAGGTTGAGTTCAGGATTGACCTAGTTCCAGGTGCGACTCTGATTGCCAAGGCGCCATACTGTTTGGCACCGCCTGAGATGCATGAGTTGTCCTCTCAGCTTCAGGAGTTGTTAGGCAAGCAGTTCATCCGACCAAGCACTTTGTCGTGGGGTGCATAAATATTGTTCGTGAAGAAGAAGGATGGTGCACACCAAATATGCATTGATTACCTGGAGTTGAACAGGTTAACGGTGAGGAACCGTTATCCCCTTCCACAGAAGTATGACCTCTTTGATTAGTTGTAGGGTTCATCATGGTTCTCCAAGATCAATCTGAGGTTGGGGTACCATCAAGTGAGGGTGAGAGAGGAGGATGTGGAGAAGACTGCGTTTCAAACTCGTTATTGACATTGCGATTTTGTGGTGATGCCATTTAGGCTCACCAATGCGCTTGCGGTGTTTATCAACTTGATGAATCGAGTGTGCTGGCCGATGCTCGATCTACCAGTTATTGTTTTTATGGATGATATATTGGTGTATTCCAAAACCAAAGAGTAGCATAAGGAGCAACTTCGAGAACTTTTGGGAGTATTGAGGCGGGAACGGCTGTATGCCAAGTTCTTGAAGTGTGTTTTTTGGTTATGAGAGGTCCAGTTCTTGGGGCATCTTGTTAACCAAAATGGGATTTTGGTCGATTTGGCCAAGATTGAGGTTGTGATGCAGTAGGAGGTTCTGAAGTCCCCCTTGGAGATCAAGAGTTTCTTGGGCTTAGCTGGATATTATCGGAGATTTATTCAGGATTTCTCCAAGATTGTTGTACTCCTCACTCGTCTGACAAGGAAGGGCATGGATTTCTGTTCGGGCCCTGAGGTTATACGTGGCCCCAGTGTTGACCCTTCCAGAGGGTGTCGAGGATTTCGTGGTATTTTGTGATGCATCCATCACTGGTTTGGGGGCGGTTCTTATGTAGAGGGGGCGAGTGATTGTGTATGATTCTCGACAGCTGAAGTGCATGAGGCATGATATCCTACTCATGATCTAGAGTTGGGGGCAGTAGTGTTTGCTCTCAAGATTTAGCGGCACTACTTGTATGGGGTATGGTGTACTATCTACACGAATCACAAGAGTTTGCGATATCTTATGGACCAACGGAACCTCAACATGAGGCAACATAGGTGGCTTGATGTGGTTAAGGTTTATGACTGCGAGATTCTTTACCATTTGTGTAAAGAGAATGTGGTCACGGATGCTTTGAGCCACAAGTCGGCCGAATCTTCGGATGGGGGTATGTGTATGAGGATATATATACAGTGTTTCTTCACTTTTTGATTTGATCAGAGGGGAATTTGATCATAGGGGAACATGCAGAAGGAGTCAAGAAGCAGAAGTGGAAACATAAGAGGATCAGGGGCAAGATCAACATATTTGTCATCGATAGTCAGGGATTGTTGACCCGGTTTGGTCAAATTTGGGTTCCGATGTCTAGCGGGTTTAGATAGACAATTTTATAGGACACACATAGGTCTTGCTTTTCGATACACAAGGGAGATATCAAGATGTATCGGGATTTGAGACTAAGTTACTGTTGGCCATGTATGAAGAAGGAGATAGCATGGTACGTTGAGTGGTGATTGACCTATAGGATGGGCAATGCCAAACACTAGAGACTGCATGAAAAGCTGTAGCCCTTGGAAGTTCCTATGTAGAAGTGGGAACATATCACCATGGATTTTATCACCAAGCTACCGAGCACTGCCAAGGGTTTCGATGCTATCTGGGTCATCGTGGATCGGTTGACCAAGAGTGCCCAGTTTTTGGCCATCCGGGAGAGCTCATCGGCCAAGAAATTGGTCGATGTGTATGTTCGTGAGATTGTTTCTCGTCACGGGGTTCCGGTTTCCATTATATCAGACCGAGATGTTCGGTTCACTTTAGGATTCTGGTAGAAGTTTCAAGAGGAACTGGGTACGAGGCTGCATTTCAGCACTGCTTATCATCCACGGACTAACGGCCAGATTGTGCAAACCATCCAGACACTTGAGGATATGTTGCGGGCTTGCGTTATAGATTTTGGTGGGAGTTGGGATTCCTACCTACCTCTTGTGGAGTTTTGCTACAACAACAGTTATGACTCCAACATTGGTGCACTGCCTTTCAAGCTTTTGTATGGTTGAAGATGTCGTACCCCAGTTTGTTGGTGGGCACCAGTCATAGAGTCATGGGAATGACTGAGGTAGTCCTCTAAACCACAGATCTCATCCAACAGATCAGGACAAGATTTGCAGATAGCTCAAAGTCAGCAGGAGAGCTACGTCGACCGGCATTGATCAGAGTTGGAGTTACATGTCGGCGATATGGTGCTACTAAAGGTATCACCTTGGAAGGGTGTGATACGCTTCAAGAAGAGGGGAAAATTGGGTCCTCAGTATATTGGACCTTTCCGTGTGACTACCAGGGTAGGCAGGGTGGCCTACCGGTTGGATTTTCCGGGTGAGCTCGGTCAAATCCACAACATTTTCCATGTTTCACAGTTTGGAAGTGCATGTTATACGATGAGGCAGTGGTCTTTTTGGATGATATTCAGGCCGATGAGTACCTGAATTATATTGAGAGGCCGGTAGCTGTAGTGGAGAGAAAGATGAAGGTCCTACAAAACAAGGAGATACCTTTGGTGAAGGTTCAGTGGAAACATCGGAGAGGATCCGAGTGGACTTGGGAGCCTAGTCTAAGATGTATGAGCATTACCCAGAGCTATTCATAGCAATAGACTTTGAGGATAAAGCCTAGTTCAAGTGGGTGAGAATTATAACATCTTGATGGTTAGGTAATTTCAATTTTAACCCTATGCATGAAGAAATATTGCATTTTGGCACTTGTGCTTGAGAAAGGTTGCGGTTGGTCTATAGTAGCATTTTCGTAATTTGGGCTGAAAGTGAGTACGTTGGGCGTACGTAGTGTATGCAGGGTGTACATGTGTGAAGCTTAGTACACTAGGCATACATTGCGTACGCAGGGCGTACGTGCGAGGATTTCAAATCTTAAATTTTAGGGTTTGGACCCTATTTAAACATCTTTATGGCCCCAAGACCTTCACTCTCATCAACTTCCACCTAAAAATCATTCCTTTAGCTAACCCTAACTAAGAAGAGTGCACTTTGAGATCATTTGTGTGTTTTGGTGGTGTTTTTGAAGAAGAAGAAGAAAGTGGTGGAAGGGAATTGGAGCTTGGAAGAAGCTTAGATCTAGGATTCACTACTTGCTATTAACCTCCAGGACGTAAAAAGTTCCAAGCTTGATCATATTTTCTTATGGATCTCGTTATTTCTTCATTTAGGGTATTTTGGTCCCAACCTTGGTGATTCTTGAGCATGGCATGATCTTGACCAAATAAGTCGTCCTTTCAGACCCAATGAGGGGTCTTGAGTCATAAAAATTAAATCTTGATGCCTTGTTCTTCCCCATGCATGCTCTAGAAGGTCTTTAGGTATTAAGAAGTTGGGATTGTTTGTATTAAGAGGTTAATGGGCATGAAAAGTCATAAAGTTGGAAATTTTATGACTCTCAGTGGTATTTTGGCCTTCAATCTAAATTTGGACGTAAGAAGTTGAAGCATTAAGCTCTTAAGTTGTTAAGATGGAAAATTGTTGCGTACGTTGGCCGTACCAAATAGTATGTTGCACATATGCTAGATAAGCCTCGATGCCTCAGACCAAGAGTATGCCCCGCGTACATCTGAGGTACACCCCACATACAAGGCCTAAGTTGACTCGGTTGACGTGTTGATTTTGACCAGTTTTGACCAAGAGTATTTTGGGAAAATTGTTATTCAGTTAGAATAGGAAATGTTTTGATACTTAAGAGTCGGGTTGAGCCGGTTGTCAGAGCAAGGATTTGTTCAGATTGCATTCAGAATGAGAGGTGAGTTTTACTCACTATACTTGGGGGTTGAAGGCACCAATGTTGACCCATTAGATTATGTAACCTATTATAGGATGTTGTTATGATCTATTTATTTGTTAAGAGCTGCATGTTTATCTGTATTTGCTAGTTTTGTGTTATGTTATATCTGTTACATTTGTCGACATATGGTGTTGGGTTGAGGTTGTACTGCTTTTGTGTGGTAGCCAACAAACTCGGGAGCAATCCATACATAAGATGTGGGCCCCGAGGGAAAGCCAGACTTATGTTGTGGGCTTGGGAACAATCAACATATAAGTTGAGGGCCCGATAGGTATGCCAGACTCATAATGTGGGCTCAATGGTAATCCAATGTTTTTTTTAAGTTTTGGACCCATTATATGTTGTTATATGTATGTATGAGTTGGTACTTTGGGGGAAGCCACTAAGCTTTGGCTTACAATTTTAGTTTATGGTTTTAGGTACTTTAGAGGATCGTGAGAAAGTGAATGTGTAATATTGCACAACTTCTTGTTATATGTCATTGGGTCTTGGGAAAACTCTATTTTTGAACTAATGCTTTTGAAACAATGACACTTCTTGTAAACGATATAGGTTAATGGTTGATTTTGAAAATTTTAGATTTCTTTGATTTGTGCAGTGTTACATGATGCTATTTGGGGTCAGTAATACACCGGTGATATTTATGGATTTGATGAATTGGGTATGTGGGCTGATGCTCGATTGTTCAATCATTGTTTTTATCCATGATATCCTGGTCTATTCCAAGACCAAGGAGCAGCATGAGGAGCATCTTCGAGCATTGCTAGGAGTTTTGAGGATGAGTGGCTTTATGCCAAGTTCTCGAAGTGTATGTTCTGGTTACAGGAGGTCCAGTTCTTGGGACACCTCGTTAACCAAAATGAGATTATGGTCGACTCGACCAAGATTGAGGCAATTATGTAGTGGGAGTTACCAACGTCTTCTTCAGAGATCACATGGTTTTTGGGTTTAGCATGGTACTATTGGAGGTTTATTCATGATTTCTCCAAGGTTGCTATACCTCTTACTCGTTTGACGAGAAAGGTCATGGATTTTTGCTAGGGGCCTGAGTAGCAGGCTGCGTTCGAGATGCCAAGAAAAAAATTATGTGAGGCCCTGGTGTTCACCCTCCTGGAGGGCATGAAGGATTTTTGTTACTTATTAAGACGCTTCTATCACTTGTTTGGGTTAGTACTCATGCAACGAGGTAGATTTATTACGTATACTTCTAGGCAGCTCAAGCCTCATGAGCTTCAGTATCCAACACATGATCTGGAGTTGGGGGCGGTGGTGTTTTCCCTCAAGATTTGGTGACACTATCTATATGGGGTATGATGTACCATTTACACATATCACTAGCGTCTGAGATATCTCATGGATCATCTGACTCTGAATATGAGACAACGTAGATGGCTTGGCATAGTCCATGATTTTGACCGTGAGATTCTTTATCACCCACGGAAAGCGAATGTGGTTGCTAATGCTTTGAGCTGCAAGTCGTCTAGCACTTATATTGGGGGCCTATGTATGAGAATTTCTATCATTTTTCCGCTTCTGGATTTGACCAGGGAGGCTTAAGCCGAGGGACTCAAGAAGGAAAATTGGAAGCATGAGAGAATCAGGGGTGAGATTGTCCGGTTTTCTACCGATAGTCGCAAATAATTGACTAAGTGCGGTCGGGTTTGGGTTCCATACTTTGGTGGGGTTAGGCAGACCGTGATGGAGGAGGCACATAAGTCCAGATTTTCGATACACCCTAGAGGCACAAAGATGTATCAGGATCTGAGAGTTAGTTACTGGTTACCATGCATGAAGAGAGAGATAACATGGTATGTTGAGAGGTGCTTGACATGTCGGATGGTCAAGGTCGAGCACCAGAGGCCGCACAACAAACTTCATCCTTTTGAGGATCCCATGTGGAAATGGGAACAGATCACCATGAAATTTATCACCAAATTACCTAGGACAGATAAGGGATTTGATGCGATATGGATTATTGTGGATCATCTAACCAATATTTCCCACTTCTTGGCTATTCGAGAGGGTTCCTCAACCAAGAAATTAGCCGATGTGTATGTGCACGAGATCATCGCTCGTCATGATTTTCCAGTCTCCATTGTATCAGATCAGGATGCTTGGTTCACCTCGCATTTTTGTAAAAGGTTCCAAAAGGAACTAGTACGATATCACACTTTAGCACCGCTTATCATCCACAAACTGATGGCCAGAGCGAGCAGACCATCCAAACGCTTGAGAATATGTTGAGAGCCAATGTTATTGATTTTGGTGGGAGTTGGGACTTCCTTCTTCCCATGGCCGTGTTTTCATACAATAACAACTACTACTGTAGTATTGGGGCATCGCCTTTTGAGTTTCTTTATGGGAGGAAATGTCATACTATAACATCCTGATGTTGAGGTATTTTCAATTTTAACCCTATGTATGAAGGTATATTTCATTTTTCCCTTGGGAATGAGAAAGTTGCAAGATGGTCTATATTGGCATTTTGGTGATTTTGGCCAAAGGCCTAGTACGCTGGGTGTACGTTGTGTTTGCTGAGCGTACTAGGGTGGACCTTAGTACGCTAAGCATATCACGTACATAAAGAAACCTCAAACCCTAATTTTCAGGGTTTGGTCCATATATAAGCGTCATTATCACCTCATTTCTCATTCCTTCATCAGCCTCCATCTAAGAAAACGTCCCTCTAGCAAACCCTAAGTGAGAGGAGTGCATTTTGAGCTCATTTGTGTGCTTTGATGGCGTTATTGAAGAAGAAGTTGGTAAAAGGACTTTGAAGCTTGGAAGCAACTTAAATATGAGATTCGCTCCGTGCTAGCAACCTCTAGGAGGTAAAAAGCTCATAACTTGATCATATTATCTTGTAGACCTAGACATTTCTTCATTTTGGACATTTTTAGTCCGAAAATGGTGATTCTTGAGCATGGCATACTCTTAATTGAAATAAGTCATCCTTTTAGACATAAGGAGGGGTCTTGAGTCATAAAAATGTGGTCTTGATGTTTAGTTTTTCCCCATGCATGCTCTAGAAGGTCTTAAGGTGTTAAGAAGTTGGAATTTTGTGTATTAAGCACTTAATGGGCATGCAAAGTCATAAGGTTGGAAACTTTATGACTCTTAGTGGTATTTTGGCCTTGGATCTGGAATTTGGATGTGGGAGCTTAATTTATTAAGCTTTTATTGAGGAAAGGAAACTCTTTGCGTACGCCGTGTGTACCCTAGCATATGTCTCGCTTATGTGGTCAACCTCCTGACTCCGGTTAAATCTCGAGTACGCCCTACGTACCTTCGGAGTACGCCCCGCGTACGTGCCCTGTATTGACTCGGTTGAGTTGATTCGGCTGGGTTAACTCGGTTGACCTGTTCATTTTGACCAGTGGTGACCAAGGGTATTCTGGGAAAATGTTATTAATTTAGAGTGGGAAATGTTTTGAAATTTAGGATTTGGGTTGAGATGGTTGTTAGAGTTTGTAGTTATTTAGACTACATTCAGACTGTGAGGTGAGTTTTCCTTACTCTACTCGTGGGTCGAAGGCACCAAGGCCATCCCACTAGATTATTTATCTTGGTCAGGATAGTGATATGGTAGTTGTAGCTGTTCAGTAGATCCGTATGATTATCTGTATTTGCTGGCTTTGTGTTTATGTTTGTTTATTACATATGCCGACATGTTGGGTTAGGTTGAGGCGGTCTTACTTTGTGCTATCGGCAAAGACACCCAGGGATGACCGGATAGGCTGTAGGCCCTAGGAGGAGGTCCTGTCAGATCGGCGGCCTGTGGAGCGGTTCGGATAGGCCGTAGGCCCTGCGAGGCGGTCCAGTCATGCCGAAGGCTCGTAGAGCGGTCCAGATAGGATGTAGGCTCTGCGAGGTGGTCCAGTCAGGCTGCTTGTTCTTCCTGTATGCTTGTTTGTTGTCGTGCGCTAGTACGTTGGGGGAACTCACTAAGCTTTGACTTACAGTTTTAGTTTGTGGTTTCAGGTACTTTCGAGGATCGTGAGAAGGAGAATGTGTGATCGTACACAACTTCCATTTTTTATGCCTTCGGGTCTTGGGAAAACTCTGATTTGAAATAATGTTTTTGAAATAATGACTCTTTTTGTAAACAATATTGATTCATGCTTGGTTTTAAAATTTTTAATTTTATTGTGATTTATGGAGTGTTACACGTACACCGGTTTGTTGGGAGGAGGTCGGTCACAAGGTCATGGGAAAGACCAAGGTAGGACTTTAGATGACAAAGCTTATCCAGCAGACCATGCGGAGGTTACATACAACTTAGAGTCAATAGAAGAGTTATGCTAATAGACGCCGATCCGAGTTTGAATTCCAGGTTGGCGATATGGTTTTACTGAAGGTATCACCCTGGAATGGTGTAATACGCTTCAGGGAGAGTGGTAAGTTGGGACCCCGATTCATTGGGTCATTTCAAGTAGTGGCCATGTTAGATAGGGTAGCCTATCGACTTGATCTGCCTGAGGAGCTTAGCCAAATTCATAATGCCTTCCAGGTTTTATAACATCGAAAGTGCGTAGTTGATGGTTCAACGATGGTTCCTTTGGATGACATACAACTTGATGATCGCCTGAACTATTTTGAGAGGCCAATGGCGATTTTGGATAGGGAGACGAAGTCCTCGTGTAACTCGGTGGTACCATTGGTCAAGGTTTAGGGAAAGCATCGGAAGGGTTCTGAGTGGACTTGGGAACCCGAGGCAGAAATGCATGAGCATTACCTAGAGATATTCACAGCCCAAGACTTCGAGGACGAAGTCTGTTTCAAGTGCGGGAGAATTGTAATGCCAAGTTTCGAGTATGTTCCTTTGTAAGTAATTTTAATAATTTGGTTGCTTGATCTCTGGTGGCTACGACATGGTGATGGAGTCCCACAACCAGGCCAAGAGTAGAGTTTTCTTGGGATTTAAGATAGCTATAACAACCCAAATTTTGTACAAAAAATTTCATTTTTAAATAACGAAATCATTTCCATAAATTATAAAATCCCAATCACAATTGTTTTCAAAATCCATAACATCAGATAAATTATTCATAAAATCAGAGTGTCCCCAAACAAAACGCCAGAGAGTGCATGCCGCACCATCACGTCGGGCCCTTGCCCTTAGATCCTGAAGTACCTGAAATGACCAACAAACTGTAAGCTAATGCTTAGTGAGTTCCCCAGAGCATACCCCACATAAACCACATTATCATATAATACATATCAATCACATAAGCCATGCATATAAATATATAAGGATGCCCTGGACACCCTCCAGGGTCTTACTCTAGGATGCCATGGGCGTCCCTACATGGTGTTACACTTATGTCCCATGGGCAACCCATGGTCTTACTTGGAACCCCCTTGGCACCCCCACATGGTCTTACAACCAAGTGCCATGGGCACCCCATGGTATTTACCTGGAATTCCATGAGCACCCCCACATGGTCTTACAACCAAGTGCCATGGGCACCCCCATGGCATTTCATGCAAATATCATAACAACAACTAGCATACCACATAGCATATAACTAACTAGTATACCCCTAGCATATTACCAACTAGTGTACCACATATCACAAAATGGGCCAACCTTGGTTCCTTCGACCCATTGGTATGGTGAGGAGACTCACCTCTATCTGCTGAACTAGAAAGTTGCTCGTCTATGTAACGCCCATAGATCCAGGCTAGTCAATTTAGAGATAATAGGGGTCAAAAACGACTTTTTGACAAAAGATTATTTGGAATAAATAATCTTAACCAAGTTGTATAATATGTTTCAAGGGTTCCGTACGTATAAAGAGCGCCGAAATCCGAGTTATAACGAAGAAGTTATGGCCCGTCGAAGTTTTTTGGCAAAACCGGCAAGGCACCGGGAGACGTAAAATAATGAATTTACGAAAGAAGACTTTTTAGCCTTATAAATCTAAACAAAAGTTGTAGTATACGTTAAACCAAGAACATACATAAAAATAATGCCCAAATCTGACTTCGTATGAGGAAGTTATGAATTTTCTAAGATTTGGCTTAGAAGTGCACAACCCGAAACTCGAATTTTAGATTGAGCGGTTTTTGGCCTACGCGACCTAAATGAGAATTGAAGATCTCATTAATAGGAACTCAACGGTAAAAAGACAGATGAAAACAGAGTCCGTATTTAGAAGTTATGAATTTTACACGGACATTTAACAGTATAATCTCCTTATACTGTTAAATTTAAGATCGGCCGAGAATTAGCCGACGAAGTCAAAATGAAAGTTGTAGATCTTATTTTTACCTACGTGTGGATATAAAGAACGTCAAAAACGGAGGTTGTATGTGAATGTTACAGATTTTAGAAGTCAGAAGTGTGTTGTGCGAAAATGGGTGATGTGGCACAATCTTGGCCATTGCTTTCTCCCCAAGTCTTGCCACTAGATGGTGACATGTGGCACCAAGTTCAACCATTTTTCACCCTATAAATAGAACGTCTCCCACCCTCATTTTCTTCACACCTTTCCCATTCTTTCTTCTCTTTACTCTCTTTCTAAAACCTCGCCCTAGCCCCGAAACCCCCCCGAAAAGCCTAGGTAACCTCCCTAGCACGAGGAGGAAGACCCGAAGTGCTCAATGGCTCCGAGAAGAAGAGATTTTCGGCTCAGGAATGCTGCTCCAAGCAAAGCCTGTTTTCTATAAAACCCGCTGTAAGTGAGCTACGCCTACGCTATTTTTAATATATTGTTTATTTAATTATAGTAACGTTATTAGGAACTTATAATAAGTACTTGCGCTATTATTATGGGTTATGTAAGTATTGTTTAATGCTTATATAATAGTAATAATAGCTAGACTATTAATTAGTCGGCAAATAATAGACTAAACTCTAGTGGTAATAATACTAGGTTTCGTCGAAGGAAATTATTTTTAAGAAGCGAAGTGCTGTCTGTGTTCGGATTCACCACCTTTTCAAGTGAGTGCATAGTCCCTTTCATCTTACACATAAATATGAAGTATTTTAACATAAATTACGTGCTATGTGTGCATATTGTCTGAATACTTGCTGTCTATGCAGGGTGAAAGATTTTTATACATGTTTTAAATGATTTAAATTGTATATGTATTTTATATCTACAAAATGTGTTGGGTAAAACATGGGTAGATGAACTAGTTGCTGTGTGATAACACGATGAAAGACATCAATGTTGACAATGATCCAGTCATCTAGTGGAGTATAGATGATGACCACGGACGATACTAGTCAGTCCAGTGGAACGCTAGCAGGATCGTAATCTGTAGGTGCTTTTGAACTAGGTGCTCATTATGTATTTTTGAACTGAGTGTGTTCGCTAGGTATTTTTGAACTAAGTGTGCTCACTGTATATATTTTTGAACTAAGTGTGTTCACTAGGTATTTGAACTGAGTGTGTTCACTAGGTATTTTGAATTGAATATGTTCACTAGGTATTTTTGAACTAAGTGTGTTCACTAGTTATTTTTGAACTAAGTGTTTACCAGATGTTTTGGACTATGTGTTCACCTGTGGTAATCTATAAACATTGGTAACGATGGACTTTGTACCTATTCCTTAGGATAATCCTTAGGAATAAATGAATGAGGAATAGCTGATTCTTAGGGTAGATCCTTAAGAGTAAAGAAGATAATGGGGATGGGTAATCGGGTTGATTAATTGTTTGAAGATTAAACATAATTATATTATTGTGGGTTGAAAACCCTATGTACTCACCAGGTTTCCCAACCTGACCCACTCAGTTTATTTATATCACAGGTGTTGATATGAAGTCACATTACACTGAGAGATTAAAGGAGATATAAATCACTAGTGATAATAAATGTAAGTTCTGTTTATGCTTATGTTTATGTATTGACGAAGACATCCCAAATGTTTTAAAATGAATACAAATACTTTTCTTCGAAAATGCTTTGATAACGTATTTATCATATTTTACTGGGAACAAACTCCGCAACATTTTTTTTTTTAAAAGAGGTACTCTGATTTTTATAAAGCATAAACAAAATCGGTATTTTCCGGCTGTGAAAATGGGGATGTCATAGTCTAACAGTCCAAAACCACCCGTGATGAACAATAATGCCATTAACCAAAAATTACGATTAAATACAATCTAATTAAGGAGCCCAATTATCTAAGCCTAAGTCCTTCCATAATTCCCCAACCGTCTTTCATTTGCTAATGGGCTTAAAGTACATACCCAAACCTATTAATGGTCCACATGGCCCAATAAGGTCCAACCATATAAATCATGGCCCAAAACAGATAAATTGGACCACTAACTCAAAACATGACCATACCCAATAACGGATTAAGGCCCAAAAGGTTTACAAGCCCAAAACAAACCCAAACCCATCTGAGTGCGTACGCCTTGTGTACCACTCCTGTACGCTTAGCGTACTGGCTTCTTTACCGTATGCCCTGTGTACATGCTTCTACACGCGGCGTATTAGTTTGGCATGCACAAATGACCATTAAGCTCTTAATGCTTGGAATATTAACGTCAAGCTTTAGATCTGAGTCCAAGAAGACGTTCTAAGGCATAAAGTTCGCAACTTTATGCACTTTCATGCTCCATATGTTCCCAACAACCCCTTATAACCCATTAAGACCTTTCCAAGGGTCTTAACTCATACACGAGGTCAAAAAACCCATTAAGAATGCATTTTTATGGTATGAATGAACCAAGGGACCTCAGATCTACTCTTCCTAAGTTCTGGAGTTGCTCCAACTCTCATGAGATGATCCATGAACACAAAAAGGGACTATATAGAAAACCTTAGCTCTAGAAATGACAATGATCTCCAAGGAGATAACTTTTTACCACCTCAAGCTTCCTAATCTACTCTAAATGCAAGATCCATAAGCCCGTCGTTGTTCAAGCTTGTTTCCTCCTCTTCCTTGTAGCTAACACACCAAGAAGATGGTGTTAAAGCACTCACAAGCTCAAGAACACACACTCTAATGATTTTATGGTTTTAGGGACGTTTGAGGGTGAATGAGGCTGATTAGGGTGATGTTCAAATGAGATAAGGATGCTTATATAAGTCTTAAGTCCGAAATTAGGGTTTGAACATTCGTCACATATGCCCCGTGTACCCTTTGGTACGCTCAATGTACGTGCTGACCCTATGTGTCCATCCATGCATGGTACACTAAGCGTACTCCTGAAGTACACTCAACGTACTTAAGGGACCATTATGCATTACTTATAATATCAAGGTTTCAAAGGGTAATACCTGATTTGGAGTGTTATAATAGCGCTTCGACATGTCATATATCGCCACGATGTGGCTGCTATTTAATGACAAACCCTAATCTAGGGTTTAATCCCTATTTAAGGGAATGGGATGGCTAGGGTTGCCCACCCTCAGCCTCAATCACTCTCCCTCAGCCTCCAAAAGGAAACTCTAGCCTCCATGGCGACTGGTTAGAGATCTGTCTACTTTGTCGTTTAGCAGTCATGATGTGGCCAAGGATGGGCATGACGTGTGTAAGTCCCACAAACGTGAACCAACTAGTGATCAATCGAATAAGCTAAACAAAGGCGGATTAAATGCAAAGCAAATCAAGAAGAAGAAGTGAAATCAATCCAAAGCACATGATTATATATTCAAGCAAGAAATCTTCTAGTATAATGGAGCCTTCACAATGCTATTACCGAAAACGGCTAGCCCTAGAAATGGTCATATGAGTCTCCTTGTATAGGAAACACAAATTTACAAGCCAACCCAAAACCGGAAACACCAAGGGACCGAAATCAAGGCTGATTTTGGTCCAACCAACCGAAAACACAAAATATGCCCTAATAAAGAATAATAAAGCCTACAAAATATATATGCCTAGCACAAACCAAAAAAATAGGTCCTAACAATCTTCCCCCTTGGTTTGATGCTAGCTTGATCTCAAGGCTTGTCGACAATCAAAACATCTGAGCTTCCCATAGCACCAGCCCAAATCTTTTTGTTTATGATTTCAACAACCATACCGGAGAATTCTTTGGCAGCAACCTCCAAAATATAATCTTTGACCACAATCTGATGCCCTGCTAGAGTACGAATATCATGCTCACCGAACTGTAAGAGATCCTTCGCTTCAAGAAGACGAATAGAACCAGTCGGGCGGCAGTGGCTGTGGCTTCATCGAAAATCCAATATTCCATATTACGCAAAGAACCATCAGGTTACTGCTGAATAATAAAAATTTATTTCATCTTCTTGGTGGGAGGCCACATAACATTCTTCACGGTTTAGTTGGTGTTGGGATCAAATACACCTTTTACTTTCTTCACAAAAGAATCTGCGGTCTTCATCCAATCGAACTTTCTCTTCATTTGATTCTCCAAGAAGAGGTTGAATTCAGTTCCATGAGGGTCATTCGATGGGTTGTGGAAGGGAGAACTAGCTAATTCTTTAAGATCAACCTTAGTCCAAGAACTAAAGTAATTTTGATGCTCGTAGTACTCCACATTGCCACTGTTTCTTTTGACCACCTAGATACTCTTCTTGTCATGAAATCCCCACACCTTAATACCCGACTGATCGTCGTACTTAGTTGAGAATCTCCTTTTACCGAGCTCAGTGACACTAACTCGAGGCTGATCTCCACGAACATTTTGATCGGAGTTTTTCATGAAGAGAAATTGTCATTTTCCTTGAGTTTTGGCTTGCCTCTAAGCTCGCTTCAAGATTACTCTGGGATCAACATTAGCACAACATTAGCAGGTTCATTATCAAATCGGTCAACAATACGAGTTGTACTGGCCTGATGAGGAATATCTTATGGTGTTGGGGCAGGTACACTTAGGGATGCATTAGCTTCATCAGGCACATTGACAAATGTCTTGAATTTGTCACCAAATTCATTGATTAGCTTATTCATCAAATCAAAGTATCCACCAGTAAGAGCACCAAGGTTTAGCAGCAGATCAAAAATCTGTTTTGACTTTTGAGCATTTTTTTTCTTTCAAGCACGTAAACTCTAACATCTAGAGTTCCAATCAAGATATCTTTCTCAATAAGCTTCTGATTCAAGATCTCGATTTCTTCCTTGAGATCAAAAGTTGTTGGATCTTCATTATCGGAGCTCCATACACCAATTGATATGCCTTTTCCTTTGGGTGCAGGAACAACTCTTTATCGGGTAAGAAACCTGGCAAGCCTTTCAGTTGCGGCATCGTGCACAGGTTGAGGGGCTGAAGAACCTCCAGGAGCTGAGGAGCTTCCTGCTTCAAAAAATGTATGAACAAAACTAGGCCCCTCGTGCAAGATTTGGCTTTCAACACGAGCTAGTTGGGCTGGTTCATTGGTTGGGGTTGGCTATTGAGCAGGTTGAGTTTGTTCCCTAATAAGCACTCCGGGACTAGGATCAACACACTTTCGTTTTAGTGGCTGCTGAGAGGCTTGAGACTCTTCAAGATCACATTTGGATGGAATAATGTTTAGAGTAGCAACTGCTCAGGGAGGAATCCTTGCAGTTAAATCCAATTGAGCTATAATCTCTGCCATGTGAGCAGGCGTTTGAATTGGCAGCTTGAGAATGTTTGTGTCTCCCTCAGTCTCTGTTGGAGAACTCACAACGTCATTGACTTCATCAATATCAAAAAATGAACGAAAGTCATCATCACTCAGCTTAAAATCAAACGTGAAATCTTCATCATTAAAACTCCTTGCAACACCCCCTTCATCAATCCATTCTCCATCATCATCATCATCATCATCATCATCATCATCATCATCAACATTAGCATCATCATCAACATCATCATCAACATTAAGAACATGCACATGTTCCTCTGCTACAATTGCCACAGGGGAAGTGATAGCAGGAACAACTTCAGGCTCATGAACAGGAATATCTTGAAGTACACGAGCTTCTTCAATTTCAGCAAATCTTCCAAATTCTACTAAAGGGATTGTTCCCCTAAACACAACCTTTTAGCCCTTGTGATTCAGTTTCATCAAGCCAAAAGTGTTTGGACCCAAGGATTTCGTATCCAAAGTTTCAACTTTCCTTCCCAAATCGGGATATTGATTATCAAAGATCATTTATGGAAACCTTGGGTACATCAAGAATACATCCTTCTTTTTCCATTGTAGGTTGCTCTTCATCTCATTGAACAAAAGTCTTGAAAAATTGAAGTCCAAATCCATGATGAGAGCAAAAATGGCACCCGTAGATGGCTGGGAGATCTCATCCGCTCACCCGTGAGCAAGGAAGCGCTAGTAGGGAGCGAGTAGCTTCTTCAAGGTTGGAGGAAAAGTTCCTTCATAGCACATTCTTTCGAGAACCTCCCTAATCTGAGAAGCAGGAATTGTAGTCGGGGATCCTGGCTGATCTCCAAATCGAAGAACTTCTCGAATAGTTTGTTCAGACACAATAATTTTCTCCCCCTTTATTGTTGACTTAACAATGCCTTTTCCATTTGAGCCTGCTTCATTGAGAGAGGCTTTATCCTATAACTCACTCACTAACTCTTTATAAATGTCACGATTTGCTCGAAGAGTGTGAGTGATCCTGTAATTTTTTAGACCATGAACCATGGACTTAAACTCTTGATGGCTCATAGTTGGATCAGAAAGACATCCAACAGTGTTGTGATTGTCAGAAAATTTCAATCTAGCCATTTTTCTGCACCAAACGAGCCAAGTGAGAAAAGAAAAAATTAAACAAATATAATTAATTTTTTCAAAACATTGATTTCGATTAACTAAGGTTGATTTCGGTCAACCAAAGTCAAAAAGGCTCGAATTAGGCTTGAAATTAGTCAAAATTAAGTCGATTTTGGTCAAAATGGTCAAATTTTATCTAGATTTGGTGCGTTTTCGGTTGGATTTGGGTTTTTGGCCGAAAACGTCCCACTGAAAACCCAAGAATTCTTGGATTTGGGTTTTCGCCCGAAAACGCATCACCGAAAACCTTAGACTCTTGAATTTTAGTTTGTGGCGGAAAACGTCCCACCGTATACCCAAACCCATGAATCCAAAACCCCAAAATTGACGTAGAACTTCCATCAGAATCGACGATTTGTCCTGAGACATGCAAGAAAACAATATAAAATCATGTTAGATCTAAAGCACTGCACTTGTAATCTACTTACATTGAAGAATCAATGAGCAATTTTGATGAATCACAAGGAAAAAATGAATCAATAAGATGATGAACTCGAGCAGATGGATTTTAGCAGCAAACGTGAATGAACGAGTGAGAGAAAGAAAAAATGATTTTGGTGGAGGCATGAAAAGAGAGGGGGAGGCCAATATCCCTCCTTTTTATAACTCAATTTAGGGTTTTCGGCCCATAAACCTGGTGGGCCTCACCCCAAAATTCAAACCCTTTAAAAGAAATTCCAATTTCTTTTAAATATATGAACGTTTTGAAGACTTAAAAAATGAAGTAAAATAAAAACTAAAATTTAATAATGCAATCAAAATTTAATTTTTTAGAAAATAATAATAAAAATAAAAATCAAAATAAAAATAAAATGAAAACTAGAAATAACACTAACCACACTTCAAGACTAAAAATTAATCACTTTGGGATCATATGTTTTAAAATAGTCATAACTTTGTTTTTCAGCACACACCTGCATGAGTAGATCTGGTCAACCACGGGTATTGTGATCCACTTAAACACAAAGGACCTTTTTGCCAATTTTGACAGATTATATGTGACAAGACTTTTGTGATCAAATTTCAAAATGGAACATTTAGCTGACAATGATCAAGGATATTATTGTCCACTTAACTTCAATAGCGAGATCTACAGACAACCATTTAAGTAGTTTAATTTTAGGTGTACTAGAATGTGTTCCCCACTTCATGACATACCCAGACAATCAAGAGCTTCCAAAGAGCTCCTTACTTTAGATGAGTCATCAATCATTAGGAGAAAAGATGCATATGTTGTGCCCCAGGTCAAATCTCTTACAATCACACAGAGGGGACAACATGTGACTAACACATATAGAGGGATTGAGTGGTAGAATGTTGCATATGCTGTGTTCCAGGTCGGATTGTTTCCAATCACACAGAGGAGACAAGATATGGATACCAGATACAAAGAATTACATAGATAAGGAGGTGCATAGAAATATAGTTGCATATGTTGCATTCCAGGTCAAATATGTTCCAATCACTCAAAGGAGGAAACATATGACTGACAGATAGAAAGTAAGGAAATAATTTCCTAGATACCTACTTTATCAGAACCCCCAGTTGCCCTATGAATACCGGAATTAAGGACATGAGTCCATATGCCAACAAAGTTTTGAGCCACAGTTCCTGTAGAAAAGTAACTTAAGCGTATCACGCAGGTCCCTTGTTTATCTCACTGATCAATCTACCTAAGAATCGTATGGTCAGTCTAGATGAATCTAAGTCCATTTAATTATGTTAAGTATTTTCATTTTTCACAGAGTGCAGTCCTTTCTTTTAATCCTTTATGTCTATGAGCATGTTGAGCACAAGGTCTAGACAATTCAGCTTCAATACCTTACACTTGTTTAGACTGCCCGTTATCACTCATACTTAATATCACTTCCCAAATAACACCTACAAATGAAAAAAACTATAAGGACATATTTTTGGAATTTTGTTTTGAAATTTTTATAATTTTTTTGTATTTTGATTTCTCCCCCTAAATTTGTGCATAGGAGAGAAAAGAAGTGAAATAAAATAAAATGCGCAAATTTAAACACAAACAAAATTTAGTCTTCAAAATGAATCATGTTTAGAAAGCCCAGAAACACATCGAATCGAGCTTTACTAAAGGGTTTGGTAAACAGGTCCGCCACATTATTATCAGTATGGATCTACTCCAAACGAATGAGCTTGCGATCATAACAGTCTCGGATAAAATGAATTTTAATATCGATGTGCTTGGTTTTGGAATGATGAACATGATTTTTAGTAATTTGTATAGCAGCATCATTATCACAAAATATGGACAAGAAAGTTCAAACCGTAATCCTACAGTTGGTGTTGTATCCAGATAACCTGAGAACAACAAGCTAATGCAACGACATACTCAACCTCAACTGTCGAGGTCGACATCGTCTATTGTTTCTTGCACTGCCAAGACACCAATCTCTCCCCCAGAGACTGACATCCGGCCGAAGTGGATTTCCTGTCAAAATCACAACCTCCATAATTTCTGTCAGCGAAAGCATATAGGTCAAATTCAGGAGTCTTCGGATACCATAACCCCAATTTAGGGTTACCTTTGAGGTATCGAAAGATCCTTTTAACAACAATCATATGAGAGAGTTTAGGATTAACCTGATATCTAGCACATTAACAGACTGCGAACATAATGTCAGGTCTGCTGGTAGTCAAATACATGAGAGATCCGATCATCGATCGATATTCGGTTTGATCTACAAAATCTCCTTCTGGATCTGGTACCATTAGGGGTCTTTCAGCCATTGGGGTAAAGATAGGTTTTGCGTCTTTGAACCCAAACTTCTCAAGCATATCCTCCACATATTTTCCCTGATGCAACAAGATTCCAGATGAATCTTGACGAACTTGTAATCCCAGAAACATCGTCATTTCAGCAAGCAAGGTCATTTCAAATCTCTTCTTCATGACTTCTTCAAATTCTTTGCACAACACAGGACTCGTCGACCCAAATATGATGTCATCCACATAGATATGGACAACAATCAAGTCTTTATCCACTTGCTTTATGAACAACGTCTGATCGATCGTGCCTCTTGTGTATCCATGCTCCATCAGATGATCTGTCAACGTAGCATACCAAGCTCTAGGAGCCTGATGTTAATTTGTAGACATGATTTGGAAATTTTGGATTGACAAAACCTAGGGGTTGATCAACGTAGATCTCCTCCTTCATGACTCCATATAAAAAGGCGGTCTTGACATCCATTTGATAAACAGTAAACCCCATGTAGGAAGCATATGCCAAGAAGATACAGATAGATCTAAGCATGCCACAGGAGCATACACGTCAGTGTAGTCAAGACCTTCAATCTGCCGGAAGTCGCGAACAACCAGACGCACCTTGTTTCGTACAATTACCCCATTATCATCTTGCTTATTCCTAAATACCCAACGTGTATCCAATGACTTCTTTTTCCTTTGGTAGCTCAACCAGCTTCCACACCTTCAACTTGTCAAATTGGTTCAATTCTTCATGCATAGCGTCCACCCAACTTGGTTCATTAAGAGCCATGTCTACATTATTGGGCTCAATCTGAGATATGAAGCATGATTTGACATCTCCATTTTGACTTCTTGTTTGAACTAGTTCTGCCAGTGGACCGATGACATTCTTGATCGGATGATCACATTGAATTCTGGTAAGAATTTCATGGCTGATGTCATGGATTGAGACTTGAAGGTTGGTAATGTTGATGAATCTGTCTTCTGCCGAATCACTCACCTCAGATGATCTAGGACCATGAGAGGTACTTGCCACATATTCATTTGAGATAGGTTCAGGAATGAGAAGCTTCATGAACATTTGTGTAGCAGCATAGGTATCTTTTGACATGATTTCACTTTCTTCAGGGCAAAGGGGAGTGACTTCAGCATCAGAACTGGTCTTTTGACTTGGTGAAGAAGGAGAAGTGCTTGGAGCAGATTCATCCACCTTAGGAGACTCAGTAATCACCAGAGGAGGTTTGTATGAACCAATAACATCTTCCGATTCATCTTCAACAACACCACTTGTACCTGAGCTGGAACCTAAAACAGTATCTGAAAACACATTAAAAGATTTAAACAATGAAGCATAATCAAACAACCAATCAGGTCCGACTTGAGCATCCGTCTCGTTCTTTTCTAGCCAGCGCATGTCGAATTACTTTACAATCTTCTTAGTGGACCTGTTGTAGACTCGATAGGCAGTGCGTGAAACATATCCCACAAAGTAGCAGTCATCAACTTTCGTGTTGAACTTGGGGTTTGACTCCAAGTGAAGGAGGGTGCAAGGACATCTAAAAATCCGAAAATGAGCGACCGTTGGCTTGTGACCATATAGAATTTCGTACAGGTTCTTCATCTACTATTTGTTGATCAGAACTCAGTTCTGAACATATCATGCAGTGTTGATAGATTCAGCCCAGAAGAAGACCGGTAGCTTTGGAGTCACAAAGCATTGTCCTTGCTGCGTCGATCAAAGTACGATTTTGCCGCTCTGCAACACCATTTTGTTGAGGTGTCTGAACACCACTATACTAACACAAATACCCTTTTTAGCACAAAAATGATCCTAAATAGCATTCTTGAACTCAGTGCTATTGCTCCTTCGAATTGCCTTCACCATTTTGTTGGTCTGATTCTCAATTAACACAATGAATTGCTTGATCATGTCAGCATTCGCACTCTTGTTGGATGAGAAGAAAACCCAGGTAAACCGTGAATTATCATCAATGACAACCAAGCATTATGAATTCTTATTAATGTCGAGAACGTTGACCAGACCGAACAAATCCATATGTAGTAACTGAAGAACAGTGCTGATTGAGTTAACTAGTTTTGGCTTATGTGGCTTGCGATGATGTTTTCCTTGAGCACATGCCACACACTTCTCGAAAATAATGAACTCCTTGATTGGAAGACCACGCACAATATCATTTTTTGGAAGACGGCTGAGGTTCTTGGTATTTGCATGACCAAGTCGATGATGCCAAAGCATATCATTATGTTCAGAAACATTGGAGAAAAGACATGTAACATGCTCGCAAATGTTATGGTTCATATCAATGATGTACGCATTCCCGTCTCTTTTTGACCTCACCAAAATTCACTCTTCAGGAATGATGATTCCAGGCTTCGGAATTAGACATTCCTTGTTCATAAAGTGAGTTGAGTAGCCTTTATCACAAATATGAGATACACTCAGTAGACCATGTTTTAACACAGGAGCATAATTCACATTTTCAAAGCAGAGCACACCATTAGTCATAGTACCCTTTTTTGTGATCTTTCCACCTTCTCCTCCCACAAAGGAAACATAACCCCCATTAAAGTTTTAAATGTCTTGAAGTTCATAAATGTCTCCTGCCATGTGCCCGAAACAGCCACTATTGACATACCAAGGTCTGATGATATTCCTCCATAGCTGTTCCTGCACGATGTGTGGGATTAATTAGATTTTGGAATCCAGGTCATAGAAATACTGGGTTTACTTTTTCTATCAACATAATTAACTTTTTCACATTTCATCTTAGTTACAAGATGCATTTAAAAGACTTTGAGGTGATTGGACAGTTGAGTTTTTGGGCACCCATTTGTAATTAGGTTTAGGAACTTTGTTACTAACACAATTGGGAACTTTAGCAGGTGATTTTCTCTTTTGTCTTCTTCAGCATTATCTCCGCTTCAACATCTTCTTCAACATCTTTATCTAGGAGCTCACTTATTTGCGCCCGATTTGCAGTCTCGGGCCGTGTGATGTTCAACTCCTGAATCTGGTCCTCTCAATCAAAATTCTGATCCACCACTGCCAGGTTTACAGTTTCATTATTGGTGACAGTTCCTCTGTTATTCACAACTGGCACCAACGTCCTATCAGTATTATCTCTTCTGTCTGGCTTTGGGCAATCATGAGAAAAGTGACCTGGCTCGTGAAAATTGAAA
Source organism: Lactuca serriola (assembly GCF_051521515.1). Classification (NCBI taxonomy): domain Eukaryota; kingdom Viridiplantae; phylum Streptophyta; class Magnoliopsida; order Asterales; family Asteraceae; genus Lactuca; species Lactuca serriola. The sequence continues at coordinate 76,802,185 of NC_136414.1, forward strand.
CACCTAAGCTTGCCTCTGTTGAACCCTACCTTCTTGTCCCCATTCATTCTCCAATTGTTCTTCCCAGTCTTTTTAGCAAACTGCTTAGCCCTAAACACGACCATTTCAAATTTCTAGGTGATATCCATCTCTTCCACATCTTTTGGATGAATTTCATCAAGATCTGCGAATAAGATTTGAGGAGGTAAGTCTCCAGCCAAGAAAGCATTGTTACAGTTCACCAGGTCAGAAGCTAGTGCCATTTTTTCTTCACCTTCTTTGGGAATTGAGATTGTGGCAGGAACTTTTGAGGAGGCTGGATGTTGATAAGGCATAGTAGGAGGAATGGCATGAGTTTGTGGAACAGTGAATGATGAAAAAGCATTTTTTGATGAGATTTCCAGATTTGCTGTAGAGTAGGAATTCACGTGATTTATCTCACGCTGCTTATCATCCACGTCACAGGCCTTGATGATAGCCATAGTCTTAGCAAGAAAAAGCTTGTTAAGATCCTTGGTCTTCTTAATGACAGAAACATTCATGTCCCACGATTTTGGAAGAGAGTTTAACAGTTTCTTGTTTATCTCAGAATGGGGTACTGAGATTACTGCAGAACTCATTTCAGTAGTGAGTGTGATGAATCGTTACAGTTGGGCTTCAAGAATCTCCACAAGAACATGGTTGACCATATTGAACATTTGATGGAGCACATCCTGCCTGCTCTGTTTCATATCATCATTTCCCTCATAAACTTCTATCAAGGCTTCCCAAAGAGCTTTTGTAGAATCATTTCGCTGAATTCTTGAGCGATGTCAGGTGACAATGCCATGGTCAAAGTTGTAAGTGCCTTTTCTTGTTTCTCAATCTTCTCAAAATCCTCATCAGTGTAGTTCTCCACTTCTTTGTCAATTACGATACCATTTTCCAGCATTGTGGTAATTCTAACCAGACCTCTAAGGATGCTTCTCCATATCTTAAAGTCTTTCATCTTAATGTACCTTTCAATCCTGTACTTCCATTCTGGAAACTCATCAGCTGATAAAAGACGTGGAATTCTTGTAGTGGTTCCCCTAATTGAATCCAGTTCTTAATGTAATGCACTGTGTTGGTGTTCCATTTTTTGTTTGTTTTTTAATTTTTTATAATTGATTAAAAGTAAAACTGTCCAAAAATCAAGGAGTGTCACACCGAAACTCAGAAAGTCAACAGATGAGGTTGACCGAAAATAATAGATTCAGCCGAAAATGTGGATTTCTGCTAAAAAACGATGATTTATGCCGAAAATAGTAGATTTCAGCCGAAAACATGATTTCTGCCGAAAATGAGAATAAAGGACGCTCCAGCGAAAACACCCACCGAAATCTCCTACCAAAAACACCTACCGAAAACGCCCAGTTCCTCTGAAAATAACGATTTCAAACAGTTTTTCGATTCTTTAACCTTGAATCCTCGATGAACACCAAGAAAACAGAAGCAACAGTAGCAACATCGAATAATTTCTAACAATAAACTCAAAACAGTTTTCGATCAAAAGCTTAAATCAAACAAAACAACCAAATTTGAGCTTCTTGAACACAACTGACACTAGATTAACTCTGATACTAATTGTAAGTCCCACAAACATGAATCAACTCGTGATTAATCGAATAAGCTAAACAAAGGTGGAATCAATGCAAAGCAAATCAAGAAGAAGAAGCGAACTCAATCCAAAGCACACGATTATATATTAAAGCAAGAAATCGTCTAGTACAATGGAGCCTTCACAATGCTATGACCGAAAATTGCTAGCCCTAGAAACGGTCATATAAGTCTCCTTATATAGGAAACACAAATGTACAAGCCAACCCAAAACTGAAAACACCAAGGGACCGAAATCAAGGCTGATTTCGGTCCAACAAACCGAAAACACAAAATAAGCCCTAACAAAGAATAATAAAGCCTACAAAATAAATATGCCTAGCACAAGCCAACAAAATAGGTCATAACAACATGGCAACTAGTTGGAGTGACTTTTAACTTTTGACTTTGACCATTGACCGTTGACTTTGACAAAGTTTGACTTTAGGTCATTTAGGATATTTTGAGTAGTAGATTGAGGCTTGGTCCCTGGGTGTTGTACATATGACTCGTAGAGCCGGTAGTTGGTGCAACATTCAATTCTACTGTCATGACCCAAAAATAGTACTAAAAATTTTCATTTAAAAACCATTAATTTCATTCATTGATTGTACCAAAAGCCACCAATCGTTAAGGTATTCCAAAGCATCAGAGTACAAATACATCAAGTGCGGAAATCATATGGGGAGGATGCTGTGGCATCATGCCAGTCCCTTCCCTTTTGAACTGGAAGTACCAGAAACAATAAACATAAAGTATGAGCATAAAGCTTCCCAAATTACCACATACAACATACAAATAATATAATGACGCATGGTTGTGTCAGGTTCATATCAACCCCTGGGTCCGTATCAACCCAAAATAACAACTAGCTGTGTCGGGTCCAAATTAATCCATGGGTCCGTATCAAACCCGAATCCATAATGACTACGAGCCCAAAACTCGCTCAATATATAAATCATACAATAACATCATACAAAATCATACAATAACGTCATACAAAATCATACAATGACATACAGTTTTTACTCATACAATACAATGGGTCGGCCTTGGTGCCTTTGGCTCACTTAAGGTGGTAAGAAAGACTCACCTCGCAGATACATGAAAAGCTAAAATGGCTCACTACTCTGATACCCACGCTATTGGTCACCTTTACGAATAATTGTAACCAAATCTTAGACTACCATTCAAATACCTAAAATATGCCTAGGTCAAAACCTAGTCAAAATCTAGGTCAAAGTCAATTGAGTCAACTGGGTTAACTTAGTCACTACATGGGGCGTACTTTGCAGTTGACCGATGATTGGGGAGCCGACCTCTTAAATGTAGCATACCCCTCGGTACGCCCAACGTACACGGATGCTCACCACCCCTCTTATTAAGTGCTTAATCTTTTAAGCACTTACGTCTAAATTTCAGATCTAGGCAATAAAAGATATTCTTAACCATAAAATTTCCAACTTTATTGTTTAGCATGCCTATTAAGATCTTAACTCCATAAACCCTATTATCTTAACCCACGAAGACCATTTAGCACTTGAATTGAGAGAAACTAGTGACCAAAAACCCAAAATTATGACTTAACACCCCTCAAAACCTCTTAAAGGACAAATGAAATGCCTTGGAGTATCTTCTACTCACAATGACCAAATTTGGCACCAAAAAAGGAACAAATTTGAGCTAAAACTAGATCCATAAGATTTCTACACCAAGGTTGAAGGTTTTTACCTCCACAAGGTGCAAAAGGGGGACAATATGTTAGATCCAAAGCCTAGAATGAAACACCACCACATTAATGCTCTTCCTTCTACTCTAAAAGCTCTAAATGGCACCAAAAATGGCTCAACAAGCTTCACAATGCAGAAACACTCTTTAGGGTTTCGAAATGAGGAAGGACGCTGAAGATAAGAAAGTGCATGTGGCCATAAATGTGTTTAAATAGGATCAAAACCCTAAAATTTAGGGTTTGCACCCTGGCTGCATACACCCGACATACTAGCGTACACACAACGTACTAATGCGATCCGGAGTACGCCCTGCATACGAAGGTGTACGCCCCACGTACTCCAAAAGACTCTAAAATTATGAAATTGCCACTGGGGACTAAACTTGCAAATAAAGCACAACTCAAGGGTTAAAATGAATACATGAATAATAGGTGTTACATCTAATATCTTTCTTACATTGAGGTGAGTTTCCTTCACTGTACTTGTGGGTCGAAGACACAAATGTCGACCCACTGGATTGTGTATCCTAATATATTGGATTATGTTATGCTGGTTATATGATAAACTGGTAGATCTGTATGATTACCTGTGTTCACAGGTTATGTGTTAGACAGGTAGATCTTTATGATTACAAGTTATGTGTTAGACAAGTAGATCTTTATGATTACCTGTACTTGCTGGTTATTGATTGTTATTGTATATGTTGACATGTTATAGTTTGTTGGGTTGAGGCGGTCCTACTTTGTGTTGAAGGCCAATATACCCGGGGCGGTCCGGATAGGCTATGGCCTTACGATGCGGTCCAGATAGGCTATAGGCCTTGCGAGCGGGCCATCATGCTGAAGGCTCATGTATGCATGCTGTTATTTGTTTAGATGTGTGTTGTACTTTGGAGGAAGTCACTAAGCTTTGGCTTAGAATTTGAACTTTTGGTTTTAGGTACATTAGAGGACAGGGACAAGGCAAAGGCCTGACCATGCAAATCATCCTGAATTTTTTATAATTATGATTTTCGGATACTCTGATTCATGTTTATGACTTTTGGAAACTGTGTTTTGTAAACATTAATGGTTTTGGATTGGTTTCAGCAATGAAAAATTTTACCTTGATTTTTGGGATGTTACAGTTTACGTTTTTGTACTTTAATTTCGAAGTTTCCTTGTATGTTTTGTGTTTGTTGATAAACTATAAATAGTGCTATAACATAGATTATAGGAATCACATTTCGTAGAACTTTTATCTTGTACCCTGTAACCTTGCTTCCTTCCATACTTAATTGAGCTAAACTAGATTTATTTACATTAAGAAATCATAACTTGATTGGATTCTTGACTCTTCAATGGAGGATTGGTCAAATAGTTGGTAGAATATGCCATTATCACTGATAAGCGGAGCAAAATGTTATCTTTTGACGCCAAAAAGAAGTCAAGTACACATTAGCATGACTACATGGTATATAGGATATACCATGTTAGACTGGTTTTTTTAAAAACAAGATACAATTTTGTTACCTTCCGATAACTTTTTTTTCGTTGATGGTATTCTTAAAACATTATAAATAGTTGGTTACCCTTCTATGACATTAACCCTTTTGTTTAGAAACAATTATAGCCATTAAAGACAGAACTGTTACACCGAAGGGGTTTTTTGGTTCTATGAAGGGCTGTGAGGATTAAAATCTATATAAATATGTAGTTACTCTTGATTTAATGGAACCGATCATGTTGTTGTAATGTTGTTGATTAATAAAGTTTTACATCTTTTACACAAATCAAGCTTACTAAACAATGTTCAAGAACCTATCAATACAGGAATTGTAAAGAAATATGTATATATTAGAGTGAAAAACATGAAAAAGGAAGAATGCGAGAGATAGGTATAGAGAAAAAAAAAGAAACATAGCCCTTCATATGTTCTTGAATATTGTTTACGGATGACATAAAAGGCCATGTATTTAACATCCTGGAACCTACGCTTACGGATGAAATCTATGTGCACATATTTTAGGGTTTATACATGTACTGTGTTGGGTTAATCGATTTATCACCAATCGAGTCTCAAAAACAGTTTTTAGTCCTAGGGGTAAACTTGGAAAGTTTCTTTTTATTAAGTTTATTCCTAGTTTTTGTGTTAGAGTCAAAATTATTATGTTTCTTGTATAAATATAGGTTTGTGTTTTATCTTATTTGTATTTAGAACTTGTTTTCTTAATAAAAAAATCTTAGGCACCAAGCAATTTGTCCCCTTCTTAACCCCTTGTTCCGTTTTCTTCTATTCCTTGTTTTTGTTTTTATTGTGTTTGAAGCATGACCTATTTTTCTCTCCTAATTCAGAATCTTGCATATCTTCATGCTTACCAACTTATTCATCTCGTTTTTTCGAACCATCTCAATTCTTGACCTTCCTAAACAACCGACCTCGGTCACAACCAAAGTCTTATATTAACCCCTTTTGAATGTTCACAACAACTGTAACATGTAACATGACATCTCGTTGGACACGTTCATTACCATCTTGACTTTTTTTTTTGGATCCACGACCTCTTTCTCGACCACATCCAAAGCCACCTGACTTGAAATTCCACCGCCGTAATGTTCACATGGTATTGTTTCTTCATCCCATTCTTGTCTTGACAACCATACCTTTGTTGATCAATCCTATTCCAAGAGATTCTTCCACCAAATATCCTTGGTTAGACCATCTCCTATATGTCGTGTGCATCCATAACCGACTTAAATTTGACTGCCCACATGGGATATTTGTTGGGGTTAAAACTAGAACTTGATATGACATCAAATCTCCTAATGCTATCGAAATCCTATTCTCTTGTTGACAACCCCAACCTGTTTAATCAAACTTGTTCTGAGAGCACCTTTCCATCGATCAAGAAGACAAGGTCATGACCAGCTTTACCGTCTTCCGTCACACGCAAAAACGAATCAAATCAAAGCCACTTGCTTTGATGTCTTCCTATCTGTTTATCATGCATATCCGGTTAGTTTCTTGCTTTTGTGAGAACAAGCTCGAACAAAGAGAAATCATGGCTCCTAGCGACCTTCAACGGAACCGCTCTGATACCAAGTGTAGGATTTAAACTTGAAGAATCCCCTGTTATAAGAAATGAAGAAGACGGAAAACCGATCGAGAAATATCATATGAAGAAAATTGCTCTTTTTTAAAACTTTTGAAAAAAGCTCTCTTTATTAGAATTAGAGAACACTACAATATTTATAGTCCTAAGACTTACATAATACTTGTTAAGCAAGTATACAACTAAACACCTTCCTAGTTTAATTCAAAAACTCAAAATTGGTAGGGTTTTTTTTTTTTTTTTTTTTTTTTTTTTTTTTTTTTTCCAAAATACCCCTGGGTGCAATTTTGTCCCATATTCGGAATTATCCAACATACTGAAAACATCTGGTCTGAATTGAACTTCCTGGTGAAATAATTCATTACTTGCATGTAACGATTTGTTGTAGACTTTATTTAGTCTTTATATCTAGTGCCTTGTTAGGACATTTTTTTCATAATATTCTCATCGGTTTAAAAGAAAAAAAAACGCAGTGTTTTAAGTTTGACTAGTAGCACTCATTGGAAAATCAGGAACAACTAAATTGCAATTTAACTTTTGTAATTAATATACATCACTAGACACAATCATTTAGGGGTGGCAAATCGGGCCATCGTGTCGTGTTTTTGTCTGACACGACACGGCACGACAAGGTTTTATGTAACACGAACACGACACGACACGATGTCGTGTTTTTTCTAACTAACACGAAAACGAACCAATTAAAAAACGACAAACACGACACGACACGAAAAAACTAACATAATATAACAATTAGTGTATTTAATTAATATTTAATCATACATAACACCACAAACACGAGAAACACGAAAAACACGACAAATAAATGCTAAATCGTGTCAATATCGTGTCGAATTTGTAACACGAACACGACATGACACGACATCGTGTTTTTTACACTTGACATGAATACGACACGAACACGAATTCGAATTTCAGTTTCGTCCCAATTTCTTTTCGTGTCGTGTATTTTTGTCGTGTCGTGTATTTTTGTCGTGTCGTGTCCACAATTGCCACCCCTACAATCATTCAAAGACTAATATGATTGTCAATTGTATTTATGCACACACTTACTTAAATATATACATGCTATTCAATAATTATGGATCTTCCGTACCATGTTTGATGCGAAAGAAACACTACTTTTGCAAATGAAAGTGAACTTAACCACAATTCATCTTGAAATATATACATGTTGCACCTTAGATAACTGTTTCTTCTAATTGGTTGGCCCCACCAAGTACCTGTAATTTTATAAATGGATCTATGTATCACTTGATGATGTTACAGGAAGGACTTTCTTGTTTCTACGCATAATGGAAATTTCTGATGTGACAATAGCCGCTATAATAACAATCCCCATGAATATGAACAATCCAATAAAACTCTGAACATCAAGACTTTGTGGTGGGGCTTGATTAGGCTGTGATTTATCAGCTGGAGAGAACCCAAGATATTTTTCCTTCATTTTCATCATAGTTTCACTTTCTGTGACATTAATGACTCCCCTAGAAAAGTCCTGCAATAAAGGAGATCCACGTGGAAACGCCTGAGATATCAAACATGCCATGCAGTTAGGGAATTTATAATAGGGAAAATGATACAAATGCCCTACGAACTTTCTAGGGTTTATCCGTTCAGTCCCTAAAGTTTTTGTCGGACTTTATGGGTCCGTAAACTAGGATATGACATGCTCTTTTAGTCTATGTCAACCTATAATAGCCAGTTCATTGACCTTTTACACACAAAAAAAACTTACATTGTACCCCTATAAAGCTAAAAAAAATAAGTTTAGAGATCAATACGAATTGAGTGTGAATCGGCTTTAGAGGAAAATGAGAGTTTTTGTTTTTGTACGAATTGATCCCCAAACTTATTTTTTGGTTTTATAGGGGTATAATGTGAGTTTTTTGGTCTAAAAGTTCACTAAACCGGCTATTACAGGTTGATAGGGACTAAAAGAGCATGTCATATCCTAGTTTAGGGACCCATAAAGCCCGACAAAAACTTTAGGGACTCAATGAGTAAACCCTAAAAGTTCATAGGACATTTGTGCCATTTTCCCTTTATAATATTACGTTGTACTAATTCATGTGAAGTAATTCTTTTATATATCTTGTAGAAGACTAGTAAAATCACATGATCAGTAGATAAAATATAGTATGAGACTCACAAATGCAATTCCAGATTCCTGGTTTATTGGTCCAAACTTCATGTATTCAGAGCCATACTTAGCAAGAAAGAGTTCGATGTAGGGGAGCTCATCAACAATAGCACTTACACTGCCATTGGTCAAAGCACTTTTATAGTCTTCAACGCTTGTGAGAGGTATAAGCTGCTTGTCAGAACAATTGTATTTTTCGGTTATAAGATCTTTTAAAAAGGAACCATCTTGGTATCCAGCATTTTCGAAAGTTGGAGGCAATCTTGGACGTAGTTGATCTAGTGTTAACCATGAGGACAAAGTAGCAGTGAAAATTTGAATAACTATGAAAATCATACTTAGCCAGATCACAAGCACAACTTTGGAGCACTTATTTTTTATCTTTCCTGCAAAGATAAAAATCCATAAATTATTTGCATAGAAATATAGCTTCCTTTCGTTAATTTGTTTCCTAACTATTCACGTGATATATATACTAGCTAACCTATATTTAATGAAATATGTGCTTTTAAAAACATTCTAAAAGAAAGAAAAAACTTGAATTCCATCATCATCAAAAACACATGATGACTAACCATTTATTTCACATTATTTTATATAGAATCCACAACAACTATTTGACATTTGAAAAGTAATTAAATTCTTGCTCAGAGTTTAAATTTCAATATATCTCAAAATAAATACCTTCATGGAAGAAGAATGTCGATATAGGAAACCAGATGACCATTATTAGTTGGGTATAGATTGGGCTTGAAAAACTAGGATTATTCTCCCGATATTCTAAAATTGCAAGTGCAACCCCAGTGAAGATACATACAGCAACGATTGTGATCCATAGTCTCCATGTAAAAGGTCTTAAGAAAGTCCATAGGGTTTGGTTCCATTCGTGGGCAGCATGCACAAGCACATAAACTTCAGAATTCAAGTAGGGAATTGTAAAGTCAACAATTTGAGCTCTGTTACCCCGAATGGTTACATCACCTGCGACAGCTTCACAAGTCTGCAATATATAAAGTAAGAAGTATTTCAGCCGATAATTATTTTGTAATTTACATACAACTCTACCATAGTTTTTCCTACAATATATTGAACTCAACAAAAGTTTAGTATAACATATTCCAACTTTATATTCAGTGAATTTTCTTATTTTATTTTTTTACATAAAAAAATATCGGTGGTCATTAAATTTCATATCCATTGAACATAACGCTGTATCCCACTATGGCTCATGTCCCCAATGGCTAAAAAAAACTCCATATAAATACTCAATTATTTTAAAATTTACTTGTAAAGTCCTTTATGCTTTTGAAAAAACTCAATAGTGCCCCCAACTAAAGAAAAATGTTGAAATAGCCACCGACTATGATTGAATTTAATCAATTGGATGTCAAGTAGGCATTAAAGGTCATTCAACTTTATCATTAAACTATGCATTGTGGGGGCTTACTTTTTGTTTTCGGGTTGCGTATGTTGAAGGTATGTATGAATTTTTAAAATGTGTGTGCATGGATATAAATATGTTCTGAAATTTTTTACCTTGCCTTCAATGTGCTCTAGAAGTTGATAATAGGTGCCATTACTTTTCCCCATGTCATCGATGAAAGGTCTGAAGATGGGTTGAACTGCATATGGTAATAAATTTAATGCATGGCAGAATATGGCAATCGAGAATCCACCTTCAACTTTTAATTTCTCATTCACTTTTACAAACTCAGTGAAGCCATCTTTCTTTGGCACCCATACTACTAATGTTGGACATGGACTTTTTAGTTTCTTGGACATATTCCATTGTGGCCCTATAATGTCTTTTTTTTTTTTTTTGCAATCAACATAAAACCCTTCAGAATTGGTATGAATAAGAAAAAGAAAAATAAACTGTAACATTATATATAAAGAAGAATTGTATATACTTAATGTTATAATAACAATAACGACAACATCAATTACAAGTTTTTTTGTAGGAGATTTTGTACTTGATAGAATTGACTTAGCATTAGCTATTGGAAGTTGTCATTTGAGGATGGTTTTTCTAATAGGACTTAAAGTATGACACAGGATGTCACAGCTGACGTAAAGATATTGTTATCCTATTCGGAGTCAACTCGGATGATTTTTCTTTATTGTTGTCTATGTATGCAAGTAAACAGAAACATATTAAATAATAGATTCTTTATCAAGCTTTTGGTATTGTAATATTTTAGCTAATCTTTATTATCTTTTTAGTTAAAATAACCTATCCACCCAGGAAGCATTATATTTATTATATTTACAGAATTTTTGGCGTATTGGTTTTTGCTAGAGAACGAATTGCAATGGAAAGGTTAAACTTTTAAAAATTAAAAATCCTAGCTATATGAAGTTTCTGCATAGATTGATGGACCATGTAGTTTCTACATCCGATAATAATAACTTCAGAGAATGGTGTATCTATCATATTTCTAGTTTCCGAAAGAATCGTGAAACATCTATCTTAAACTCACACAACAACAGATATATAGCTGTTTTGAAAAAAAAACCTACCACAGATAAATGATGTGTGTAAACAATAAATTTCTTTCACACTTACAAGTGCATAGACATAGTTTAACATTATAAGCTGATAAAACTAATAATTTACACTAATAACTTCCTGAAAATAATTAAAAAGTTTACGCTTATGTATGTGTCAAACGAATAAACATGTAGATTGAAAATAGTTCGAACTTAAAGGCATGGGTATTTAGACAATTTATATATGCGCGCATTTAAATGTGAACAGTTTTTTTTTTTTTCTTTAACGGCATGTCATCCAAGGTTGAATTGAGTCTGGTGGGATTCGAAGTAGACATCTCTCGATTTTGGAGTCATTAATTAAATCCAAGTGATCACCAATATTTGGCCCTTTTAATGTTTATATGACCTTTTTAACAGGTCATGCACGTTTCAAAAAATAGTTGTACACTTGTACTCTACCAACAATTTGTTACCGCATATCTGTTCATTAATTACTGCAATTTTATAATTCTATGTTTTTTGAAATGTGTAAATTCGCATAAAAGGTGTATATATATAGAATTTATTTATCTAGACTATCACAAACATTTGTTAAATGTTAACAGCATACCTGCACATACATCTCCCTGTTCAGTATCACCTAGCTCCTGGATAGATCTTCTCCTGCGGCTAGATGTATCTTGGATGACTCTACTCATCACCCCTTTTCTCAATCCATGTTTTGAATATGCTAATTCCGGAGTAAAACGTTTTTCTGTTATTACTATAGATGCTTTCACAAAGTCAATCATGCAATAAATACCAAGCATGGCAGCTAAAAACACCATGGAAAGACTGCAGTTCTTATGCTCCATATTGTGCATGCAGTAATTGTATTTGTTGGACTTATGTTATATTATATAGAGATTGATGGCGGCTTCAAGTTTGTTGACATGTTAATTGTTAAAATCTTGAACATTCACAAGGTTTGAGAGAAGAAATTAAAGACAGTGATTTGTTGCAATATTTTAAGGCACAACTCTTTCCGAGCAAATTCCAGAATCCATGTCAACTTCAGATGAGTTATATTGTTGTTTGACTTATTTCCTTTGCCGATCAATCTAGTTTTCTCTCTACTTGCAAGTGAAGCAAGAAAATATGGACCGGTTCAACTGAAATATATAAAACAAAGACATTTATTATTGAATCTTTATTTTAAAGGGCAAACTATATTAAACATAAAAGGGACTAGCAATGGGCTAGAGGGGGGGGGGGGGGGGGTACAGTGTGTTGGTGATTTGTTTCACTAATGTGATTTAATTGTAATGGGATTACTTTTGTTGACCAAAAGTGATCTTGATAAATATTAAACAAGTAAGGAAGGTGTGGAGTGCACACTTGTTTAAGTTTATTCAAGATTAAAAGTAGACTGTCATTTAGGGGCAAAGCCCCTGAACGAACGGGGGTTCGGGGGCAGCGCCCCTGGGAGCGGGGTCCAAGGGGCAGAGCCCCTGGCTGGGATCGAAGGATCCAGAAAAGCAACAAGGTCAGATTTTTGTTTTCATGCAGAATCCTAAATATATTCAGAATTATATTTCTGTGATTTCTGAAGCATTTTATGTGCAGGATGATAAAGTTGCATGGTGGGTTGATTCGGGAGCAACAAGTCATGTTTGCAAAGATCTATATTGGTTCAAGAACTTTCAACCAATTGAAGATGGATCTGTTGTGAAGATGGGAAATGTTGCAACTGAACCAATCAAGGGCATATGATCTGTTTTACTTACTTTTACTTCTGGGAAATGTTTGTGTTTGAACAATGTTTTATATGTTCCAGGGATTCGTAAGAACCTCGTGTCTGAAATTGTATTAAATAATTGTGGTTACAAACAAGTGTTAGAAAGTGACAAGTATATCTTGTTAAGACATGGTTCTTTTATAGGATTTGGATATATATGTAATGGAATGATTAGGCTTAATATTAATTATCCTTCTAGTGATAATTCTATTTGCATGGCTTCTAGTAGTAGTAACAATAATTTTCATAAAGTTGAATTATGGCATGCTAGATTAGGACACATTCATTACAAGAGATTAAAAGACATGTCTAAAATGAGTTTAATTCCTGCTTCTGATATGAAAAATAATGAAAAATGTAAAACATGCATGCTAACTAAAATCACTAGACAACCTTTCAAAGATGTTGTTAGGGAAACCAAGGTCTTGGATCTTATACATAGTGATTTATGTGATTTCCATGCAACACCTTCCCTTGGAAACAAGAAGTATGTTGTTACTTTTATTGATGATGCATCTAGATATTGTTATATCTATTTGCTACATTCTAAGGATGAAGCACTTGATAAATTTAAAATTTATAAACAACAAGTTGAGCTTCATAAAAATGAATTAATAAAAGTATTGCGTACTGATAGAGGTGGTGAGTATTATGATCCAAATTATTTTGAATCAACTGGAATAATACATCAAACCACAGCTCCATATACACCACAACAAAATGGTGTAGCTGAAAGGAAGAATAAGACTTTGAAGGAAATGGTTAATTCCATGTTGTCATATTCTGGTTTAAGTGAAGGGTTTTGGGGTGAGGCAATGTTAACTGCATGTTACATCTTGAATAGAACTCCAAATAAAAGGAGTAAGAATACTCCTTATGAACTTTGGTGTAAAAAGGTACCAAGTTTGAGTTATCTCAAAGTTTGGGGTTGTAGAGCAGTTGTAAGGCTCACTGAACCCAAAAGGAAAACATTGGGTGAGAGAGGTATAGATTGTATCTTTATTGGATATGCTGAGCATTCCAAAGCATATAGATTCTATGTTTTAGAATCTAATGACTATGTGTCTGTAAACACAGTGATAGAGTCAAGAGATGCTATCTTTGATGAAGAAAGATTTACATCTATACCTAGACCAAGGGACATGATTCATCAATCTTCCAGCAAGAGTACTACTCAAGCTGAAGATGTTTCTGGTGGTGCAAGTTCTGTACCTGAACTTAGGAAAAGCACTAGAGCTAGAAAAGCTAAGTCTTTTGGATCTGATTTTCAACTATATTTAGTTGAAGGAACAAAGAATGAGACTATTTCTCAACATCAATATTGTTTTAATATTGAAGAGGATCCAAAGACTTTCAGTGAAGCTATGGCTTCTAGGGATGTTCATTTCTGGAAAGAGGCAATTCATGATGAGATTGATTCTATCATGCATAACAATACTTGGGTTTTAGCTGATTTACCTCCTGGTTGCAAGGCATTAGGATGTAAATGGATCCTCAAAAGAAAAATGAAGGTGGACGGCATAATTGATAAGTATAAAGCCAGATTAGTTATCCAAGGCTTTAGACAAAAGGAAGGCATTGATTTCTTTGATATTTATGCTCCTGTTGCCATAATTTCTACTATTAGATTATTATTAGCTCTTGCAGCTATACATAATCTTGTGATTCACCAAATGGATGTGAAAACTGCATTCTTGATTGGTGACTTGGATGAGGAAATATACATGAAACAACCTGAAGGGTTTGTGATGCCTGGAAATGAACACAAAGTGTGCAAGTTGAAGAAATCATTATATGGTTTGAAACAAGCACCAAAACAATGGCATCAAAAGTTTGATGATGTTGTCTTGTCTAATGGTTTTGCATTAAACCAAGCTGACAAGTGTGTATATAGCAAATTTGATACTTCTGGTAAAGGATTCATGATTTGTTTATATGTAGATGATATGTTGATTTTTGGTACTGATTTAGAAGAAGTTGATAAAACCAAGAAATTCTTATCATCTAGTTTTGATATGAAAGACATGGGGGAGGCTGAGGTAATTCTTGGTATAAGAATTAGAAAAGGAAACAATGGGATTTCAATTTCTCAATCACATTATATGGAGAAGATATTGAAAAAGTTTAACTTTGAGAATTGTTCTCCTGTTAACACTCTTATAGATCCTAGTCTTAAGCTTCTACCTAATAAAGGATCTCCAGTGTCTCAACTTGAATACTCAAGGGCTATTGGTTGTCTAATGTATGCCATGATTAGTACTAGGCCTGATATAGCATATGTTGTGGGAAGGCTTAGTAGATATACTAGTAATCCTAGTTCACATCATTGGCAAGCTGTGAGTAGAGTATTCAAGTACTTGAAAAGGACCATGAATTATGGTTTAACTTATAGTGGATATCCTTCTGTTTTGGAAGGTTATTCAGATGCCAGCTGGATTAACAACTTAGAGGATCACTCCTCTACAAGTGGTTGGGTGTTTCTTCTTGGAGGAGGTGCCATTTCTTGGGCATCTAAGAAACAGACTTGTATTACTAACTCAACCATGGAGTCTGAGTTTGTTGCATTGTCTGCTGCTGGTAAAGAAGCTGAGTGGCTAAGGAATTTGATTTATGAAATTCCATTATGGCCCAAACCGATATCTACCATTTCTATCAGATGTGATAGTGCTGCAACCTTGGCTAAGGCTTATAGCCAAGTGTATAATGGAAAGTCTAGACATTTAGGTGTTAGACATAGCATGATTCGTGAGTTCATCATAACTGGTGTGATATCTGTGGAGTTTGTAAGAACTCGGTTGAATTTAGCCGATCATCTAACCAAAGGGTTAGCAAGAGATCTTGTGCACAAGGCGGCTGTAGGGATGGGTTTAAAGTCCACTTAAATCTTTTATATTGAGATACCCAATTCCCATCTAATGCAATATTAGATGTTGAATTCAATGTGGAAAGCTTGATATTTGAAGATTGGAACACATTTTATTATCATCCCAAGGTATGTGTTCAGTACTGCAAGTTAAGGAGGTTGAAATTTTATTTCTTAATAGTTCTTTGAAAAATTGCATTTGCAGGTGAAAGAACAAAAGAACTACCTATATAAGCATGAAGTTTAGCTGCTTCAAGAAGTTGGGACTTGAGTTTGATATGCTTATTCAAGGATGGGACACAAGCTAGTGAAATATAGTGTCAAGCTAGAACTTAGAGAATGTAAATTGTTGTGTATATTATCTTCATGTATACACTTAGAATAGAAAGGGTTCAATCCTTAGTGCACCCTAATATTCGAATATTTTGAATGAATAATATACTAATGTGAAATTCAATCGTCACGATATTTCATTTATGCATCAGTTTTTTGTTATGTTTTTGTTTTAAATTAATCAAGATTACACTTAAATGGGGGAGGTTTGTTGGTGATTTGTTTCACTAATGTGATTTAAGTGTAATGGGATTACTTTTGTTGACCAAAAGTGATCTTGATAAATATTAAACAAGTAAGGAAGGTGTGGAGTGCACACTTGTTTAAGTTTATTCAAGATTAAAAGTAGACTGTCATTTAGGGGCAAAGCCCCTGAACGAACGGGGGTCCGGGGGCAGCGCCCCTGGGAGCGGGGTCCAAGGGGCAGAGCCCCTGGCTGGAATCGAAGGATCCAGAAAAGCAACAAGGTCAGATTTCTGTTTTCATGCAGAATCCTAAATATATTCAGAATTATATTTTTGTGATTTCTGAAGCATTTTATGTGCAGGATGATAAAGTTGCATGGTGGGTTGATTCAGGAGCAACAAGTCATGTTTGCAAAGATCTATATTGGTTCAAAAACTTTCAACCAATTGAAGATGGATCTGTTGTGAAGATGGGAAATGTTGCAACTAAACCAATCAAGGGCATAGGATCTGTTTTACTTACTTTTACTTCTGGGAAATGTTTGTGTTTGAACAATGTTTTATATGTTCCACGGATTCGTAAGAATCTCGTGTCTGAAATTTTATTAAATAATTGTGGTTACAAACAAGTGTTAGAAAGTGAATTGGTATATTTGACCCGTTTTTGACTTGGTATTAATTCTTATAGAAAACCCGGATTTATGACAGTTTTTGACTTGGTATTAATTCTTATAGAAAATGCATCAGAAATCCAAATCTAGAATATTTGACCCGTTTTTGACTTGGTATTAAATCTTATAGAAAACCTGGATTTATGACAGTTTATTGACTATTGCCAAACTGTTTTATGACAGTTTTGACAGTTTTCAGACAAAGAAGGTATTTAACCTATTTTGGTCAATTTTTTCTGGTACTTACGAAAATTCATATACTCATTCTCTGTTCTTTTCTCTTCTGAGTCTTATCCAATCAAAGATTAGGGAGTACCACCCAATACTTTGATCTGATAGTGAAATCACAATTCTCAGAATTTCCAAGGCTATTTTATCCATAGTATCTTACACAGTGCCGAGGTTCAAGCCTTGGATAGATTACACAACCTAAGGTCCCAATTGAACTTTCTACCATATCTACAACGACATCTAATAGTGCAGCACGCCATGCACCTCCAAAACAATTTTGCAAACTAAAAAAAATGTGAAATTCAGTTTCTTCATGCTCATTACAAAAGGGGTAGAACATCGATATATTCTTCATTCCACATTTGATTAGGTTGATTCTATTCGGGAGTCTACCAAGCCTCGCACTCAAAACCATAATGTTTACCTTTAAAGGAGTGATTTTGTTCCAATTGGCCATCGCATGAATTCCTGCAACATAGTTATCCGAAGAATTTCCTGAAGGATGCAACCGAATAAGACCTTTGTCGGTCA
Organism: Lactuca serriola; assembly: GCF_051521515.1. NCBI lineage: Eukaryota > Viridiplantae > Streptophyta > Magnoliopsida > Asterales > Asteraceae > Lactuca > Lactuca serriola. Next base: position 76,819,850 of record NC_136414.1, read on the forward strand.
AGCTCCCAATGCCACAAATCTCTACCGCCTTTAAATGTGATAGGCAAACACTTACCAATAACATAATTGACCTTCCCAAGCGCTCTACTATTTGCAATCTTCCTAGGCCAGTCCCACATCGTTCTTATCTCATTCTTGATCTTTTCAAGTGTCTGGATCACTTTGATATAGGCTTTATGAAGATATAAGAGGTATATCCTTAGATTCCCCAACACCGCTTTGGAAAGCACAAGCTGCCCTTCAAAAGTAAGGGCTCGCGATGTCCAAGATGAAAGCTTCTATTTAATTTTTTCAATCCTTATACATTATAATTTCAACTGGGATTTCTAAGCAAGCGAAAGGAAGGTCCCTACTTTTACATTTAAACTTACTTGCCAAAGTTTCGGACTCACGATTATTCGTCCCAATATCAATAAGTTGCCTCTTGTTTAGGTTTACCTTTAAACTAGAACTGGAATCATCTTAAGATTCAAGGGATTTTCATCACCCTAATTCCTAAGAAACAAAGTGAAATTCACGTACTATATAATAGAGAGGCCAACACCGTTAGCTAGGGTTGCAACACCACAAAACAACCCCTTATATTTATCCTCTTTCATGACAACATTCATACCTTCTACTACAAGAAAAAAGATGAGAAGGGACAATGAATCCCCTTGACAAATTCCCTTGCTCATGGAAAACTCCTTAGTGGGAGAACCATTCACTCTCTAGCCGAATAAATGATGTCATGGATCCAAGCCTGCCATTTGGTTCCAAAATTTATTCGTATTAAGGTGTCAACTAAGAAGTCCTAATGTACATAATAGAATGCCTTTTTGAAATCCATCTTGAGGAGGAACATATTGTTCTTTACTTTGTTCCTCTAGGAAATCACCTCTTTAACATAACAAGACCATCCACTATATTTCTACCTTTTATGAAGGTAGTTTGTTCGTTATTGATCATTGTCCCCACCACCATTTATGTCGGTTCGATAGGATTTTAGAAATAATTTTACCTATACAACCAATTAGTTTAATATGAAGGTAATCACCTAATGAGCCAGGGTCTTTCACCTTAAAAGCGAGGGAGATACCTGACACATTGCAAGCCCTATTAAGGATCAATGTCTCTAAGTATTAAACAACATTGAAGACATCTTCCCTACTAGTATTCTAGAATTTTTTTTATGAATCGAAAGTTGAAGGCATTGGACCTAGTGGTCTCGTCGTTTCCAAAGTTTCAAACTGTTGCCTTTTGTTCTTCCAAAGAACTAGGATTTCCAACATGTTTTTTGTTTATCAGTTTATCAGAAATTTGTTACTCCTGAAAGTCTGAAAAAATCAAAAATAGTATTTTGACCCGCTTTGGGCAGTCACACAAAATCTTTGAATATTTAATCCATAAATGCTCTCTTTTTTCGAGCTCACTATCCCATTGAGGAACCATTCTTATCCCTCCCAAGTTCCATTTGATTCTCGACTTTTTCTTTAATTCCATAAATTTGATTTTCTCTAACCTCTCAATTTCCTTAGGGCGATTGAGTATGTATGTGTTCGCTTCATTATCAAGGAAAAAATTGTTCCAATTTTTAATAGTTGCTTTGAAAATTTTGGATTAAGGTTTAGGATTTGACATTTTAGAATCGAAACCAATGGTGCATCATTAATGGTAGGTTTACATCCTTTTCTTTTTCTTGAAATTGGGGAAGTGTTAGTTCCCCATATCAACTAAGCATGTTCCAATGTGTCAATGAATGTTGCAGTCTACCCATTCTTCAGAAACATTTTTTCTACAGAAATCAAGGATTCCACTATACCTTATGTACATTATAGAAAACCTAGTAAATTACACACATCATAGTCTATCCTTACTGAGCCTATGAACTATTTGGGAATGTTAGTTTCCTGTAATGGCAAGACAAAATAACTGAAAGAATGTGAAGGAGTGCTCTAGTAGTGTGTTGAGCACCGGGGAATAAAGAGAAAGTCAAACATATATGGTAACAGTAGAGGAATATGAAAGTCAAGGAAAAGAGGTTAATTGAAGAACATCAATTTATTACCTATAGGAATTGGAAGGAGAATGGTAACATCAAAAAATCAGTACCTAAACCCCTCAGCAAACCATGTCAAGAAGGAGTTAAATGTGGAAGCAGACTTCTATGATGATGCACTTATTTTTTGTGTCAAAAATTAAATAGAATCATGGATAATGGATCATGGTACATTATTTCATGTTAGTCATTTCAGAAGTGTAATGCATAATTTTAGGCACTATATTACAAATTTTAGACTAGCAAACTACAAAAGCCTAAATATCACGAGTGTTAGGGATATTGTCCTGAAGATGACTTTGGGAAAAAATTAGATCGACTTTCAAATATGGTAAGTACATTCTGGATCTTAATAGAATGTTGATATCAGTGGTCCACTTGATTATGAGGGTCACCATCTTACGTTTGGTGATCATCAATTAAAGGTGACAGAATGGAACATGATTGTCGCTAAATGGAAAAAATGAGGTACGCTTTATATGGTGGAGGTTCCTGAAGGTGAAGCAAATTCAATCATCGAAGAATGAGGGACATCCACTCTATGGAATCAATGACTTGGGAATACGAGTAAGATGAAAGTGAATATGATTTCCTATAAAGGGAAGATTCCATATTTAAAAAATGTGACAGTTAACTTCTGTAAGACATGTTTCATTCACAAACATAAGAAGGTTATTTACAAACATGGGGAAACCATCGATGGTCGGCAATTTGGAGTTAGTTCATTCATATGTACATGGTCCTACTTCAACTTTTTTGTTGGAGGTTCAATGTATTATGTTATTATCGTTGACTAATGAAACTAGGACATTTTGGGTTGTTTCTTGAAGAACAGATCTGGAGTATTTGACATCTTCTAGAAATAGACAACTGTTGTGGAAAACAAAACATGTGTGAAGATTAAGTGTCTTAAGTTGCACAATGAGGTTGAATACAAAAATAAAGAATTTATTGATTGCTATGTTTAACGTGGGATTATTATGTTGAAAACAATTCCTAAAACACCTCAACAAAAGGGTGTGGATGGTAGGATGAAATATATGTTGAAAGAAGGGAACAATAAGCATGAGATTACATGCACGATTGCCTAATATGTAATGGAAGGTTTGGTTAGTGTAATAGCATACTTGATCAATGTAATACCCTCATCCCCTATAGGGTTTGAAATTCCAAAAGAGGAATGACAGGTTAGAAACATGAAAATGTTCGGTTGTGTCTCCTAGATCAAGATCAAGAACTTTGAAAGAGACATTTTTAAGGAAAAGGAAAAGAATTTTACCCTTATAGGCTATGGGTTAAATTCCATGGGTTACCACTTCTTGGATAACCAGAACAATGGGTTATCAAAAGTCGATATGTAATATTCAAGAATTGTGCCTTCTACAAGGACGAGATTGCAGCAAGCCCAATAGAGAAAAGCAACCAGAAACAAAAATATCAAGTTTAGTTTAATGAAAGATCATAAGATGACATTGTAAACCATATTAATACTTCCTAAATTGGTGAAAAATTAGGAACTAATGGGAGTATAGATGAACCTGGAGATATTAGGAGTCTAAAGGCTGAAGTTACAGATAAAGAAGAGATATTAGGAGTCTAAAGGCTGGAGATATTAGGAGTCTAAAGGCTGAAGTTACAGATAAAGAAGAGATATTAGGAGTCTAAAGGCTGGAGATATTAGGAGTCTAAAGGCTGAAGTTACAAATAAAGAAGAGTTTGAATCGCATATTATTCGGAGATCCGCCAGAGAAAAAATATCTCCATTAAGGTATTATCCTTTAGAAAACTATTTGTTATTAATAGAGAATGATAAACCTTAATGTTATCAAGAGGCCTTGACGATGAAAAACTCCATTGTTTTATTTACATTTCGTGTGTAGTAGTTTTCACCATTTTTTTTTTACAGAAAATAAAGATTTTTAAAATAAATTAATAAATAATAAAAACATAGATGATATTATATTGTTACTCAAAATGAAAATTTAAGTAATGATATATTATTGAATTTTTTTTTGGGAAAATGGTTAATCTTGGTAACTTCATAAAGGACAATTTTCACTAAGTGAGTTGACCAAATTAGGCAAGGAGGACTTAAATGTCATGAAGTGCTGGAGAAGAAGATAAGTGAAACATTTAGAAATATGGCTAGATAAGTTCATATTAAGGAAAACGTGTCGACAAGTTGAGGGTTTAAGATGTAGTTATATGAAAGATCATAACTAGTTGCTAATCTTCTTCTCTACTCATTTTATCAAACATATATATATATATATATATATATATATATATATATATATATATATATATATATATATATATATAGAGAGAGAGAGAGAGAGAGAGAGAGAGAGATGGAAATTTCAATCTAAAAGGATAAAGGAGAGGATTTGAGTTACTCTTTAAATATTGATGGATGTTGGGATGTTACGATTTTATTAGAAAGTTTGGAAAGGTATAACTTCCTACCCATCTCTAATTTTCAATCTAGGGTTTGGTTGAAAACCCCAAACCGAAAAAGCACCATGACTGAAGTTTATTATAGCTGTATCGAGTGAGTTTTAAGTAATATATTACATGTATACTCTAATGGTGGACTTAGAGTTTAGTTTACATATTTATGAACAATTTTAAAGGGCCTCAATGGTGGACTTAGAGTTTAGTTTACAAATTTATGAAACAAATGCCAACTCTAATCTTATGAGTTATTTTAAACTAATCTCATGATATGGAATCCACCAATTGGTTGAAATATACATCTAAGGTTTTTGATTTGTGGATTTCATTTAACTTGACGTTACCATGATGCATTGAGCTTCATATATCACTAAAATAGCTTTTAATCTCTTAAAACCATTTGAAATAATATGAAAGTAATCCATTAAATTATAATGAAGTTTAAATTGTGATTATCTATGACTATCAAGGTTTTATTATGAGATTGGAAATTAGACATATCTATTGGAAACTAAATGAATTTTGAATTATTCCTATAGACGAATCATCACAATTTGACCATAAATCATAGAGAAAATGCCTTTGAAATGATTTTAAACTTGGATTTTTATGAATTCGTTTAGCAAAATGAGATATAAATAAGTTTGGAAACTATTTGGTTTTCAAAGTAAAGATTCAATTTTTAGAGTAATAAAACTATAAAATCATCAATTCCAACCTACAAATCCATGAGTAGTTGAGTATTAAGCGTTCATTAAGAACTGGTTAGTTAGTTCGGATAGTTATGAGTAATGTTTGAAGTCATTAAGAGGTTATAAAGCAATGTTGGCACTTTAATGTCTACCTAAGCTTCTTTATATCTCTTGTGACTTTAAAAGGTATTAATCATTAAGTCCTGATGGAAATAGGATGTATTTGAGATAAAAATAAGTTCCCTACACTTATCAAACCTATTAGGGTCTTTTGGGAAGTTATAGGATGATTGAATGCATTAGGATAAATGCAGAATGTATACAAGTGAAACAATTAGCGATTTTTGGTTTGCTAGGCATGGCACGAGCCGTGCCAAACCCACATTGGCAGTGTGGTGGTATGTAAGCATTATGTCAACCAAACTTCTTTTGCTTATAAATTATTCTTCCGACTCAAAATAATGCATAGTTTTCTCCTACATTCATGTTTTAACGTATGGAATGTCATTAAACCATAAAATTATTCAGATTGTAATTAAGAGATTAGTAATTGACTTAATAGGTTTTTGGCACACCTATTTATATTCATAGGTGACACTTGATTTATCAACATATTTAGAAAGAAGAAAGGAAGTGTAAGAAGTATACATTTCGACCTAGCTGAGTACACCTAAAGTACATGTCCCTTAGCACTTATAATAAATATTTTGAGTATGATATGTTATATATATGTACTATGATTGCTATGTGACCTTAGTTCATATTTGTGCATTACACTAAAATGAAATTTAATCATGTTGAAAGTATGAAGATACTGCATGATCTGGAAATTGGATTTTGAGCATCTTTAACTGCACATTTCATATAAGATGGGTTTTGAGAGTAATTGTGACTTATGGAATTATGAATGTTTGAAATTACCAAGTATTAAGTCCCAAAATATCAGGAGAAACACAATCCTTATTAAAGCACAATGCTTCAGGATGGACTTCACAAATCTATTCCATGGGGAAAAATGTTTAAATAGTCACATTAATATCCTAATGGTATAAGGATAAGGCCCCAATGAGGTTATAACACTGGAAACGGTAGTAAGTAAGAAGTTTACTAAAAATTAGTTAATCCATTTTTTCCCTTAGATTGACATGGGCTTCGATGGGAGTAGTGTATTAGGTTTCAGTTAGTTGCATTGTTGCATATGCATTTTCATGGTTTTATTTGATGTACTTATCCTAAACTCTTAATTATATCACTACTATTATGAAACTATTTTGGAACTAACTTGTGATAGAAGGAAATATGTTTTTAGAAAAAGGTTGTTATTTTGAAAAAGAATTATTATTTAAAAAGGCTTTTAAATGTTTTTGGGAATCTAGATTCATGAGATGATTTATTAACACTAGTAGAGACCTTTTTAGCATGTGAGTAGTAGAGGAAGCCATAGAAGTTCCTAAAAAGTATCTTAGTGTCTGAGTACATTGTTATCAAAGTGAGACGGTTTGTGTCTATAGGGAAGCAATTCAAAAGTTTTGTGACATTTCTTGAAGAAAGTATGGATAGGTGTGGAAGGCACTATGAGCCCGTACTACTAAAAACACAAGATCCATACTTGAATCAAAGAGAGTAAGAGGACATCCAAGGAAAATTTTAGTGTCGATAAGCATTACGTTCATGTTTCGACTTTTTTTTATTATATTGTAGAATGTTGATGAGTCATTAGGGAGGTGGCATGGGATCAGGGAGGTGGCATGGGTCCTGGTTCTGAATCAAGTAATATTGAGTTGCGCGACTTGATCGTTGATGAGCTTTCTAGGGTCATTCTGAGGGATCTGCATGTCACGTTTGGCACAATCAAGGAGGAGTTGGTAGCAATAATGGATGAGCATATACGGACCTAGAGTACTAAGATGGCAACTTGTTATCTTATGGAACACGATTTTAGTTTCCATGACTTTCGTGCTCGTGGGGCTCCTGAGATTTTTGGGAAGAAGGATCCTATTGTGAGTATGAGATAGATTTCAAACATTAATAGTTCCTTTTTACTAGCTTCTGCTCGGATGGGGAAAAGGAAAGGTTTGCGACATGTCTTCTTCGTGATGAAGCTAGTGACAGGTGGTTCAGGCTCTTGGAGCGAAGGTCATTAAGGATTTGTCCTGGACAAATTTTGTTACCAGATTCAGAGTGAAATTTTTACCTGCTATTAAGGTGCAACAACTAGCTCGGGAGTTCTAGGATCTCGAGCAGATGACGAAATATAGCGCATATCAGCGCTAAGTTCCGAGATAGTACGTTGCTTGTTTAACAGTGTTTTGAAGATGAGGAGATGAAGAAGATGAGATATGATGATATGTTGATGGAAGAAATTGGGGAGTTCATCAATGTTTCTAGCTATCAAACACTGGAGCAGATGATTGATAGAGCCCGAAAACGGGTGATTGAGTTAGAGCTTCAAAAGAAGCGGAAGGCAACTCAAGTTCAAAATGCATTCGTTTCAGTAAAGAAGTCTAGAAGTCTGACACTTCTAATTCACATTATGGAGTTCAGCATAGTCGAGGTAAATGTGGCAGGTGTGGGATGTACGATGAATCCTGTCATATGACTGGCTTTATTTGCTTCAATTGCGTCTAATGGGGACTGCAAGAAGGGGGCATTGATAAATTGGCCAAAAGAAGGCCGACTGTCTGAGCTTCACTAGCGGAGTAGTGAACGCACCCGTTCTATCCACTTTGAGGATCACATATGACCATTAGGGCAAGGAAAAAACCCCTGTTGTAAGGAGCTGAGCGTTCCAGTTGACGGTTGAGGAGCCCAGAGCAACACCAGATAAGATTACTGGTATGTACCTTCTATTTTTAATGTTGCTTTCTTTATTCATGCTTATTATTTTTATGATGTGCTTAGGGATGTTCCTACTTAATGATATGCCAGCTCTTGTACTTTTTGATTCGGGGGCTACTCAGTCGTTTGTATCTCATGCGTTCAACAAGAATTTTGATGCCACTCATTGACCGCTTGATCATTCTTTGGTTTCAGAGATGTAAAGGACTGTACCGTGATGAATCAAATATTTAATAGGATTTTGTGTTGTAGATGTTCCTAGTGTGGTTTTCTATTTATCTTATTCCTATTCCTCTAAGAGACGAAGGCCACTATGGATATGGATTGGCTGAGCTGGAATGAGGCTATTATCGATTGTGAGCGTCAGTTGGTGCAAGTTCGAACCCAAAGTAGGGGAGAACTTGTTATTCATGGTGAGAGTGCACAAGGGGGTCCGATCATTTATTCAGCAGCATGGGCTACGAGATATTTGTAGCACGAGTGCTTTTGATTTTTAACTTATGTGGTGGATATTTAGGCCGAACAAAAGAAGACCATTGTGGATGTGCCTGTCTCTCGGGATTAATGTGGTTCCTAAGGATTTACCGAAGGTTCCTATTGAGAGATAATTGAGTTCACGATTGACTTAGTTCTTGGTGAGGCTCTGATAGCGAGGGCATCCTATTGTCTTGCACCTATTGAGATGCAAGAGTTGTCCATACATCTTTAGGAGCTGTTAGAAAAGTAGTTTATCTGAGTAGTTCGCCTTGGAGATCACCCATCTTGTTTGTCAAGAAGAAAGAAGGATTCCATTGGATGTGCCTCGATTATAGGGAGCTAAATAAGATTACGGTGGAGAACCGCTACTCGGTTCTGAGGATCGACAATTTATATGATCAACTTCAGGGTGCATCTTATTTTTCCAAAACTTGATTTGAGGTCGGGTTACCACTAGATGAGATTCTCGGACGTAGATATTTAAAAGAAGGCTTTCAGGACTCACTATGGCCATTACAATTTAGTGGTGATGTCATTTGGTCTCACCAATGCATTGACAGTGTTTGTTGACCTCAGGAACTGAGTGTGCAGACCGATGTTGGTTCGTTCCGTGATTTTGTTGATTGATGATATCTTGGTGTATTCTATGTCCAAGGAGCAACATGAGGAGCATTTGTAGGAGGTTCTCGAGACCTTGAGGAAGGAGAAGTTGTATCAGAATGGTACCATGGTCGATGCGGCTAAGATTAAGGAGGTTATGCGATTGGAAGTTGTAAGGTCTCCATCTAAGATTCGGAGTTTCTTTGGGTTAGCAGGCTAATATAAACGGTTTATTTAAGATTTCTCCAAGATTGCAGTTTCTTTGAGTTGACTTACCAGCAAGAATCATTTCAGGATTTGAGACTGAAGTTACGCGAGGTACTAGTTTTGACCCTTCCATAGGGTGTTGAGTATTTTATGGTTTACGGTGACACATCGATTTTAGTTTTGGGTGTTGTGCTTATGCAGAGGGGCCATATGTTCTGCTTACTATGACGCATCAATTTTGGGTTTGGGTGTTGTACTTATGCTATTCGAGCTTGGATATTTCTCTATGCTGATACCAACTATCTATTGTGACAATTTAGGTGCAATTCACTACTCATAAAATCCAGTTTTCCATGCACGAAAGAAGCACCTTGTACTAGATTTACACTTCGTCCTAGAGCAAGTCAACAAAGGGATTTTCCTTGTTACTCATATATCATCGGTCGATGCTTAATAACCATCACTAAAGTCTCAGTTTCATTACATTTTGTCCAAGATCGCACGTCTTGCGAGGGCGTATTAATGATATTGCTTTCACGGAAAATCACTACAAGAAACGGGACCTATACGGACGAAAATTGTCGTCTCTATAGGTTCCAAAAGTCATCCCTATAGGTGTCCAGGAGGACATGTCATCCCTATAGCTCTCGTCACCATAGCCCCGTCGCAATAGATCTTTATTGTCGTCGCTAAAAAAATCGTCGCAATTGGTAGCCTTTCGAAACGATCTGTCATTCTATTCTTGTTCGTCTCTATAAGTTTTTGGTCTCCTTTGATGAATTTATAGAGAAGACAAGTCGTCTCTATAGATTCATCTATAAAAACAACATGTCGTCTCCATAAGTATAGCTATAGAGACAACTTTTTGTCTCCATAGGTACATATATACAGTCAACACTTACCATATAGTGACAACATGACGTCGTGGTTGATGCATCTGTAGAGATGACATGTCGTCTCTATAGTTATGCCCATATAGCTACTTTTTTTCTGGGGTTTCTAGGTTTGACCACTAGACCTTCTTCTCCTGTCCTTTCCGTATTCAGATTGCCCTTTGAAATATGAGTAATCATCAAGATCTTCTATTGAATACCCCACTCTCTGGCCACCCCAAAACCCCTGAATTCATCAAGATTTTAAATTTTAAAAATCTCAAATTATGGAAAAACACCATTGTTTGCTATAAAATGATTTAAATTTGACAAACTGTAAGACCCCGTTTTGTTAAACAGGAAAGAACAAAAGGACAGAGCAACACGTAGGTGCTCACCTGTTTTAAATCGCACTCTAATTTTCCCATCAAAAGTGAAAAAAGGGTAAATAGATAATTCCAACTACGTGAGAGGGAGACAACCATCTACTTACCAAACTTTGTTACAGTTTTTGTGTAGCATGCTTTCTTATGATGAAAGTTCATCCAATTCAATAAGGTTTTCTCATTAATCCAAAAATAAAAAAACAAGGATCAAGAATTACATATAAACCACATGCTGAAGATGCTCATTACTCCAAAATTAAAAAACAAGGATCAAGAAGTACCTCATCCTCATCCACCAATTCCAGAAGTTGAGTTGTCTTTCTAAGGTTGAGATCAGCCAGGAGTTGTATCTGTAGGTGCAACCATCATTCTGTTTATGATAACTTTTGATTTATATTTATTAGACAAAAGAAAAACCACCTTTATGATTTGAGAAATTAGGCCAATTACCAAATGTGGCTGCAAAATTGAAGAAGAAAAATGTCAAAGAACCTAAACTAAAAGCATCAACTACGGGTTAAAGCTCTTCCTTCAGCTAGATCCTGGCTGCCAACATTGACTACCGGGTTAAAGCTCTTCCTTCAGCTAGATCCTGGCTGCCAACATTGACTACCGTGCAACCTATAGCCTTTACAGAGTTAAGAGATAAGAGCTCATGCAACACACTCAATTCTGATTTCTTTTGTTTCTGGAAATCCTTCATGAAGAGAAGAAAATTAATTAATAATTTAATAATGCTCGATTATAAATTATAACTTATGGATTGAGCTGAAGAGAGAAACGATGAGTCACGTGAAAAAAGAGTGTGCATTAATCCAAAAAGCCCTTGAACAAATCCATACTCTCCACCTTCCTCATATGGCCAAACCTAAAGGGTAAAAAAGTCAAAAGGTTGAGGATCCATAAGAGTTAATTGTAAGAAATAGCAAAATTAAAAAAGACAAAAGGTTTAAGTATGCCAGAACCTAATCAAACGTTCAAGTGCTAATCCCATAACAAAAAAAAATTACACACAATAGGACAATTACATGCCTTTCCAGTTTAATTAATTACCAAAGTGGACATGCATAAATAAATACTATAAATAAGATTAAAAGACCAAAAGTTCTGGCAATGCTATCTGAAACTTGACTCAATAGAAATCAATGCAGCCTACTAATTTGAGAAATCACAAAAAGGGGAATCAAATTCAAAAGTGAGGTGCAAGTTTAGAATCAGAGCTAAGAAGAAGATACAAAAATTGATGAAAAAAGGAACAAAATTATAATATCACAATTTGAATATCCTTCAAAAATATGAAGAGTATAGTGTACAAAAGAGAAGAGCACCCTAAAATGGTCTCAAAAGCAGGAAGTTACGTAGATATTGTTAAGGGCAAAATGGTCACAAAAGGATAAGAGTACACAAAACTCACTAATGGTGCTAACACTGCCAGTTATGAAGCATCAAGAAAGAGAAAAAGGAGAAAAGCAAAGGCGAAATGTGTCATTTTGAATCCCAATGATAATACTTCATCAATTCAAGATCTTCCTACACAAATGGATACAAATATCACTAAATCTTTTTTCTGAAAAACTCACCATTACCATTGGTAGCATACAAATCCACATCATGAAAACTGATGTTGCCACATCAGCAAAAAAGCTTCTGATTCTTGATTGGGTTTATGCATCTCTGTACACCTAAAAATGTAATCAGGCAGCTTAAAATCCCAAAATTGGATGAAAATAATGGATTTTTTTAAGCAAACATATGAAATTCTCAACTAGATTTGAGTAAAACAAAAGATTTCAACAATTAAAGTACATGATTAGCAAGGGTAGCAGATTATCAATTCTGAAAACAAAATACCTTTGAATCACAGAAGATAAGCTGGGGAACGAGAAATGGTGATGGAGATTTGCTAATCGATGTGAGAAAATCTCATCCTGAGAGAGCAACTATGAAATCATAGAAAATCACGAGTTAGGGATGGAGACGAAGGAACAAGAAACATAGAAATATGGAGATGCGCATGAGCTTCAACGAATGGAGATTTGCTTGAGTTCTGAAAGCCTTGAGCGACGAGAAATAGAGATGGAGACGTTAATGAACTGGTGTTAAGGGTTAGGTTAAACACCACTAGTGAAGGGCGGAGACGGATCCTGAGACAAACTAATCGATGGGCTACAGAGAAGATCCCAGACAGGAGACGAGCAAGGGGAAACGGATTCTCACATCATAACCTATGGGGACGACCTATCACCACTATAACCATAAACAAACGATGTCGTTTTTTTATTTTCTAACTAAATATATCAAAAAATATATATTTTTTGGGCATAGAAAGCTATGGGGACAAGAAGTCGTCCTTACAGTTTGTTTCAAGAACGCGCCAACCCAATTTCTTTTTCCGCTTAACATGTTGAGACAAGAAGTCGTCCCTGTAGCTTCAAGAGTCAATAAAATTTGGTCAACTCTATGGCGACGACAAGTCGTCCCTATAGGGAGCCTATAGCGACGACATATGTCGTCCCTATAGATCTCGTCCTTATAGGTGTTTATTCTTGTAGTGAATGAAGAGTAGAACTCATTGTACTCTTATATGTACATTCATTAGTCGTATGTATTTATCTATATAGTTTAGGAAACATTATTTTGAGATTATATTTAGCCTTAGCTGTACTTGTTTGATTGCCTATGTACATGTATTTTATTTATAGCTGGATATGTCAATGGAAAATGATCAAGTCATTCAAATATTTGCACAAGGTTCAGCTAACAGGATTTTGCTGGGCATTGAAACTGAAACATGCAGGGTACCTCAATTCATCAATAAAATTTTGAATAAATCAGTTTTGTGTTCGAAAGATAAGTATCAAATTTTCCAAGAAAAAATGACACTTCTATATGTGAGCAAGTACTCTTCATTTTATAATCCAAAATAGGAATCATTCATTGAACTTTACAGTTATTTATTAGTTTAAGTAGTAGCTGAGTTATATATTGTAGCAGTATAATGATATGCTTTCATTTTCATGTATAGATTTCTATATGTCATCTGACTAGTTCTTAATTTGCAACTAATTCTTTGATTAAAATAATCTAACTTTCATTAAACATAATTACACGAAGGTCTGATGAATCTATGAAGAAATATTACTTAATTAATTTTCCAACAAGACAAATTGACTCTTTGTGATATAAAAAAAATCACTGATAAATTTAGAAATGAGGGCATGCTGATAGTTGATTATGGAAAATACTGCTTCAATCGTTCAACATGTATTCAACAGTTATTAGTCCAAATATTTAAGATGTGTGTACTTTCGTATAAACTATTTATTTCTTTTATCAGTGCTTGAATTGCCAAGAAATTGCAGAATTAGTCATGTAATTGTCTCAGTTAGGTATCTATCTATACCTTTGACTAAATCTTAACCAGCAATGAAATTTTTTAATTAAACAGTGCAGTAGACCTAGTCGGCAGTGTAATGTTCCTTAATTTGATGGAAAATAGGCAATGCTTAATATTAATTAATTTAAATTCCATCACTAAATTATTTTCTCTAGTTAATGCAATTTTCATATCTTTTAAAATACTTGCACAAGAAATGGCACCTAGTCGTTGCTATATTTCCCTTCACAATAATCTTTGTCTATTTGTAACAAATACGGCGACATTTTCGTATGCAATTCTGAAAACATGTTGTTGCAGTAGGTCAAAATTTATATATATATAAAAAAAAAAAAAAAAAAAAAAAAAAAAAACTCTGTTGATTCTACATGTCTCAGGATAAGATTTAACTTCAAAAAAATAGGTGGTTACCCTCGCAATAGAATTTATTTTAGAAATGCTTTTTCACTTATAACTACAGAATTTATTTTAGAAATGCTTTTTCACTTATAACAACGACATAACGTAGGTGTTTCATAATTTTGAAAAATATTTTTATCTTTAATACTAGTACTGGTAAACTTTGATGTTAAATTGATTAAATTTTCTGAATCATGACTTTTTTCTCTTCTTTTCTTTATGTAGAAAAACTCTTTTTTCAGTTTATAGGTGCATAAACTGGCATCTTTTATGCTCCTCCAGCGACACTACAAAAAAAACTAACCTTTAGCGGCGACAAAAATCGTCGCAATTGATCACGTCTGTCGTCGCTAATAGTATTAGCGACGACATGTCGTCACTAAAGCGACGCTGCAATTGGCTCGTAGCTAATAGCCCCTTGTCGTCTCTAATACTGTCGTCTCTAATACACGTCGTCCCTAATACACCACTGTCGTCTCTAATACCGTTGTCTCTATTAATATTCCAGCCACCGGCAGGAGTTTTTTCAGCAATACTCGCCGGAGGTCCTCGTCGTTGCAATTGATCGTAGTCGTCTCTAAAGGCGTCGCTACTAATGTTTTTTTTTGAGAAAAAACTTATTTTTTATAATATTAATTTATATATATTATAAAATGCAGTTTTGATAAAAATACATAAATAAATACATACCACATTATATAAAAACATCAAACATACCATATTCCATAAACTATTTGTTGGAATAGTGTTTAAGACTACAACTATATTAGGCAAGTATTTGATCACCCGATTGTGCATGATCCTTTTGAGTTGCCTTCACCGTAACAACTTGATAAGATGATTTATTATGAGAGAATAAATATTATTAATATATTATGAGAATAATATAAGGAATAATAATATTGTTATTTGATTAATATAAGTCATAAATTAATTAGTATTAATTTGGTGACTTAAAGAGATTAATTAAATAAGAGGGTATAAACTGTCAATTGTTTGATAGTCACACTTTAGACTGTAAATCCTTAAGGGATAAGGGATGGACGGATTCTAGGGCTTAGGATAGCTCAAAATCGTCCAAGGCTTATCTAAGGTAAGGATTTGAATTGCTTTAAGGAAAGATTATCCAACTAGGGTTTAAAGGTGAAACCCTAAGGAGTCTACCAGTATAAATAGATCCCTTGAGCAAGGGAAATCGGTATCTCATCTCAAGTAGAGTACCCCTGGCCGAATTTCCTCCTAACCTCTCTCTAAAATCATCCTCTTTGCTAGTTGGTGTTTGTAAGCTATTAGAGGAGTGACAATTGTGACTCTAGAGCTCCAAGACAACAAGATCAAAACAAGAGATTCAAAGGTAAACTTCTAGATCTGATTTTGTATTGTTCTTATACCTAATTAGTCATTAGAAGTCTTGGATTCAAAGCATGTTTAATTAGAATGCCTAGATCCAAGCATTAGGGTTTTGCATGCGCACATAGGAAAGTTCTTATGGCTAAAACCCATCAGTGGTATCAGAGACTATATTGGTTTCTATTAAATTGTTGCTTGTTTGTTTGAATCTTGTTTGCAAATTTCGAATTTTGTGTTTTTGTGTCATGAACTCGACGAGTCCCATGGTGGACTCGACAAGTTGGCCTGACTCGACGAGTCCAGTTGGGAACTCGACGAGTTCGAGCGTCAGGAAGGGCCAGATTCGGGATTTTTTCATATTTATCTTATGGAAACTTGCCTTTATCATATTAGATCAACCTTAATCTGATTTTCTGATATATATGACTATAATCTTGATCTAATTAAAGATATTTATCAACTAATAAAATATTTAATTTCCTTATGTGATAATTAATTAATTATTTTGATTAAATTGGTAATTATCTTGCAAGAAATGTTTAAATAAATCAAATATGGATAATTATGGAATTAATTGTTAATAAAGATTATTTGTTATTTGATCCTCCATGTTTTAAATGTTTAAAACTTGTCCTCAAGTTTTGAAATTTATGTTTTGTGATTAAAAGTTTTAATTTAGACAATTTAAATTTCAAACCCTAGATTTTTAAAAGTTTAAAATACAACCCTATACTAATATAATATTACAAGATTAATCTATATATATATATATATATATATATATATATATATATATATATATATATATATATGTATGTATAACTAAAATGCTAGTCTTACCGTTAGTAGGCCTCATTCACGAAGCCGATCTATAAGGTGGGTATAAGGTTGCGGCCTATAAAATGACGCTTAATGGGTGTACACTCACACCCACCGCTTGCTTGATCGGTGGAGGGTCGTTAGCCGAACGGGTAGGATAGGGCAACCTCATCCTCTCATTAAAAGTATAATATGAAATACAAAGTAACTACATGTTTTTAAAATTTCCCAATCTTAGTTACTTTAGGAAAAGTGAATTGATGCAATCCCATGAAATTACACTTTGCACCCTTGCTAAGAAGTTAGTGGAGCGTGTGTGGTTTACCGGAATACTAATTGGTTCTAAGCAAAGGTGGCAAAGGGTGATTCATTGTTTATCATAGTTTGATGGAGCGTGTGTGGTTTACCGGCACATCGAATAGGTGATCGTTACAATGAAGGCGCCATGTGAATTTGCATGGTAATTCACACCCGCTTTGTGATCCTCGGTATCCCAGTCACAAACAAGAGGGGCATATCGAGATTTAAACATGCCATTGAATAGTTTCAATGAATCTCATCCGAACCTAGGAATTCTCAATACATTTAGGACTTAAAGTTATGTTTTTATGGTGGAGAATTAGTGAATCGTCATTCACTTACCTTCATATTATTTGCATGTTAGATTACGACATTCCTTTTCTAATATGTAAATATTGTTGTTGGATCCTAGCCCTAATTTTTCTTATTGGGTGATAATTAGGGATTCATATTTTAATCTATCTTTGTCCTTTCTATTTGTAGATGTCGAACGCAAACAACGCTGCTGCTAGTTCTTTCACATTGATGAGCCTTTGTCAAAAGGTCACCTTCGATGGAACGAACTTTAGCGAATGGATAAGATACATTCGCACCATTGCTTGCTATGAGGATAAGGAGTATGTCCTCGATGAGAAGCTCGAGAAAATTAACCCTGAAATCGCTACTCCGGCTGAAATGACTGCTTTTGAAACTCATGAGCACGATGCAACGAAGGTACATTGCATCATGATAGCCACCATGGACTCCGAATTCCAAAAGTCCTATGAGGACATGTACCCGTACGAGATGCATCAAGACTTATTGGAGAGATACCACCAAAACTCGAGACAAGAGCGTTATGAGATTTTCACTAACATGATTTCCGCTAAGATGGGTCATCGAGAGTCTCTTACCGTGCACCTGCAAAAGATGCAAAGGTATGTCGACCGTCTTCGCAAGTTGAATGTTGACTTTGGGGAAGACTTGGCAATCGACATGGTGCTTCACTCTTTGCCTCCGAGCTATAATCAATTTAGGATGACCTACCACATGAACAAAGAAGAGGTCACCCTAAGCAAACTCCAAGGTCTCTTGAGGGTCACTGAGAGCAACTTCAAGGACAAGTCTGTCGCACCAACTCCCAATCCGCCTGCTGCTCCTATCTTGGCCATTGGACAAGGAAAGGGAAAGAAGAGGAAGGCTTCATCTAAGAACTATCGTAAGGTTAAAGCCCGAGATGGTGCCTCTTCTAGTGGGACCAAAGTTGATCCTGCTAAACCCTGCCCTAACCCGAAGGAGGCAGAGTGCCACCACTGCCACAAGATAGGACATTGGAAGAGAAGCTGCCCAGAGTACCTGCAAGCCATCAAATAGGGAAAGATCAAGTCGTCTTTCGCATGTATATACACAATCAAATATAACGATTCATCTCATGTTATTTCTTGGGTTCTTGATACCGGTGTGGTTACCATATTTATTCTAATGTGCAGGGACTAAGAAGAAATAGGGATGTGGAGGCTGGAAGAATAAATCTAATCATGGGGAACAGAAGATCGTCGCCTGTGACCAAGATTGGAGTGTATTCTTTAGTGCTTAGGAATGGTTTAAGTTTAGATTTTAACAATTATTGCTATTCGCCAGAAATGGCTAGAAACATCATTTCATTTCATGGTTTGTTTAGATAAGGTTTTAGATTTTCTTTTAATAATGAGAATGGTTCTATATTGGCTTATCTAAATGGTGTCTTTTATTTTGAAGCTATACCATGTAATGGAATATATGAAACTGTTATGATTGTTGATAACTTAGGAAATGATGTTTTGAACATAGATTCTTCCAATAGTATGGATAAAGCTCCTTGTGGCATTGTCGTCTTGGACATGTCAAGAAGAAACACATAGCCCAACTCCAAAAGGATGGAGTGTTGGAGTCATTCGACCTTAGGGAAGATGACACATGCGAATCTTGTTTACTTGGAAAGATGACTAAGTCACCCTTCACAAGTACTTGTGAAAGGGGTGAGGGTCTATTGGACCTAATATATATCGATGTATGTGGACCGTTTAGATCAACCACGAAGGATGGGAACCGCTTCTACGTGACTTTTACCGATGACTATAGTAGATATGGGTATATCTATTTGATCAAGCAAAAGTCAGAAACTTTTGAAAAGTTCAAAGAGTTCAAGAATGAAGTGGAGAATCAATTGGGCAGGAAAATCAAGATGCTTCGATCCGATCGAGGAGGAGAGTACCTAAGTCTTGAATTCCACGATTATCTCAAGGAGTGTGGAATAGTTTCACAATTGACGCCACCTAGGACACCACAATTGAATGGTGTGGCAGAAAGGCATAATCGAACCTTATTGGATATGGTTCGCTCTATGATGAGTCGTGCTTCACTACCAATCTCTTTTTGGGGGTATGCCTTAGAGACTGCCGCCCATATCCTTAACCGAGTCCCTACTAAGAAGGTTGCCAAAACACCTCACGAGATGTGGAGAGGGAAAGCTCCCTCGTTAGCACATATCAAGGTTTGGGGTTGCGAGGCTTTCGTAAGATGAGATACTCACGACAAGCTCGAACCTCGTAGTGAGCGATGTATTTTTATCGGCTATCCGCGGAAATCCTTTGGATATCTCTTCTATAGACTGAAGGACAATGTTGTCTTTGTTGCGAGAAGAGGGGTTTTCTGAGAGCGAGAACTCATAAGCCAAGGAGACAGTGGGAGGCAAATCGAGCTTGAAGAGATTCAAGAGTCGATAGATGAAGGAACCTCTACCGCTGGCACTCAACCCGAGGAGGAAACTCAGGTTGAACCAATTGACGAGTCCTTACCTCATAGACGTTCCGATAGAGTTAGAGTTCAACCCCAGTTTTATGGTTTTCATGTTACTACCGAAGGGGACACGTATATTAGTGATGGTACACTAATAAATCTTGATGAACCTAATAGCTATAAGGAAGCCATGGCAGGCCCGGAGTCTGTGAAATGGAAAGAGGCAATGGATAGTGAGATCCAATCCATGCATGATAACCAAGTTTAGAATTTGGTTGATTATGTTCCCGGACGTAAGACCGTTGGGTGCAAATGGATCTTCAAGAAGAAGACCGACGTGGATGGAAACGTACACACATATAAAGCGCGATTGGTCGCGTAGGGCTTTACTCAAACTCCCGGAGTTGACTATGATGAGACCTTCTCACCAGTTGCGAAGATAAAATCTATTAGAGTGATGCTAGCTATTGCCACATTTCATGATTATGAGATTTGGCAAATGGATGTCAAGACTGCTTTCCTTAACGGAAAGTTGGTTGAGGATGTTTACATGGCTCAGCCAGAAGGGTTTGTGGATCCGAAGCATCCTAATAGAGTGTGTAAGCTTGAGAAGTCCATTTATGGGAGTATAGTAAGCTTCCTCGTTCTATATGTCGATGACATATTACTCATAGGAAATGACATCCCGAATCTGCAGGAAGTTAAGTCCTGGCTCGGGAAGTGCTTCGCTATGAAGGACCTCGAAGAGGCTTCTTACATTTTGGGAATAAGGATAGTAAGAGAGAGAAGTAAGAGACTAATAGGACTTAGTCAGAACACTTACTTAGAGAAGGTACTGAAACGTTTTAGTATGGAAAACTCAAAGAAGGGAGAATTACCGATACAAAGTAATGCCAAGTTGAGTAAGACACAAAGTCCGAGTACCGAAGCTGAGATAGCTTAAATGAGCCGAGTTCCATACGCTTCCGCAGTTGGCTCAATCATGTACGTTATGACTTGTACTCGCCCTGATGTAGCCTTTGCTTTGAGCATGGTTAGTAGATATCAAGGGAACCCTGGCAGAGCCCATTGGATTGCGGTGAAGAATATCCTTAAATACCTTCGGAGGATGAAGGAATGGTTCTTAGTCCTCGGAGGGAGTGATGACTTAAAGGTGCGAGGGTATAGTGACGCCATCTTTCAGACCGACAGGGACAACTACCGTTCGCAGTCGAGCTGGGTCTTTACCCTAAATGGAGGAGCAGTGACTTGGAAAAGTTCCAAGAAGGAAATCGTAGCTGATTCAACGTGTGAATCAGATTACATTGCAGCGAGCGAAGCGTCGAAGGAGGCAATATGGTTGAAGAACTTAATCGGTGATCTTGGAGTTGTACCCACCATAAAGGAGCCCATGGAGATTTTCTGTGATAATGAAGGAGTGGTTGCCTTGACCAAGGAACCGAGAGATCATGGTAGATCACGACACATCAACAGAAAATACCACTTTATTAGACATCGTGTAGAAGAAGGACAACTCGTAGTGAAGAGGATATCATCAGAAGATAACCAAGCAAATCCGCTTACGAAGGGACTGAGTAGGGTTAAGCACTTGCAGCATGCTAGGAGTATTGGGCTGAAGGATGATATTAGCATAGATTAGATAGTAGTAGAAACATGTAATAGATAAATGTAATTAACATTTGACGATTAAATAAAGGAGTTTTATTTATGAGTAATGTTACTGTCTTATGTTAATTGTTTAACTATTGTTTCATTTTTGCATGTTTTGAGTTTATTAAGAATAATCGAATTATTCAAATTGTCCACAATCGTTCATATGTTGGAAGTAGATATGAATGAAGATTGTCGTGAATTGGTGCGTAGATTGTCTAAATGGTTTTAGACATAGCAAAAGATTGCTGCGACGTTCATGAGTGCTTATGAACTGGTTTTGAGCATTGGAACAAAACCGCGCTTGCTGGAATCACCTTATGGAATATGATATATAAAAGGGTGATCGCAAGACGATAATATCATATAGTCTTAAAACCTAGATATATGGTTTATTATTTGTTAATTGATTGTACATTGATAATGCGAAAACGCATCAGTAACTCGGTGTTATAAAACACATTGTTGTGTATAGTTGATTAATGAATAAGTAAATGCATATAAGTCGAAGTTTATCTGTAACTTTTATCCTAAGAGGGAAAAGCGATATCTCGGCCGCTCGATGATTTGATTTGACTTATGTGCCGGGCCCGGTCAGAACTGAACTGATGTGTTCGATTAAGTTCTATGTCAAATAAATCGGAGATCGAGAAACCTAAATGCTTGACTAATCATTCCATAGAATTGTCAGCATGATATCTAACAGAGGACTGTACGATCCCTTATCTAAAGGACAAGATTGATTAGATCAGAGTTTGACAGCGTCTTTGAGAGCTACGATTGCGAATCGGATTGTACTTGTGCATATAGTTACTAGACTTATCCAAGTGGGAGACTGTTGGAATAGTGTCTAAGGCTGCAACTATATTAGACAAGTATTTGACCCGATTGTGCATGGTCCTTTTGGGTTGCCTTCACCATAGCAACTTGATAGGATGATTTATTATGAGAGAATAAATATTATTAATATATTATGAGAATAATATAAGGAATAATAATATTGTTATTTGATTAATATAAGTCATAAATTAATTAGTATTAATTTGGTGACTTAAAGAGATTAATTAAATAAGAGGGTATAAACTGTCAATTGTTTGATAGTCACACTTTAGACTGTAAATCCTTAAGGGATAAGGGATGGACGGATTCTAGGGCTTAGGATAGCTCAAAATCGTCCAAGGCTTATCTAAGGTAAGGATTTGAATTGCTTTAAGGAAAGATTATCCAACTAGGGTTTAAAGGTGAAACCCTAAGGAGTCTACCAGTATAAATAGATCCCTTGAGCAAGGGAAATCGGCATCTCATCTCAAGTAGAGTACCCCTGGCCGAATTTCCTCCTAACCTCTCTCTAAAATCATCCTCTTTGCTAGTTGGTGTTTGTAAGCCATTAGAGGAGTGACAATTGTGACTCTAGAGCTCCAAGACAACAAGATCAAAACAAGAGATTCAAAGGTAAACTTCTAGATCTGATTTTGTATTGTTCTTATACCTAATTAGTCATTAGAAGTCTTGGATTCAAAGCATGTTTAATTAGAAAGCCTAGATCCAAGCATTAGGGTTTTGCATGCGCACATAGGAAAGTTCTTATGGCTAAAACCCATCACTGTTTTCCAAACAAACGTCAAACATACCATATCTAATAAATCTCAAACAAACATCTAATATATATCATACATAAACTATTTTCCAAATCCAAAATAACATCCTCCATATCATAAAACAAGAAATACTAGTTGTCTTCGTCTTCCCTACCATCCTCCCCATCATTGTTTTCCTTGTTGACTTGGTTTTTAAACGAGCGAATAATGTCTCCAATGGCTGTCACAAATGCCGGGTTTTGAAGAAAAGCATTCACATGAACATCCTACAATTAAGTCACAAACAATTCAACAAACTATCAAACCATCAAAGCACCAAATCAATTAAATCTTTAACAATTTAACAAACTACCGAGCTACCAAAAATTATTACAAATACATTAAGTTCTTAACAATATAACAAAGCAACCAAAATTCTTTAAGAATTTAACAAGTACTTGTGTTGGTTGCGATGCTTGTGACTGTGACTGCCATTGGGATGGAACACTTGTACCCGCAGCTGAAGAAGCTTTAGGCCCAATGCCTCTCACATGCCCCCTTCGAGTACCCAACACCTTCTCAAATATTGCGATCCAATCAATGGTGTCTGGATCACCACCAGAGTCGGCTATGTGATGAGTCAGTAGAGCAACCTCATCAACTAAGGCATTCTGTATTTCACAAAGATTGTTAATATACGTTAAAACTAACAAAAAAATTCAACAATCTACTTCATTTTTAAGTAATTATAACTTACATATTGATCTTCAACCAAAGGATCAACAAATTCCCTCTTTTATTTACGTGCACACGATGAAATACTTCAAGTCTATTCAAATTCTGTTTAACATTACAAAATATGTTATATTTGAATAAACATTAAAAAATATGTTATAATTGAATAAACATTATTGTAACTTACCTTCTTGAAACAAGCACTACTGTAGCTACACGTCCCTCCACGATTCTTCACTACTTGCTTCTTTCGGCATTCATTGTTTCCAGTTGATTGTTTTTGATGTTTTTCTGGTAAGAAATGGTCAATAGCAGCATTCCAACGTTGTCGATCCATACCCCTAGGGGCTTGAGCCGTTGCTGCCTCCACATTCCCTACAAAATCATCAAAACGGTTTTTTGCAATATTATTGCGGCCTCTATACCGCGCACATATCCGATTGTTCAGTGATGCCCAATAAGTCGAAGCCATGGGATGATTTGTAATCGCGTCAAAATCAAACCATCTCTACAAAAAAAAATAGAGAAATTAAAAATAAATCAAAATTAAAAAATATTACATATATAACTTTGTAAATAATTTACCCAAAGACACTGCAAAATTCCAACCCTTTCGGCTTCAGGAACCTCTGTCCATGTGTCTTTATCAAAACCGATGTCCCGCCACATATAGCTCCCAACCTCCCGAATGAAACATTCGTACACCTCCCCAATCGACATGTTAGTATTTACGTCGAATACTATCTTAAGAGGCCTGATGTGTGTAAAATGCACTTGTTTTATTCCTACTTTTTATTAATAAATTTAGCACACAAAGGCAGTGAACCTGTCTTTTAGTGGTATAGTTGAATAAGTAGGGTATCGAACTCAGGGAACGGAAAATTAAACTAATGGCTAATTTTAACTAAACAATTATTGAAAGTAAAAAGGTTTTCTTCTAGTTTTACAAGACTAGAAACTTAAGCACACCATAAAACACTTAATTAACTAAGTAACTAAAGCAAACAACTAATTCACCAAATTTGATAAAGATGTTTCTATTTAGGTTCAACCAATTCACTCCTATGGTTATTTTGTATTTCTGATAGATTAATTGTTATTGGCTACCAATTATAGTGGTTAGGTTCATGTTCATTACTCCTAACCCTTAGACAATTAATTAATTCAAGCAGTGATCAAGTGTTTAAGCTAATTAATTCCCTAGATTAATAATTTGGATTAAATAAGATTTGTAGTGGTTAATCAATTTAGTGGTTCAATTAACCTCTTGTTTGATGGTTTCTCAAACAAGCTCACACATTAATCTAACTATTGTCTCATTAATCTTAGTTTCATAATCATTATTCCTAAGCATATGATTAAGTGTTCACATAGACAAATGAGGTTAACAACTAAGAGATGTTCATGCAGCTTAATTGTCTTCCAATTAACAGAAAATAGTTGTGATTAATGCATAAGGTTCTTTAACAAACTTAATTTAATAGATCACCAATAAACAATCAACCAAAAACTAAGAATTAAACCATAGGAGTTCCTTGATATTCCCCAAACAGAAACAAAAACGTATTTAGCTCATATTTGCAGTAAAAACAAACACAAAAACAAGTTTAGCTAGATTAAACATACTCAATTCCTAAAGCTAAGTGGAATGATTAACCTAGTTGCTTTGATTCTTCAAAAGGTTGAAAATTAGAGTTCCTCAGCGCCTTCAAGGGTTCTCAATCACCGATGGATCTTCAAAAAACGCCAAAAAAGTAGTCCCATCGGATAAAGGCTCGGTTTTTATAGCTATCTCAAAACAGGGTGTACTCGGCGAGTAGCAGACCCAACTCGCCGAGTAGGCTCGTAGTTATCCGTCTTAAATCAGGAGTCGTGGCTTATCTTCTGGAATATTCTACTGGACTGGCCGAGTAGGCTCGTGTACTCGCCGAGTAGGTAAGCTTTTGTCCCTCAATCTTCATTCTTTGGTCTCTAATTGCTTCCCCCTGTTCCCTTTCACTCCCAAGCATGTCTTTTGGACTGAAAACAAAATTTAAACAGTTTTAAGTACCTTTTGTCCACATTATTCACATAATTAGTTAAAAATGAATAAAAATGTATGCTAAATAATTAACTAATTATGCACATATCGAAATACCCCACACTTGTCTTTTGCTTGCCCCCAAGCAAAACTGAATTTTAAACATATTAGAATCACATATGACAATTCCAATCTAACCCATCCATTATGCCAAGACCGCAACGCATGCATTTGTGTCTAAAATTGTCCTAGGTACCCCCATACTCCAAATACTCACAATCCTCATAAACATTCGCCCACTCACCCCGAACTATGCTCATTTTATGCAACCCTCCGAATCCATCCACAGAAAACCTCTTACCCTCAAGGTATTTTTAGTTGAGCAACCCAAGCATACATAATCTAGAATTACAACTTTTCGATACCACTATGGAGCTCTTTTGAATTCTTCACTTCCTTGATAATTTGATCTCTTTGAATTCACCACCTTTATTGTTTGATTTTTGGTATCTTCAACTATTTGAATTTCTTGGAATTTTGATCTTTTGATCTTCACTTTATTTGCTCCAAAATTCTTCAAATTTTCTTGCAATTCTCTCTTTTTTTTACATGTACCTCTCTTTTTTCACTCAAAAACCTACATGCTTAAGCAGGGGCGCTCAACCTCAACCTTTATTGGCTAACAATAATAATTTTCCTGGATACATTTCAGGTTTAGGCTGCCAAATATATTGCATCCCTCAGGCTGAGCAGGGTCGTGTTTTTGTCCCATTATTTCACTGGAATAAGGAAGCCAGAAATGCACTAGAACGTGTATAGGCTCAACTAAACATTTGTGTTTTCATGTAATCATCAACACAATTCTAACATGGAATCCTAATTTGCTTTTACCAAAATTTTCTAAATTAAGTCCTAAGTAATATTTTTTTGGTATGCAATTTTTTTTAAAATTAGCCTAAATTAAGATTCTAAATTTTCTAATATGTGACCAACCCCCTACCCACACTTATTTTATGCAATGCCCTCATTGCATATTATGCAAAAATAAAAATGCAAATATAGAGAGAATTGGAGCAAACTCCCCTGGGGTAGCAGTCGATAGGTTGATACTCTTCTCTTCAGCTCCATCTTCACTTGACTTTAGCCATGGGAACAGCTCATCCATGTCTTGGTGTCATGCGTCTCGTGTGGTTGACAGCTCGAAAATTTCACGGAACAAGCTTCTTAAAAAATCTCCAGTGACAATTCCTCACAAAAAGTGGATAAATGCTGCAGTGAAAGTGCTCAAAGCAGTTCTGGAAATCGAAGATTGTAGATCTACTCGGCGATTAGTGACGCGGACTCGGCGAGTATCTCTTGACTTGGAACTATATCGTGTAATATCCCATGTACTCGCCGAGTAGAGTTTGTGCACTCGGCGAGTAGGCACTGTTTTGCCAAAACTGATCCAGCTCATGCTCCATTTGACTCAGGTTTTGAAATTGGAAATTTCACTGACCCTCACTCTAATTCCTTCAGCAGCAACACTCTCCATTACTCTCGACTCTCACGGACTCAATCCTAAGTACAAAACTCCATACTTTTCTTGAAAATCTCATTCCTTACTTGACCCTCAACAATTTAGTATGCTTCCTAATCTTTTATCCCTGAAAAATAAACAACTAAAAGTGAAAGTAATAACCATCCCAACAAAAATAAAAATAATCCAAATGTTTAACAATTGTTCAAAACATAACAAAACATCATAAAAATACAAAACATAAAAGAAAACTCTTCATTCTTCATCTTCCATGTCGGCTCCTCCCGCGCCACTTCCTCCTCCATCTCTTCTCCTCATTCTCTCGTCCCAACTCATAATGTATGGATAGCCGGGTCCGGGTCTTGGGGCAATGTTCATCTGTTGGAAGAGGTATTCAAAAGATTGATTATTATAATTCACCCCTCCTCCAATGTCGTCCAAGTAGCGTCGTTACTCTAATTGGTTCCATCCATCATTGTCCTCTTCCACTAGAATAACCGGTGGGTCTTCTCGTACCTGCTCACTACGTTGTCGGACCCGCCTTCCCGGCTCCTCGGGGATTGCCGGCTCGTCTTCACGTAGAATGGAGAATGAATCACCAAACTTCTCAACTATCCGTACCCTCCTATATAGTGTAGTGTTGAATGGTGGAGGGTGGATAACCGTGAGTGCCCTAGCTTGTTGCAAATCTAGGACCCCAAACGACTTGGCCAACCTAGTAACAAACATGCCTCCATTTATTTTGGAGTTGACTTTTTCCTTAACCGCCCCTTCAGCAAGGAATTTGGCAATGCAATAGGGGAGATTGCAGAAAGCGTCGGGAGTAATAATACTCCATAGATAGAAGATATCAAGGGTTGGGACCTTGTCCCAATCCTTCCGCATGTTGATGGTGCTAGCCACGAAGCGGTGAATAAGGAGATGGATTGGCGAGCGAATGTGGCCCTCCTGAGTTGTGGAAGGAATATACACCCGGTTAGCGATCGTGTTCCACCATGTAGAGGCCACCACTGCCTCGGGAAGTTGTCGGACCCGCCTTCCCGGCTCCTCGGGGATTGCCGGCTCGTCTTCACGTAGAATGGAGAATGAATCACCAAACTTCTCAACTATCCGTACCCTCCTATATAGTGTAGTGTTGAATGGTGGAGGGTGGATAACTGTGAGTGCCCTAGCTTGTTGCAAATCTAGGACCCCAAACGACTTGGCCAACCTAGTAACAAACATGCCTCCATTTATTTTGGAGTTGACTTTTTCCTTAACCGCCCCTTCAGCAAGGAATTTGGCAATGCAATAGGGGAGATTGCAGAAAGCGTCGGGAGTAATAATACTCCATAGATAGAAGATATCAAGGGTTGGGACCTTGTCCCAATCCTTCCGCATGTTGATGGTGCTAGCCACGAAGCGGTGAATAAGGAGATGGATTGGCGAGCGAATGTGGCCCTCCTGAGTTGTGGAAGGAATATACACCCGGTTAGCGATCGTGTTCCACCATGTAGAGGCCACCACTGCCTCGGGAAGTTTCTTATGGCAGTTTTCCAGAAAAGCTTCAAAGTCTTCAGACATCATTGTGCTCTGGTCATAAATGCCCAGCCTCCAAGAAAACTCAGCAATGCTGCATTGTCGCAGCTCCCCGCCCAAAGAAAAAGAAATTGTGTTGGGGTTGTAATACTCACTACCACCTCGGAATGAGATGGTAGAAAAAAAATTCCCAACACAGCTAGGCATATACAGGCTCTTGTATTTTGAATAATTGTAACCAACGATCACATGTGATGGTGGTATACCCCAAACTGCACTCCTTCACCAAGTAAGGTGTGAGCTCCTCCTCCAATCCCACATTTCCCAACCACCTGCAGTCAACAGCGTTGGGTAAATGGATTTCCTTTTGTTTGAGCGCCTCTAATCTGTTTTTGGCCCTAGTTTGTGATGACTTGGAAGTGATTTGTTGAAATGAAAGCCATGGGATATCACTTTGGCTCCCCCACGAGAAGATTGCCCCCTTCTGGTCATGATACCTGCATAAAAACATCAAAAGCACACAAACAAACAATACCTAGTAATTAAAAACGAACAAATCGGGTCTGAATAGTCATCTACTCGCCGAGTACACGACCTACTCGGCGAGTAGGATGAACAGCGGGAACTGTTTAGTGCCAGTCATATATAGGCTGTCCAAAACTCCAAATTCTTCACAGGGGTTTGTTGTAATGAGTTATCTAACCATAAATCCAAAAGAAATTCCTCCTAACATTACCTAATTCATGGCTAAATTAAAACCCTAAAATTTGAGGAAACCCCCAAATCCGAAATCAAGCAAAATAGGGGCAAATCTATGATAAAGATTGAACCTTTGATGAGTTTTAAGTGTAAAGATGTTACCTTTTTCTTTGAAAGATGAAGATTAAGTGGAAAATCGAAGAGATTGGAAGAAATCGCAAGAAATCACAGGGTGGCTTGAGAACACGCTGTGCACAGAGAGTATAGGGGTTAAATGGGTGAAAACCCTCTTTTTACAGATTTATATCTCATCCGTGTAAAGTGGCTACTCGCCGAGTAGAAAGGTTCTACTCGCCGAGTATAAATGCCGTTACGCGTTTTATTAGGCTACTCGGGCAGGTACTCGCCGAGTATACGTGCCTACTCGGCGATTAAACCTTGCAGATTGAAAAAAATGTGAAAGTTTTGAAAAATTAATGTATTTTCTCATTTTTTTTAAGCCATCCACCTCACACTCTAGGCATTGCTTGCCCTCAAGCAGTTATGTTCTTAAAAGCAGACGAAGAAAAGAAAAAAAATAATGAAAATAAGGAAAAGGAAAGAAAATGCAAACTTGAAACTCGGGTTGCCTCCCGAGAAGCGCTTCTTTTTAGGGAGTCATTAGTTGGACTCCTCCCCTTCTACGTGGTTGCAATCCCTTCCGGCAGCAGCAACTCTTCCATTCCTTCATTCCTGGGGACTCCTTCTTCATACTTTTTGACCCTATGCCCATTGACCTTGAAAGGCGTGCCATCTCTTGACAATAGCTCTATAGCACTGTGTGGAAACACCGTCTTCACTAGAAAAGGACCATCCCATATTGACTTGAGTTTTCCCGAGAAAAGCTTTAGTCATGAATTAAAGAGCAACACTTTTTGGCCTTCATGAAATTCTTTTTCTTTAATCCTTTTGTCATGCCACATCTTGGTCTTCTGTTTATAAAGCCATGAACTAGAGTATGCATCATTCCTCAGCTCCTCAAGAGCATTCATTTGCATCAACCGGTTGCTCTTTATTTCCTCCATGTTGAAGTTACACCTCTTTAAAGCCCAAAACGCCTTATGCTCTAGCTCCACCGGCAAATGACATTGCTTTCCATAAACTAACCTGTATGGTGTAGTACCAATAGGTGTTTTGAAAGGTGTACGAAAAGCCCAAAGTGCATCATCTAGCTTATCCGACCATTCCTTGCGATTGCTCCCCACCGATTTCTCCAAAATTCGCTTTAAACCTCGATTTGTCACTTCGGTTTGTCCACTAGTTTGTGGATGGTAGGATGTGGAAAACTTATGGGTTACCCCATATTTCTTTAACACCTTTTCCAATTGGTCATTGGCAAAATGTGTGCCTCGGTCACTTATAAGGGATTTTGGGACTCCAAATCGTGAAAATAATTTCTTTAAAAACCGCACCACCACCCAACCGTCATTTGTTGGTAACGCTTGTGCCTCCGCCCATTTGGATACATAATCCACCGCCACTAATATGTATTTTTTCCTTTAGACATGGGAAATGGTCCCATGGAGTCGATTCCCTACACATCAAACACCTCGCACACTTGGATACTATGTTGTGGCATTTCATTTCGAGATGAAATGTTTCCCACTCTTTGACAACCATCACATTCTTTGACAAATTGGGCTGCATCTTTAAAAATTGTGGGCCAATAGAACCCAATGTCAAAGATCTTCTTTGCAGTGTAGTGTGCTCCATGATGTCCACCCGTGGGCCCACTATGACAATACTCTAATATTTTCCGGCTTTCCTTCCCGAATACGCATCTTCGTATGATCCCATCCGCACAGCTCCGGAAGAGGTATGGCTCGTCCCAAAAGTAATATTTTAATTCAGAAAAGAATTTCTTCTTTTGTTGACTGCTAAAATCTTTCGGGGTGTATTTTGTAGCTAAATAATTAGCTATATCTGTGAACCATGGCTCTTCTCCCACGGTCACCATAATGTACTCGTCCGGGAAGTTGTCTCCAACTTTATCTTATTGCAATTGCAGGTTCTCAAGCCTTGATAAGTGGTCAGCTGCTACATTCTCCATTCCCTTCTTGTCTCATATCTCTATGTCGAACTCTTGAAGAAGTAGCACCCATCGTATCAGTCTTGGCTTGGCATCCTGTTTGGCAAACAAATACTTGATAGCCGAGTGGTCAGTAAAAACAGTAGTTTTGGATAAAACCAAGTAAGGGAGGAATTTGTCAAAGGCATACACCACAGCTAATAATTCCTTTTCAGTGGTGGTGTAATTCTCTTGGGCTGGATTTAGAGTCTTGATAGCATAATATATGGGTCGAAAGTGCTTATCAACCCTTTGACCGAGGACAGCTCCTAATGCAAAGTCACTAGCATCACACATAATCTCAAAGGGTAAGTTCCAATTTGGTGCAATAATGATCGGGGCATTAGTTAATTTTTCCTTTAAACATTCAAATGCCTCAAAACATTCTTTAGTAAAAGTAAATGGTGCATCTTTTAGTAGTAATTGTGTTATAGGTCTAGTTATTTTGGAAAAATCTTTTATGAAACGCCGGTAAAAACCCGCGTGTCTTAGAAAACTTCTAATGCCCTTCACATTAGTTGGTGGGGGTAATTTGGCAATGGTGTCAATCTTTGCCCGATCCACTTCAATTCCCATTTTGGAAACCTTGTGGCCCAAAACTATACCCTCCTTGACCATAAAGTGACATTTCTCCCAATTGAGGACCAAGTCGGTTTTTTCACACCTAGCAAACATTAAGTCAAGATTTGTGAGACAGTCATGGAAAGAAGATCCAAAAACGGAAAAGTCGTCCATAAAAACTTCCATGAATTTTTCCACCATATCGTGGAATATGGCTGTCATACACCTTTGAAAAGTCGCGGGTGCATTGCATAGCCCAAAAGGCATGCGTCTATAAGTAAAAGTCCCACTTGGGCAAGTGAATGTGGTCTTTTCTTGGTCCATTGGGTCTATGGGTATTTGAAAATACCCCGAGAATCCATCTAGAAAGCAATAGTAGCTATGGCCCGATAGTCTTTCTAACATTTGATCAATAAACAGTAAGGGAAAATGGTCTTTACGAGTGGCATCGTTTAGCTTTCGATAATCGATGCACACTCTCCAACCGGTTACCGTTCGTGTCGGAATTAGCTCGTTCTTTTCGTTGGTTATGACCGTCATCCCTCCTTTCTTGGGCACCACTTGGACCGGACTCACCCACGGACTGTCGGAAATAGAATAGATAATTCCCGCATCTAAGAGTCCCTCATGTCTACTATAGCACTTGTCGTGTTAGGGAAGGGCCTTCCAAGGATGATTGGCACTTGTGGATCCGCCTCCATGTCTAGAATGATAAAATCAGCGGGAAAGACGAATTTGTCCACCTTGACTAGTATGTCTTCGCATATGCCTCTTGGGAAGGTGACTGTCTTGTTTGCCAAGTGAATTGCCATGCGAATTGGCCTTGGTTCCGGGAGATCCAGCTTCTTAAAGAATGAATATGGCATTAGGATCACACTTGCTCTCGAATAGGCTAAGGCATGAATGGTGGCCAAGTTGCCAAATTGGCAAGGTAAAGTCAAACTCCCCGGATCACCCTTCTTCTTTGGTAGCTTATTTAGCATAGCAGCTGAGCAGTTTTCATTGAGTACTACCTTCTTCACTTCTTCCATCTTCCTTCTATTAGTGAGAATTTCCTTAAGGAACTTTGCATATTTGGGCATTTGCAAGACGGCTTCAATGAAGGGTATGTTGATTTGAAGAGTCTTGATATGATCTAGAAACTTCTGATACTCCTCTTCCTGCTTCTCCTTCTTAGCTCGGGCTGGGTATGGCATTGGAGGCTGGTAAAGCTTTTCAGGGACCTGCTCGTTGGGATTTGGTGGTGTACTTGCCGAGTCCATACGTGGTACTCGGCGAGTAGGGCTGTCAAATTGTATGTTTTGCTTTTCTGCTTGCTTTTCTGCCTCCTCCTTCTGTGATTCCTTGGATGCCCCAGTCTGAATAGGTGCCAGGGGAGTGATTATCTTCCCACTTCTTGTTGTGACTATGTTTATGTGCGCGCCTCGTGGGTTATTTTCAGTTTTGCTAGGAAGTTCGCCTGGTGACCTTTGGTTGATTTGTTGAGCAAGTTGCCCAAGCTGCGTTTCTATATTGTGGATAGATGCTTGCTGGTTTCTAAGCATGGTCCTTGTTTCTTGAATTGCAGCATCATGATCACTATGTATTTTTTCTGAAGCAGCTACAAATTTGGTGAGCATTTCTTCCAAGCTTGACTTTCTCTCTTGTACCGGCTCCTCCTTTTGGTAGAAACCTCTTCCTTTTTGCCTAAACCTTTCCTCCTTGGCCTTTTTGTACTCTTCATACGGGAGCCACTCTTTCTTTTGTTTGCGCCAGTCTTCATCATATCAGTCTCCACTTGAGTAACAAACTTGCACCTTCTTGTTGTCATTCTCATCTAAATCACAGTCTCTAGTGAGGTGAGGCCCATTGCAGTTTTCACAACCCACCCGAATAGCATGGATTGTTTGATCCATTTTATCCATCCTCCTATCCATGGTTTTTAGCATAGCCATGACCGCGGATAAGTCTTCAGTAGCTGCATAAGCGGCTCCCCTAGTGACATCATGTCTAGGGTTGTGGTATTCTCTAGAGTGTTTAGAGAATTCTTCAATCAATTCTTTGATCACCGGGGTGGCTTCTTTGTGAGCGGGCCTTGAAAGTCTCGTAGCTGCCTGGTTGTGACATTGACTCCATCATAGAAGATGGAGACTTCTTGCTGGCTGTTTAGGTCATGGTGTGGGCAGTTTCTTAGTAAGCTCTTGTACCTCTTCCATGCTTCATATAGCGACTCTCCAGCTTGTTGTTCAAAGTTAGCAATGGCCTTCTTCAACTTGGCTATTTTGGAAGGTGGCCAAAAGTGATCAATGAATTCTTCTTTCATCTTGGCCCATGTGGTGACTGATCCGGGGGGAAGTGACTTGAGCAAGTCTTTTGCAGCACCTTTGAATGTCACCGGAAGCATACGAAGTAGCTGAGTCTCGCGGGGCACATTTGGAACATTGAAGTAATTAGCTACATCATTGACTTCATCCAAATGTTTGTAGGCATCTTCATGGTCTTTTCCATAAAAAGGTATTTCTTTAAGTAAAGCTAGGATATGACCCTTTAGCTCGAAAGTAGCAGTTGCGGGAATTGCGGGTTGCACAAGTCCCGGGCCAGTGTCGTCGCGCATCCTCTTCTTCCATTCTCCCATGGGGATTTCATCAATGTTATCCATTGTGATAGCTAACTCTTCCTCGGAATCGGTTTCGTGCTCGTATGTAGGCTCCTCTTCTTCCTCGGTCTCGTACTCAATATCTTCCTTAACTGGTTCGTCGATTACTAAAGAAGCGCTGGATGCTCCTGATTTGCTGCTCTTCTTTTTCCCAAAAACAATCTTCAAATTGGACAAAGGTGACTTCTTTGGTGTACTCGAGCTCTCCACGTCCTTTCCTTTGTTCCTTTTCAATGCAGATTCGGGATCTTCAAACAGGGGTACCAGCGGGGTGTTTGATCCTCTGGTCATGAAAGTCCTGAAATAAACAAGATAAAAACGTAAAAAGAACAAAAAAAATGTACTAAAAAAATCGAAAATTAATATGCCAAATACAGTTGTACTCGCCGAGTAGGTGCGACTGCACTCGGCGAGTATCAGTGTAATTTTGAAGAAATTTTAAACTTAATATTAAAACTAAAACAAATGCTAAAACCTAATTTCTAACTACTAAATTGCAATAAATTAACTTTGTGCCAGTAAACTCACACAAAGGATCGAAAAAATTAGGGATTAGATTAATTATTTAGAACCGTTCCCCGACAACGGCGCCAAAAACTTGATGTGTGTAAAATGCACTTGTTTTATTCCTACTTTTTATTAATAAATTTAGCACACAAAGGCAGTGAACCTGTCTTTTAGTGGTATAGTTGAATAAATAGGTTATCGAACTCAGGGAATGGAAAATTAAACTAATGGCTAATTTTAAGTAAACAATTAATGAAAGTAAAAAAGGTTTTCTTCTAGTTTTGCAAGACTAGAAACTTAAGCACACCATAAAACACTTAATTAACTAAGTAACTAAAGCAAACAACTAATTCACCAAATTTGATAAAGATGTTTCTATTTAGGTTCAACCAATTCACTCTTATGGTTATTTTGTATTTATGATAGATTAATTTTTATTGGCTACCAATTATAGTGGTTAGGTTCATGTTCATTACTCCTAACCCTTAGACAATTAATTAATTCAAGAAGTGATCAAGTGTTTAAGCTAATTAATTCCCTAGATTAATAATTTGGATTAAATAAGATTTGTAGTGGTTAATCAATTTAGTGGTTCAATTAACCTCTTGTTTGATGGTTTCTCAAACAAGCTCACACATTAATCTAACTATTGTCTCATTAATCTTAGTTTCATAATCATTATTCCTAAGCATATGATTAAGTGTTCACATAGACATATGAGGTTAACAACTAATAGATGTTCATGCAGCTTAATTGTCTTCCAATTAACAGAAAATAGTTGTGATTAATGCATAAGGTTCTTTAACAAACTTAATTTAATAGATCACCAATAAACAATCAACCAAAAGCTAAGAATTAAACCATAGGAGTTCCTTGGTATTCCCCAAACAGAAACAAAAACGTATTTAGCTCATAGTTGCAGTAAAAACAAACACAAAAACAAGTTTAGCTAGATTAAACATACTCAATTCCTAAAGCTAAGTGGAATGATTAACCTAGTTGCTTTGATTCTTCAAAAGGTTGAAAATTAGAGTTCCTCAGCACCTTCAAGGGTTCTCAATCACCGATGGATCTTCAAAAAACGCCAGAAAAGTAGTCCCATCGGATAAAGGCTCGGTTTTTATAGCTATCTCAAAACAGGGTGTACTCGACGAGTAGCAGACCCAACTCGCCGAGTAGGCTCGTAGTTATCCGTCTTAAATCAGGAGTCGTGGCTTATCTTCTGGAATATTCTAATGGACTCGCCGAGTAGGCTCGTGTACTCGCCGAGTAGGTAAGCTTTTGTCCCTCAATCTTCATTCTTTGGTCTCTAATTGCTTCCCCTTGTTCCCTTTCACTCCCAAGCATGTCTTTTGGACTGAAAACAAAATTTAAACAGTTTTAAGTACCTTTTGTCCACATTATTCACATAATTAGTTAAAAATGAATAAAAATGTATGCTAAATAATTAACTAATTATGCACATATCAAGGCCGTTCACCGTTAGCTTTATAGAGTTTGTGCATTTTTGTATTTACCGCCATGCCTCTTCGTTTAGGAGGCACCACTGCATAAAAAAAATATTATTCAGAATAATTTTTTGTATACATACAATGTGAAATACAATGAATTAGAATAAATCTTAATTACCATCATTTTGGTGATCACCAAAACCTCAACCGAACGGATGTGGGAAAGTCGTTTATTGTCCATAACACGCTTTGTACCGTTGTCCGCTCCAACCGAATAAACTTCTACGAGCGGGAAAGTCGTTTATTGTCCATAATAACATCGCTTTTATATTGAAGAATGTATTTGTCGCTGCATCTTTAGTACGTACTCCAAAACTCCATAACTGCTTCAACTCATCCACCAACGGCCTAAGGAACACATCCAAGTCCTTCCCGGGTGCTTTGGGGCCGGGAATCAACAAGGTCAACATGAAAGATGACTCTTTCATGCATAGCCACGGTGGAAGATTGTAAGTGGTGAGTATGACAGACCATGTGCTGTGAGGATTACACATGTTACCAAACGGATTAAAACCATCAGCAGCAAGCCCTAAGCGTACATTTCGGGGTTCCCTCGAGAAGTCGGGATACTTCATATCAAATTTTTTCCATGAAGTACCATCAACGGGATGAATCATCGTACCATCTTTGGATTTTTCGGTACTATGCCAAATCATATCTTTAGTTGTGTGTCTTGAACAGTACAAACGTTGTAGTCTGGGGGTCACGGGAAAGTATCGTAAAACCTTATGAGCCACCTTCTTACCCACCGACTCTCATTATAAACTGGACATTTTTGCAACAAATCG
The DNA here is from genome assembly GCF_051521515.1 of Lactuca serriola. Taxonomy (NCBI): domain Eukaryota; kingdom Viridiplantae; phylum Streptophyta; class Magnoliopsida; order Asterales; family Asteraceae; genus Lactuca; species Lactuca serriola. Next base: position 76,857,263 of record NC_136414.1, read on the forward strand.
TGTTCTTTCCAGAAAAGAAAGCAGTCATTTTTACATACGTGTATTGACTCATAACCTAAGCCGATCTTTTTAAGTGTCTTTTTTGCTTCGTAATGTGACGGGGGGACACTGTTTCCTTCAGGAAATGCAGTTTGCAACAACTCAAGAAGCAGATCGAATGAACTATCAGTCCATTTGTTGATCACCTTGATATGCATCAGCTTTGCTAAAAAGTCAAGGGACGAAAACGAACATCCAGGATATATAATTTTAATTGGACTTCCTCTAACAGCTTTTGAAATCCATCATCAACACCGCTACCGTCTGTATCTAGGTTCCCTTCGTTGTGGTTGGTATCATTTTCAATCACACCCCCATAACATCATCAATAACATTGGCCATCTCGTTACTATGCGGTATGTCTTCGACAACCGGGTGAGTTGTATTTTCGCCGTGATACTTCCATATAATATAGTGTGGACTAACACCATGTTGAAGTATATGGAATTTCATTATGGCTAGTAGTATAAATTTATTGACATTACATTTGTTACACGGGCATCTAATTTGACCATTGTTATCGACATGTGGTTTGGACCTCTCGAGAAAAGATTTGAGTCCTTGTTGGAACAAGGTAGAGTTACGGTTTTCAATAGTAGTCCACGTTTTATCAATAGGCATGTTGCAATTGAAACATAAGTTAGGTTTTAGTGTTTACTCTACAAGAAGTAGAATTTGGATTGAATATTTATAAGGATAGAGTAACCGCTCAATCAGATGGAATAGAAAACCAGACAACATGAGAGTATTCACAAGGGTAGGCTTATAAACCCACTTTTTGAATACCTTTATGACAGGGGCTTCCTTGATACGCATTGCGCGTCGTAAATGCATGTCATAAATGTGCGTCGTAAATGCGTGTCGTCTATAGACGACGCGCAAAAGCGTGTCGTCTTTCATTATGACAGGGCCTTCCTTGACACACATTTTCGCATCGTCTGAGCATTTTACGACACGCATTGCGCATCGAAAATGCTGTTTTTCTAGTAGTGTAAATGTGGTGGTGAAGTTGCAGTCGTCGGTGTCTCCGACTGGAACGAGAAAAAATACACTTGAAATAGGAATCAGTGGTTTTTATGTGTGTTAACAGAAGAATTGAAAGAGAAATTGGTCTTGAAAACAAACCTTGCCGGAGATATGAACAGGAAATCAAAGTTCCAGTCGGAAATTTGGCGGCAGTCGACTGAGGAGGTGGTGGGACTCGGCTTTGGAGGCAAATCAGGGCTGGGAGTCGTGTTTGGAGCCCAATAAGCGGTGGAAATCAGTGGTCGTCGCCGGAGATAATTACGATCGCTGTGGGAGTGCAATCAAACAAATGGGAGCAAATGGAGTCTAGGGAAGACGAACTGGAACTAAAAGGGGCCATTAGCGGCGACAAACTGGAGGGAAATCATACACGCACTTTCTGGCGATTCTCAACCGTTGGATTGGTTAAGCATCGTAGGGCCAGTATTTTGTCTAAGGTTGGTCAATGGATCGACACCTTTAGCGGCAACATGTCGCCGCTAAAAGAGTCGTCTCTAATGCCTTATCACAGGAACAAACCCTATCCGTTGAATTATTTGCCGAACCAAGGGTGAGGATTGAAAGTAGCGTGTCTCCGACGGATCGTCGGTGATTATCTTTAGCGACGATAACTATGTTTTAGCGGTGACACCAAACGTGTCTACTCTGGTGTCGCCGCTATTGCTCATTTCGTCGCAAAAAGCGACGTCCCTAATACTCCAAATTCTTGCTGTGTGAGCACCATCTTCATTACATGTAATCTTTGAATATTAAATTGGAAACAATACATAGTACTTAATCTATTTAAGTTTGGCAAGATACAAGAAATAACCACCTATTTTTATTTATTTCTACTGTATAACTATGATAGTCTAGAACTACGGGCTTTAATTTGTTTATTAATTTTTAGTTTTTTGGGGAGGGGTTAAATTCAAACGATAGAAACTATTTTCGCTTCTTTAGTTGGGTAGACATAGACTTCTTGAAGTCTAATGATATAAAAATATTATAAGTAGAACGCTAATATTATACCTTTAAGTGCTCAGTTTTTTATTTTCTTTTCAGTAAAAAAGTTTGTGACTACTTAAGTGTAGTGTTAGTTCTTCTCAACTTGCTCTTTTTAGATGAATACAAGGTCATGAGCATCAATGAAAAAGTGATAGAAGCACCATTTGCAACAATGAGTGAACATGGTCAGCAACAAGGGCAGTTTGGTCAAGCTCTCCTGAACCTGGGCCTGACCTTGGACGTGCTTAGACTTCTGTGGCACGGAAAATTGACGATATTGCCCTTTTAAGTAGGGACTAGCATAATTAGAAAGATTTATGAAAAGCATAAACTAAACTTTCTCTCTACGCTTTTATTAATGAAAAACGCAATAATGAACAGGAAAAGTATTAAAGGTTTACTCCTACTAATAGCAACAGAGATAAAAGAAAAAAGACTTAAACCAAAATAAAGAAAATTCCCAAACATGCCCAAATTCTTAATTACTCCAACAGAGATACACGTTGCAGTGTAGATATATAAGTGTTCCTACCACCTGTAATGTTGTAGATGGATCATATCTATAAATCGGTTGATGATTTTACAGGAAGGACTTTCTTGTTTCTACGCATAATGGAAACTTCTGACGTGATAATGGCACCTACAATAATAGTCCCCATGAATATGAATAATCCAATAAAACTCTGAACATCAAGACTTTGTGGTGGGGTTTGATTAGGTTGTGATGTATCATTAGTAGAGAACCCAAGATATTTTTTCTTCATTTCCATCATAATTTCACTTTCAGTAACATTAATAACTGCCCTAGAAAAATCTTGCAATAAAAGAGATCCACGAGGAAATGCCTGAGATATGAAACACATAAAGTTAGAGAATTTATATTATTACGTTGTGATTCATCTGAACTTATTCTTTGATATATCTTATAGAAGAATAATGAATCACGTTATTAATATAGAAAACTAATAGAATCACATGATCAGTAGGATAATAGAATCACATAATCAGTAGAGTAATAGAATCACATTATCAATAGATTAAATAACGAAGAGACTCACAAATGCAATTCCAGATTCCTGGTTTATTGGTCCAAACTTCATGTATTCAGAGCCATACTTAGCAAGAAAGAGTTCAATGTAGGGGAGCTCATCAACAACAACACTTACGATGCCACTGGTCAAAGCACTTTTATATTCTTCAACGCTTTTGAGAGGTAAAAGGTTCTTGTCAGAACACTTGAATTTTTCGGCTATTAGATCTTTAAAAAAGGAACCATCTTGGTATCCAGCATGTTCAAAAGTTGGAGGCAATCTAGGACGTAGTTGATCTAGTGTTAACCATGAGGACAAAGTAGCTGTGAAAATCTGAATAACTATGAAAATCATACTTAGCCAGATCACAAGCACAACTTTGGAGCATTTATTTTGTATCTTTCCTGCAAAGAGAAGTCTGCATAAATTATTTTCATACAAATATCTTCCTTTCGTTAATTTGTTTCCTAACCATTAATGTGATATATACTTTAGAACAGTTAACAAATATAATCACTACTCTACTAATAAATCTAGACCTTTCTTTACAAGATGGACTTGAACTCTTAGCCTTTGACTTATGGACACATTCCCATCAACTCCTATAATAGGTCAAAGGCTCTTTGTTCCATTGATGTGATATATACTCCACCATTTTTAAGAAAGGTGCATTTAAAAGCACTTTATCTTTTAATTGTACCGTGGATTTTATTGACAAAACAAAGACGATCAATGAACCAGGACACCTTATGTATTGAGATTTCTCTTTGCAACAAAAAAAAGGGAAATTCCGTGCGCCCAAAACAAACGTTTTATTTGCCATTATTTTGTTTAGAATTCACAACAACTATTTGAGAATGAAAAGTAAAATTAAATTCAAAACGTAAGGTTCTTCTCAGAATTTAAATTTTAGTATATCTCAAACTATGTACCTTCCTGGAAGAAGAATGTGGAAATGGGAAACCATATAACCATTATGAGTTGGTTATATATTGGGCTTGAAAAGCTCGGATTTTTCTCCCGGTATTCTAAAATTGCAAGTGCAACCCCAGTGAAGAGACATACACCAACTATTGTGATCCATAGTCTCCAGGTGAAAGGTTTTAAGAAAGTCCAGAGTGTTTGGTTCCATTCATGGGAAGCATGTGCAAGCACATAAACTTCAGAATTCAAGTAGGGAATTGTAAAGTCAACATGTTGAGCTCTATGACCCCGAATTGTTACATCACCTGCGACAGCATGACATTTCTGCAAGATAGAAAGTAAGAAGTATTTCAGCTTATAATTAACACGATGATGTAGCAGGATATCGGCAATGTATAAAACTCAATAGAGTTTAATGCATCGTCACATATGTTATGTATGAAGCCTTGAAGTAAAAGTCAAACAAAATGGCAATACAGGCATTGATCACATGAGCCATTAATTTCTTTTTGGTTTGCTTCAAAGTAATACACAAGACGTAAAGTTCATGTTTTCTACTTTTGTCAAAGGCTATATGGTAGGTAACTATGAAGGGAGACTTTCTCCTCCAAATTTATTTCTACGAAAGGCTCAAAATGTGTATGTATATATTTGCGGTGTAGCAGCAAAAATTGGATAAAGATAGAAAATATAGTGAGGTAGTTTCTTTTGTGCAGGGCAACCAAAAATATGAGTGATAGAAAATATAGTGAGGTAGTTTCTTTTGTGCAGGGCAACCGAAATACGAGTGATACCTTACAGTGAGTGATCAGATAAAATTCTCTCTCTCTCTCTCTCTCTCTCTCTCTCTCTCTCTCTCTCTCTCATTAGTGAATGTAGGTCAGGTTAGACCAAACCACTTTAAAGATCGTGTCCCTATTTATAGTTTTTAATTTGCAATTTTTAGTAGTTTTGTTCTGCAAGTTTTATCGAAATCGTTTATCGTTTGTCTGAAGTTGCTTAACTTGTGTTGTTGCATTCCCAACAAACTGGTATCAGGGCCATGGTTGAAAATGGGAAGTTTAAGATCAACAAATTCTATGGTCAAGATTTCTGTTTCTGGAACATGCACATCAAAGATTTTATCTACCAAAAAATTTACATTAACCTTTGTCCGAAGAGAAACCTTTTCTTATGAAGCAACAGGATTGGGACTTATTGGATCAACAGGCTCTGGGAGTAAGATTATCATTGACAAAGAATGTAGATTACAATATTGTCAATGAGAAGACTACATATGGACTAATCACAACATTATCTAATATGTATATATGAAAAACCCTTAGCAACGAATAAGGTGTTCTTGATCCGATAGTTGGTAAATCTGAAGATGAAGGAGGGTAGCTCAGTAACAAACCATATGAAAGAATTCAACTCAATAATATCAAGATTGATATATGTTGATATTAAATGTGCAGATGAAGTCCATGTGTTGTTATAATTAACTTTTTTGCTTGAAAGTTGGTCCAGAACAATGACCACAATTAGTAGTTCAGTCGGAGGTGCTAAGCTAATGTTCGAAGGTATTCATAGTTTAATCCTCTATGAGGATATGTGCAAACGGAGTGCCGGAGAAGCTTCCAGACTCGAGTAGCCTTCTAAGTACTGGAGAAAGATAAAGGTGATCATTTTAGAAATTAGTTCCCAAATCCTTTAGCATATTAAGAAAAGAATGAAGTGAATATGAAACTAGATTATGAAGATGATGCACTCATTTGTTGTCTTGAAAATTCAACAGAATCATGGATCATGGATTCTGATGCGTCGTTTCATGTTGGTCATTCCAGAGAAATAGTGCAAAATTGAAGTTAGTAGAGAAGGATGGTCAGATTAGCAGACAACAAGAGCCTAAATATTACTGGTGTTGGGGATGTGGTCCTCAAGAAGACTTTGGGTACAAAATGGACTTTGAAGAATATCAAGTTCATTCAAGACTTAAAGAGGATGCTAATATCAGTGAGACAACTTAATGATAAAGGTCATCATGTTACATTTGGTGATCATTAGTGAAAGGTCACAAAGGGAAAATCCATTGTTACTAGAGGTTAGAAGTGGGGTACACTTTATTTTGTGAAAGTTTTTGATGCTGAAGCACACGTTGTTAAAGAAGTTGGGGCAACGACTTTATGGAACCAAAGACGTGGGCATATGAGTGAGAAGGTAATGAAGATGTTAGTCTCCAAAGGAAGACTACTAGATATGAAGATATGAACACTGTGACAATTGATTTCTATTAGCCATGTGTTCTTGGTAAACAGAAGAAGGTTACTTTCATAAAGATAGGTCATCCATCTAAGTCCGAGAAGTTGGAGTTAGTTCTTTCGGACGTTTATGGTACCGCTTTAATTTCTTCGGTGAAAGGATCCCTACATTTCATTACTTTTAGCGACGACTTCATTCGAAAAGTTTGGCTTTATTTCTTGAAGCATAAGTCTTAAAATTTTCATCATATTCAATAAACGGGAAGTTATTATGGAGAATGTAACGAACTTATAATTAAAGTATTTCATATCAGATAATGGGGTCGAATAGAGTAGAAAATAATTTGTTGATTACTGTATTAACCATGGAATCAAAATGAAGAAGATGGTTCCGAAGACACCTTAGTAGAATATAGTAGTTGAGAGGATGAATCGAACATTGAACGAGAGGGATGAAAGAACGATACTACATGTAGTTTTACCCAAGATGTTTCGGGTATATTCTATTAACTTAGCTTTATATTTAATCAATAGAGGACCCTCAATTCCCATAAGGTTCAAGATTCCAGAAGAGGAATGGCAAGGTCGAGAGATTTCACTCAAACACCTGAAGGTATCAGTGTCTCGTATGTATAAATCAATGATTTGGAGAGAAACAAGCTAGAAGCAAAGGCAAGAAAGTGCACCTTTATTGATTTCCGGTTGGATAACATGGGGCTCTAGGGTAACAAGAATAAGAAGATAATCAAACTTCAGGATATGGTGTTGAACGAGAGTGCTCTATATAAAGATGAACTTGCAAAGAGATCCGACAATGACAAATACCTAGAAAATAAAGATCAAATTAAGTTAAAAGAAATCTCAAATGATAACGTTGTAAAACCTATCAGTACTCCAGAGATAAGTGAAAGCTCAGGAAGCAGTGAGAACTCTAATGTATCAGCCAATAGTAGTTCAGAGGATGGGTTACACATGAAGCTGAGACGGTTACTCCTATAGTTGGTAGATTTACTATAGTTTGAAGACCTATAGCTAGGTATTCTCTTCCAACTAATTACTTTTTGACAGAGAATAGTGAACTTAAGTCTTACCTAGAGGCCTTGAGGATGAAAGATTCCATACATTGGAAGAAGTCTATGGAACACGAGTTGATCTCAATTGAAAATTACCATACTTGGTCAATGGTCAAGCTCCCAACATGGAAGGTGATACTACAGAACAAATGTGTTAATTAGAATGAGATATTCTCTCTTGTTGTGATGATGTCTACAATCATATTGGTCTTGGGTATTGTAGCCTCCGAAGTTCTCCATCTAGAGCAACTAGATATGAAAATAGCTTTTCTCAATGGCAACCAGTAAGAATACATCTACATGACACTACCAAAGTGGATTCCCATAGTTAGTAAGGAGAATTTGGTGTGAAAACTGAAAAAGTTTGTATGGATTGAAGAAGCTCCAAGGCAGTGGTACTTGAAGTTGATAGTTTCATGCAAAGGAATGGCTACAACAAATGTGAGATAGATCACGAATGTTACTTGAAAAAAATTCAACTCCTCATACATCATCCTGTTATTATATATTGATAACATGTTATTATATGTTGATAACATGTTGATTGTTGGATCCAACATGTAGTGAGTTCGAGATAAAGGACCTAGGGGCTGTTGAGTAGATATTAGGGATGAGCATAGCCAAGAACAAATTTAACAGTACACTAAAATTTTCACAAGCAAAGTACATCAACGAAGTTTTAAAAAAGCTCAACATAACAGATGTTAAGGATAGAAGTACACCTTTGGGTAGTCAGTTGAGAATCTCAAAGAATCAATCCCCAAAGACCGAAGGAGATAAGGAATATGTTCTTAAAGTTCCATATACATTTGCGGTTAGTAGCTTGATGTATGTTATGTTATGCACAATAAAAAATATTGTTTAGGTAGTGGGATTTGTAAGCAGGTTCATTTCAAATCCATGAATAGAGCATTGGGAGGGAGTAAATTGGTTATCACGCCACTTGAAAGAAAAAGTTGAGGTTGCCTTATATTTCAAAAAATAGGGGGTGGTCTTAGAAGGGTTCGTTGAAGCATATGTGGGTGGATGTGTGGATTTGGAAAAAAGCACAAAAGGTTATGCGTTCCTAATCAGAGGTTCATCAATCAATTAGGTGTTCGGTTACAAAAGAGTGATGTTCTATCAACCACATAAAAAAGAGTATATGGTTATTGTAGAACCAACAAAAGAGATTATATGGTTGAAAAACTTCTTGTCGGAACTTTGAATGCATCAGGAGGATTGTGTATTCCATTAGGACAACCAGAGTACAATTTACTTGGCAAAGAATATGTTGTTTCAAAGTAGAATAAAACATATTCGGATGAGGTACCATTTCATTCAAGAGTTAATTATTGATGGAACTCTAAATCTGAATAATATCCTTAGAACAAAAAATCCAACAAATATGTTAACCAAGGTGGTTACCACTAAGAAGTTGAAGCTATGTATGGCTTCAACTGACTTTTTAGAATTTTGAGAAAAGGGCATGGCATAGAAACAGGTAGGGAATATGATTAAGGAATGTTGGAACAGTGGGATGACAAAGAAAGACTGAGTTGTTCAATCCTTAAAGTAGTATATTGTTAGCTATGAAGCCTTAAAGTAAAAGGTCAAGGAAAATGGCAGCATACACATTGATCACATGGGCCGTTAATTTCTCGTTGGTGGATGGCTTCATTGCCATACACAAGACTTAAACTTCATGTTAATTTTCTACATCTTTTGTCAAGGTCTATATGGTAGGTAACTTTGAATGAACACTTTCTCCTACAAATTTATTTATATGGAAAGCTCAGAATGTGTGTATGTGTGTGTCTATATATATATATATATATATATATATATATATATATATATATATATATATATATATATATATATATCTTATACTATATATAAAGCATAATAGTCATATCTTGATATTTAAGAGGTATATGTTACAAAGCTTTTTGTACAAATCAATTATGTATAAATAAATCATTAATACTTGCCAAAATTTGAGAACATGAATTAAGGAAGGTTAGTAAGAAATTCAATTTGAATCAAAATGCCAATTTTAATATATTAAATTCATGCATATAAATTAATTTATATTTCTTAAACTAGATATCGATATTAATTAATTTTACATCAATAGTATAAAGACAATATATAAGCCCTAAACATAAATATTTTATTTAAAAGTTGTAATTTTTTATTACATATTAACCAATAATAAAATCTAATAATTATTTTATTGTAAGAAACTATTTGCCAAAATAGCTATTTTTTATTGCCGCTTTGCGCAGACACACACACACACACACACATATATATATATATATATATATATATATATATATATATATATATATATATATATATATATATATATAGTGGTGCATCAACTCAAATTAGATACAAACTTAACAAAGAGCCACAAGTCAAATAGAAAATATAGTGAAGTAGTTTTCATTAATTTATTAATTTATTTATTTTGTACAGGTAAAGAAATATATGGGTGATACCTTATAGTAAGTGATCATATTATAAGTGTAATTTAGCCTTGAATGATTGTAATTTTCTTGGTGATAATAAAATCTTGTGTATCTCATTCTCCGGTGAATGTTGGTCATATTAGACCTAATCACTTTAAACAGGTGTTCCTATTTCCAGTTTTTAGTATACAAATTTTAGTAGTTTTATTCTGCAATTTTTACTGAAACATTTATCGTTTTTTCTAAAGTTGCTTAACTTGTTTTCTTGCATTCCCAACAACATCTTCATTCTATTTTACATATAACTAAACCATTTTTTTTATAATCTATTGAAGTCTTTTATTTTTCATGTAACTAACATATTTAGAAACAAAGCATTTATGACATTGAACTCCATCCATCGATTTTTTTCACACTACCGACGGCTATTAAACTGCATATTTCTTGAACATCAATGTGGTATCTAATTATGATTGAATTTAATATATTAAATGTTAACTAGGAATTTCACTGTCATTCAACTCTCCAGTTAAACTATGAATTGTGGATTCTTGTTTGTTTGTGGTTGACTAGCCTATACATGATTTAAAAATGTGTTGAATGCATGCATGGATTTCTAAATGTTTGTGCATTGATATAGATATGTTTTAATAAATGTACCTTTCCTTTAATATGCTCAACGAGTTGATCATAAGTACCACTACTTTTCCCTGTGCCATTGATGAACGGTTTGAAGATGGGTTTGACAGTATATGGTAATAAATGTAATGCATGGCAGAATATGGCTATGGAGAATCCACCTTCGACTTCTGATTTCTCGTTCACTTTTATGAACTCAGTGAAACCATCTTTCTTTGGCACCCACACCTTTAATGTTGGGCATGGACTTTTCAGTTTCTTGGGACTTTTCCGTTGTGGCCATATAATGCCTTTTTTTTGCAATCAAAGATCAAACCCGTCAGAAACAGAATGAATAAGAAAATGAAAAAAAAAATGTAACAATTTAAACAAGAATTATATATATTTAATGTTATAATAACAATAACAACAAAATCAGGTACAATTTTTTTATACGAGATTTGGTACATGACAAAATTGATTAGCATTATCAAATAGATGTTGATGATCATTTATTCTAGGGTTATCAATGTTTTTTCGGGAAATTACTATTTTTGTTTTTCTTTAAGTTACCAACAAACAAACTTGTGTGAATATTACATGATGCTATTAGTATACCATGTATACATGTATGTATTTTATATGTATGTATAAATAGTATAGGGCTATCTTATTTATTTTATGTAGCCCATATTATACACATTTACTTTATAGATGAATTCCAAGGCCAAAGGGCATTCCATGGGAAAATACCACACATTCATGGTATCATAGAATTCTGCCAAAAATTTTCCTTTCTCTCGCTAAAACCCTACGCTGCTATCAAACACGTTGTAGTCGACCCCCTTCTCCCTTTATTGATTCTTTTCTACCCTTTTTTCATTCTTTGATATATTCTACTCCCCATTAAAATGTTTGAATCATCTAAGAACCAAAAACCATTTGGTATCACCAATATCAAAGCTTATGTTCCTATGATCTCCGATCTCAATTAGATGAACTACGATGCTTGGAAAGAACTTTTTCAAGTGCATTGCAGCAGTTTTAGGGTCAAGGGTAATCTCCTAAGAGAATCCAAACCTACATATAACAAGGATGAAACGTGGGTTAATCTACTTAACCTAGTCAAGATGTGGATATACGACATAGTCACTCAAAGCTTGCTCAACATGATTCTTGAACAGGGTGTAACCGCTCACACTATTTGGACAAGTATAGAAACTATATTTTGTGATAATCAACAAAGTCATGCCATTGAATTAGATCAGCAACTCTAGACTCTTACTCTTGGCGATCTCACAATCTATCAATATTGTGAATGCATGAAGGTAATTTTAGATCTTCTCACCAAAATCGTAACACCTGTCATTGAGCCAACCCTACTCACATACCTTTTAAATGGCTTATCACCAAAATATGACAAAATCATCACGGCTCTATGTCATTAAGGCCCTTTACCATCTTTTCTCAAATTTCAGTCAATAATATCTTTGGAGGAACAGACCTTAAATTGAAACTGACCCACTCAACCTCTCCAAATGGACCATCTATCTTCACCCATTTCCCTTCATGTTGGCAATTGTTCTACTCCATACCAAAAAGGAACAACAATTGTGGAGGTCGTAGGCCTTCCTAACCTTGTCGTGGTGGCCCACAAGCCAAAGGCAGACGCCACCATCATGTTGTCGCCAATTAGTCACAACCAGGATTACTTTGGTCTCCATATTCATTCCCTTGGAATCCGTTTATGTGGCCCTGTACCACATGGTAGCATCCTTATCGATCGTCAAGCCCTCGTTTACAGCATCAACAACATTGGCCTCAATAGGGAATCCTCGACACTACTCCTTTTCATCCATCGGGTACTGCATTTCTATAATAGCAACCAACATATTTTTCTACGCTTCCTCTCCTGCGCTTGTACTTGTTCCTACAATATAACGGTTCCCACCCTTGACTCTAGACCAGCCTACAGACATTATATAGGCTCTTCATGCAGTGGACCTCAATGATGGCTCGGATCCCAACCTTTATATGGATATATGTGTTACCTCTTACCTCGCCTCAGGCATAGGTAAACTCCAAGCTCTTGGCAATGGTTCACCTATATCCAGTACACACATCGGTCAAACAACATATCCCTCAAGCCATCATCCTTTATATCTTAAAAATGTTTTAGCTACACCTAATGATATAAAAAACCTCATATATGTTCATTGACTTTCAACTGCTAAACAAGTTTCCATTGGATTTGATCCGTTTGGTTATTTTGTGAAGGACCTTCAAACTCTCCAACTTCTGCTTAGGTGTGTTAACTCCAATAACCTCTATCAAGTTCCTCCTTAGACTCATGTTTCTCTCCCATCCGACAGGTCATCCTTGTGGCATCAATTTCTTGGTCACCCTGGAGCCCATGTTGTTAATCGATTAATTTCTATTCATTTTATTAATTGTAATAAAACTCCAAACACTATTAGTTGCCAAGCTCGTCAACTGGGTAAACATGTTTGTTTACTTTTCTCTAGTTCAAACACTATCATTTATGGTTTATTTGATATAGTTCACTCTGATTTGTGGGAACCTCCGGTTGTGAGCACCAATGACATAAAATACTATATTGTTTTTATGGATAACTTTACCCACTTTGTTTGGGTTACCCTCTCCATAATAATAATTGATGTCTTCTCCAAGTTTCTTCACTATAGAGTTTGTCAAAAACCAATTTAATACTAAAATTAAATCTTTCCAGTGTGACCATGGTGGTGAATTCAACAACAAACAATTCTACAACTTTTTTCCCAACACGAAATCACTTTCCGTTTCTCGTGCTCTCACACTTCCCACCAAAAGAGAAAATTCAAAGATATGATTTATACAGTCAATAACATCATGCGCACCTTTCTTTTACATGCTCACCTCCCACCGGATTTTTAGGTTGAAGCGCTTCATATGGAGATTCACCTATTAAACCTAGCTCCCTCCATTTCCATTAATAATGAAATCCCATACACTAACCTATTTCAAAAACCACCATCATACACTCATCTTCGAGTCTTTGGATGCCTTTGTTATCCACACCTTCCCATACCACTTAAATTAGCCCCTAGATCCACTCATTGTATCTTTATCGAATACCAATCTAATCACCATGATTACCATTTTTTTCGATCTTGCCACTTGCAAAATCATCATCTCCCTCCATGTCATTTTTTATGAGCTCTCTTTCCCTTATCACTCCATTATACCAAATCAAGCTCCATCCTACTCTTTCCTTGATAACTCCCTTGCCTAACAACCCATATCTCATGAGTTTCTTACTTCCCCTACACCTACCACTCACGAGGTCACCACCCCTACCCCCATCACCTCTCGGTCCCTCAAACACCATTCTCCTTCCCCTCTCGGCTCTCTCACACCTCCTCCCGAACCTTCAACGAACCCACCCTACCCATCCTATGCTCACTAGGGGTCACTTGGGTATTAATGAAACCATCCAACGTCTTAATCTTCACACCATTACCGAGTCTCCACTTCCTCGGTCCCTCACTCAAGCCCTTCAAGAACCAAACATGACCATTTGCGATGAAGGACGAGTTTAATGCTCTTATTGCTAATAGAACATGGGTCCTTTTTCTTAAGCTTCCCGAGGCTAATATTGTGTGCTCCATGTGGTTTTTTCATAAGAAATACAAAGCACATGCTTCTCTTGAGCGATATAAGGCACGGGTGGTTGCTAATGGCAAAATCCAACGACCCGATATTGAGACCTTTAGCCCAGTAGTCAAACCGGTTGCTATCCATACTGTTCTTAGCCTTGTGGTTTCTCGTAAGTGGCCTATTCATCAGTTAGATGTCAAGAATGCCTTCTTCCATGGACAACTTAATGAGACAATACATGCATCAGCCTCCGAGATTTAGAGATCCGGCTCACCCGGACTATGTCTGCCATTTGCAGAAGTCACTTTGTGGGTTGAAACAATCTCATCGGGCTTGGTTTGACTGCTTTACATTATATGTCACTCAGATCGCTTTACTCACAGTCATTATGACTCATCTTTATTTTTTTTGGTAAGGGTATAGAGACTGCTTCATTACTTCTTTATGTAGATGACATTATACTTATCGCTTCCCTTATAGAGCTTCTTCAGTGCACCATTTCCCTTCTACCCATTGAGTTCACCATGAAGGACATAGGTGACTTATCTTAGTTTTTTGGCATCGTAGTGACACAAGACAACAAAGGCATGTTATTATCCCAATGCAAATACACATTGGAACTTCTCGACCGGGAAAACATGTCAAATTATAACCCATGCAGAACACCAGCTGATACCCTATATAAACTAGACTTTGATGCTCCCCCTGTGCCCAACCCTACCTTATGTTGCAATTTAGTTGGTAGCTTATAGTACCTTACATTCACTCGCTCGTATCTATTCTTTGTAGTACAACAAATATTTCTCTACATGCATGATCCAAGGGAACCACATCTGAACTCCTTGAAGTGCGTGCTCCGATATGTCATCCGTACTCTTGATTATGGATTATAGATCCATCCCTCCTCAATCACGGGCCCTATTGCCTACTCTGATGTGAATTGGGGGGATGTCCAACCACATGTCGATCACCGGTGGGTATTATGTTTTCTTGGGTGAAAACCTTCTGTCTTGGTCATCCAAACGGCAACAGACTGTCTCCCACTCCACTACAGAAGCATAATACTAGGGAGTTGCCAATCTCATAGCAGAGACATGTTGGCTACGTAACCTTCTTCGCGAGCTACACTCCCAAGTCACCAAAACAACCATTGCCTATTGTGATAACATAAGCGCGGTTACATGTCTTCTAATCCTATTTCACACCAACGCACCAAGCATATCGAGATTGATCTTCATTTTGTGCGAGACAAGATTGCAACCGGTTCTGTTTGTCTACTCCATGTTCCCTCCAGTCTCCTGTATGCCGGTATGCTGACATCTTCATCACGGGACTGGCTACTACATTATTTAATGATTTCATATCCAATTTGAGTGTCCGCTCAAATTGCGGGCCCGTATTAGCGTACATGTACACATGTATAGCTAGTATAGACCCATCTTATTTTGTTTATGTAGCCCATGTTATACACGTTTACATCATAAATGAATTCCAAGGCCAAAGGCCATTCCATGGGAAAATGCCACACTTTCAGTTGTTACTGCATATCTTTTCATTACTGCAAGTTTATGATTCTATGTTTTTGGAACTGTGTGAATACGCATATAAGGTGTATAGAATTTATTTATGTAGAGTATAAGGGGGTGTTTGGATAAGGAAAAAATAGGCTGCTTATTACTTATTGCTTAATCCCACCGCAATAAGTAAATTTAAGTGTCTGGATAGGAGTCTTTAAAAATCGGCTTATTGCGGTGAGAATAAGCAAAATAAGCTGATTTTAATAAGCAAGGAGGGGAATGATTATTGTTTATTGCTTATTTTACTTATATAAGCTGTTTTATTTTGCCAAACACTTAAATGTTTATTGCTTATTACTTATTCCCACCGCAATAAGTTAATCCAAACACATTTTAAAAAAATGTTTATTCTCACCACAATAAAAAAATAAGCAATAAGCTAATAAGCTAAAAACTATTTATCCAAACACCCCCTTAAGAAACATTTGTCAAATTGTAACAACATACCTGCACATACATCTCTGTCTCCACTATCACCTTTCTCCACGATAGATCTTCTACTGCGGCTAGATGTATCTTGGATGGCTCTACTCTTCATCATTTTTGTGAAACCAAGTTTCGAATATGCTTCGTGAGTGAAACCTTTTTCTGTTCTAACTATAGACGCTTTCACAAAGTCAATCCTGCAATAAACACAAAGCATGGCAGCTAATAACACCAAGGAAACACTGCACTCCTTGTGCTCCATGTTGCGCAGTTGTATCCCTCAGACGTGTATCTTATATTATATAGAGATTAATGATTTATAGCTTAAAATTTGTTGACTTGTTGATTCTTAAAATCATGAACAATATTAACACGCTTTGAGAGAAGAAATTAATTAAAGACAGTGATTTGTTGCAATATTTATGACACAACTATTTCGGAGCAAATTCCAGAATCCCTGTCACCTTCAGTGACTTATATTGTTATTTGTCTTATTTCCTATTGCCGATTAATCTACTTTTGTCACTGATTGCCAGTGAAGGAAGAAAAGATGGACTGATTCAATTGAAATATTTAGAAGTAAGACGTTGATTATTGACTTTTCAGAATAGAAACCAGTGGTGAGTGACTTGTGTAAGGTTTCATTTATTTACTGGCTCACCTAATATTTTTTTTACCACAAGAGGAGCATTGAGTTACTGAAAACCGAAGCCAGCCTTAACTTTTGGGTTTCATCTTGCAATTACCTTGTCTAGAATTTGTTCATATGCATCAACAACTTACTTAGTAGATAATCATATGATTGTCAATCAAACGATGTAAGATTCATTTAACCAGTAATTTATTATTACTTTAATTAATTAGTAGTAGCTGAATTATATATTGTAAAAGTGATGTGCTTTCATTTTAATGTTTAGATTTCTATATATCATCCGAGTAGTTCTTTACCTTCAAATGAGGGCATGCTGAATGCTGACCATGGAAAATACTGCTTCAATCGTATAAAATGTTTGTTTCTTTTATTGATGCTTGAATTGCCAAGAAATTGAAGTATTGGTCAATTGTCTCACTTAGATTCCTATCCATACCTTTGACTAACTCTTAACCACCAATTAAGATCTTTTATTAAACATTGAAGTAGACCTGCAAACGTGCCTTAGATGGGGAAAATTTTTGATGGACTAAACAATGCCACGTTGTAATACAAGAGTGTATGCTTAATTATTTAGTTTTCATCACTGATTTATTTTCTCTAATTAATGCAATTTTCATGTGGATATTTTAGAATATTTGCACTTGATGTTTTGCTTAATTGTGTCGCCCAGCTTTTCAGTCACTAGCTTTTTTCCTCTATGTCAAGTCAATCGTTAAAGTTGGTAGTATCCAAGAAATGTCCGTTGTTGGTGTAGATGTATGCAATTGAGAAAACATGTCATTGCACTTGCACTAGGTCAAAATAAAATCTTCACAAATAAAAAAAAAATAAATAAAGATGGAATTGAAAATTTGGTTGGTTTGCAATTTTCTTTGGATTGGATCAAGAAACTTTCCAACTTGCAGATTACGTCCAAAATACCCTGTTTCATTGCGGTTTTTGTCATTTAAGATAACATATGTTAACCCCTTCCCTTAGCAGACCACATACGTACCCCTCATATGAAGAAGGTAAAATAGTCTTTTTCGGTTGCCCCTCTTGACACGTCAGTAAAAAAAAAAAAAAAAAAAAAAATCCACCCTTACTTCTTCCGATTGTTGTGATTGGGTTGGCATTATAGTGTGTATCCTCACATCTACCGTGAGTTTCGAAATCCACCATTGTCTTCATCATCTTTGTCAATAGTTCGGTTTTTCCACCCAAAAAACTCAGTTTCATCACTAGACCCAATTGGACCGAAAAAAACATAAATATATAAAAACAAAATTTAAAGAAAACCGGACCTCTTCAAGAAAACTGAAAATTGTTTAAAATTTATAATTGATAATGTACCCCTTGGCGCGGGCCAAGGGGCGTCAATCTGCCTTATAAGAAATCTAGGTGCATGCGGGCAGCTGCCTCACGATGATGAGCCCGTGTGAACAACTACTGTCCAATGGACATTATCACCTTACAACAAAAGGCAGTTCTCAAGCTCTCACATGACAAAGAGAACGATCATCCAATCAGCACCACATAAGTCACTAACTTGACTGTCAGAGCGTTTTCTAGGATCATTTTCCGTTGTCATCTCAGATGATCGACGACGCAGGCCCAACCAACAGAAGAGATCGGAGATTTGAGTCACACCATTTGGTGTCGCCCAGTGTGTAAAAATCGATACTAAAATCCAAAAACCCGGGAGACGTAGGGATCAACGCATGAATACATAATAGGTGTTGCTGAGATGAAATACATGTTCACTGCGGACAGAAAAAGCAGGTGTTGCCGGTGTAACACCGGGCTAAATCTGCGCTTGCTAAAAGCGGGACATCAACAGTGGCACAAATTCATACTTTCCTTTTTCCTCGGTAAAGACCCACACAAAACGATAGAAACTATTTTTACTTCTTTAGTTGGGTAGCCAGTATACTTCTGGAAGTATAATGTTATAAAAATATTATAAGTGCGTTGTAACGATATACATCATTCACTGCTTTTGTAGCTATTGTGACCTTATGGCTCTATATGCAATTGGTTGGAAATGTTTTTGCAGAGTTGCTGCTAATGTTATAGATTAAGTGCCGACATTTCGGTAAAAAAATTTGTGACAATTTAAGTGTAGTGTAAGTGCTTCTCAACTTAGTATTTTTAGACGAGAACAAGGGCAGTAGCACAATGAAAAAAGTGATAGAAGCATCAGTTGCAATAATGAGTAAATAGGGTCAGCAACAAGGGCAGTTTGGTCAAGGTCTCTTTAAACTTGACCTGACCTTGGACTCCTGTGGCGCTAGAAATCGACAATATTGCCCTTATTGGATAAATCATTAATATCTCTGGATTAAGAATTCGGCCAAATTTCCCAGAAACAGAAGTTCCCTAAATTGTTTTAATGGGAACGGGAATCGAAATGGTTAGAATGATTTATGAAAAGAATAAACTAAACTTTCCCTTTTAAGGTTTTATTAATGAAAAAAGAATGAATGAACA
Organism: Lactuca serriola; assembly: GCF_051521515.1. Taxonomy (NCBI): domain Eukaryota; kingdom Viridiplantae; phylum Streptophyta; class Magnoliopsida; order Asterales; family Asteraceae; genus Lactuca; species Lactuca serriola. Next base: position 76,876,444 of record NC_136414.1, read on the forward strand.
GAAAAGAATTAACGGTTTACTCCTACTTATACATAAAGAATTTGAAAGATAATCTAATATCAACAGAGATGAAAGAAAAAAGACTTGAACCAAAATAAAGAAAATTCCCAAATATGCCCGAATTCTGAATATCTCCAACAAAAATACATGTTGCAGCTTAGATAATTGCTTCTTCTCATTGGTGGCCTGAATGTTGTAGATGGATCATATCTAGAAATCAGTTGATGATATTATTGTTACAGGAAGGACTTTCTTGTTTCTACGCATAATGGAAATTTCTGATGTGATAATAGCCGCTATAATAACAGTCCCCATGAATATAAATAATCCAATAAAACTCTGAACATCAAGACTTTGTGGGGGGGTTTGATTAGATTGTGATGTATCATTTGAGAACCCAAGATATTTTGTCTTCGTTTCCATCATAATTTGACTTTCAGTGACCTTAATGACTGCCTTAGAAAATTCCCGTAATAAAAGAGATTCACGAGGAAATGCCTGAGATAGTAAACATATGCAATTAGGGAATTTATTATAATATGTTGTAATTCATGTGAAATATTCTTTTGTATATATCTTGGAGACCACTAATAGAATCACATGATTAGTAGATTATATATAAAAGACTAATAAAATCACATGATCAGTTGATTAAATATAGGAAGAGACTTACAAATGCAATTCCGGATTCCTGGTTTATTGGTCCATACTTCATGTAGCGAGAGCCATACTTAGCAAGAAAGAGTTCGATGTAGGGGAGCTCATCAACAATAACACTTACCTGGTTATTGGTCAAAGCGCTTTTATATTCTTCAATGCTTTTGAGAGGAAAAAGTTGCTTGTCAGAGCGATTGAATTTTTGGGCTATATGTTCTTTAAAAAAGGAACCAGTTTGGTATCCAATGTTTTCAAAAGTTGGAGGCAAGGGACGTAGTTGATCAAGTGTTAACCATGAGGACAAAGTAGCAGTGAAAATTTGAATAACTATGAAAATCATACTTAGCCAGATCACAAGCACAACTTTGGAGCACTTATTTTGTATCTTACCTACAAAAAGAAGATGCATAAATTATTTGCATAGAAATGTCTTCATTTCATTAATTTGTTTTCCGACCATTGATGTGATTTATTTTTAAGAAAAAATAACACACACTTGCTACTCTACTCCTAATTCTACATTTCCATAATAAACAAAACTTGAACCTTCAACCTTTGGTTTATGAACATCTTTCTGTCAACCCCTATACAACTTAGCCAAAGGCCCTTTGGCTCGTTGATGTCGTATTACTCCACCATTTTAAAGAAAACGGTTTGTTTAAAAACATTTGATTTTTTTTTAACGCACGGTGGATTTTATTGACCAAAGAAAGACGATTAATGAACCACGACACCCTATTCTATTGATTTCCCTTCGCAACCAAGAAAAAGCCAAACTTCTGTGCGCCAAAACTAACCGTTTATTTCCTATTATTTTAGTTTTTTTTTACAATCCATAACTATTTGACGCTGAAAACTAAAATTAAATTCAAAATGTAAGCTTCTTCTTAGACTTTAATTTTCAATATATCTCAAAATAAGTACCTTCATGGAAGAAGAATGCCGAAATGGGAAACCAGATGACCATTATGAGTTGGGTATAAATTGGGCCTGAAAAACTAAGATTTTTCTCCCGGTATTCTAAAATTGCAAGTGCAACCCCAGTGAGGAGACATACGGCAACTATTGTGATCCATAGTCTCCATGTAAAAGGTCTAAAGAAAGTCCACAAGGTTTGGTTCCATTGGTGGGCAGCATGTGCAAGCACATAAACTTCCGAATTCAGGTAGGGAGTTGTAAAGTCAACGTATTGAGCTCTGTTAACCCGAATTGTTATATCACCTGCGACAGCTTGACAAGTCTGCAAAATAGAAAGTAAGAACTATTTTAACTTTTAGGGCATCGAACACAATAATGTTTAATTCATTGTCATATTGTCGTTCTACTTGTGAAACGTATATACAACTCTACTATTTTTTCATTACAATGCGCATTGAACCATATAAAAGTTCAAATGGAATATATATATATATATATATATATATATATATATATATATATATATATATATATATAGATATATATATATATATATATCCTTTCTAATAAATAAAGATTTTTTTGCCACATGTCATATTTTTATTTATTTTGTCACAATTTTATGGTTATTTTAAATTAACTTTTATCCCCCATGTCATTTTATGGTTTTTTTAATTTTATTAAATTGTAAACAGTATATATATTTAATAATAAATGCATATCGATTTTATTAATGAACTTTCCTTCTAATTTTAAAATTATCAAATTAAAGATTCATTAATTTTCTTTATTTATTTATATAAATTATTTTTTTAAATTTAAAAGCGAAAAAATACTTTAATTTTTATAATTCAATATTTTTTTTTTATAAATTCATACTTTTCAAATGTTTATAAATTTGTATTTAGTTTTTTTAAATAAACTCATATAATATATGGGTCTCACACCTAATATATATATATATATATATATATATATATATATATATATATATATATATATATATATATATATATATATATATATATAGAGAGAGAGAGAGAGAGAGAAAAAAAAAAAAAAAAAAAGAGATATACGTTTATATGTAAATGTGAATGTTCCACTAATATGTAAATGTATAACTAGTTTATGGCCAATCATTCATTAAAGATTTTTATTTATTTTTAATTAATCTTTCGGTGTTAATTTACTCATTTTATTGATTATCAATTTTAATTATATAAATGCATGATTTATGGAAAGATATCCTCTCTCTTTATGCTCATCATCGCCGTCATTATGGGCGTGTTCGGCAAAATTAACTGTTAGCGAGAAGCTTGTAATGGGTAGCGGGTAGCTTTTAGCTTATAGCATTTTGTTAAACGTTACATGAAGTAACATTTGAATTTGCAGCGTTTTGTTTAAAGTAAACGCTACAAGCTTATAGTGCCAAACAAAGTTTTTTGTTCAAAACGGAATGTTTTGTCAAACGCTAGAAGCTAGAAGGTTTCAAACGCTCCATGCCGAACACGCCCTACACCTCTCAATACTATTTTCCCCCTCTCAAAACCCTAACCCTCATACTCTTCATGAGCACTGACACTTGCAAATTGAATCACAACTGTCGCCACATGCCATGACTTCCTACTCGATCATCATTCTTCCTTTTTTTGTTTCACCTTCTATGGTGAATGAACCAAAGAAATGATAAAATCATGCCCCTTCCATACGCCGACTCAAAGTGAAGAGACGAATCACTGTCACCACAGATAATTTTCTACAACTGCCTACCTTCGATTTTTCCTTCATGCATTTGTAATTTTTCATTACGTATCACCAAGTAACTCAAATTCTTTTTTTTTTTAAACCATTTTCTCTTTTCTGCATCTTACATTGGCTGCGTTTGCGACCCTTCACGGCCTCTGGTGCATATTCTCCAGCGACCATTTTTGGCCAGCATTCATAGACCTTATCCCACCATTCTTCCTTCTTGTTCATTCTCTAATTGTCAGTCCCTTTTCTACTTGTCGGCTGCTCCATAGAAGCTTCGCTCCCACAATATTGGCGCACCGCCGGACAACGACAATGGTGGTTAAGGGTTATCCAGTGTGGTTGGAAATCAAAATGTCAATTTACTATTGATTTAACGAATTAATAAGGTATTTCTAAGCCCAAAAGCTAATGTTATTCTTTAATACGAAATGTATGTTAGTCATTGGTTTTGTTAGATGATTCTCATACACTGTTAAGATAGAATAATAAAAGTTCTAAGATTGTGTGAATTTTAATATATATATATATATATATATATATATATATATATATATATATATATTTTGCATACTTGTGTTAATTCCTATATATATATATATATATATATATATATATATATATATATATATATATATATATATATATATATATATATATATATATATATATATATTTTGCATACTTGTGTTAATTCCTCATAGGTGGTTTACGAACTCTTATCTTTTAGGTGCTTCTTATGTTTAGAACTCCACTTTTCTATCATATATCTTGGTTCATTGTTTATCTAATAGAGTTAGAGGTTTATTTTGGTGGTCTTTTATGCTATATAGGCTATTAATAGTTAGATTTCTTTTTTGTATTTTATATTTCTTCTATACAACACTAGAAGTTCAGAAAAAAATTGATCAAATATTTTTTAAGCTCTTAAAAGAATTTGATAGATTTGTATGTTACCATCCGTTATGTTGTTTGGAATTTTGTCTTTTTCCTAATTCTTTTTGTTAATTTCATTTGTTTTTGTCTGCTTACAGTCTAATGAACATAATAGTTTTTGCTAGATGCATGTTTTAACAGGGTATTTAGGGTTATTAAAAATTTTCAGCTTTTCTGTTATTCTTTCAAAAATGATGTGTAATCTTTTTAAGAATAGTTAGATTTTAGTAAAGATTTCATTATTTTAGTGTTATTCTTTAAAAAACGATTAGTATATATTATATTTTTTTGTTAAAAGGAATGATGGGCTTCAGAGACTAAATGATGGGCTTTAGAGACTATACTTGTCATACAATAAGTAATTCGCATAAGAATGTATTCATTTTTCTGTTAGAATTCTATAATTGGCATGATTTATTTTTCATTCTTACCAGAATGATTCTTAAAAATTTGTAACAAAAATCATCATTTTAAAAATGTATTGTTTTAGAAAAAGTGCATTTTTCAAGAATAAAAATGTGTTCTTTTAAGAAAATAATTTTTTTATGTAAAAAATAATAATAAATTTGTTTCCTAAAAATCCGTAATTCTTTATTTTGTTTCTTTAAATAAAGATACACGGAATGTCTAAATTATCTTTAAAACATTTTGAAATTTGAATTCTTAAAAAAAATAATAACAAATATAATAATATTTTTTTAAATAATTCTAGTTTTCATTGATCCAATTGGTAAAATTTAGTTACATGCTACACAAATAGAAGGTAGTTACAAATGACCATATATATATATATATATATATATATATATATATATATATATATATATATATATATATATATATATATATATATATATATATATATATATATATATATAAAAGACTGTTATTGTGTGAAAAATTCAAAAAACATTTATTTTTGATATATAATATGTCACGTTCTTTTTTGGATATGTCCCAAAATTTAAAAATGTAGATTTTTATTGTTTTGATGACATATTTTAAATATATTCTTTCAGAATAGCTAACTCATTATTTTCATCTTATTTGAAGTAAAAGTACAATAAATTTTTTTAAGAATTACTCACTCTATGATAAATTCTTATTGTTTTTTGATGTATAATATGTCACATTATTTTAAGAAAAACATTATATTTGATTTTTTTTTAATTTAATGTTTGACTGATTTTCCTAAAATATAAGTACAATTTCCTTTCATCTTTCACTTCATAAATGTCATTTTTATCTTTTTAAATAGTTTTAGAGTAATTATATGTTAGTCCATTTTAATATCATATATCCATGATCATATCTATCTTTTCATTCTTTTCATCTAATACTCAAGATTTGGTTACACAATATTTATTAGAAATAATAGATCATAGCCATATATATATATATATATATATATATATATATATATATATATATATATATATATATATATATATATATATATATATATATATATATATGTGTGTGTGTGTTTGACATTGAACTCCATCTACATTGATTTTTTATTTTTATTGTTTCACATTGAAGAGTGTCGGTAGCCATTAAACTCCACATGAACACCAATTTGGTATTCCACTATTGTTGAATTTAATGCATTGAATATCAACTAAAAATCCTATGTTATTTTACTTTTTTCATTTAAGTAATTTAAGTATGCGTTGTGAATGATTGTTTTGTTTGTTTTTGGTTATGTTTGCTGTTTAAAAAAAATATGTATGAATTTTTAAAATGTGTGTGTTTGTTGCATGGATATAGATATGTTTCGAAAAATGTACCTTGTTTTCGATATGCTTTACTAGTTGATCATAGTCACCATTACTTTTCCCATGATCATCGACGAAAGGTATGAAAATGGGTTGAACACTATATGGTAATACATGTAATGCATGACAGAATATGGCTATGGAGAATCCACCTTCGAGTTTTGATTTCTCGTTCACTTTTACAAACTCAGTGAAGCCATCTTTCTTTGGCACCCATACAAATAATCTTGGGCATGGACTTTTCCTTTTCTTGGAGATGTTCCATTCTGGCCCTATAATGTCTTTTATGGCAATCAAATATCAAACCTTTCCGAATCAGTATGAATAAGAAAAAAATGTAACAGAATAAATAAGAATTATATACAGTTAATATTATGGTAACAATAACAGCATACAACATCAAATACCAAACCCTATTAAAATAAACCATGATTAACTTCTTTTGCTAATGCTTGGCAATTATATCAAATATAAAAGCTCATATGCCATAGGAGAGGTAACAATGAGTTAATTATTTTCTTAATGATAGACAACTCTGATGTTTATTTTTCTTTCTTGTTATGTGTGTATGCAAGCAAACAAAAACATATTAAATAAAATATTCCTTCTCAAGGTTTTGGTATTTGATTATTTAGCTGATCTTTATTTATTTATTAGTTAAAATAACAAGTATGTCTAGCATTGTGTGGCGTTAATACGTGGAACAGTATTTGATTGGATGTAGCCGTATGAGACTGAACCGAATAGGATTAAATTGATTGTTTATTAGGCGTTTGACAAGGATAGGACTTTATGATATGATACTTATACGTGAATGACATATGACGTTTGTCGTGGACTGAAGGATTCATGATACAATCAAATATTATACACTACCATACATAATTGTATTTTATTTTTGTACTTGTTAAACTTAATTTTAGCTTTTTTATATATTTTTTCGGAAATTTTGCTTTACTATTTTAATTATTTTTTATTAAACTCGATTTTTGGTTTTTTCTCGTTTCTGTTTAATTCTTTTAATGTTTTAGTACGTCTTTTAAGTTTCTAATTTTTTTTTTTTTGTTTTTTTTTTATTATTTTTTTTTTTAATACTTTTGGAACCATGAATATGTTTGAGTTTGGATGTCTAATATTTATAAAGTTTGGATACAAACAAACTAAGAATTATAATGTTTTTGGATCATGGGGTGAGCAAAAACCGCACCGCAACTAAAATTAATCGTAAAAACCGCAAAAACCGGAACTGACAAACCGCAATCGCAATAAAAACCGATGGTGAGTTTTTCTGTTTTTGAAAAACCGCAAATTTACGGTGCGATACAGTTATTAGTATTCAAAAACCGCAAAAAAACCGCATCACACCGCATATAATGTATACAACTTTTTTTTTATTAATTATTAATATATTAAATATTAAAAATAAGAGAAGTTTCTTGAATGAAATATTAATAAAATACTAGAAGACAAAAGTATGTTCTTTTGTAATGCTTAACTTTGAAAAATTATGAAATTAAATAAATTTAATAAATTTATTGTTTAATGACTATTAATTTGACGTTTTTAAGATATTAATTGTTTGTGATTTAAGATAACCGTTTTATACATTATGATTTTTTTTATTATTACAACTAATATGTTTGAACTCTTAAAACCGTTTGAGCTCTAAATAGTGGTTAAAAACCACACAAAATAACCGCACCAAATCCATGCAGTTAACAACCGCAACACAGAAAAAATAAAACTGTATCACAAAAATAACCGCCTAAATGCACTGCAAAAATAACAGCACCAAGCGGTTTTGAAAATTGATTAACCGCATTTGCGGTTGGTGGTGAGGTTTTGGCTAATGACTACACCGAAATGCACCGCGCTCACCCCTAGTTTGTACCGTATGATTTTTGCATAATTTGATTTCGAAACAAAATATTTTCACATAAATCAACTTTGTGTTCGTAACAAAAAAAAGTTATTATTATATTTTTTTGAATCATATAACTTTGAATTGTAAAATATACGATTAAAGATCATAATATTTTTTTGGATCATAATATTTATTATAGTAAACCTATTTAATCAGTCAAATTTTGGATCATAAGTAATTTAAATCATCTAATTTTGTATTATACGATATTTGATATTGATTTTAAAAAAAATTGCAATCTTGTACAATAAAGTGTGATATCAAAACCATCTTATTTTTAATTTTTTTCAAAGAGTTTATAATATATATATATATATATATATATATATATATATATATATATATATATATATATATATATTAGAATTAAACTATTAGTTATCATCGTACAAAAATGAGAAGGTAAACACGTAAAAAGTTGCGTAGCAACAAGTTGCCCCGTTAAGCTTTTTTGTATGATAAGCTAATTTTTTTGAAAACTATATTCATAGATGTAAGGAATATAATAGTTTTATTTTTATAAAAATTTGGATTCCTTTAAACAAAATGTAGCTATACTTAACAAACAATATTTATAATTTTTTTTACCAACTTGCTAAAATAATTACTTAATGAGCTTCTTCATTTTTTCTTTTATGAATTTGAAAAGAAAATTCTTTTATAAAAAACAATACTTCTTAAAATTATAAAATGTACGAAGACATCAAAAATTAGTTTTTATTATATCTTAATTTTTCATGATTTTTGTAGAATTCTTTAGAGTTTTATAAAAATAAAAATTTGAAAAAATATTTCAAAATTTTCAGAAACTGTATACTCATTTTGTAAAGAATTATTATAATTTTTTTTTTCATATTTCTTTTTCAAAATGAATAATTTATAGCCGAAAAACAAAGTAACTAAAAATAATATCTGGCTAATACTAGTAGGAGACTAGGAGAGGCATGTCGCTATAAGGGGGCATGTGTTAGCGTGTCTATGACCAAAAATGAAGGGTTTTTTGTTTTTTCTTTTACGTTTACCTGTCACTTTCACCCGAAATTAGTAAAATTTTACAAACAATTAATATAATTTCACACACACACACACATATATATATATATATATATATATATATATATATATATATATATATATATATATATATATATAATCTAGATGTAAATGTAGTTGATTCTGTGTGATTAATAAAAGTTTTTGATTCCTGCATGCGAAGGAATCAAGTTTTGTTTATCTTCGTGTCTCAATGTCTTATGTCTTTCCCCAACAGTTTCTACATCAGATAAAAATAACTTCAGAGAGTGGGGTATCATACTTGTATAGTTACCAAAGATTTCTGAAATGTGTTTTACTTCCCACTACAACAGATATATAGCGATTAATAAAAACTACAAAGGATATATGATATGTTTGCAGTTCATGCAACCAAGTATAAATAATATATTTCTTTCACACTTACAAGTGCATGCATAAACATACTTCAACATTTAACTTTATGCTAATATATATGAGAATAATTAAAACGTTTGCCTTTATATATAGGCATCCATGTTTTTTTTTCAAATACCCTTGCTCTAGCAACAAGTTGTTACTGCATATATTTTCATTAATTGCTGAAGGTTTATAATTCTATGTTTTTTGAAATGTGTGAATTCGCATAAAAGGTGCATAAAAGGTGTTAACAACATACCTGCACATACGTCTTCATGTCCACTATCACCTTGCTCCTGGATAGATCTTCTCCAGCGGCTAGATGTATCTTGGATGGCTCCACTCATCATGCCTTTTCTGAATCCATGTTTTGAATACGCTTCTTGAGTAAAACTTTTTTCTGTTGTTACTATAGACGCTTTCACAAGGTCAATCCTGCAAACACATAGCATGGCAACTAAGAACACCAAGGAAACACTGCACTTCTTGTGATCCATATTGTGCATGCACTTGTATGTGTCAGACTCGTATGTTATATTATATAGAGATTAACGATCAGCAGTTTGAAGTTTGTTGACCTGTTAGTTCTTAAGACCTTGAACAATAATGGGCTTTGAGAGAAAAGAATTAAAGACAATGATTTGTTGCAATATTTAAGGAACAACTCTTTCCGTGCAAATTGGAGAATCCTTCTCACCATTACCGAGTAATCTAATATATTTCTCTCCAAGCTTAAGAAAATATGGACCAGTTCAATTGAAATATTATTTAAAACGAAGACATTGATTATTGACTTTTTCAGAATAGAAACCAGTGGTGCATTGTTAATGTCTGGTTTACATACTTTTCTTGTTATATAAATCTAAAAACCAGTCGACCAGGCAAGTTCCATTTAGTCTACATATTGAAGTCTACAATAGTTATCAACTCGTTTTTGACTGATAACTCGATTTGTAATATACAGGAAACTATATATATATATATATATATATATATATATATATATATATATATATATATATATATATATATATATATATATATATATATATATATATATATAAACAAATTAAATTGACCTCTTTCTTTAAATTAAATTTATAATACAAATGCAAATATAATTACAAAGTAAATAAATGAATACTTACGGTTTGTATCATTTAAAATCTTCAAATATATATATGGGTGAGATCGGTTGAAAACTCATACTTTCTAAGAACCCGAAAACTAAAGGTAGAACGTTAGATAAAAATTAACTTATTAAAGACATGATTGTCATCTTACCTATCTCATTTAATGTTTAATTTATGTGTTATTAGAAATATTAATAAAATATCTAAAAATTAACATAATTAATATAATTTTCGGATTTTTAAATAAAAAAATAGTAATTTTCATTTTTCTTTTAAAATGCAGATTTTCTAAATTCTTTTAGAAAACATGAATACAAAAAAAAACTTGAAATTAAAAAAAATAAATAAAAAAAATAAAAAATACACTCGAATATTTATTTAAAAAAAAAACCTACAACTTTTTTAACAAAAAAAAATCAACATTTTAGGTGTATATATACATATCTTTTCAAGTGCATATATGCATATTTATTATACTATAATATTCATAACTTTTAGCCGTATAGGCTAAATTTTAGGTGTATATATACATATCTTTTCAAGGCGGACAAACATCGCATGGATGAGGAGTTTGTTGTTGGGGATCGAGTTTTTCTCAAGTTTTAGCCATATGGGCAACATTCGGTGGCGAAAAGGGTGAATGAAAAGTTATCTCCTTGTTACTTTGGTCCTTTTAAGGTGTTGGAAAGGGTGGGTCGTGTGACTTATCGTTTGTAGCTTCCTGATTTTTCAAAAATTCATGATGTTTTCCACATTTCTTAATTGAAGAAAGCTATGGGTAATCAGTTGGTTCTTCCTCAACTATCAACTACTTTGATGGCTAATATAGAAGTTTTGTTACAACAAGAACAGGTAGAGCGTCTTCGTGAAGGGGTTTTGGGTCGTGAGTTTTTAATCATGTGGAAGCATTTACCAACTTATGAGGCGACATGGGAGCTGTTTGATGATATGGTGAAGCAGTTTCTTGATTTTCACCTTGAGGACAAGGTGTCTTTTTGGGAGGGGAGTAATGATACGACCCGTTCAAGAAGATTTGGTCAGGTTTATCAAAGGCGTGGCAAGAATATGTTAGATTGTAGCACCTAGTTCTTGGTACGTATCCTCTTGTTGTATACCTTGCATTGTGGCCTTAGACTCGGCAAGTTGAAGGTCCAACTCGCCGAGTAGAAGCGAGAAGAGACATAGGATTTAAACGGTGAACTCGACGAGTCAGGTCCCGGACTCAGCGAGTAGACCCTGTTTGGGCAAAACCCTAATTCGAGGGTTTCCACCCTATTTAAACACTCTAACTCGGCCTCCCTTGTCCCTAACACTTCCAGAGAGCTGTAGAGCGAAACCCTATCCCCCATATTGTTCTTGTGAGTGATTTTTGGCTTTGTGAAGGAAGTTTGGAGCTTAGAAGAAGAAGGAGGAGGTTGAAGAGTGCAAGGAGGGGAAGTAGATCCGAAATCTACACTGTGAGAAGCTTTCATTCAGGTAGAAAAGTTCTTACCTTGATCACTAGTTCATTAGATCCCCTTTTTGTTCCTAATTGGTGGTTTTCAAGCCCTAAAACCTCAAACTCCTTATGTTTATGCTCTATGTTCTGAAAGGACTTCAGATCTGGACCTTATGGACATCCTAGAAGTGTAAAGTCTCTGTGGTTGAAGTGATTGAGGTCCCTATTGAGTGTATGACCTCATAAAGAGCTTGAAATTGCCTTTTGGAGCTCATAAGGCCATGCATGCACGTAAAGTTTGCAACTTTACGTGATATGCATGCCCTAGGAGCTTAGATCTATGGTTTGGAACCGTTGCATGTCTCAGATTTGGTCTGAATGGGAGGAGAGTTGAAGAGACTCGGCGAGTTCCAAAGTGGACTCGGCGAGTTCTATGAAGATGGTCTTAGACTCGACGAGTTGGATGAACGACTCGGCGAGTCCTATGAAGATTGCCTGGAACTCGACGAGTTGTTCTTCAAACTAGGTGAGTCATATGAACTGTTACTGAGTTAAGAGGGGTTTAAGTGTAGAAGGTCCAACCCTTTGTAGCTGCATGTGGAGTTAGCAATTTAACGTGTAGCAATAGTCCCAAAAACCCAAATCCTCAAGATGGATGCTCTGGTGAGGATTGGGAAGCGAGTAGGAGATCTGCTCGTGGGACTTGGCGAATTGTTCTCGGACTTGGCGAATTGTTCTCGGACTCGGCGAGTCGGATCGCGAGTTAGTCTAATTGTCCTAAGAAGTGAGTTAAGGGTGACTCAGCGAGTGGGAAGAGGGACTTTATGAGTTAGTATTGGGTTAGTAGGAGAGGGACTCGGCGAGTTTGTGCCATGACTCGGCGAGTCCCGTCAACTGGAAGTTGACTTTGACCAAGGAGTTGACCTTGGACCAGGGGTAGGTCAGTCATTTGACCTAAGGGTATTTATGAGTCACTAATCTATGTTTATGGATTTATAGCCAGAGGATTACCGGTGCAGCAGTCAGACGTCTAGCAAGCAGACTTTCAGCAACTAGTTTTCGAGGTGAGTTTCCTTCCAGTAGGAACGGGTCTAAGGCACCAAGGCCGGCCCGTATAGACGATATGTTAGTATCGGAGTGTGGGCAGACCCGTATCTCATAGTTGAGTTTGATCATGATATATGCTAGTATGATAGAATTGTTTATACTCGTTGTCTGTGTGGTACTTGTATGTTATGGTTTAGTAACTGAGTGTGGGTGAGGCCCGTATCTCTCAGATAGTGGAGTGCGGGCGAGGCCCGTACCTCTCAGATAGTGGAGTGGGGGCGAGGCCCATATCTCCCAGATAGCGGAGTGTGGGCGAGGCCCATATCTCCCAGCTAGCGGAGTGTGGGTGAGGGCCGTATCTCCTTGAATGTGGGCGAGGCCCGTATCTCCTAGTTGTTCGTTATATGAGTATATGGTATGTGGTATTATGAGGAAACTCACTAAGCTTCGTGCTTACAGTTTACAATTTCGGTTTCAGGTACCTCTTCTGCTAGGGGGAAGGAGCTGGCGCGGTAGTGGCATATCACACACAAACTCCTGTTTTCCGCATTATGGATTTTCTGGGATATACTCTGACATATTATTATGATGTGTGTAACACCCAAAGTTTTGAAGGCCAAGAAAAGAAAGAAAACCATAGTTTTTAGGGGCGACTCGGCGAGTCCGAGCGGGATCCAGGTCGAGGTGTAAGTGACCAACTCGGCGAGTCGGCCAAGTGGACTCGGCGAGTCTGGTCTGTGCGAGGAAAACCCTAAATCCGGGACTTTGGGCGCTATTTAAGCTCCTTATTCTCTCCATTAGGGTTCCTTAGAGCCTCCCTCATTCAGAAAGCGAACCCTAAGCCTCCATTGTTGTGCATTCAAGCTTCCAAGCCATTTTTGGGTGAATTGAAGGAAGAAGAAAGAGGGGAATCAGTGAAGCTTCAAGGATTGGCTTCAAATCTGGAGTTTGTGGAGCCTTTCTGAGATATTGAAGGTAATAAGTCGTTTCTCTCCTTTAGATCTTCCATGGTTGTGAGATTTGGGGCTTTTAAGCCATGGTTTGTCACCCATCTGAGTTAGAAGCCGGATCTGGAGTTGCTACTTCAGATCCAAGTGTGTTATGGACTAGAGAAGCATAAAGTATCATCCCTTGAGTCAATTTTGAAGCCCCTTGGCCTTAAACCCTAGTTTATGGTGTATTTTGCCTAGATCTCCATCTCTACACGTAAAGTTTGCAACTTTACGTGAGGAATAGGCATGGGAAGGGTGGATCTACAGTTTGGAGTCCATGCATTACTAAAAAGTCCTCTGCATGTTTGGAGATCTGAATGGACTCGGCGAGTCCTTTCAGTGGACTCGGCGAGTAGCATGAAGACGAGCAGGAACTCGACGAGTGGGATGAACAGCTCGTCGAGTCAGATGATGTTGGGCAGGAACTCGGCGAGTTGGATGAACAACTCGGCGAGTCTGTTAAAGGTTGTCCTGGACTCGGCGAGTCTGTTCTTGGACTCGGCGAGTCAGGTCGCGAAACCCCAAACCCTTTGAGTTGAGACTCGAAACAGTGAGTCGAATGGAGACTCAGTGAGTTGGACAGGTCAGGACTCGGTAATCGGTAGACTCGGCGAGTCGAGTCGCTAAGAGAAGGACTCTGAACATATGAACTCGGCGAGTCCATAGGGTGACTCGGCGAGTAGGGTTGACCTGGAAGGTTGACTTTGACCAGGACTTTGACCTTGACCAGAGTTGACTTAGTTGACTTTCGGGGGATAGTTAGACTAAGTGTTGCATTGATATTGGTAGCTCGGGGAGCTAGTGGAGCAGGAGTTTAGAGAGCTGTCGGTCAACAACCAGAGGATTATCAGAAGAGTTCAGCAGTGCGAGGTGAGTCTCCTCACTGTTTGTATGGGTCTAAGGCACCAATGCCGACCCATTTAGAATATGCATGAAAGACCAGGGGTGGCTCCTGGCACACAGTATGTTATTATGTATGGTAGGAAGACCCGGGGGTTAGCCCTAGGCAATATGCATGAAAGACCAGGGGGCGGCTCCTGGCACACAGTATGTTATTATGGATGATAGGAAGAACCGGGGGTTAGCCCTAGGCAATATGTATGAAAGACCAGGAGGTGGCTCCTGGCGCATTGTATGCTATTATATATGAAAGACCAGGAGGTGGCTTCTGGCACATTGTATGTTGTTTAGCTAAGTAGAGTAGTATGTACGGTTGTCTTTGTGATACTTGCATAAAAGACCAGGGGGTGGCCCTTGGCACATGTATGTAAGAACAGGGGGTGGCCCTTGGCACCTGTCTGTAAGACCTAGGGAGCGGCCCAGGCTTGACCAGGAAGACCACGCGCGGCCCGTGGCATAATGGCAAGACTATGTTTGGCACATAGCACCTTACTTGATTATGGATAAGTCGGTTATGTATGGTTCTTGGCTATGAATGGTTTGTATGGTATGTGGTATCTGGGGAACTCACTAAGCTTCGTGCTTACGGTTTTCAGTTTTGGTTTCAGGTACTTCTGATAGCGGAGGGGGGAGTTCGGGGTGATCGCATGGCACACACCATAGACTAGACAGCCTGGGAATGTTTTACTCTGATAATGAACATGTGTTTTGGGAATTAATACTCTGATTATGTTTTGGATTGACGTTTTTGCTCTAAGTAATGTTTTATTAAAAGAAATTTTTAGTCTTGAATTTTGGGTCGTTACAAGTTGGTATCAGAGCCTTGGTTTGAGGGATTCGGGCATACTCTCGGGTGTGCCTGAACTCAAACTAATGGGTCGGATAAAAAGTTTTCAAAAATGAAAAGACGGTTTGGTAAAAAGAATTTTGAGAACGAAAAACAGTTTTAGAAAAGCAAAAAGAATTCAAAAAGAAAAGAACTTTGAAAAGAGAAAAGGGGTGTGGTGCATGCAATCAACCGAGCCTAAGTAAGTACCCCAATATACCCATACAACTAATGGGTCGGATAAAAAGTTTTCAAAAATGAAAAGACGGTTTGGTAAAAAGAATTTTGAGAACGAAAAACAGTTTTAGAAAAGCAAAAAGAATTCAAAAAGAAAAGAACTTTGAAAAGAGAAAAGGGGTGTGGTGCATGCAATCAACCGAGCCTAAGTAAGTACCCTAATATACCCATACAAGTTTATGTTATGATTATCAGATAATAGAACAGCATGCTAGATTAGGACTAAGGGTCTAAGGAGGATGCCTTATGTGCCTATTATATGTGCTTTTGAGTTGCATGATAGTGGTGGCGAGACAGTAGTAGGATAGCCTGTTTAGGTTATGCCTGAGTTTATGAGCTTGTGTTGCATGCTAGTTCAGATTCTTGATATGATATTATGATTGCTTGAGTATGTTATCGTTAGATTTTCCCTTGTCTGAATGCTGCTTGCTTTGTGCTTTGTGGGATTCTAAGTGATGGGAGTTAGCCATTAGGTGAATACGTCATGTCACATGTGATCAGGGTTGAATAATCTCAGAGTGTTGGATTTGGCCCTATTGCGCAGCTCTCGTTTCAGTCTAACCGTGGTAGGGACGAGTCTTTTACTCGAAGGATTATCTGAGCCGCGTCACATGTGATGGTATCCAGGTAATGGCTAATTGGCATCACAAGGAAACCTTCAGCAACTGAGGACTGATTGAGTTGGATCAGAGGTTTCCCTAGGGCAAGCCTAGGATGAGGTAGTGATGGGAGCAGTAGTAGTACAAAAGGGACCTGGTGGAGTCGAAGCAGTTCCTGAGGAAAGTACAGATAGATGTGGAAGGTAATATGGGCCCGTACTACTGAAAGCAGAGGATCCGTACTCGATTCGGGAAGGGCCGAGACAAGACCGGGAACCTGGTAGTGCGTGTGTTTGATCTTGCAGCAGTGATCCGTATTTTGATAGTGGTTGCGTTATATTTTCAGCATGGTGACGTTGCGAGAGAGATCAGTGGACAGGTCAGGATCCGGTTCAGGATCAGGTTCGGGCGCGGGATCCAAACCAGTTGATGATGGGTTGCGCGAGTTCATCGCATCTGAGATTACGAGAGGCATCCTTGAGGCGACCCCGGTCATTGAGCTGATGGAGGATCGCCTCCGAGCTTTCAGGAGTGATTTGGCGTCTGGCCAGGCAAGTGCGCGCACGCTGTCCTTCAAGGACTTCAGAGGGTGTGGTGCGCCAGATTTTCACGGGGTAGAGAACCCCATTGCTGCCAGGAGATGGATCGCAGACATTGAGTTTGCACAGTTGACGAGCTTCTGCCCGGATGGGTCGAAGGTCCGCTTTGCGGCGGCATGTTTGAGAGACAGAGCTAGAGATTGGTGGGAGTCAGTTGGAGACTCATTGGGAGCCTCGGTCGTCGAGGCTATGACCTGGTCAGACTTCGTGACCAGGTTTAGGTCGGAGTTTGCGCCGGCAGTGGAGCTTCAGTAGCTGGCCAGAGAATTCCTAGACATGAGACAGACGACGGAGTCGGTGGCGGAGATTACCGCCAAGTTTTAGGAGAGGGCCCTATTAGTTCCTCAGTATGCAGGGGATGATGAGATGCAGAGGACCCGCTATCATGATATGTTGAGAGCGGAGATTCGGGAGCATGTCAGCTTCTCGGCATGCCCGACCCTGGAATCTATGATTGCCAGAGCTAGGGAGAGGGAGATCAATCTGGAGCACATTGCGAAGAGGAAGTCAGATCAGACATTCACTTTGGAGGGTCCCGGGAAGAGACCCAAGACTTCAGATCAGCGATTAGTGGGTCGGCAGGGCCGAAGTCAGTGCAGCACGTGCGGGAAACCGCACGAGGGAGTGTATCGTTCCAGGGGTTCCGGCTGCTACAAGTGTGACAGTGATGGTCAAGTCAGCAGGGACTGCCCATAGGGGCAAGCCCATTATGTTTTCACTGCAATCAGGTGGGCCACAAGAGGACCGACTGCCCGACGATGAAGGGAGGAGCAGGGAGTGCGCTTGCCCCAACGACTATGAGGTTTACGGATGGGCGAGAGGGTAGTGCCTTGCAGTGACAGATGCGGAAGATCTGGATTACAGCAAGGAATGTTGCAGGTACGTATCTATGGCTATTTTCATTCCTATGTGAATTAGGGAAGTTTTTACCCTGGACTCAGGCGATTTTATGTATGATTTGTATCTCTGCTTGTAGTTGGATTGTATTTTGGAATTGTCATATGCCAAATGCATACCCGGAGCTATTAGTAGCTAGTGTAGGTCATCTTTCACTTCGGGATTCGAAGTGTCCAGTATCATCTCGGTTACGGTTGAAAATGGTTCGGGAGTGGTCAGCCACCATCATCAGGGTTTGATGGTTCTAATCTGGGCATTCGGGATGGCTTTCGGAAGCATCAAGGAAAGCGGCTTATCACCAAGGAGTCTGTGCCCAGTTATTTGGACTATAAGGACAGTAGTCAGAGCTTAGGGGATTTTTTTAGCATCAGGGATGCGGGAGGTGTTCATCTAGTATTCGGTAATCATACGGTAGTTGGAGTGGGCTAGAGACGGATCGCTAGCAGGGGTAGGGCGATGGTGGTTATCATGCGTATCGTGTAAGGAAGGAAGGAATGGAAATCTTCGGGTTTTCACAGGAAGTAAAGACTTAGCTGAGGCTAAGTGGGGGAGAAACAATCAGGTTATGGGAGTAGAAGGGGTTTTGAAACTAGGTTAAGTTTCGCTCTCCTGTTAGGAAGAAAGACGGCTCAGGTGACTGTATGATTGGAGGATAGTGTAAATTGGAAGTTGGGAAAACTTGTCAATTGTGAGACCTCATTCTCGAAATTTCTGGTCGCAGATAACATAGGAATCGGTATGGAGTTCCATTTGGGACATGAGTACCACTTGGGGGTACTCGATTGTGCTGTATGATCGACTATGGGTTAGTCGTAGCATCCACTAGCAGCTAGTCGGTGTGGAAAGGTGTTGTCAGACTACCGGATGGCCGTAGCATTCACCAGTGGCTAGATAGTAAGAGAAGTATATTAAGACTACAGTGTGGTCCGTAGCAATCATATGTGAGGATAATTAGTAAGACTGTGGTGTGGCCCGTAGCATTAGATTAGTAAGACTGTAGTGTGGCCCGTAGCATTAGATTAGCAAGACTGCGGTGTGGCCCGCAGCAATCATATGTGAGTATGGTTAGGCTACGGTGTGGCCCGTAGCACTGGTTTAGCAAGACTGCGGGGCGGCCCGTAGCTTTGGATTGGCTGGCAGCGTAGAAGTGTTTTAAGACTAAGGGGTGGCCCATAGCATTCATCGGTCCCTATTCGTTAGAGCGAATGTATCAGGTGTATGATTTAGTGGCAGAGTGGATTGAGCAGTTATTGGTGAAGTTTCTTCGAAAGTCGCTGGGAGCGACTAGGATTTGAGTTGGGGCTAGCGACCGGTGGGAGCCGGTAATCCAGATATTGGTAGATTGGTAGGGACCAGGGTGGTCTCAGTTCATCCGGAAGGCAGATAAGGAATAGCAGAAATTTCCAGCCAGTAGCAATGCTGGTAAGCAGTCTATGGTGAAATTCATATAGTTGGTCATGGGGTGCTCGACACCAATTATAGTAGAAAGAATGCCCAATGGATACTGGCGATAATGACCCGTACTGGAAGTAGCGGGAGTAATGGATTTGGTGAAGATAGGATCTTCACGGTGGCAGGGGAGATAGTTGTTTTGGGGGCATCGCCTTGGGAAGGCAAGGGAATCACGTGAGGAAAGAAGGGGTGAATCACTATGGGTTCAGTTGCAGTACTCGGAGAGTACCAGAAGGTTGTCGGCTGAGTAAGATGAGTTTCCAGAATGATCAGGGTCAGAGTTGACCCGAAATGATTATCTGCAAGGATTTGTGTTAGTCGGAATAACTGAGCGAGAGGCCAGCGAAGGTAGGCAGCTAGTGTTGGATTAATTGGTAAGTTATTGGAGGCAGATCGCAGGCGGTGGGCCATAGCAAACTTTGAGGACGAAGTTTAGTTTAAGTGGGGGAGAGTTGTAACACCCAAAGTTTTGAAGGCCAAGAAAGGAAAGAAAACCATAGTTTTTAGGGGCGACTCGGCGAGTCCAAGGAGGAACTCAGCGAGTCCGAGCGGGATCCGGGTCGTGGTGTAAGTGACCAACTCGGCATGTCGGCCAAGTGGACTCGGTGAGTCTGGTCTGTGTGAGGAAAACCTTAAATCCGGGACTTTGCGCGCTATTTAAGCTCCTTATTCTCTCCATTAGGGTTCCTTAGAGCCTCCCTCATTCAAAAAGTGAACCCTAAGCCTCCATTATTGTGCATTCAAGCTTCCAAGCCATTTTTGGGTGAATTGAAGGAAGAAGAAAGAGGGGAATCAGTGAAGCTTCAAGGATTGGCTTCAGATCTTGAGTTTGTGGAGCCTTTCTGAGATATTGAAGGTAATAAGTCGTTTCTCTCCTTTATATCTTCCATGGTTGTGAGATTTGGGGCTTTTAAGCCATGGTTTGTCACCCATTTGAGTTAGAAGCCGGATCTGGAGTTGCTACTTCAGATCCAAGTGTGTTATGGACTAGAGAAACATAAAGTATCAGCCCTTGAGTCAATTTTGAAGCCCCTTGGCCTTAAACCCTAGTTTATGGTGTATTTTGCCTAGATCTCCATTTCTACACGTAAAGTTTGCAACTTTACGTGAGGAATAGGCATGGGAAGGGTGGATCTACAGTTTGGAGTCCATGCATGACTAAAAAGTCCTCTGCATGTTTGGAGATCTGAATGGACTCGGCGAGTCCTTTGAGTGGACTTGGCGAGTAGCATGAAGACGAGGAGGAACTCGACGAGTGGGATGAACAGCTCGTCGAGTCAGATGATGTTGGGCAGGAACTCGGCGAGTTGGATGAACAACTCGGCGAGTCTGTTCTTGGACTCGGCGAGTCTGTTCTTGGACTCGGCGAGTCAGGTCGTGAAACCCCAAACCCTTCGATTTGAGACTCGAAACAGTGAGTCGAATGGAGACTCGGTGAGTTGGACAGGTCAGGACTCGGTAATCAGTAGACTCAACGAGTCATGGACTGACTCGGCGAGTCGAGTCGCTAAGAGGAGGACTCTGAACATATGAACTCAGCGAGTCCATAGGGTGACTCGGCGAGTAGGGTTGACCTGGAAGGTTGACTTTGACCAGGACTTTGACCTTGACCAGAGTTGACTTAGTTGACTTTCGGGGGATAGTTAGACTAAGTGTTGCATTGATATTGGTAGCTCGGGGAGCTAGTGGAGCAGGAGTTCAGAGAGCTGTCGGTCAGCAGCCAGAGGATTATCATCAGAGTTCAGCAGTACGAGGTGAGTCTCCTCACTGTTTGTATGGGTCTAAGGTACCAATGCCGGCCCATTTAGAATATGCATGAAAGACCAGGGGCGGCTCCTGGCACACAATATGTTATTATGTATGGTAGGAAGACCCGGGGGTTAGCCCTAGGCAATATGCATGAAAGACCAGGGGGCGGCTCCTGGCACACAGTATGTTATTATGGATGATAAGAAGACCCAGGGGTTAGCCCTAGGCAATATGTATGAAAGACCAGGAGGTGGTTCCTGGCGCATTGTATGCTATTATATATGAAAGACCAGGAGGTGGCTTCTGGCACATTGTATGCTGTTTAGCTAAGTAGAGTAGTATGTATGGTTGTCTTTGTGATACTTGCATAAAAGACCAGGGGGTGGCCCTTGGCACATGTCTGTAAGACCAGGGGGTGGCCCTTGGCACCTGTCTATAAGACCCAGGGAGCGGCCCAGGCTTGACCAGAAAGACCACGCGCGACCCGTGGCATAATGGCAAGACTATGTTTGGCACATAGCACCTTACTTGATTATGGATAAGTTAGTTATGTATGGTTCTTGGCTATGAATGGTTTGTATGGTATGTGGTATCTGGGGAACTCACTAAGCTTCGTGCTTACGGTTTTTAGTTTTGGTTTCAGGTACTTCCGGTAGCGGAGGGGAGAGTTCGGGGTGATCGCATGGCACACACCATAGACTAGACAGTCTGGGAATGTTTTACTCTGATAATGAACATGTGTTTTGGGAATTAATATTCTGATTATGTTTTGGATTGACGTTTTTGCTCTAAGTAATGTTTTATTAAAAGAAATTTTTAGTCTTGAATTTTGGGTCGTTACAATGTGGCTGGTTTTCAGACATAAAGCATTATTATGAAACTTTTATATCGAAGTTTTTATGAATTGACCTATTTAAAAATGAAAATTTTGGTCTGTATTTTTGGGATGTTACATAGATTAGGATAGTTTTGATTATTTTTGTTTAGTCTTTATCTTTCCTAGGATATGGTCGATATCTGTTTTTAGAGTTGAAGTCTAATTAGGTTTGTTAGTTGGACATTATAATTAGAGTTCTATAGTATCTTGCTAATTATTATTGAATTAATAAAACCGTGAAGTATTTGGATTTCTCATGTGACTCGAACAATAAGCAGGGTTCTCAGGTTAACTGAGATCATACCAGAATACATATGTTTTTTAGTAGCTCTATTATAGAATGGAGTAATTTTTAGAATTGTGTGAAATGAAAGCTGATAACGTCTTTCTATATCTTTTTTTACAACTATATTTGTCAGTAATTTGGTGCACAGGGCTAATTGATCAGAGTGTTGATGCAACAACAAACGCTCTCAATATGATTCCCCACACGGTTTACATGTAATTGCTTTTTTTTTTATTAAGGACTTTAGCATTTAAATGAAATTTTATTAATCAAAATACATTCAACTTACAGGAAGAGTTTAAAACAAAATGATTAGAGGTATGTATTGTGCTATATTGGCAATCAAGTCATACCATTTTTAATTTCAACACATCTTAATGATCTTAGTTATATACTATAATTCTCTAAATGTGTGTTTGCAACAAGTAATGAATGTGAATGACTCACAACTACAAATAAGGGTAATTACTTATGACAATAATCATAGGAAATTAGTAGGTGCAATTACCTACAAAACTCCTACAAAAAACAGGTTGTAGGAAAAACCATGGTGGGTAAGTTTTTCCTACATGTTACATGTTACGTACTAGAAAATAACAAATAGGAGACAACATATATAATACGGATATAACTAGTTTCGTATCCTAATGGGAAATAGGATACATGATATCAAATAACCGTATTCTATTAGGTGTATCTTATGTCAAATATAAATTAACAAGAAATAAGATACGAGAATACTAGTAGATGTATTCTATTTAGTGTATTCTATTTGAGATATAGAACACACTAACATAATCGGCCGTATTCTATTTGGTGTATTTTATTTGGTTTAGATAAAGAGGATACATGATATTAAATAACCGTATTCTATTAGGTGTATCATATGTCAAATGTAAATTACAAAGAAGTAGGATACGGTAATACCAATAGATGTATTCTATTTAGTGTATTTTATTTGAGATATGGAATACACTAACAAAATAGACGGTATTCTATTTGGGGTATTTTATTTAGTTTAGATTAAATCAAACGCCCTTTTATACCTAATAAATCGTATTTAATTTCTATTTATCTAAAAAATCTTATTTAATCAATCCATGTTTATCTAAAAATCTTATTTAATCCATATTTTTACTCATAAACCGTTTTATACAAACATTTCAACCCTATTATATATAGACACTTCAACCCTATTATCTATATGTAAATCTGAAGTCGTATCTTTTTTTTCTAAATCAAATCCACAACCTATTTGCTTAATTGAGAATCAAGTCGAGAATCAAGTCAACGACATACTTGGTTAGTTGAGGTATGTTTTTTTATTTTTCTTTAATAATCTTTATATAATCATTTATCAATAAAATTAGTTTTCTTTTAATTAGTAATTGATATTATATTTTTATTTGTTAATTTGATCTTAGTTTAATCAAATCAAATTGAAAAGTTTAAACGATGGAATTGATGTGGCTTCTAATGACATATTGGAAAATATATTATATTCTTAAAATATTGAAGGGTTAATGGGGATATGATTTTTGATTTAAGGATTGTTTGGTATTGAAAAATTTTATAAACGAAAGAAAACTGGCAAAAGCTTAAAATTATCTACCTTTAAAAGATGTATCCAATTAAAAGTAATAAAAAAAAAAACAATCTACAAAACTTATAGAGTTTAAAATCATGGACGTTTGAAAAATTATATTAAGGGCATGTTTGACAAAAGTAGTTGTTAGCTGGAAGCGGTTAGCAGGTAACGGGAAATCGTAGCTTTTATTTGTTATATGAGTGTTTGACAAAAGTAGCTGGAAGCTTTTGAAATATATAAAATTATATAAAAGGACAAGTGATTAAAAATAAATAAATATATAAATATATTTTTAAGGGTAATTATGGAAATTGATTTCAGAAGTTCAATAGGGTTTTGTTAAACGCTATACGAAGTAGCTTTTAGATTTGGAGCGTTTTGTTTAAACTAAAAGTTAAACGTTCGTATTGCCAAACGAAATTTTTTGTTTAAACTAGAGCGTTTTTGTAACACCCAAAGTTTTGAAGGCCAAGAAAGGAAAGAAAACCTTAATTATAAGGGGCGACTCGGCGAGTCCAAGGAGGGACTCGGGGAGTCCGAGCGGGATCCGGGTCGAGGTGTAAGTGACCAACTCGTCGAGTCGGCCAAGTGGACTCGGCGAGTCTGGTCTGTGCGAGGAAAACCCTAAATGCGGGACTTGGAGCCTATTTAATCGTCTCATTCTCTCCCTTAGGGTTCCTTTACTGTCTCTCACACCCAGAACACCGCACCCTAAGCCTCCATTGTGCTCATTCAAGCTTTTAGCCATTTTGAGTGATTTAAAGGAAGAAGAAGAAGTGGGAATCATTGAAGCATCAAGGAGTGGCCTTGGATCCGAAGGTTGGGGAACCCTTCTGAGATATTTAAGGTATTAAAGTCGTTTCTCTCCTTTAGATCTTCTTTGGTTATGAGTTTTGGGGCTTTTAAGCCATGTTTAAGATCAATCTCGAGCTTGAAGTCCAGATCTGAGGTTGCGACCTCAGATCTATGCTTGTTTTGGTTTAGAATCCCGTAAAGCATCATCCCTTGAGTCGATTATGGAGCTTTCTTGCCTTAAACCCTAGTTTATGGTGTATTTTGCCTAGATCTCCTTCTTTACACGTAAAGTTTGCAACTTTATGTAAGGAATAGGCTTGGGAAGGGTAGATCTCCAAATTTGAGTCCCTGCATGACTCAAAAGTCCTCTGCATGTATGAAGGACCGGATGGACTCGGCGAGTCTTTTGAGTGGACTCGGCGAGTAGCATGAAGATTTGGAAGAACTCGACGAGTGGGATGAACAGCTCGTCGAGTCAGATGAAGTTGGGCAAGAACTCGGCGAGTTGGAAGAACAACTCGGCGAGTCTGTTGAAGGTTGTCCTGGACTCGGCGAGTCTGTCCTTGGACTCGGAGAGTCAGGTCACGAAACCCCAAACCCTTCGAGTTGAGACTCGAATCAGTGAGTCGAATGGAGACTTGGTGAGTTGGACAGGTCAGGACTCGGTAATCGGTAGACTCGGCGAGTCGAGTCGCAAATAGAAGGACTCTAAACATATGAACTCGGCGAGTCAATAGGGTGACCCGGCGTGTAGGGTTGACATGGGAGGTTGACTTTGACCAGGACTTTGACTTTGACCAGAGTTGACTTGGTTGCCTGTCGGGGGTCAGTTAGACTCAGTGTTGTATTAATATTGGTAGTTCGGGGAGCGAGTGGAGCTGAAGTTCAGAGAGTTTCCATGCAGCAGCTAGTGGGTTCATCAGCCAGTACATGTGAGTTTCCCTTTGTATGAATGGGTGTACGGCCACAATGTCGGCCCATATAGCTATGAGTAGAAGACCCGGGGGTTAGCCCTAGGCACAGTATGCTAGTATGATATTCGGGACGAGGTCCAATGATAGAGGGCGGGTGCCCAAGGAATGGTTTATGTGATAGTTTATACTTGTTGTCTGTGTGATACTTGTATGTGCCTGGTAGGGAGGTGAGTGTGGGCGAGGTCCCGTATCTCACTAATAGCAGAGTGTGGATGGTGTTCCACATCTCAGTAGCAGCAGAGCAGGGGCGAGGCCCAAGTTAGGGAAGGAGTGAGGACAAGTTAGGGAAGGAGTGAGGACGGGGTTCCATGACTCATCAGTAGCAGGACAAGGGCGGGGCCCAGAGATAGGCGAGGCCTTAGGACAAGATCCGTTAGTATGTGTTCAGCTTATGTGATGTGATGTGATATGTTTATGTGCTATGATATGTTAGTGGGCGAGGCCCTGTGACAGGCGAGGCCTAAGTGAAACAGATCTATATCCGAGCGGGGCTCGAAGCCAGGCGGGGCCTGGAGCGTCGGGGCCGTTGTAGCGGGCAAGGCCCGAGGTAGGGGGCAAGGCCCAGGATAGCGGGCGTGGCCCAGTATGTGCAGTATGTGGTTATGCATGGTATGTGGTAGGGTGGGGAACTCACTAAGCTTCGTTCTTACGGTTTTCAGTTTTGGTTTTAGGTACTTCCGGTAGCGGAGGGAAGAGCTCGGGGTGATCGCATGGCACACACCATAGTTTAGACAGCCTGGGAATGTTTACTCTGATAACGAACATGTATTTTGGAAACTAATACTCTATTTATGTTTTGAAATGATGAATTTGCTTAAAGTAATATTTTATTAAAAGAAATTTTTAGTCTTGAATTTTGGGACGTTAGATTCTTGCTATGTGGATATGATTGCTTGAGTATGTTATGGTTAGATTTTCCCTTGTTCGAATGCTACTTGCTTTGTGCATTGTGGGATTTTGAGTGGTGGGAGTTAGCTATTAGGTGGATACGCCACGTCACCTGTGATCATGATTGAATAATCTCAGAGTGCTGGATTTGGTCCTATTGCGCAGCTCTCGTTTGAGTCCAACCGTTGTAGGGACGAGTCTTTTACTTGAATGATTATCTGAGCCTTGTCACATGTGATGGTATTTAGGTGATGGCTAATTGGCATCACAAGGAGACCCTCAGCAGCTGAGGACTGGTTTGAGCTGAGTCAGAGGTTTTCCTAGGGTAAGCCTAGGATGAGATAGTGCTGGGAGCAGTAGTAGTGGTTAAGGGGCCTGGTGGAGTCAAAGCAATTCCTGAGGAAAGTACGGATAGATGTGGAAGGTAGTATGGGCTCGTACTACTGAAAGCAGAGGATCCGTACTCGATTCGGGAAAGGCCAAGACAAGACCAGGAACCTAGTAGGGAGTGTGTTTGGTCTCGCAGCAGTGATGAGTAATCTGATAGTGGTTGTGGTATACTTTCAGCATGGTGACGTTGCGAGAGAGACCAGCGGGCAGATCTGGCGCCGGAGAGGGATCGGGCTCGGGTTCAGGGGCCGAGCAGCTCGAGGAGCGAATGAGGGAGTTGATATCCGCCGAGGTTACGCACAATATTTTGAATCAGACTCCTGTGATCTTTGGCACGGTCAAGGAGGGTATATTGGAGATTTTGGATGAGAGGCTGGGAGCCTTCCGTACTGAGATGATGGCTTTGATGGGAGCGCGTACCTTGACATTTCGGGAGTTCAGGGCTTGTGGGGCACCAGATTATCATGGGGCTAGGGACCCCATCGCTAGCAGCAGATGGTTGGCCGATGTTGCCAACGCATTCCGTACGAGCCGGTGCTCTGAGGGGGACAAGGTCAGACTCGCTTCCTGTCTTCTGAAGGATAGAGCGAGGGATTGGTGGGAGGAGATTGGTCATGCTTTGGGGGATGATGTCGTGTTGGACGCAATGACTTGGAGCGATTTCTCGGCTAGGTTCAGGGCGGAGTTTTCGCCGATTATTGAGGTGCAGCAGTTGGCACGGGAGTTTCAAGATTTGACGCAGACCACTGAGACTGTGGCGGAGATCACCGCCAAGTTCAGGGAGAGGGCTCTTCTTGTACCGCAGTATGTCGCGGATGAGGAGATGAAGAAGGCCCGATACCATGAGATGTTGAGGGATGACATCAGGGAGTTCGTGAGCAGATCCAGCTACAAAACGTTGGAAGATATGATTTCTCGGGCTAGAGAAAGGGAAATTGATTTGGAGCAGATCCGGCAGAGGAGGCCGGATGAGGTTCAGGTAGCTGTGGGTTCGGGCAAAAGGCCCAAGGGATCGGATTTGAGATCGAGGGATTATCAAGACCGCAGTCGGTGCGGGAAGTGTGGCAGGACGCACGGGGGTGCGTGTAGGAGTGGTAGTGGTGGTGAGTCTGGCTGCTTCAAGTGCGGTCGGACTGGTCATTTTAGCAGGGATTATACTGTTACCACCATGCAGGGATCCGACTTGATATGTTTTCACTGCAACCAGAGGGGCCACAAGAAGGCCCAATGTCCCAGTTTGCTTTCGGCAGGACGGGTGATGGCACCCGCCCCTGCAACCTTGAGGATCACGGATGGCCGTCAGGGCCGGGTAGAGGCGCCTGCAGCAGGGAGCAGGGCTTTTCAGATGACTACCTTGGAGGCGCGAGCAGCGCCGTACATTTCAGGTATGTGACTTCCGTTTTCAGTTCTTTTATGTTTTCATGATTATATTGTTATGGTTTTGCATCAATTTTTGGTATGAGTATTGTATTATGGTGTGGCTTGCTTGTGATTATGTTATATGCCATCTACATACCTTGGTCATTTGTATGGTAGTTAGGGGATGTGCCCTATAGAAGGAGGTTACAAAGGATGCAGTAACTGTAGCATGCTTGGAAGGGAATTGGTACGTCTCGCTAGTTCGGAGTGGCATGGTGTTAGAGATGGAATGGTTAGATCCCTAGCCATGGCAGGCTTGGGTCCCCTAGCAGATTGATTATGGAATAGCAGCAAAGATCGGGATCTCTTTTGAGTGTTGAGCATCAAGGGGTAAGCAAGATCGAAGTGGGGGAGAATCCTCCGAGTGTGCCCAGGTAGGAGCACGCAGACCCAGAATGAGTATGTGACCTCCGAGAAGGAAAAGAAGTAGCTCAACATTTGATGGACTGAGGATTTAGGGTTGGGAGTTTGAGAAACTCCCCCATCAGTTAGTGTGTGTGATGGTAATGGTTAGTGCGTAGTTGGGAATTCAGGTTGTGGATCGCCCGAAGGACTCGAGGGAGTCGGAATGAGGATCTGGAGAGCTTATGGCACATGGGTGCCTTTGTACTAGCAGTCAGCAATGGATGGTGATGTAAGACTACAGGTAAGTCGTAGCATTCCTTAGTAGCTTCGTTAGCGGAGTCGGGGCGAGGCCCTTATCTCATAGTGATCAGGTAGGGATCAGGAATGGGTAGTGGATGAGAATGATAGGGAGTTGCCTGTATAGAGCTAGAGAGGTGAGACCTTGGGAGAGGCTGCTCCAGGATATAGTTGGGTGAGACCTGTGGGCGAGGCCCGTATGAGATTAGCAGTGTAGGTGAGACCTGAGAGCAGGGTTGCTTAGTAGTATGGTTAGGTGAGACCCGTGGTCGAGGCCCGAGCGAGAGTGGTTAGACTAGTGGGACTAGGTGGTTAGAGGCGGGTGGGACCCGTGGGCGAGGCCCGTGAGTTTTAGCAGCACAGGTGGGACCTAGTAAGGACCTTAGTGTCAAGATAGAGGATCAAGGATTCCAGGATTGTAGCGCCTGAATGGCATGATAGATTGAGCAGTTATAGGTGGTCGAAGTTCCTTCGAAAGTCGCTGGGAGAGACTAGCGTTGTGTTGGGTCAGCGATCGGGGAAGCCGGTAATCCAGATATTGATAGCTTGGTAGGGACCAGGGTGGTCTCAGTTCATCCGAAAGTCAGATGAGGAATAGCAGAATTGCCAGTCAGTGGCAGTGCGAGTATGCAGCGTGTGGTGGAATTCAGTTAGTTGATCATGAGGTGCTCGACACCAGATTATTATAGGAAGTAATGCCCACTGGATACTGGCGATAATGACCCGTACTGGAAGTAGCGGGAGTAATAGAATCGGTGAAGATAGAGTCTTCGCAGTGGCAGAGGAAATAGTTGGTTATGGAGCATTGCCTTGGGGAGGCAAGGAAATCGCACAAGGAAGGAAGTGGAGAACCCCTATGGGTTCAGTGCAGTACTCGGTGAGTACCAGAAGGAATGTCGGTTGAGTAAGTTGTGTTCCAGAATGTTCAGGGTCAGGGTTGACCTGAGATGATTATCTGCAAGGATTATTGATAGTCGGAATGACCGAGCGGAAGGCCAACGAGGGAAGGCAGCTGGTGTTGGGATAATGGGTTGGGTATTAGAGGCAGATCGCAGGCGGTGGGCCATAGCAAACTTCGAGGACGAAGTTTAGTTTAAGTGGGGGAGAGTTGTAACACCCAAAGTTTTGAAGGCCAAGAAAGGAAAGAAAACCTTAATTATAAGGGGCGACTCGGCGAGTCCGAGCGGGATCCGAGTCGAGGTGTAAGTGACCAACTCGGCGAGTAGGCCAAGTGGACTCGACGAGTCTGGTCTGTGCGAGGAAAACCCTAAATTCGGGGCTTGGAGCCTATTTAATCGTCTCATTCTTTCCCCTAGGGTTCCTTTACTGTCTCTCACACCCAGAACACTGCACCCTAATCCTCCATTGTGCTCATTCAAGCTTTTAGCCATTTTGAGTGATTTAAAGGAAGAAGAAGAAGTGGGAATCATTGAAGCATCAAGGAGTGGCCTTGGATCCGAAGGTTGGGGAACCCTTCTGAGATATTTAAGGTATTAAAGTCATTTCTCTCCTTTAGATCTTCTTTGGTTATGAGTTTTGGGGCTTTTAAGCCATGTTTAAGATCAATCTCGAGCTTGAAGTCCAGATCTGAGGTTGCGACCTCAGATCCATGCTTGTTTTGGTTTAGAATCCCGTAAAGCATCAACCCTTGAGTCGATTATAGAGCTTTCTTGCCTTAAACCCTAGTTTATGGTGTATTTTGCCTAGATCTCCTTCTCTACACGTAAAGTTTGCAACTTTATGTGAGGAATAGGTTTGGGAAGGGTAGATCTACAAATTTGAGTCCCTGCATGACTCAAAAGTCCTCTACATGTATGAAGGACCGGATGGACTCGGCGAGTCCTTTGAGTGGACTCGGCGAGTAGCATGAAGATTTGGAGGAACTCGACGAGTTGGATGAACAGCTCGTCGAGTCAGATGATGTTGGGCAGGAACTCGGCGAGTTGGAAGAACAACTCGGCGAGTCTGTTGAAGGTTGTCCTGGACTCGGCGAGTCTGTTCTTGGACTCGGCGAGTCAGGTCGCGAAACCCCAAACCCTTCGAGTTGAGACTCGAATCAGTGAGTCGAATGGAGACTCGGTGAGTTGGACAGGTCAGGACTCGGTAATCGGTTGACTCGATGAGTCATGGACTAACTCGGCGAGTCGAGTCGCGAATAGAAGGACTCTAAACATATGAACTCGGCGAGTCAATAGGGTGACCCGACAAGTAGGGTTGACCTGGGAGGTTGACTTTGACCAGGACTTTGACGTTGACCAGAGTTGACTTGGTTGCCTGTCGGGGCTCAGTTAGACTCAGTGTTGTATTGTAATTGGTAGTTCGGGGAGCGAGTGGAGCTGAATTTCAAAGAGTTGTCGTGCAGCAGCTAGTGGGTTCATCAGCCAGATCAGCGAGTTCAGGTGAGTTTCCTTTTGTATGAATGGGTCTATAGCCACAATACCGGCCCATATAGCTATGAGTAGAAGACTCGGGGGTTAGCCCTAAGCACAGTATGCTAGTATGATATTCGGGACGAGGTCCAATGATAGAGGGTGGGTGCCCAAGGAATGGTTTATGTGATAGTTTATACTTGTTGTCTGTGTGATACTTGTATGTGCCTGGTAGGGAGGTGAGTGTGGGCGAGGTCCCGTATCTCACTAATAGCAGAGTGTGGATGGTGTTCCACATCTCAGTAGCAGCAGAGCAGGGGCAAGGCCCAAGTTAGGGAAGGAGTGAGGGTGGGTTGGGCCCGTACCTCACTATCAGCAGGAGTATAAACGGGGTTCCATGACTCATCAGTAGCAGGACAAGGGCGGGGCCCAGAGATAGGCGAGGCCTTAGGACAAGATCCGTTAGTATGTGTTTAGCTTATGTGATGTGATGTGATATGTTTATGTGCTATGATATGTTAGTGGGCGAGGCCGTGTGACAGGCGAGGCCTAAGTGAAACAGATCTGTATCCGAGCGGGGCTCGAAGCCAGGCGGGGCATGGAGCGGCGGGGCCGTTGTAGCGGGCGAGGCCCGAGGTAGGGGCGAGGCCCAGGATAGCGGGCATAGCCCAGTATGTGCAGTATGTAGTTATGCATGGTATGTGGAAGGGTGGGGAACTCACTAAGCTTCGTGCTTACGGTTTTCAGTTTTGGTTTCAGTACTTCCGGTAGCGGAGGGAAGAGCTCGGGGTGATCGCATGGCACACACCATAGTTTAGACAGCCTGGGAATGTTTACTCTGATAACGAACATGTATTTTGGAAACTAATACTCTGTTTATGTTTTGAAATGATGAATTTGCTTAAATTAATATTTTATTAAAAGAAATTTTTAGTCTTGAATTTTGGGACGTTTCAGTTTTGTCAAAAGCTAAAAGCTAGAAGCTCTTAGACGCTTCCAAAAGCTCCGTGTCAAATACGCCGTAAGCCAACAAACAAGATAATAGGAAACAAAATTTTGTTTGATTATATACGTTATGTTTACTTTAATAAAAAGGATAATTTAAGATTTCATAGTATATTGCTTATTAAATCATCGATTGAATTTGTACGGTTGAACTAATGCAATAAATATATTATTTTTGTATTTACAATTAAACTTATGTGCTATAATTTTAGGAGTTTTATGTAGAAAAGTGTCATTATTTTGGAAGAAGTTTTAATAAAGTCGTAAAAAAAATATTTAACAGAAAAGTCTCAACTATTTAACATTTTTCCCAAATTAACTAAAAAGTCTTTTTTTATATATATTTAAACAAGAAATGACAAATTATGTGTTTTTGCAAAATAATAAGACTTTCCTGTTAAAAAAACTTTTAGGACTTTATCAAAAAATTTCCCAAAGTAATAAGATTTTTTCGCATAAAACCCATAATTTTATATAACCTACAGCAGGTTAAATTTGATGAAAAATGGGCCTCTTTTGAAATAAAAAAAAATGGTTTAGCCTATAAATCAGATAAACATAATATAGAGTTAGTTACTTAATTTAAAGCAAAACTAAGTTGTTTTTTATGGTTTCTATACCTAAAATTAGATATGTACATTCACTTTTGTCGAATTTTTCATAAATTGTCAATATGTTAATGTGAAACATTGCCATTTTTTTCTTAAATAGTCAATATGTTAATATTTATTCCCTAGACAAATTATTCAAAAAATGGTTTATATTAATTTTAAAATTTATAGATGGACCGTGAAATAGGGATGTATGAAGTATGTCGTGCCAACAATGAATATTTAGATTGATTGAATTTTTTTTCTTAAAGTTGCTGATGATCATCGGGTGAAAGAAGGAGAGACTCACATTTGGTGTCCTTGTAAAAAGTGTCATAATTGCAAAAAAGTTTAGCGAATTAAACATAGTACAAGAGCATCTAATATGTTATGGGTTTATGAATGGCTATACATGTTGAACACGGCATGGTGAATTATTTGTTGATTGTAACATGGTTGATACTGAAAATGATGGTGATGATATTGATGATTCACAAAATGAAATTTCGATAAAGATTATGAAAAATTTCAACAAATGTTGAACTACGCTGAAAAACCATTGTATGTTGGTTGCACTAAATTTACCAAAATTTCCGTCGTGCTAAAATTGTTTAATTTAAAAGCAAGCAATGGTTGGAGTGATAAAAGTTTCATGGACTTGCTAGAGCTTCTACATGACATGCTCCCCGAAAATAATGAGTTGCCTATTTCATTATACCAAGCAAAAAAACTATTGTGTTCGATGGATTTAGAAGTCAAAAGAATACAAGCATGTCCAAATGATTGTATGTTATATAGAAACGAGCATGCTTTAACACCCTGAATTCAGAAGTCCTAGAAAGGAATGGAAACCTCAAAATCAGAAAGCAACTCGTAGAGTACGTAGGATGACTCGACGAGTAGGAGCATAAGTTGGGTCGCAAGTTAAGTGACCTACTTGACGAGTTGGGAGACCAACTCGACGAGTTGATCAGGGTTTGGGAAACCCTAAATCCGGGACTTGGCACCCTATTTAAGCATCTTATTCTCCTTCTCTTGGTTCCATTCCCAGCCCCCATTGTCTAGAGCTCAACACACGAAACCCTAGAGCCTTTTAAGAGTGTTAGAGCCATCCTAGAGTGTTTTATGAGTTCTTGGAGGATAGAAGAAGAAGGTGTTTGAAGGTTCAAGAGGAAATTTGTAGATCCAACAACACCATCTTATTTCCATCATTTTCTGGTAATCAAATCTTAATCTTGGCTTATAGTTTCTTAGATCTCTTTATGTCCATTTTATGAGCGTTTTGGTCCATGGAGTTTGATCTATGGGACAAGGACACCCCAAGCAAAGATCCTTTCAGATCTGGAATCCCTTAAGAGTGGTTAAGGCATAAATGTGCAAGCTTTATGCCATTAGAAACTCCCATGCAAGCTTTAAGGAGTTGTTATGGTCTTTTAAGCCTCAAAAGGCCATGCATGGATGTAAAGGCGGAGACTTTACATGTCCTTCTGCTGTATAAGGCCTAGATCTATATTAATATGCTTTTAATTGGAGTAATGAGGGTTTTCGGACATAGATTTATGTCTTAAGGAGCTAGGGTTTTAGGTAAACCGATTAAGAGGGATTAGGAGTGTGTAAAGTTGGAAAGGTTGCCCTCATGAGGTCATTTCCAGCATGTAGACGAAGTTTGGGGTTTGGATCTGAAGTGTAGGGGCTTAACATGTTAAGATGGCCCTAACAGACTGAGGGACTCAACGAATCGAAGTGAGTTGTCCCAATTTTGTTCATGCTAGAACTCGGCAAGTCTGAGACCTGACTCAACGAGTTGATTCGGTAAACCGCGACCATGAGTAGCTAGGGAACTCGGTGAGTGAGAGGGTGACTCGGCGAGTTGGATCATGGTTTCAAGATTTTATTACTAGAACTCGACGATTTAAGTCAACTTAGGGCGTTGACTTTGATTGTTGACTTGGGCTTTGACCAAGGTAGACCTAGTTTGACTTTGAGGACATTTTGGAGCTAAGTGTCATTTTGTTATTGATAGCTCGGGGAGCCGAAGGAGCAGTAGTTCGGGGAATTGGCAGTTAGCAGCCAGAGGTGTATCAGCAGGTCTTCAGTAGTGCAAGGTGAGTCTCCTCACTATGTGCATGGGTCTACGGCCATAATGCCGGCCCATTATGTTTTTGTATAGTAGGAAGACCTGATGGTTAGCCCTAAGCATTTTATGATATATGTTCCGAGTAAGACCCGATCTCGGCTGAGGCCCGAGGAATGTTAGTATGCTAGAGGCCTTTGTGATTCTGGCATGTGTCGGTACAATACGTTCCAGACCAAGGGTCCAATGCCGGGGCAAGCCCGAGGTATGTTTATATGGTAGTACGATTTCAGACTAGGGTCTAATGTCGGGGAAAGCCCGAGGAAGGTTTATAGGTTTCATGTTAGATTATACTTGATGTCTTTGTGATACTTGTATATGTTAGGTAAGGAGGTGAGGGTGGACGAGGTCCTGTATCTCATCACTAGCTGAGTATGGATGGGGTTCCATATCTCAATATTAGCATAGTAGGGGCGTGGCCCGTATCTCACTATCAGCAGGAGTGTGGACGGGGTTCTACGACTCATCAGTAGCAAGCCAGGGGCGGGGCCCAAGTTAGGCGAGGCCTTAGAACAAGAGTACAGTTAGAGTATGTCTATTTATGTACTAGCATGTTATTTGATTGTATGTGTATAGCGGCCGAGGCCCAGAGATAGGCGGGCCTAAGAGAAACAAATATGTATATTGAGCAGGGCTCGATGCCAGGCGGGGCCTGATGCCGGGTGGGGCCAGATGCCGGAGCGAGTCCGATGTCGGGAAAGTCCCGATGCAGCAAGCGGGGGCCTAATATGTGGTTATGTGTTTGGTATGTGGTAGGTTGGGGAACTCACTAAGCTTCGTGCTTACGATTTTTAGTTTTGGTTTCAGGTACTTCCGGTAGCGGAGGGAAGAGCTTGGGATGATTGCATGGCACACACCATTGGTTTTTAGCCTGGGATGTTCCACTCTAATATTTTGATACTCTGATTATGATGTTTTGAGATATCTGTTATGTTTTGATGAAAAGATTTGACAACCATGGTTTGACTTAATAATTTAAAATAAAATTTTTGGATCGTATTTTTGGGATGTTACAAGTTGGTATCAGAGCCTTGGTTTGAGAGATTGGAGACACTCTTGGGTGTGTCTGAACTCACATAAAGGAAATGGTATAAAAATTTTCTACAGAAAATTATTACTATAAAAGGACTTTGAAAAGCAGAAAGAATTTTGAAAAGAGAAAATAATTTTGAAAAGAGAAAAGAGTGTGGTGAATGCAATCAGCCGAGCTCAAGTAAGTTCTCCCAAATTACCCATACATGTTTGTTTAGATATGATATGCTTATGAGAACTGCATGCTAGATTAGGGATAAGGATCTAGGAGGATGCCTTATGTGCCTTTTATTTGTGTCCTAATGTGCCTGTTATATGTGTATGAGCTTAGAATCGCATGCTAGTACCATTTCCTAATATGTGGATAGAATTGCTTGATTTATGTGTCTGGTTAGATTTTCTGTTGGTCTGAATGCTGCTTGCTTTGTGCTTGGTGGGACTTTGAGTGATGGGAGTTAACTACTAGGTGAATATGCTTAGTCACATGTGACCAGGGTTGAATAATCTCAGAGTGTTGGATTTGACCCTATTGCGCAGCTCTCGTTTGAGTCTAACCGTTGTAGGGATGAGTCCTTTACTCGAAGGATCATATGAGCCTCGTCACATGTGATGGTATTCATGTAGTGGTTAACTGGCATTATGAAGAGTCCTTCAGCAGCTGAGGACTGGGTTTGGGATTTGAGATTTCCCTAGGGTAAGCATAGGATGAGATTAGTGTTGGGAGAAATAGTGGTAGTGAAAGGGACTTGGTGGAGTCGAGGCAATTCTTGAGGAAAGTATGGATAAATGTGGAAGGTCGTTAGCGCCCATACTAATGAAAGCAGCGGATCCATACTCGAATCAAGGAGGGCTGAGATCGAACCAAGAAACTTGTAGTGTGCGTGTGTGATCCCTCAGTAGCGATGAGTATTCTGATTGTTATTATGATATGTGTAGAATGGTAACACTACGGGGTAGCCAGTTGGCGATTTGGATGCCGGTGAGGGATCGGGCTCGGTTTCAGGAGCTAGTCAGCTTAAAGAGCAGATGAGAGAGTTTGTGTCAGCTGAGATTACGTGCAGGATACTGGACCAGACTCCTTTGATCTTCGGTACGGTCAAAGAGGGTATATTGGAGATTTTGGATGAGAGGCTGGGAGCCTTCCGTGCTGAGATGATGGCCATGATGGGGGTGCGTACCCTGACTTGTCATGAGTTTAGAGCTTGCGGAGCACTAGATTACCATGGGGCTCGGGACCCTATCGCTAGCAACAGGTGTTTGGCTGATGTCGTCAATGCCTTTCGTACAAGCCGATGTCCCGAGGGGGACAAGGTCCAACTTGCCTCCTATCTTCTGAAGGACAGAGCACAGGATTAATGGGAGGAAGTTGGGCATGCTATTGGGGATGATGTCGCATTGGACGCGATGGCATGGAGTGACTTATCGGCCAGGTTCAAAGCCGAGTTTGCACCAGTAATTGAGGTATAGCAGCTAGCACGAGAGTTCCAGGATTTACGGCAGACGACTGAGACTGTGGCGGAGATCACCGACAAGTTCAGAGAGAAGGACCTTCTTGTTCCTCAGTATGTGGCGTACAGGGATATGAAGAAGGCCTGATATAACAAGATGCTGAGGAGTGACATCAGTTAGTTTGTGAGCAGGTCCACCTGCAAGACGTCGGAGGATATGATTGCTCGAGCGAGCGAGCGAGAGAGAGAGAGAGAGAGAGAGAGAGAGAGAGAGAGAGAGAGAGAGAGAGAGAGATAGAGAGAGAGAGAGAGATTGATTTGGAGTTAAAGGGAAAGCGGAAGTCGGATGAGGCACATATATCAGAGGGTTTGGGAAAGAGGCCCAAGAGGTCGATTCGAGATCGAGAGACTATAAGGGCCGCAGCCATTGTGGCAAGTGCAGTAGGACGCACGGGGGTGCGTGTAGGAGTGGCAGTAGTGGTGATTCAGGCTGCTTCAAGTGTGCTCAGAGTAGTCATTTTAGTAGGGATTGTACTGCTACCACCACTCAGGGATTAGACCTGATCTGTTTTCACTACAGTCAGTGGGGTCACAAGAAGGTCCAATGTCCGAGTTTGGTTACTGCGGGACTTGTGATAGCACCTGCCCCTACGACGTTGAGGATTATTGATAGCCGTCAGCACCGGACA
The DNA here is from genome assembly GCF_051521515.1 of Lactuca serriola. NCBI lineage: Eukaryota > Viridiplantae > Streptophyta > Magnoliopsida > Asterales > Asteraceae > Lactuca > Lactuca serriola. The sequence continues at coordinate 76,914,832 of NC_136414.1, forward strand.
GAGGCGCCTACGGCGAGGAGTAGGGCTTTCCAGTTTGTCACAGAGGAGATGCGGGTAGCTTCCGATGTTGTAGGTGCGTATCTCTTGCTTTCCTATCAGCTTTTATTTATGATTATTGTTATGGTACTGCATCGATGATAGTAAGTGTATTTCAGAATATCATGTTTCCTGCTTATAATTAAGTTATATGCCATCTGCATACCATGGATATTAGAGTAGTAGTTCGAAGACATTCCCTTTTAGAGCAGGATCTCAGGATGTAGTCACTGTAGCAAGCGTGATTTGGAACTCGGGAAGTATTTCGCTAGCTTTCAAGGGCGGTAGTGTCTTAGTCTTGGTTAGTTTTAGAGAATTAGCAATGGTGAGCGTTGGTTGTCAGCAGATCGACCATTGGATGGAGAGAAGGATTGGAAACCCATTCCAGACTGGGATTTGTAAGGATTTAGTTGAATCGAAGTAGGGGAGAACTATCATAGTGGCCAGGAGCAGAAGCAAGTGCAAAATTAGGATGAGTTTGCAACTTTGTTTAGAAGGAAAGTAGCCCGAGTGGCTGTTCAGATAGAGAAGCGTGTGAGTTGGGAGTTTGGGAAACTTCCCAACATTGAGTTCGTGTAATCATGATAGTTGATAACTGGTTGGGAAACCAGGTCGGAGATTTTCTCAGCAGGACGTGAGTTTAGTCAGGATATTAGACTACCGGATCGACGTAGCATTCCCCAGCAATTAGATAGTCCGGGAAGTGTGGTAAGACTGAGGGATAGCTGTAGCATTCGTTAGCAGCTAGTTAGAGAAGTGTGGGCGAGGTCCTGTATCTCCTAGTTAGCAGAGGGTGGGTGAGGCCCGTATCTCCTAGTTAGCATGATAGAGATCGAGAAAGGATAGTTCGTTGAGTTTCAGGATGGAGTTGGTCATGCATAGCCCTATATAGGTAAGACCTGTGGGAGAGGCCACTCAAAAATATAGTTTGGGTGAGACCCACGAGTGAGGCCCGTATATCTATAGCAGCGCAGGTGGGACCTGGTAGAGATCGTAGAGTCAAGGTAGGGGATCGAGGATCCTAAGACATATAGAGCCAAAGTGTCAAGGACGATAGAGCAGTTCTAGATAGCCGAAGTTTTGGAGGCTGCTAGGAGCGATTGAGAGGCAGAGCTTGGGGTTTAGTAATAGGTGGGAGGTCGGTATTCCAGTTAATGGTAGATCAGTTGGGACCAAGGTGGTCTCGGTTCATCTGGTAAGAGGATAAGAGAAAGTAGGATCTTCGGGCAGGTGTAATAATGAGAGGACTCTTGCGTGAAGTTGCTAGTTGATTGACAAGTGCTATGCCACTCACAGCGGGGTTAAATAATCTTAGAGGGAAGGATTTGATTATGTTGCGCAGCTCTCGTCTGAGTCTAACCATTGTAGGGATAAGTCTTTTACTCGAAGGATTATCTGATCCATTTGCTGGGTGGGGTGTTCGGCACCAGGATATAATAAGGGGAATTGTAACGAAGGGTTGTTCTACACATAGGTAAGGAAAGGGTTGTTGCTTATGGAAAGTTGCCTTAGGAAGCCCAGTGACAGAGCGGGGTAAAGGGGGTGAAACCCCTTGGATGTCAAACGTAAGTGCTCGGGTAGTACCGAAAGGATTACCGATTGAGTAAGAGCATTGTAATCGAGGGTTGTAGTGATTAGATTGTTCAAAAGATCTTACTTTCAAGGATTGGACCGAGCAGGCAAGGTATGCGGAGTTTAGAGATGTCGTGAGAGGTTGCGGGGTTGTTAGCCGAAGCAGACTTCGAGGACAAAGTCTAGTTTAAGTGGGGGAGAGTTGTAACACCCCGAATTCAGAAGACCTAGAAAGGAATGGGAACCTCAAAATCAGAAAGAAAGTCGTCGAGTAGGTAGGATGACTCGATGAGTATGAGCATAAGTTGGGTCGTGGGTTAAGTGACCTACTCGACGAGTTGGGGGACCAACTCGGCGAGTTGGTCAGGGTTTGGGAAACCCTAAATTCAGGACTTGGCACCATATTTAAGCATCTTATTCTCCTTCTCTTGGTTCCATTCCCAACCCCTATTGTCCAGAGCTCAACAAATGAAACCTTAGAGCCTTTTAAGAGTGTGAGAGCCATCCTAGAGTGTTCTATATGTTCTTGGAGGTTATTGAGAGTTTTGATCCATGGAGCTTGATCTATGGGACAAGGACGTCCCAAGAAAAGATCCTTTCAGATCTGGAATCCCTAAGAGTGGTTAAGGCATAAAGGTGCAAGCTTTATGCCACTAGAAACCCCCATGCAAGTTTAAGGAGTTGTTATGGTATTTTAAGCCTCAAAAGACTATGCATGGATGTAAAGGCGAAGACTTTATGTGTCCTTCTGTTGTATAAGGCTTAGATCTATATTAATATGCTTTGGATTGGAGTAATGAGGGTTTTCGGACATAGATTTATGTCTTAAGGAGCTAGGGTTTTAGCTAAACCCATTAAGAGGGATTAGGAGTGGGTAAAGTTGGAAACTTTACCCTCAGGAGGTCATTTCCAGCATGTAGACGAAGTTTAAGGTTTGAATCTGAAGTGTAGGGGCTTAATTTGTTAAGATGGACCAAACAGACTGAAGGACTCGGCGAGTCCAACGAGCAACTCGACTAGTTGATTTGGTAAACCGCAACCATGAGTAGCCAGGGAACTCGGCGAATCAGAGGGTGACTCGGTGAGTTGGATCGTGGTTTCAGGATTTTATTACTAGAACTCGACGAGTTGAGTCAACTTGGGGTGTTGACTTGGGCTTTGACCAAGGTTGGCCTAGTTTGAATTTTAGGACCTTTAGGGGCTAAGTGTCATTTTGTTATTGATAGCTTGGGGAGTCGAAGGAGCAAAAGTTCGGGGAATCGGCAGTTAGCAGCCAGAGGTGTATCAACAGGTCTTCAGCAGTGCAAGGTGAGTCTCCTCACTGTGTGCATGGTTCTACGGGCACAATGTCGGTCCATTATGTTTGTGTATAGTAGGAAGACCCAGGGGTTAGCACTAGGAATTTTATGATATATGTGATGGGTTTTGAACATTCTAACACTCCTATGGTGTACATGCAACCCTAGAAACCTTGGATCTATGTTTGACTAAGATACATGCAAATAGTTATTTTTCCAAGGTTCTTATCCTATCTAGCATTGCATGGAGAACTTAAATCAAATAAAGCTAGTAGAATTACTTACCTTGTAGTTGTAGTTGATTGCTTGGAGTTTTAGAGCCTAGCACTAATAGTGTGGATGCGTCAAATGGAAATCACAAATCACCACAAACTTTGCAACTTTGAGAGAATAGTAACAACCTTCTTAAAATCGGCCCTCTTAGTATACTCACTACAACTTGTGTGATTTTAAGAACCAAAGCCTCCTTTATATAGTGTGATGGATTAGGGTTACATCCATGTAAACCCTAATACCCATGTCTTTTCATTTCCATGAGATCCATGGGTTAAAGCTCCATGGAGTATCCATGGACTTTCCATGCAAGCCTAGCCCATTCCAAATAAGCATTAGCCCACACTATATAAATGAAAGAGATCATATTTAATTAGTCATATTTTTGATCTCTAAATTAATTCTAGATTAATTATAGATCAATACTAATTAAATAATATGATTTTATATTAATATATTAGAACTTATAATATATTAATAAATCATAACTTATACTATTCTCAAAAGATTATCCATAAATTGTTCGGGTGAAGTGCAACCCAAATGGACCATGTCGGTTTGGGTCAAGTACATACCAAATATAGTTATGGACTTAGACACTATATCCAACAGTCTCCCACTTGGATAAGTCTAATAACTATAGTTGCAAGTATGACTTCAGGAACCGATCAGCAATCGTAGCTCTTTAAACTTTGTTGAACTATGAAGCACCATTTTAGATAAGTGATCATATGATCCTCTGTTCTAGATATCAGCCGGAAAAATACATGGAACATGGTCTTGCTTATTGTCCAACATTTGTTTTCCGATTCGATTTGTTTGACATAGAACTTAACTGAACACATCAATTTAGTTTTGACCGGGCCCAGTACATAGGTCAAAACAAAATCATCGAGGGGCCCAAATATCGCTTCTAATCCTAGAAGGAACAGATAAACTTCGACTCATATGTTTGCTCTACTACTTGTTGAATTACACACAAAATCACGGTTTATAACATCAAGTTACCAATGCGTTTTCATGCAATCAATGCATAACCAATTCATAGGCAACACATCATATCTCTAGGTTTGAAGACTTATATGATATTACCGTCTCACGATCACTCGAGATAAATTCCATTAAGTGATACAAGTGAGCGTGGGTTGAATCTAATACTCAGAACTTATGAGCACTCATGAGTGTTGTAGCCCCACTTTGTCTAACATCTTAGACCTCTACTAGCCAACCCATGACATTCTTGATTCATATCTACTTCCAACATATGAACGACTATGGAGAGTTTGAATAATATGATATAAACCATAACATAATTATTCTGGAAGTCAAAACATGCAAAAAGAAATAATAGTAAACGATTGACAAGAGATAGCAACACTTTACTCATAAATAACAGCTTTTATTTATCATCAAATGTCAATTGCGTTTTACAAATTTCAAGATTATCTAACTACTAAAACCAATATCATCCTTCAGCCCTATGCTCCGAGCATGTTGGTGATGCTTAACCCGAGTCAGTCCCTTCGTTAGGGGATCTGCTGGGTTCTCAGCCAATGATACCCTCTTTGCCACGAGCATTCCTTCTTCTATTCGATGTCTAATGAAGTGATATTTTCTCTCAATGTGTCTGGATCTCCCATGATGTCTTGGTTCCTTGGCTAAGGAAACCGTACCATTTCTATCACAGAAAATATCCATTGGCTCCTTTATAGCTGGTACAACTCCAAGGTCTCCGATGAAGTTCTTTAGCCATATAGCCTCCTTTGCTGCCTCGCTTGCTGCTATATACTCTGATTCACAAGTGGAATAAGCCACTATGTCCTGCTTGGAACTTTTCCAAGTAATTTACCCTCCGTTTAGGGTAAAGACCCAGCCCGACTGAGAGCGAAAATGTCACACCCCAAAACCAAGATCGGCGGAAACGTTCCGGGGTGGAGGACGTCATGTACAGTATCACAATAGTGTAAAGTAGTAAACAAGCAACAACATCATCCATTGCATAAAAAGTAAAGTTTTAATACATGTGTGTTCTTTCATTGTAATAAGACACCAAAATATACAATCAAAATAAAAGACGAGTCTTGTTTGTGCTCCGTCTTCTCAAAACCTGGCCATCGTACATGTCTACTGGTAACCTGAGAATACAAGTTATTTTGAAAGCGAGTATCAGCCTAAAGCTGGTGAATTCATAAGTATTTAAGTGTCATTGTCTTGTTTTGGAAAGCTGTTATGAATGCTATGTAAATCTTTGAATGAAACAGTTGATATAAGTATGAAAACCCTAGAAAATCCCATATTTGCTACTAGTATGAAATGTAGTCTTCTACCAAGACCCGAATGTTTTGCTATAAAAATGAAAGTTTTTCCTTCCTTTTGACTATTACTAACAGTACTTAGTCTAACTCATCGTTTATGTGAATGTATCACAAAATAAAGTAATAGGAAAAAATGTAATCATGTAAGTGTTATCCTTTTGTATTAGGATTAACACGACATCGCTACTAGCGAAATGTATAACCTTTGAACATCCGTAGATTGTTCAATTTTCCTCTATAGCTGCAGCAGGTTTCAAGAATGGTTAGTCCCATAAAGGTACTCCTAATATAAGTATTAACCGTAGGCATCCGTAGATGGTCATTTACCTCTGTAGCGAACAACAAGTTAAAGGAATGGTTAGTCCCGTAAAGGTACCCCTAATATAAGTAATAACCATAGGCATCCGTAGATGTTCATCTAGCACTGTCGCTAATATGTGGGTTCTGGAATGGTTAGTCCCGTCTAGATATCCCGTTGAACGGATAGGGAGGACAATTTACACATAATGTACTAGTAAATCATCCTAGTGAATCTAGGTACAAGTATCCATGTAAGTGCATACAAATAAATGTATATATGTAAATGTATTCATGTAAGTGTATCGATGTAGACGTATTCATGTAACATGTAATGTATAGTATAGACTCATGAATGAACTGACTCTGGTGTGATTCCTTGTAATAGGAATTATGTTTTGTATCTCCTAACTATCCCTATAATAGTTAACTGGAAGGTAATTGATTGTCCAAACAGGTTTATACACCCTTGCTACACAAGAGTGTGGGAAACTGAATGAAGGATGAAAACTATAACATCAATACATATATAAGAACATAAGTGTATAGATATAGTTTTGTTCAAGAAGGTAAAAATGGTTTTGTAAGACATCTAGGAGTTTTAAACAATAATTAAAAATGAATTGATGTCATTTTAATAAACATTTCAAACGTAATAATTTTGCTACCAAGGTATTTTAAGATAGAAAACCATTTCATGCATCACATTTTGAAGTATGTGAAATCTGCTAGATGAAAACACAGTTATAAATACATATGAGTGATTTAATAACATATTGTTTTCTACTGGTATTCCCCCCCCCCCCCCATTAAAGCATTTAAAATCATTTAAAACATTGATTAAGGGGTATGAACTCACCTGAAGATGGTGGTTTGGATGAAATGAACGGTGTAGGATTGTTAGGTGTCAAGTGAGGACTTGTACACACACTATGATTCTAATGAACATATAGTCACACATATATGCACCCAATTAGTCTTAAACTACTAATTGAAAATGTTAAGACATCCTAGAACATGATAAACACTTTATATAAGTGTTATAAGCCATAAGGATTGCATCTAAGTTGTTGTGGGACAAGGCTAATGGGTTTAGGGTTCCAAAGGACCCTATCTTTGAGTTTAATCTTCAATGCGATTACAACAAGGAGTTTACGGTCGTAAACTCTTGAGTTTATGGTCGTAAACTCCTAAGCTTAGGTTTATTTGGTGTTTTTAAGTGTTACATGATCCCTAGAAGCAATTATACTTGATGGTTTAATCCTTGGAAGGGTTTAGGGCATTAATACACTCCCTTGAGGAGTTTACGGCCCTGGGACCATTTCCCTTAGAGATTACCGCCGTAATCACTCATACGGATGGGTTTTTGGTGATTCCAAGTCCCTAAATTAACTAGGAACTTATCTAAGCTAGTGTCCAAGGCTTTAGGAGTGATTAAGGCACCTTTTGGCCCTTGAGTTTGGAGTTCACGGTCCAAGAACTTCTTGGGCCGTGAACACTTTACTCTTGGTGTTCATGGGTGATTTCTAGTCCTATATACACTAACATACAAGCCTAGCATAACTTCATTGCATAAGGAAAGGACAAGGCATCATTTTGACCCTTATAAAAGAGTTTATGGTCCAAGGTGTTCTTGGGCGGTAAAATCTCAAATCTTGCTGTTTTCATATGAAATCTAAGTTGATAAGCACATAATAAGCCATTTAATACAACTAGAGAGAGGTACTCATGATTTGGGATGAAAACCCGAAGATCCGTGAGAGAGAAAATGGCTTTTCTCTAGTTGGAAATGTAACTAATGAATAAATATGGCTCAGAATCCTATATATAGTCCTGGGATTTTTGGCAGAAAATATTTTATTCACGCAATAAACTCTAATATAATAGAGTTTTGGAATAACATAGTTGCACAAAACCCTAGTGCATACACTCCAGATATCTCCTTAAGTGTAAACCCTGAAATACTCAAACTTATACTGAAAAGTCTGAAAATTTACTGCGACTGTTCTGACTTCTATTGAATTGCTATTGTTTGTACTGAATAGAATTTCGGGTTGTCACAGGAAATTATCCCTATCAGTCTAAAAGCTAGCATCACTATACCCTACAACTCTCAAGTCAACACTCCCACCAAGGGTAAGGACCCAGTCCTTAGTCCTTCACAGGTACTTGAGAATATTCTTCACCGTTGTCCAGTGAGCCTTGCTAGGATTTACCTGATATCTGCTGACCATGCTCAAAGCAAAGGAAACTTCAGGGCGAGTACAAGTCATAGCATACATGATCGACCCTACAGCAGAAGCGTATGGTACTTGACTCATCTCAGCTTTCTCAGCCTCTGTACTCGGACTCTAAGCTTTACTCAGTCTGGCATTACAATGGATAGGTAACTCACCTTTCTTGGAGTTATGCATGTTGAATCTTTTCAACACTTTGTCTACATAGGTTCTTTGACTAAGTCCAATTTGGCTTTTACTCTTGTTTCTCAAAATTCTTGTCCCTAGGATATAGGCAGTTTCTCCAAGGTCCTTCATAGTGAAACACTTCCCAAGCCAGGACTTTACTTTCTGCAGGGTTGGGATGTCATATCCTATGAGTAGTACGTCATCCACATACAGTACCAAAAAGCTGACTATACTCCCACTAGCCTTGATATAGACACAAGATTCATCTTCACTCCTTGAAAATCCAAATTCTTTGACTTTCTCATCGAAGCAAAGATTCCATCTGCGAGGTGCCTGTTTCAATCCATAAATGGATTTCTCTAGCTTACACACTCTATTGGGGTACTATGTACTGACAAAACCCTCTGGCTGAACCATGTAAACATCTTCAGCCAACTTTCCATTAAGGAAAGCGGTTTTGACATTCATTTGCCATATTTCATAGTCATGAAATGCAGCAATGGCTAACAGAACCCTAATAGACTTAATCTTGGCCACTGGTGAAAAGGTATCATCATAATCAACTCCCGGAGTTTGAGAATAACCCTTTGCAACCAGTCGTGCCTTATAAGTATGTACATTACCATCCATGTCGGTCTTCTTCTTGAAGATCCATTTGCACCCAACTATCTTACGATCAGGTACATTGTCAACCAAATTCCAAACTTGATTGTAATACATGGATTGTATCTCACTGTCCATAACCTCTTTCCATTTAGCAGCCTCAAGGCCTGCCATGGCTTTCGTGTAGCTGTTAGGTTCATCCAGATTTACAAGTATGTTATTCACCTTCTGCAGTAATATGGAAAGTATAATAGTGCCCAGGTGCATTCCTAACTCTGGTGGAACGCCTCAGAGGTATAGATTCTTCAGTCGGCTCAACAGGAGTTTCCTCCTCAAATTGAGGGCTAGGGTTTGAGGTTCCTTCACCACTTGACTCTTGAATTTCCTCAAGGTGAATTTGCCTCCCACTGTCTCCTTGGCTTATGAATTATCTCTCTCGAAAGAATCCTCTTCTTGCTACAAAGACCACATTATCACTGGGTCTGTAGAAGATGTAACCAAAGGATTTCTATGGGTAGCCGATGAAAATACACCTTTCGCTTAGGGGTTCGAGCTTATCGTGAGTCTCGCATCTTACGAAAGCCTCGCAACCCCAAATATTGATGTGGTCTAGATTGAGAACTTTTCCAGTCCAATCCTCGTGAGGTGTTTTGGCAACCTTCTTTGTAGGGACTAGATTAAGGATATGGGCGGCAGTCTCTAAGGCATACCCCAAAAATGAGATTGGTAGCGAAGCTCGACTCATCATGGAACGAACCATGTCCAACAAGGTCCGATTGCGCCTTTAAGCTACACCATTCAAATGTGGTGTCATGGGAGGTGTCAATTGTGAGACAATCCCACATTCCTTAAGATAGTCGAGGAAATCAGTACTAAGATACTCACCACCACGATCGGATCGAAGCATCTTAATGTTCCTGCCCAACTGATTCTCCACTTCTTGCTTAAACTCTTTTAATTTCTCAAAGGTTTCTGACTTATGCTTGATTAAGTAGACATATCCATATCTACTAAAATCATCAGTAAAAGTCAAATATAACCGATTATCATCTCTTGTGGCAGTTCTGAAGGGTCCACACATATCCGTGTGTATGAGGTCCAACAAACCTTCACCCTAGCACAAGTGCCAGTAAAAGGTGACTTTGTCATTTTAATAAGCAAACAAGATTCACAACTATCATCCGACTTTAGATTAAATGACTCCAAGACTCCATCCTTTTGGAGTTGGCCTATGTGTTTCTTGCTTACATGTCCAAGACAACAATGTTATAAAGATGCTTTATCTAAGCTAGTGGAAGAGTCAATACACAATACATTATTTCCTAGATTATCTACAACAGATACAGTTTCATACACACCATCACAAGGTAATGTTTTAAAATAAAGAACATTATTAAAGAAAGCATCAATACTACCATTATTATTATCAAAATAAAAGGTAAAACCTTGTTTATACAATGCATGAAAGGAAATAACATTTCTTGCCATTTCTGGTGAATAATAACATTTATTCAAATCTAATGTAAGCCCACTATTTAGCACTAAGGAATAAACTCCTATCTTGGTGACAGGTGAAGCTTTCCTGTTTCCCATGATCAAGTTTATCTTTCCCTGCTCCACATTCTCACTTCTTCTTAGTCCCTGCAAATCACAACATATGTGAATACCACAACCTGTATCAAGGACCCAAGACTTAGAATGAGGTGATTTATTAGACAATATAGTGTATATACCTGCATGGTTGGGTTTTACTTTCCCATCCTTCAAATCTTGCTGGTACTTTGGGCAATTTTGCTTCCAGTGCAACTTTTGATGGCAATAGAAGCATTCAGCATCATTAGGGTTATCAGAAGGAGTGACAAAATCTTTCTTGGTTTTGCTTGAAGAGGAGCCTTCAAGGGTCTTACCATTGGTACTCTTAGAAGGGTTCTTTCTCTTCTTCCCTTTGCCATGCCCGATTGCCAAGACATTGGCCGCAGTTGGAGTAGGAGTAGGAGTAGTAACAATCAACTTACCCTTTAGACCACTTTCGACAGTGTTCAAGAGTCCTTGAAGTTTGTTGAGGGTGATTTCTTCCTTGTTCATGTGACATGTCATGCGGAATTGATCATAACACGATGGTAAGTAGTGCAAAATGATGTCTATTGCTAACTCCTCGGGGAAGTTCATATTCAGCTTCAGTAAACGGTCCACATACATTTGCATTTTCTACATGTGGCCCGTGATGGGTTCACCATCCTTCATTCGGGTTGTTATCAAGGAGGAGATTATTTCATATCACTCTTGACGAGCAATTTGATGGTAGCGGTCCATCAAGTCCTGGTGCATCTTAAAAGGATAATAGTCATCATAGGACTTTTCGAGCTCGGCTATCATGGTGGCCATCATGATGCATGCCACTTTTGTAGAATCTCTTTAATGTACCTCATATTCAACAAGCTCTTTAGGAGTAGCAGTTTGCTCGGGTACCTTTAGCTCCTTGTCGAGAACATATTCTTTGTTCTCATACCGAGTGACCATCCTGATGTTTCTGATCCAATCTGTAAAGTTGGACCCATCAAAGATGACTCTCCCACAAAGATTCATGAGAGAGAAGGATCTAGTAGGGTTTGAGCCAGAAGCATTGTTATTGGAAGACATCTAAAAAGAAGAGGGAATAGATTAGATTAGATATACAGATAGTCCTTAATAAAACACCCAAATGTAATATTAAGGCTAGGACCCAACACAATATTTTATAACTTAGAAGAGGTATGCCGTAATCTAATTTATAAGATATTTGAAGGTAGGTGAATGACGATTCACCAATTTCCACCATGAAAAAGGAAATATTTAATTAGGTTTTAATTGGTTTAGAAACTCCTAAATTCTTTGAGATTCATTGAACTTTCTTCAATGGCATGTTTCAATCTCGAGTGTGCCCTTCAAGTTTTGTGACTTGGATGCCGAGGATCACAAAACAAGGTATGAAGTAACCATGCAAATTACTTGGTACCCTTAATATATTACCCCTCAATTTATGTGCCGGTTAACCACACACGCTCCATCGATACTATGATAAACATTAAGTCACCCTTTACCTACCTTGTTAAGTTCAAGTTAGTGTGCCGGTTAACCACACACGCTCCACTAACGACTTAAACAAAGTGTAAAGTCTAATTTCATGGATTAGCACCTTATTCACATTTTCCTAAAGTAACTAAGATTGGGAATTTAATAAAAGCATTTAGTTACTTTATAATTATCATTATACTTTTAATGAGATTTTATAAGTCCTTGTCCTACCCGTTCGGCTAACGACCCTCCACCGATCAAGGAAGCGGTGAGTGAGAGTGGACACCCAGTAAGTTTCCATTTTATAGACATCAACCTCATACCCCCCTTATAGAAGCGTACTAGCGGTAAGACGACTTGATCTTATACATACATACATATATATATATATATATATATATATATATATATATATATATATATATATATTAACTTATAATATTATAAAGTATAAGGGTTGAATTTTAACTTTTAAAATTCTAAGGGTTGGAACTAAAGTTTTAATCATGACTTTACTTGTTCCAAAACTTGAGGGCAAGTTTTGTAAACTTTTAAAACTTTTCATTTCTTATAACTTAAGAATTTAATTGAGTATTAAAATGAAGACTCTTCATTTTTATAACCCTTGTGTTCTTTTAATGGTTTATATTAAAGTGTGACCTTTGGATTTCCATAACTTGAGGACAAGTTATGGACTCCATTAAAACACATAATGATCAAGAATTAAACTACCAAGTAGGTTACAAACCATTCCTATGATCATCTAATCTTCATAAGTTCAAAAACATGAATATGAACATTTCAAGAATCATAAATTACTCATAAAACTTGTAATTTTGATAATAGCCATTGAAAATGGATTAGCATAAACATTACACCATTTAAAACAAGTTTTATAACATCAAAAACGTTTAGGGTAATGTTTCTAGTCCATTTCCAACAGCAAAACACGAGAAACTGCATTCTGCAAGCTAAACTCGTCGAGTTCCCTAAGGAACTCGTCGAGTTCATGTGTAAACTCATGAACTCGGCGAGTATTTGGCCAGGACTCGTCGAGTTTTGCACTCTATACAGTTTTAGGTTGTGAAAAATCAAGTTTTGCATCAAGTATCATACAAACAAACCTGGCTCTGATACCACTGATGGGTTTTGAGCATTCTAACACTCCTATGGTGTACATGCAACCTTAGAAACCTTGGATCTATGTTTGACTAAGATACATGCAAATAATTATTTTTCCAAGGTTCTTATCCTATGTAGCATGGCATGGAGAACTGGAATCAAATAAACCTAGTGGAATTACTTACCTTGTAGTTGTAGTTGATTGCTTGGAGTTTTAGAGCCTAACACCAATAGTGTGGATGCCTCAAATGGAAATCACAAATGACCACAATTTTTGGAACTTTGAGAGAATAGTAACAACCTTCTTGAAATCGGCCCTCTTAGTATACTCACTACAACTAGTGTGATTTCAAGAACCAAAGCCTCCTTTATATAGTGTGATGGATTAGGGTTACATCCATGTAAACCCTAATACCCACGTCTTTTCATTTACATGAGATCCATGGGTTAAAGCTCCATGGAGTATCCATGGACTTTCCATGCAAGCCTAGCCCATTCCAAATAAGCATTAGCCCACACTATATAAATACAAGAGCCCATATTTAATTAGTCATACTTTTGATCTCTAAATTAATTCTAGAGTAATTATAGATCAATACTAATTAAATAATATGATTTTATATTAATATATTACAACTTATAATATATTAATAAATCATAACTTATACTATTCTCAAAAGATTATCCATAAACTGTTCGGGTGAAGTGCAACCCAAATGGACCATGCCGGGTCGGGTCAAGTACATACCAAATATAGTTATGGACTTAGACACTATATCCAACAATATGTTCCGGGTATGACCTGATTTCAGGCGAGGCCCGAGGAATGTTAGTATGCTAGAGGTCTTTGTGATTCATGAATGTGTCGGTATGATAGGTTCCAGACCAGGGGTCCGATGCCGGGGAAAGCCCAAGGTATGCTTATATGGTAGTACGATTCCGGACTAGGGTCTGATGTCGGGGCAAGCCTGGGGAAGGTTTATAGGTTGCATGTTAGATTATACTTGATGTCTTTGTGATACTTGTAAGTGTCTGGTAGGGAGGTGAGTGTGGACGATGTCCTGTATCTCATCACTAGCGGAGTATGGATGGGGTTCCATATCTCAATATTATTAGAGTAGGGGCGTGACTTGTGATAGGAGTGAAGTGAGTATGGGTGGGGGCCTGTATCTCACTATCAACAAGAGTGTGGACGGGGTTCCACGACTCATCAGTAGCAGACCAGGGGCGGGGCCCAAGTTAGGCGAGGCCTTAGAATAGGAGTACAGTTAGAGTATGTTTATTTATGTACTAGCATGTTATTTGATTATATATGTATAATGGGTGAGGCCCAAAGACAGGCGGGGCCTAAGAGAGATAGATATGTATACTGAGCGAAGCTCGATGCCAGGCGAGGCCCGATGCCGGAGCGAGTCTAATGCTAGGCAAGTCCCGATGCAGCGGGCGGGGGCCCATTATGTGGTTATGTGTTTGGTATGTGGTAGGTTGGGGAACTCACTAAGCTTCGTGCTTACGGTTTCCAGTTTTGGTTTCAGGTACTTCTGGTAGCAGAGGGAAGAGCTCGGGGTGATCGCATGGCACACGTAATTGGTTTTTAGCCTGAGATGTTCCACTTTGATATTTTGATACTCTTATTATGATGTTTTGAGATATTGGTTATGTTTTGATGAAAAGATTTGACAACCATGTATTTACTTAATAATTTAAAATGAAATTTTTGGACCGTATTTTTGGGATGTTATAATGCTAATCTACACGAATGTATCACATGTGGGGTGTCAAGATATATGAAAAATAAACATACATAAGTAAACAGTGATGTGAAAAAGAAAGCCCCCCTGCAAAAGTATTATGGTATTTGCCTGTTATACCAAGATTGAAACGACTATTTTCAAATGACAAAGATGCGAAATTGTTACGTTGGCATGCCGATAAGCGTATGGTAGACGGAAAATTAAGAAATGTGAAAGATTCTCTTCAATGGGATAATATTGATTCCGAAATTAAAGAATTTGGTGGTGAGATTAGAAATATTCGGTTTGGACTTAGTTCAGATAGAATCAATCCGTTCAGAAACATGAGTAGCAGTCATAGCACGTGGCCAGTACTTCTATTCATTTATAATCTTCCACCTTAGTTATGCATGAAAAGAAAATACGTCATGATGTCATTACGAATTCAAGGTCCAAAACAATCTGATAATGACATTGATGTGTTTTTGTCTCCATTAATTGAGGAAATGAAATTATTATGGTATTTTGGTGTCAGAGTGTATGATGCGTTCGAGAAGGAGTATTTCCAACTACATGCCATGATATTTTGCACTATAAGTAATTTTCCAGCTTACACAAATTTGTTTGGATATAGTACAAAAGGAAAGAAGGCATGTCCAGTTTGTGAAAACGAAACATTATTTTTATGCTTGGGAGAATGTAAGAAACATGTATATATGGGCCATCGACGATTTCTTCCAAATACCCATGTTTATCGTAAGAAGGGAGATTTGTTTGATGGTAAAAATGAACAGTGAGATATGCCTGACCGAATGGACGAAAAAACTACATTGTCTCAAGTTCAGAATTTAGATATTCAGTTTGGAAAACGCAATAACAATAAGCAGCCAACTAATTGGAAAACGAGTTCTATATTTTGCAGATTACCATATTGGGAAAAGTTAGAGGTACGACATTGTCTTGATGTTATGCATATTGAGAAGAATGTTGGTGATGCCTTGATAGCGTTGTTGTTGGACATTTATAAGAAATCAAAGGATGGGGTCAAGGTTCGAAGGGACATGGTTACAATAGGAATACAACCATAACTTGCACCCATTGAAAAAGAAGGAAAGCGCACGTATCTACCACCAGCTTGTCATACTTTGTCTTAAGATGAGAAAACAAAATTTTGTAAATGTCTGCATGGTGTGAAAGTGCCATTTGGCTATTCTTAAAACATTAGTAAGTTGGTGTCAATGTAAGACCTTAAACTAATGGGTATGAAGTCACACGATTTTCATGTTATAATCACACATATGATTTCAATTGCAATTCGTGGAATACTGCCAGACGATGTCCGACATGCAATTAAAAAGTTATGCTTGTTTTTCAACATGATTCATTCACAAGTTATGGAGCCCGAAGTGTTAGATTCATGTCAACGCAATATTATCATCACTTTATGCCAACTTGAAATGTACTTTCCACCTTCATTTTTTGATGTCATGGGTCACCTTGTATCTCATATTATAAGAGAAATAAAGATTTGTGGTCAAGTATATCTACGATGCATGTACCCATTTGAAAGATACGTGGGTTTCTTAAAAGGGTATGTAAGAAATCAATATCGACCAGAGGGAAGTATTGTTAAAGGATATGCTTCAGAAGTGGTGATTGAATTTTGTACAAACTATCTGAAAAGTGTTCCCACTATTGTGATGCCACAATCAAGACATGAAGGTAGAATTCAAGGGATTGGTGTTGTTGGATTGAAAATGATCATACCTAATCATGATGAATTCCACCTAGCACATTTTACAATGTTACAAAACATGACAGTTGTTTACGATCTAGAAACAAACAAAGGTCTGAAAAATTATATGTTAAGGAGCAAATCAGAACATTTCCAGCATGGTTGAAGGAAAAGGTGAAAGAAAAGTTAGATAGATAAAGTCTTGATCCTCTGGTCAAACTATTAGTGTATGCTCCGCGAAATGTCGTGTCCATTTACCATAGCTACGCCATTAACGGATATAGATTTTACATTGAAAAGCAGGATCGAAAGAGTACACAACAAAATAGTGGTGTGATGTTAATAGCAACTTCGATTGGATACTCTAATGTGAATCACCAGGCATGGGCGTTTATAGCCAAAGATTCATATTATGGTGTCATTCAAGAAGTTTGGTAATTAAAATATGATTTATCAACTATAGTACCGCTCTTCAAGTGTAAGTGGGTCAAGAATAAAGGAGGTGTTAAAGTTGAAGAAGACGGTTTCACACTTGTCGACCTTTCCACGGTTAGCTATGTATTCGAGCCATTTATTCTAGCCAATCAAGCTAACCAGGTATTCTATGTTGACGACCCCAAGAATTCTAGATGGCACATCGTCCTGCAAGGTAAACGACGTATACTTGGTGTTGAAAATGTTGAGGACGAGGAAGAATACAACCAATTTGATGAGCTACCTCCATTTTCTATCAACATCACATCTTCTGATGTCATTATTGTAGTGGTGTTGATTATGATATCATGTGTGAAATTAGAAAAAGATCTAGTGAATCATCATGCAAACTCAAGAACACATGAAGTAAATAAATCTTGTTAAGCTCATATTAGATCTAGAAAAAGAATATACAAATGGGTCTTGTACAAATTCTCTCTCTAGTCTAACACTCCAAATGGTTCTCTTACATAAATGAGTGTCACTCACTTCCTATTTATAGGAAAGATAACTCATTACACAATACAAGTGGGTAAAGCACAAATACATCTAAGAGTGACTTTGCACCCTAACAATTATCAATGATAGTGTTTATTTAAGGTGAGACCACAACGAAGGAGTTTATGTTGAATCTAAGAAGAGAAAAAGGTATAATGTCATTTATTTAACTTGAAAAATCATAACAACTTGATTGTCATTTGAAACGAAATAGATTATGATATTATATACTTACTATTTTTTGTTTCTTTGTAGAAACAAAAAATGACATGTTAGTTATGAAGACATCTACTACAGAAGATATTTGTGTTTATTGACTTTGTTTTTATTTTATTATAATGTATTTCAGTTCACTATTTTAAACAATTTAATCATTTTGTTTTTTAAATATATTGTTTTTGTTATTTGATATTTGATATTATACAATTCACTATGTATTTTATATTGTTGGATTAGGTGTCTAAGCTCATAACTATAATTGGTATGTACTTGACTCGATAGTAGCATGGTCCATTTCGGGTTGCCTTCATGAGAACAATTTGATAAGATGGATATTTGAGTAAGAGGTTATTTGTGTTTTATTAATATATTATAAGTATAATATATTAATTGAGAAATCATATTATTTAATTAGTATTGATCAAAAATTAATTTGGAATTAATTTAGTGATCAGAAGAGACAAATTAAATTAACAGGGATTGATTTTGTAACTCAGTGAGACATATGGTTTGGTCTAATGATTCATGATTAATTTGTATTGGGCTAAGCTTATGTGAAAGTCCATAAATTATTAGTCTAAATATGTTATGGATCATAAGCCTAAGTGTATGAATTAGGGTTACATATAATTCTCAGAATTCCACACTATATATGTAACCCACTAAAGCCAAAAATCGGACCAATGGTGGATTATTCTAAGAGATGGACGATTTTGTGTGCTCCATAACCTCTCTTATTATTTTGAATTTGTTCATGGTGGTTGTTACTTGTTTGAGGCATCACACTTGGGGTGCTAAGCTCTGGAAAGGCCAAATTCAATAAGCTACAACAAAAGGTAATCTTCTAACTTACTTTTATGATTCATATGTCAAATTGTATGCTAGTTTTAGGCTTTATCCTTTGGATAACTTTTGTTGCATGTATAACTAGAGAAAACTTAGATCCAAAGCTATTAGGGTTGTATGTGCACCATTGGATTGTTATAGTACAGAAAACCCAACAGTGGTATTAGAGCCATGGGTTGTTTTCTGTTATATCGATGCATAGATTAATTGTTCAAAGTTGAAAAATTGCATTCTGATAGAATTTTTGAGAATAAACCTGAGATGACGAAGCGGAATATCAAGAACAATCAAGAATCAATCACCAACATATGTAAGTAATCTGATAAAGGTTTTTCATGTATATATTGATTATGAGATGAACGTACAGAGAAACCCCTAATCTCTTCAAAAGCTTACACCAAAAGTAAACCTAATGATTATTTATAGGAAATAATAAATATATGCCATAAATATAAAATCTATGCCTAATATAAAACCAATTCCTTAAAAGAGCTCGATTAAGAACTTCTACTGTAAAGACATCGTAGGAAATCATAAAATGATTAACTCTGAAAAGGCTTCCCTAAATAACCAAATATGCCATATCAGTTTCAATATCTCAAATACTCAACAATCTCCCCCTAGATGTTGAAATTGATGAAGATCATGATTTCCGATTTTCTTGGCATTTCTCCCCCTAAATTGTGAGAATCATCAGTACATGAGGTCTTCAAAGCGAAAGAAATAGAAAAAATCTTCCAAATACAAACTCCCCCTTGAATAATCATCACTCCCCCTTAAATCTTCAACAAATACGATGGAGAGAATCCAGAAAGTTAAGAAGAATCACCAACAATCTTCAAAACCCGTCAGATATGATGAAATAAATTCCTTTAGCAAAAACCCAATCTTCAAAATTTAAACCGAAAAAAAATAACAAAAATTAATTTTGTATTTTCCGATATTTAAATTTAGACAAAAGAATAGAATAAGAAGCAATTTATTTTAGAAGGGTTTGAAAAGAATAAGATCAAAGAAAAAGGATAAGAAGTGAAAGATTTTTGGAAAGAAGGGGTAAAAGGTGGTAAAATCCCAAAAATATTATGAAACATTGGGATATGGGGATAAATCAGTCAAGCCACACAAACTTCGAGGACAGGAAATGAAAAATTACCCACCATCTTCGTTTGATCCGTAGAACACACTTTGTTTGACGTTCAAAAGTCAAAATCGATTTTCAAATTCAACTGCTAATAACGAAATTAATTGCATCGTTCAAGGTATTAATTCCAAATCACCATATACTTCCGATGGAAGATTAAATTCGATTTTATGCTTCCAATTTCAGACTCTCAGTGATGGAATTCTGAATCTGATTTAAACATTCGATCAAGATTGTTGTGATCATATTCCGATTCAGAGTCCTTCGCAAATCTGAGTGCAATATTTCTAGCCAAGAAGTTCCAACACAGAACAACGAATGTTGCAAGCGCCGAATCAATTGAGAGATTAAAACTCCGACTTCATTCTAGCCATGGACACGAACGCGATGTACTGACAACGAATGCAAGCAAACGTCGATACAGAAAAGTGCCGACACCTTGACTCTCGCTCTGATTTCAAATGTATATGGACCGAAAGTGAATCGCAGGTTCGCTCCTAATCCGTCAATCACACACCCAAAGCGAAATAAACCGAACCTTCGGTTCCATTCGGTTCCAATTGAGATTGATTTCATTTGCAGGTAAGGTTTTTCACACCGATTTTGACTTTGAGGTTTGTCCTGCAAAAGGCGAACACCCTTGAACAATTCCAGTTAAATTCCAAACACGATTTCATTCATTCGCATCACACTTCCGATTTTGACATAACCCCCGATTCCAAGACCCATTACACAGCGAACCTGAAGAACGAGAAGCACCAATGCGAGATGGAATTAACTGTGCTCCGATAATCTATGTTTTGACATCTTCAAGGCATCGCACCACTGTGAAGGCTTGCTCCAAAAACTAGATTAACATACAAAATCGCCGGTTCATCGCAACAACAGCCTTCGATTCCAATTTTGACTTTTCATTCTTTGACCAACTGATCGACAATTGTACATCACAGGACCCAAAAACCGCGTTCATCCAAAACCAAGTTAATACTCCATAGATCAATTTCATTTAGGAATCATTAGTAATTTTAAGAAACAAATGAAGTCAGGTCAACAGCAAGAAAGGGAATAAAAAACGATGAATAAAGAATGGACGAGCAACGAATTAAAGATACGTCTTTTACAGATGGGTCGATTTTGGTTGACTGTTGTTCTACCCAATTGAGTACCAATCCCGATTTCTTTCGTTTGCAGTGAGTTCATCCATTACGAATCCTATAAAGTTCACAGGAGAGACATTCGTTCCAAGGCTCGCTTCAAATACATACCCAAACCGAAATCAACTGAACGTTCCGTTATGAACAGGAACAGTAGATTCGGGTTCGGCTCTTGTAAGTTCGGTTCTTAATCTCCTTCTTGCCTGAGACTTTTGCTTCTTGATTGTTAATTGTTGATTTAGAATCAAAACTTCAAATGGGAACGAATAGCGACAACAGTATTCAACTGTAAAATTGAAATTGTATAACAAAGTTATGAATTTCGCCCCTAGAGAAACAGCAAAGTAACACATTCAGCCCTTTACATCTTGGTTGTAATGAACCGAAACCTCTATTGACAATAAATCCAAAAGCAACCCCTCTTGTTAAAGTAAACTTGCAGTTTGTACCCTTTAAACAGAAAAGTGTCAGAAGACAGCTTTCTTTTTGCAGAAAAATGACACTTTTCACCCCCTTTTCAACTTTTTCAGCCTTTTGACAATTCCAACACTTAAAAATCAATAGAAATTATTCCTTCAAAATTTCATATCTTTGAACAAAATCCATCAGATTTCACCAAGATTTTGACCCGATTTTCTTTCTTTCTTTCTTTGATATATATATATATATATATATATATATATATATATATATATATATATATATATATATATATATATATATATATTTGATAAAAGGCGACTTTTGGTACCCATTTAAGGTTCAATTTTGAAGTTGGTTTCTTGCATACCCACTTATTTGATGAAAATCTATCATCTTCTGAAAATAATACCCGCTTTTTAGTTGGAAAACAAAAATTTCCAAAAAATTCATTAAACCAACCAAATTCTATTTTCTTTTCCTTCCAACTTCTAAGATTTTTAACTGAAGAAAAATGAGAATCAGAGATTCTTTGAGCGTGTTTGACATCAACTTTCTCAACCTTTTCACAAGCATTGGGTACTTATACCTTCAACATCCAAACTTTCTTCATTTTAATTTTGTTCTTTCTCTTCTTCTTTCTTCTTTTCTGATTTCTAGGCTTCAGAAATAAATTTCGGATCTGAACTACTTTTTCTGCTTTCTGAATCTAAATATTTGAAGACTTTTGAACACAATCCTTAGGAGTTTGATAAATATGAACATCTTGAATTATTGGCTTTATGTAGGGAACCAATTCTTCAAAGACATCATCAGAACACAATAAATCATCTGTTGTTGTTCCAATAGAACAAAATGTCTTTACTTTCATGATTTCCAAAGATTTTATTTGAGATTCATCTTCAGAACAACTAAATTCGGATTGTAACTCATCTGAAACACAAGAACCACTTGATGCTCTCGAGACTTATGGGCCTCGTCCATCTACACCTGTCGTACTCTGCCCCAGTACGGTACCCAAACTCTCCCATGAAGAGTCAACAATCCCTGACTGTCATAATCAAAGGAAGCTACTCGGCCCACGATCCTCTTACACTTCTGTCTCCCCTCCTTGATGCCCTCGACCTATGCCTCCCAGATCTGCTCCAACAATGGAGTAGTCACTGTCATTCTCATGCATATATCCCTGATCGGGGCCGCTGCCGCCTTGCGGCTCAGGGCGTCGGCCACTACGTTGGCCTTTCCCGGGTGATAAAGGATCTCACAATCGTAGTCCTTCACCACGTCTAATCACCGCCGCTACCTCATGTTTAGATTCGGCTGGTCCATGAGGTACCCCAGATTCTTGTGATCCGTGTAAATGGTACAACGGACCCCATAGAGGTAATGTCACCAAATCTTGAGGGCAAACACCACTGCCCTCAGCTCTAAATCGCATGTCCGGTAGTTAGCCTCGTGAGGCTTCAACTGTTTAGAGGCATAAGCTATCACCGTTGGATTAATGTCTAAGTCCATAACTATATTTGGTATGTACTTGACCCGACCCGGCATGGTCCATTTGGGTTGCACTTCACCGACACAATTTATATGGATAATCTTTTGAGAATAGTATGTTTATGATTAATATTAATATATTATAAGTTCTAATATATTAATATGGAATCATATTATTTAATTAGTATTGATCAAGAATTAATTTATAATTAATTAAGTGATCAAAAGGAACTAATTAAATATGGACTCTTATATATATGGAATGGGCCAAGTTCATTTAGGTTGGGCTAAGCTTTCATGGATAGTCCATGGATGTATCCTAGGAAATGAAAGGTCATGGGTATTAGGGTTTAACCATAATCCTCCACACTACATAAAGATGTCCTTGGTTGGTGAAATTAGCACTAGTGTGGTACACTAAGAAGGGCTAGCCAATTTCACTAGAGAGAACCAAGTATCCATATTCTCTAAAGTCTTCCAAGGTGTTTTGGTGATTTGTGATTCCATTTGAGGCTTCCACACTATTGGGGCTAAGCTCTTAAAGCTTGAAGACATCAAGCTACATCAAAAGGTATGTCATCTAACTAGTACTTTGTAGTATAAGAACTTCATAACATGCTAGTTAGGATTAAAGCCTTGGAAAGTTCTTATTTGCATGTATTATAGAGAAAACATAGATCCAAGGTTTATAGGGTTGCATGTACACCATAGGAGTGTTAGAATGCTCAAAACCCAACATTGGTATCAGAGCCTAGGCTTGTTTTCTTGTTATACTTGCAAAAGAAGCTGGAAAATCGAGTTTTGATGTTGTCTGCCCAGCAGACTCGCCAAGTCCATGAATGGACTCGCCGAGTCCAAGGCAAAAAGCATCCAACTTGCCGAGTTGGTTCGTGCACTCGACGAGTTGGACCCCCAGACAGCATAAATTCGACTTTTTTGGCTGGAATTGGACTAGGAACATTACCCTAAGATGTTTTTGAACTTATAAACTTGTTTTTGATGTGGTAATGTTCATGCTAATCCAATTTCAAAGATAATTGTCAATAGATTCATGTTTTGTATTAGTTTAAGGTTTAGACTAAATACATGAAAAAGTTTGATTTGAATTATCTTGTTCTTATGAGTTGCTTAGATTAATAGAAAGTTGAGTGAAATAGTTGTTTTCAATCCAAATTAATGTAAGAGTTGATTCTAAAATGTGTTTTTGTAACTTGTCCTCAAGTTATATGAAAAGTGACATTTAAGTTTCATAAAACTCATAAAAGTTGGCAAAGGTTACATAATGAAGAGTCTAGTTCTAATTAAATGGTGTTATGACTCCATAATTTGTCCTCAAGTTATGGAGGACCAAGAGTCTCTTCATTAATAATAAATTAATTAGTTTTGAATAGTTTCAAAACTTGCCCTCAAGTTTTGGAATTTTTAAAGTTTTCTCTTATGAATACTTTAATTCCAAGTTAGCCCTTAGAATTTTAAAGAGTTAAAATTCAACCCTTATACTTTATAATATTATAAGTTAATAGTATATATATATATATATATATATATATATAAGAGTAAAGTCAGTCTTACCGCTAGTACGCCTCATTCACGAAGCTGGTCTATAAGGTGGGTATAAGGTTGTTACCTATAAAATGGCAACTTAATGGGTGTCCACTCTCACCCACCGCTTGTTTGACTGGTGGAGGGTCGTTAGCCGAACGGGTTTGACAGGACTATAATTCTCCCTTCATTAAAAGTATTAATGATAAATACTAAGTAACTAAACTCTTAATAATGCCCAATATTAGTTACTTAGGAAAATGTGAATAAGGTGCTAATCCATGAAATTACACTTTGCACTTTGTTTAAGTCGGTTAGTGGAGCGTGTGTGGGTAACCGGCACACTAACCCGTATTTAACAAGGTAGGTAAAGGGTAACTTAATGTTTATCATAGTATCGATGGAGCGTGTGTGGTTAACCGGCACATCGATTGAGGGGTAAACACTTAAGGGTACCAAGTAATTTGCATGGTTACTTCACACCTTGTTTTGTGATCCTCGGCATCCCAGTCACAAAACCTGAAGGGCACACTCGAGATTGAAACATGCCATTGAATAGTTCAATGAATCTCAAAGATCTAGGAGTTTCAAAGACCAATTAAAACCTAATAATACATTTCGTTTATCTTGGTGGAAATTGGTGAATCGTCATTCACCTACCTTAAAATATTTTATAGCTTGGATTACAGCATCCCTCTTCTAAGTTATAAAATAGTTTGTAGGGTCCTAGCCTTAATATTTCATATTGGGTGTCATATTAAGGACTTAAGATCAACTATCTTGAATATCTCCCAAAAGATGTCAGGTTTAGACATTTATGATCTTCCCAAATCTCTTGAAAGAAGCTTTCCTAAATGAATATGATGTCCCATGGAAATCATATTTCTTTCACCTCCTCCAATTATTCTCCCTAACCCACAAGTTCAAGGTCACTCAAGCCCTATTGGCAAGGCAAGGTCTAGGTGTGATCACATCTTGGAGATGTAGTCACATATTGACAAGCCGGGAGAGTTAGGTGTCAAAGTCTTGAGAAAGTTGGTGGTTCAATCACTTTCTAAGTCACATAGTGAGTTACTTTGGGACACCTATGAAACAGACTATGACAAGACCCTTAATGATCTTATCTATTTGTTAAGATCAACTTCCTTAAAACATGATGGACATTGACAATAGTGACACAGGAAATCCAGAAAAGCATTCTCTTCCCAATGGAAAAGGATCGGCCATAGTCAACTCGGTTGACCAAATGGTAAAGAGAAAAGCTAATTCTGTGATAGTCCCGTGTACCATTATCAAAGGGTCCATATGTTTATATTGCCAAAGGAAGGGACATTAGTTATGAATCTGCCAAATTTACCTAAGGATGTTGAAGTCAATAAGTTTGACTCTACTTCAGGTAAAGTCCACTATCTAACTCTGCTAAGTTTCTAATCTGAGATTCTTGATACATGATGTGACTGGGTCACATGTTGATGTTTTAAGAATCAAAGAAAAGTAAAGAAACTTAAAGAAAAAATATGTTGAATCTGATCGCGTAGATGGATTTCTATCGCGTAGCTTGAAGATCAGATTCTTGAGCTACTTCTTAGGAGTTATGAGATATTCCTTAGGAATAGATAACAACAAGTTTTCATATGGATTGTAAGGATAAGTTTTTCCGCAAAGTTTTAAAATAAAAGAAAATTTTAGATTTTATTTATTTTAAAATATCCTTACAATGGCATTTGAGGAAAAATTGTTGCTTATATGATTCCATTAATAGCAAGAGTGGAAATATGAAATTGATTCTTTCATTTGTGGTAATGTCTAAATTTACCAAATAAGGAAAGATTCTCATCACCCAAGTTGCAATTGGACCGGAACTTGGAATCATGCAAGTTGTATAGCATGATGAATGAGAACTTTCAAGTATTGGAAAAATTAAGACTAATTACTCGGTCACATGGATGTGTGAGTCAAGTAAAGGACTAAGGGATCGAGTACACATTCTTGTGCACTAATTAAGTCCACCACAAAAGATTGATAAAACTATTCGTCATAGTTTACAAAAGCTCAGTAAATATGATTATACTTACAAACTAAAGTATAATTCTGAGACATTGGAAAAGTTTCAATGTAAGGTAGAGCGAATAAGAAGAATCAACTTAGGCAGAAGGATAAAAGTTTCTCAAATCTGAAAAGATGGGAGAGTACTTTAGTATCAGTTTTTGTGATCATCTTAATGATTAAGAAACCATATTAAAATTAGTTCTCTAAGGAAATCTTAGTGCATTCTTATGACTAAGAGGAACTTGAATTGTTGAAGTGGTTAAATCAAGAAGATGAGTCATACATCGTTCCAATACAAGTCTTAGAGTCATACTCCAAGATTGTAACTTGAGTGACATGTCTCGAAGAAGGTTTAAAACACTTGTCAAATGTAAGAGTAAAAGTTTTTTACTCTTGTACATTTGAAATTGGTAAGTTGTGATGTTTTGGATAAAACAAAGACCAACTTAGGCCAATTTTGTGAAGTGTTTGTCTTGATTAGAATCCGCACTATCTCTTGGATGTTTGACAAGGGAGTCTTATATGTCAAGAGGACAGTGGGAGTCTTAAAGGTCTTGAAAGTCTCAAGAACTAATCAAGAAGAGAACCTGAAGTTCTTCACCAGCACACGACTTGAGGTTTATAACCTATCGTGTTGACATATTCTGTGCCCATTGCAGTTAAAGTTGGCTTTGCATATGAGTTCTTAGAGTTCTCAATTTGTTGCACAACACCTTGGAAGCAATGGCAGGCCCTTGAGCTGCCAGGTGGCAAGAAATTAAGATTGAGTTCAATCCATATGAGTGTGAATTTGTCATTATCCTTGTCTTGTGTCTATGGTTTTGACAATTCACATGGATAAGAACACATACACCATTAAATCTAAGTGTCATAAGGTTTCTCTCCGATTCATGAAAATGATGGTGAGGAAACACTTTCACTAAGTAGATTTTAGCTAGATAGCAATTGTGATATTTTCATTCTCAAAGACGTTAGTGAAGCGTGTGTGGTTTACCGGCACACTAACCTGGACTTGTGAGAAGTGGCAAAAAGGTCTAACCATTATGATTATGGCATCCCTCTTCATAATTGTTTAGACACACAAGTGTGCTATCTAAGGGAAGGTGTATGTTTTTGATAAAGTTTTATCAAAACAATCTAGTATCAGAAATCTGGACTTTGGTAAGAAAGTCAGCTGATTTCTGAGTACATGTCATAGCTAGTGGGAGCATAAGTGTTATGCTAATAATCATCATGTTAGTGGGAGCATGATAATTATTATAAGTATTGCAAGTTAGCAATGTTAATTATAGAAAACAAAAGTTTCAATTGGGAAAGAGTTGTTTTGGTATAATTAAGGGAGAGGAAATTATACTTCATCTCAAATCTATAAGGTTAGATCGTGAGGTTTTAATCATTTAGTCAAGGATATATATGAATTTCATGTTGGAATGGCTCAACATAAGGAAATTTTGTATATGAGTCCATTATTTGCGTTCTAAAATTCGATTATGATTACGGCATCCCTTTTCATAATCTGAATTATGAGAACTTGGCAAATTGAAATGGAAATGTTATAGCAAAAGACTGGTTTAGTCTTTATGTGAGACATCATGAATCGTGTCCCATATGCTTCGGATATAGGATCGATTACATGTGCTATATTCATCCTTTCTAAAATTTTCCAAATGTCTGGGGCATTAAGAAGGAAAAAGGTTTAGAACTGGATATGACTAAAAGGATTAAACAATTGTCGAGGACAATCTAAGGTTTACCAAAGATTGGGTGCTCAAGGACAGTTGGAAGTATAGTGATAATTTTGGAAGGACCATATTGACATAATCTGTAAGGAGGCAACTCCTGTTCAGAAGTGATAGTCAAAATGGAATATGGAAATGTTTCAAAGTTAGAAATTATTCAATCTGTGTAAGATTAGGAAACTTAATGCAAGAAGGATGTTTCCAAGGAGTTGATCTCCTTTGGAATACTTTTTAATGATTGTTGTCAAGTCTTTCTGACTTTGTGCATAATCATTACAAGAGGATCAATGCATATAAGTTTAGAATCTAACATATTTCAGTAAATGACATGAATTTGGAATTCTTGTACTTGCAGTAAGGATTTGGGAGTGTGAAAAGAGAATCATTGAAGTTATGTTCAATGGGTCTAGTTCACAAAGTAAAGATCATAGACAAACATAGTATGCATACTTGGTGTATGGCATGACTAGTGTTTAGAAAACATAGTGTACATGCTTAGAGCATGGGACAAATATTGTTTTAAATTCAAGAATAAAGTTGATAGTTGAAACAGTATACAATGAATAATGTGTAATCATATGGTGATAAATAAAAGGTGTTTTATTTATGTTCATAGGTTTTGATACCATATTGGATTCAATTATTCTTGTGTTTCATTTTGCATGTTTTGACTTCCAGAATAAACTAGGTTATTCTTCCGGAATGACTAAGATATTCAAACCATCCACAGTCGGTCATATGTTGGAAGTAGATATGAATTAAGACTGTCATGGGTTGGCTTGTAGAGGTCTAAGGTGTTGGACAAAGGGCTACAACACTCATGAGTGCTCATAAGTTCTGAGTATTGGATTCAACCCGCGCTCATTGGAATCACTTCATGGATTTTATCACGAGTGATCATGAGACAATAATATCTTATATTCTTCAAACCTAGAGATATGAGTTGTTACTATGAGTTGGTTGTACATTGATTGCACGAAAACGCATTTGGTAACTCGGTGCTATAAAACGTGCCTTTGTGTATGATTCAACAAATAGTAGAACAAGCCATATGAGTCGAAGTTTATCCATTCCTTTTACGGATATCTGTGGGCCCCTCGATGATTTGATGATGACAAATGGAAGTGCTCGGCCGGGCCAGGACTGATTTGATTTGTTCAATTAGTCATTCGTCATAAATCGGAAATCGGGAAACAACAAATGGACAGAGAGAATGATTATAATCCATGTCTCAGTCCATATGATATCTAGAATGGAGGAATATATGATCCCTTATCTAATGGACAAGTTCGTTGACAAGATCAGAGTTCGACAGCGGCTTTAAGAGCTACGATTGCCAGTTAGGTTTGAAGTCATACGCAATAATAGTTTTAGACTTATCCAAATGGGAGACTGTTGGATTAATGTCTAAGTCCATAACTATATTTGGTATGTACTTGACCCGACCCGGCATGGTCCATTTGGGTTGCACTTCACCGACACAATTTATATGGATAATCTTTTGAGAATAGTATGTTTATGATTAATATTAATATATTATAAGTTCAAATATATTAATATGGAATCATATTATTTAATTAGTATTGATCAAGAATTAATTTATAATTAATTAAGTGATCAAAAGGAACTAATTAAATATGGACTCTTGTATATATGGAATGGGCCAAGTTCATTTAGGTTGGGCTAAGCTTTCATGGATAGTCCATGGAGTGTTTAACCCATGGATCCTAGGAAATGAAAGGTCATGGGTATTAGGGTTTAACCCTAATCCTCCACACTATATAAAGATGTCCTTGGTTGGTGAAATTGGCATTTGTGTGGTACACTAAGAAGGGCTAGCCAATTTCACTAGAGAGAACCAAGTATCCATATTCTCTAAAGTCTTCCAAGGTGTTTTGGTGATTTGTGATTCCATTTGAGGATTCCACACTATTGGGGCTAAGCTATTAAAGCTTGAAGACATCAAGCTACATCAAAAGGTATGTCATCTAACTAGTACTTTGTAGTATAAGAACTTCATAACATGCTAGTTAGGATTAAAGCCTTGGAAAGTTCTTATTTGCATGTATTATAGAGAAAACATAGATCCAAGGTTTATAGGGTTGCATGTACACCATAGGAGTGTTAGAATGCTCAAAACCAGGAAGCTTCGAATCTCTGATGGAGACCTCGGGACTTCCCACTATATCACAGCCTCGATCTTGGCCGGATCCACTAGAATACCCTTCTGGTTGACGAGGTGACCAAGGAATTTTACCTTGCACAACCAGAACTCGCACTTGGAGAACTTCACAAAGAGTCTCTCCCTCATCAGCGTCTCTAGCACCTCTCTCAGGTGCTCCGCATGCTGCTCCTGAGTCTTGGAGTAGACCAAGATGTCATCACTGAACACTATTACAGACCGATCCAGAATGGGTCTGCATACACAGTTCATGAGGTCCATGAACGCTGTTGGAGCGTTGGTGAGCCCAAACGGCATCGCCACAAACTCATAATGACCATAGCGGGTCCTAAAAGCGGTCTTCTGGACATCCTCCCCTCTGACCCGCATCTGGTGATATCCGGAGCGCATATCAATCTTGGAGAACCAAGATGCTCCCTGAAGCTGGTTAAACAAGTCATCTATCCTTGAGAGTGGGTAACGGTTCTTCACCGTTACCTTATTCAGCTCCCGGTAATCTATGCACATACGGTGCGATCCGTCCTTTTTCTTCACAAATAGGATCGGGGCTCCCCATGGTGAACTACTCGGCCTGATAAAACAGTTGTCTAGCAGCTCCTGTAGCTGCGTAGACAACTTCTACATCTCCAGAGGAGCCAACCGATATGGTGCTTTGGCTATCAGAGCCACACCGGGGACCAGGTCAATCCTAAACTCGACCTACCTCTCAGGAGGTATTCCAGGAAAATCCCCCGGGAATACATCCGGGTACTCAAGCACCACCGGTACATCGTCAACAGTCGCCTTGCCCTTTTCCCGGGCATCTAAAACATAGGCAACATACCCCGCGCAACCCTACTGGAAGTATCGTCATGCTCTCGCTGCTGAACAAAGAATCGATCCTCGTTGTGGCCTCTCGCCCTAAATCACTAGCTCTCCCCCACTGGGAGTGTGAACCCTCACTAATTGCAGTTCACAATCAATCACTGCCCCATTGGGGCTCAGCCAATCCATGCCCACTATGACCTTGTTCCCTTGTAAAGGAATAGGAACCAGGTCAACCGAAAACTGCTCATCGAATAACTATAACGAGCACGCCTTATGCACTCTCGCGACCCTGACGGTCCTGTCATCAGCTATCTCCACATCGAGTGGGCAATCCAGGTCCCCCGGAGATCTGCTAAAACCTCTTGCTGAGCGCAAGCAAAACAAATGATCGGGTAGCCCCCGAATCGAACAATACTGTAGCTGAAATGTCGTTCACTAAGAACAACCCTATACGCATATATATATATATATATATATATATATATATATATATATATATATATATATATATATATATATATATATAACATTAGAAACAATCAATTATAAATGCAGAGATAAAAGGAAATACATACCCGTCACCACGTTAGGAGTCGCTCGCGCCTCTTCTGCTGTCATTTGAAAAGCGATACTCTTCGTCACTGGCGCATCGGCCCGACCTTGACGACCGTCCGTAATCCTCAAAGTAGCAGGGGCAGGTGCGGAAACCTTCCCTGCTGCGGCTAAGCTCGGACACTGGGACTTTTTATGTCCCCTCTGATTGCAATGAAAGTAAATCAAATCTGATGCTGTGGTGGTGGTAGTAGTAGCTGTACAGTCTCTGCTCATATGCCCAGTTCGGCAACACTTAAAGCAGCTGGGACTCCCTGCCTTGCACACCCCATCATGCACTCCCCCACACTCGCCACACTGACTGTGGCTCTACTGTCCCCTGGACCTATGATCTGACACCTTGGACCTTTTGCTCGAACTCCCTGTACCTGTAGCCACCTCTGGCTTCCTCTTCCTTTCCATCTCTAGATCTATCTCTCTCGCGGGCCCTCGCAATCATATCATCCAACGTTTTACAGCTGGACCGGCTCACAAACTGGCGGATATCACTCCGCAACATCTTATGATAACGGGCCTTCTTCATTTCATCATCAGCTGCATACTGAGGAACAAGAAGGACCCTCTCCCTAAACATGGCGTTAATCTCCGCCACTATCTTTGTAGTCTGAGTAAGATCCTGAAACTCCCTGGCTAACTGATGCACCTCAATAACCAATGTAAACTCGGCTCTGAACCTGGTAGAAAAATCAGCCCAAGTTAGAGCATCAAGTGTTGCGTCATCCCTGATGGCATGCCCAACCTCCTCCCACCATTCGCGTGCCCTGTCCTTCAGAAGACAGGATGCTAGTCTGACCTTGTCCCCCTCGGGACATCTGCTGGTGCGGAACGCGTTGGCAACATCTGCCAACCACCTAGTACTCGCAATGGGGTCCCGCGCCCCATGATAGTCTGGAGCTCCACAAGCTCTGAACTCCCTAAAAGTTAGTGTACATGACCCTATCATAGTCGCCACCTCAGCACGAAATGTGCTCAACTTCTCCTCCATCAACTCCAAAATACCCTCCTTGATTGAACCAAAAATCACAGGATTCTGCTCAAGTATGATACTGGTAACCTCTGAGGTGAAAAACTCTCTAGTCTGCTCATCCAAGTGCTCGCCCCCCGAGCCTGATCCTGATCCCTCCCCGACACCTGAACTGTCGCCTGCTGGTCTAGGGCGTAGAACTACCATTCTGAAAACACATCACATCACACGTTAGAACACTGATATATCTCGAGGGATTACCATTACTGCAGGTTCCCTGGCCTCGCCTCGGCCTTCCTTGATTTAAGTATAGATCCTCTGCTTCCAGTAGTATGGCCCCCAACTACCTTCCACATCTATCCGTACTTTCCTCAAGTACTGCCTTGACTCCACCAGATCCCCTCTACTATTACTGATCTTTGCTATTCTCATCCTAGGCTTGCCGTAGGAAAATCCATGTCTTCACTTGAACCAGCCCTCAACTACTGAAGGCCTCCTTGTAATGCCAATTAGCCATCACCTGAGTACTATCACATGGGACGAGGCTCAAATAATCCTTCGAGTAAAAGACTCGTCC
Source organism: Lactuca serriola (assembly GCF_051521515.1). NCBI lineage: Eukaryota > Viridiplantae > Streptophyta > Magnoliopsida > Asterales > Asteraceae > Lactuca > Lactuca serriola. The sequence goes on from NC_136414.1 coordinate 76,947,993, forward strand.
CTACAACGGTTAGACTCAAACAAGAGCTGCGTAATAGGGCCAAATCCAACACTCTAAGATTATTCAACCCTGATCACATGTGACGTGACGTATTCACCTAATGGCTAACTCGCATTATTCAGAGTCCTATGAAGCACAAAGCAAGTGGCATTCGGACATAGGAAACTAATCAAGCAAATCTATCTTAATAGCAAGAAACCATACTAGCATACAATGTTAAGCTCGTACCATAAGGCATAACCTAAATAGGCAATCCTACTACTGTCTACTCAAAGCTGGCATGCAATTATCATAAAGCTGGAACACATATAACAGGCACATAAGGCATCCTCCTAGATCCTTAGTCCTATTCTAGCATGTTGTTCTACTGAAACTGAAACTGATAAGCATAACATAACTTGTATCGGTAATTTGGGAGTACTTACTTGAGCTCGGCTGATCGCATGCACCACACCCTTTTTCTCTTTTCAAAACTCTTTTATGTCTAAAAAAAATTCTTTTCGCTTTTCTAAGACTCTTTTCTTTTGAAAAACTTTATACCACTTCCTTAGTTTGAGTTCGGACACACTCGGAAGTATGCCTGAATCCCTCAAACCAAGGCTCTGATACCAACTTGTAACGTCCAAAAATACGACCCAAAATTTTTTGTTTTAATAATACTAAAAATCACATCATCGATAACATACCAACAAAACAGTGGAACAGGTATCCCAAAAGGTCATAACAAATGTAACATAACAACTGTATCAAAACATATCATAGTTTATGATGAAAACTCCCAGGATAAAAAAAAAAGCTGAAGCTGTGTTGTGTGTAATGCTATCATCCCGAGCCCTTCCTCTTACTAGCGGAAGTACCTGAAACCAAAAAATGAAACTGTAAGCACGAAGCTTAGTGAGCTACCCCAAACTACCACATACCATACAATGACATATAAGCAAATATTGGGCCCTGCCCACTGCATCGGGCCCCGCCCGGCATCGGACCGAAGTCCGGAACTAGCTTGGGCCCCGCCCACTACATCGGGCCCCGCCCGACATCGGACCTAAGTCCGAAACTAGCTTGGGCCCCGCCCACTACATAGGGCCCCGCCCGACATCGAACTGAAGTTCGGAACAACTTGGGCCCCGCCCACTGCATCGGGCCCCGCCCGACATCAGACCGAAGTCTGGAACATATAGCATATAGCATAACCGAATATAACATGCATGAATCATGAAGACAACAAGAATACATATCTACTTCTCAGGACCCTCCCGGTATCGGACCGAAGTCCGAAACAATTATCTAAACGGGCTGGCATTGTGGTCGAAGACCCGTTACTACTGGAAGGAAACTCACCTCGTAACTCTAGCTACTGAGATGCTAAATCCGAAGTTGGGTGACTACTGCTTCGGAATTCCCCGGCTACAATTTCCATAAACACTAAATCAGATACCGATAACTGAACTGAGGGTACAATGACCATTTTACCCCTGATCAAAGTCAAAGTCCTTAGTCAAGGTCATCAGTCCAAGTTGACCTTAACTCGCTGAGTACCCGAGGCTACTCACCGAGTTCCTTGAAACTCCTTCCCACTCGCCGAGTCACCGGGGTGACTCGCCGAGTTCTTACGATTTTCGATCGAAACCTTAAGGCTACTCGTTGGGTTTCCTTCTAGAAACACGACGGATACACACGCATTCATAACTTGGGGGAAAACTCATCTGACTCGTCGAGTTGTTCATACAACTCGTCGAGTTTATGGCAATCTTCATCGGACTCGCCGAGTTGCTCATCCAACTCGTCTAGTCCACGTCTATCTTCATATGACTTGCCGAGTCAACCTTGCGACTCGCCGAGTCCATTCAGTCCTTTTTCCATACAGACTTGTTTAGAGCCATGCAGCGGCTCCAAATCATAGATCCAAGCTTCTAGGGCATGCTTTTCATGTAAAGTTGCAAACTTTACGTGCATGCATGGCTATAAAGGCTCTAAATGCCTATTTTAAGTTCTTCATGGAGCTTCATGCTCAAGAGGGACCTCAATCATGACCAAGACTACAACTTTGTGGTTCTAGAATCCAAGGAGGGTCCAGATCTGAAGTTACAACTTCAGATCTAGCCCATAGCTCATCTTATCAACTTAACGTTCCATAAAAGTACCCTAGAACTCAACCAATAGAAGAGATCTACAAGGAAATGGCGAGTGGGTACCTCTAGAAGATGATAACTGAGATAATTGTTGATTCCCCACACTCTACTTGCTCCAATCTCCTTCTCCTCCAAGCCTTCTCCCTCCAAAGATCCTCTTTTCAAGCTTCAACACACAAAGGGGCACACACACGAATTAGGGTCTCACAAAAGCTCTTTAGAACTTTAAAGAGGCCCAAAGGAGGCTGGGGCTCCTTTAAATAGGGTGTAAAATATCGAGATTTAGGGTTTCATATGCCAGCTCTGTTGGAATAGTGTCTAAGGCTGTAACTATATTAGTCAAGTATTTGATCCGGTTGTGCATAGTCCTTTTGGGTTGCCTTCACCATAGCAACTTGATAGGATGATTTAATAAGAGAGAGTAAATATTATTAATATATTATGGGAATAATATAATGAATAATATATTGTTATTTGATTAATATAAGTCATAGAATTAATTAGAATTAATTTGGTGACTTAAAGAGATTAATTAAATAAAGGGGTATAAACTGTCAATTGTTTGATAGTTAAACTTTAGACTGTAAATCCATTTGGATATGCTATGGACGAATTCTATAAGATATAGGATAGCTAAAATCGTCCAAAGGCTTATCTTAGGAATGGATTTGGATAGCCTTAAGAGAAGATTATCTGATAGGGACTTATCTGTAATCCTTAAGGAGTCTACAAGTATAAATAGACCCTATGGCTGATGGAATTCGACACCTAACCTAAAGTAAGGAATCTCTGGTCGAAATTCCTTCCCTCTCCTCTCTCTTAAATCATCCTTCTTGCTTTGGTGTTTGTAAGCCATTAGAGGAGTGACATTTGTGACTCTAGAAGCTCCAAGACAACAAGGTCAACAAGGAACTCAAAGGTATGATTCTAGATCTGTTTCAATGTTGTTATTTAACCTAATTAGTAATTAGAAGTCTTGGATTCAAAGCATGTTTATTAGAAAGCCTAGATCCGAGCATTAGGGTTTTGCATGCGCACATAGGAAAGTTCTTATGGCTAAAACCCATCTGTGGTATCAGAGCATAGCTTGGTTTTCTTTAAATTGCTGCTTGATTAACTGAAACAAACCTGCAAAATTCGATTTTTTTGGTTTCTGAGTCATGGACTCGGCGAGTCTCAAAGTGGACTCGGCGAGTAGGCCTGACTCGGCGAGTCCCCTTGTGCACTCGGCGAGTCCAGGCGTCAGGAATGGCCAGATTCGGGATTTCTTTGTAATTATCTTATCTAAACATTCCATAAACTAATTAGATCAATGTTAATTCGTTTTTCTGATAAATATAACTGCAATCTTGATCTAATTAAAGATATTTATCATATAATAAAATATTTGATTTCCTTATATGATAATTAATTAATTATTTTGATTATTTTGATAATTATCTTAAAAGAAATCTTGAATAAATCAAATATAGATAATTAGGATATTAATTGTTAATTGGAATTATTTGTTATTTGATCCTCCATGTTTTAAATGTTTAAAACTTGCCCTCAAGTTTTGAAATTTATATTTATGATTAAAAGTTTTAATTTAGACAACTTAAATTTCAAAACCCTAGATTTTAAAAGGTTTAAAATACAACCCTATACTAATATGATATTACTAGTATAATATATATATGTATAACTAAATGCTAGTCTTACCGTTAGTAGGCCTCATTCACGAAGCCGATCTATAAGGTGGGTATAAGGTTGCAGCCTATAAAATGACGCTTAATGGGTGTACACTCACACCCACCGCTTGCTTGATTGGTGGAGGGTCGTTAGCCGAACGGGTAGGATAGGGCAACCTCATCCTCTCATTAAAAGTATAATAAGAAATATAAAGTAACTACACATATTTTAAAATTCCCAATCTTAGTTACTTTAGGAAAAGTGAATTGATGCAATCCCATGAAATTACACTTTGCACCTTGCTAAGAAGTTAGTGGAGCGTGTGTGGTTTACCGGCACACTAATTGGTTCTAAGCGAAGGTGGCAAAGGGTGATTCATTGTTTATCATAGTTCGATGGAGCGTGTGTGGTTTACCGGCACGTCGAATAGGTGATCGTTACAATGAAGGCACCATGTGAATTTGCATGGTAATTCACACCCTCTTTGTGATCCTTGGCATCCCAGTCACAAACTAGAGGGGCATATCGAGATTTAAACATGCCATTGAATAGTTTCAATGAATCTCATCCGAACCTAGGAATTCTCAAAAACACTTAGGGCTAATAGTTTAGGTTTTTGTGATGGAGAATTAGTGAATCGTCATTCACTTACCTTCAATTTATTTGCATGTTAGATTACGGCATCCCTTTTCTAATATGTAAATATCATTGTTGGATCCTAGCCCTAATTTTTCTTATTGGGTGATAATTAGGGATTTATATTCTAATCTATCCTTGTCCTTTTTCTAATTATAGATGTCGAACGCTAACAACGCTGCTGCTAGTTCTTTCACGTTGATGAGCCTTTGCCAAAAGGTCACTTTCGATGGAACGAACTTTAGCGAATGGATAAGATACATTCGCACCATTGCTCGCTATGAGGACATGGAGTATGTCCTCGATGAGAAGCTCGAGAAAATCAACACCGAAATCGCTACTCCAGCCGAAATCACCGCCTTTGAAACTCATGAGCGAGATGCAACGAAGGTACATTGCATCATGATTGCTACCATGAACTCTGAATTCCAAAAGTCCTACGAGGACATGTACCCGTACGAGATGCACCAAGACTTATTGGAGAGGTACCACCAAAACACGAGACAAGAGCGGTATGAGATTTTCACTAACATGATTTCCGCGAAGATGGGTCATGGAGAATCTCTTACCGTGCACTTGCAAAAGATGCAAAGGTATGTCGACCGCCTTCGCAAGTTAAATGTTGACTTCGGGGAAGACTTGGCAATCGACATGGTGCTTCACTCTTTGCCTCCGATGTACAACCAGTTCAGGATGACCTACCACATGAACAAAGAGGAGGTCACCCTAAGCAAGCTCCAAGGTCTCTTGAGGGTTGCTGAGAGCAACTTCAAAGACAAGTCTGCTGCACCGACTCCCAATCCACCTGTTGCTCCTGTCTTGGCTATTGGTCAAGGAAAGGGAAAGAAGAGGAAGGCTTCATCGAAGAACTATCGCAAGGTCAAAGCCCGAGATGGTGCCTCTTCTAGTGGGACCAAAGTTGATCCCGCTAAGCCCTGTCCTAACCCGAAGGAGGCAGAGTGCCACCACTGCCACAAGATAGGACATTGGAAGAGAAGCTGCCCAGAGTACCTGCAAGCAATCAAAGAAGGAAAGATCAAGCCATCTTTCGCAGGTATATACGCAATTAAATCTAACGATTCTAATCATGCTATTTCTTGGGTCCTTGATACCGGTTGTGGTTATCACATTTGTTCTAATGTGCAGGGACTAAGAAGAAGTAGGGATGTGGAGCAAGGAAGGATCAATCTAATCATGGGGAACAGAAGATCGTCGCATGTAACCAAGATTGGAGTGTATTCTTTAGTGCTTAGGAATAGTTTGGTTTTAGATTTGAACAATTGTTGCTATTCGCCAGAAATGGCAAGAAACATCATTTCATTTCATGGTTTATATAGACAAGGATTTAGATTTTCTTTTAATAATGAGAATGGTTCTATTTTGGCTTATCTAAATGGTGTCTTTTACTTTGAAGCTATACCATGTAATGGAATATATGAAACTGTTATGATTGTTGATAACTTAGGAAATGATGTTTTGAATATTGATTCTTCCACTAGTATGGATAAAGCATCCTTGTGGCATTGTCGTCTTGGACATGTCAACAAGAAACGCATAGCCAAACTCCAAAAGGATGGAGTGTTGGAATCATTCGACCTTAGGGAAGATGACACATGCGAGTCTTGTTTACTTGGGAAGATGACCAAATCACCCTTCACGAGTACATGTGAAAGGGGCGAAGGTCTATTGGACCTAATACATACCGATGTATGTGGACCGTTTAGATCAACCACGAAGGATGGGAACCGCTTCTACGTGACTTTTACCGATGACTATAGTAGATATGGGTATATCTACTTAATCAAGCAAAAGTCAGAAACCTTTGAAAAGTTCAAAGAGTTCAAGAATGAAGTGGAGAATCAATTGGGCAGGAAAATCAAGATGCTTCGATCCGATCGAGGAGGAGAGTACCTAAGTCTTGAATTCCACGATTATCTCAAGGAGTGTGGAATAGTTTCGCAATTGACGCCTCCTAGGACACCGCAGTTGAATGGTGTGGCAGAAAGGCGTAATCGAACCTTATTGGATATGGTTCGCTCTATGATGAGTCGTGCTTCACTACCAATCTCTTTTTGGGGGTATGCCTTAGAGACTGCCGCCCATATCCTTAACCGAGTCCCTACCAAGAAGGTTGCCAAAACACCTCACGAGATGTGGACAGGGAAAGCTCCCTCGTTGGCACATATCAAGGTTTGGGGTTGCGAGGCTTTCGTAAGACGAGATACTCACAACAAGCTTGAACCTCGAAGTGAGCGATGTATTTTCATCGGCTACCCGCAGACATCCTTTGGATATCTCTTCTATAGACCGAAGGACAATGTGGTCTTCGTTGCGAGGAGAGGAGTTTTCCGAGAGCGAGAACTCATAAGCCAAGGAGACAGTGGGAGGCAAATCGAGCTTGAAGAGATTCAAGAGTCGATAGATGAAGGAACCTCTACCGCTAGCACTCAACCCGAGGAGGAAACTCCGGTTGAACCGATTGACGAATCCTTACCTCTTAGACGTTCCGATAGAGTTAGAGTTCTACCCCAGTTTTATGGTTTTCATATTACTACCGAAGGGGACACGTATATTAGTGATGGTACACTAATAAATCTTGATGAACCTAATAGCTATAAGGAAGCCATGGCAGGCCCGGAGTCTGCAAAATGGAAAGAGGCAATGGATAGCGAGATCCAATCCATGTATGATAACCAAGTTTGGAATTTAGTTGATTATGTGCCCGGACGTAAGACCGTTGGGTGCAAATGGATCTTCAAGAAGAAGACCGACGTGGATGGAAACGTGCACACATATAAAGCGCGATTGGTTGCGAAGGGCTTTACTCAAACTCCTGGAGTTGACTATGATGAGACCTTCTCACCAGTTGCGAAGATTAAATCTATTAGAGTGATGCTAGCTATTGCCGCATTTCATGATTATGAGATTTGGCAAATGGATGTCAAGACCGCTTTCCTTAACGGGAAGTTGGCTGAGGATGTTTACATGGCTCAGACCGAGGGGTTTGTGGATCCGAAGCATCCGAATAGAGTGTGTAAGCTTGAAAAGTCCATTTATGGACTTAAGCAAGCATCTCGCAGATGGAATCTTTGATTCGATGAGAAAGTCAAAGAGTTTGGATTTGTACGAAGCGAAGACGAGTCTTGTGTATATGTCAAAGCCAGTGGGAGTATAGTAAGCTTCCTCGTTCTATATATCGATGACATATTACTCATAGGAAACGACATCCCGATTCTGCAGGAAGTTAAGTCCTGGCTCGGGAAGTGCTTCGCTATGAAGGACCTCGGAGAAGCTTCTTACATTTTGGGAATAAGGATAGTGAGAGAAAGAAGGGAGAATTTAGTCAGAACACTTACTTAGAGAAGGTACTAAAACGTTTTAGTATGGAAAACTCAAAGAAGGGAGAATTACCGATACAAAGCAATGCCAAGTTGAGTAAGACTCAAAGTCCGAGTACCGAAGCTGATATAGCAGAAATGAGCCGAGTACCATACGCTTCCGCAGTTGGCTCAATCATGTACGCTATGACTTGTACTCGCCCTGATGTGGCCTTCGCTTTGAGCATGGTTAGCAGATATCAAGGGAATCCTGGCAAAGCGCACTGGATTGCGGTGAAGAATATCCTTAAGTACCTTCGGAGGACGAAGGAATGGTTCTTAGTCCTCGGAGGGAGTGATGACTTGAAGGTGCGAGGGTATAGTGACGCCAGTTTTCAGACCGACAGGGACAATTACCGTTCGCAGGCGGGCTGGGTCTTTACCCTAAATGGAGCAACAGTGACATGGAAGAGTTCCAAGCAGGAAAACGTAGCTGATTCAACGTGCGAATCAGAGTACATTGCAGCGAGCGAAGCGTCGAAGGAGGCGATATGGCTAAAGAACTTCATCGGTGATCTTGGAGTCGTACCTGCCATAAAGGAGCCAATGGAGATTTTCTGTGATAACGAAGGTGCGGTTGCCTTAACCAAGGAACCGAGGGATCATGGTAGATCAAGACATATCGACAGAAAATATCACTTCATCAGACATTGTGTAGAAGAAGGACAACTCGTAGTGAAGAGGATATCATCAGAAGATAACCCAGCAGATCCGCTTACGAAGGGACTGAGTAGGGTTAAGCACTTACAGCATGCTAGGAGTATTGGGCTGAAGGATGATATTAGCATAGATTAGATAGTATTAGAAACGTGTAATAGATAAATGTAATTAACATTTGATGATTAAATAAAGGAGTTTTATTTATAAGTAATGTTACTGTCTTATGTTAATTGTTTAACTATTGTTTCACTTTGCATGTTTTGACTTCCAGAATAATTGAAATTATTAGGAATAATAGAATTGTTCAAATTGTCCACAATCGTGCATACGTTGGAAGTAGATATGAATGAAGATTGTCATGAATTGGTGTGTAGATTGTCTAAATGGTGTTAGACATAGCAAAGGGTTGCTGCAACGTTCATGAGTGCTTATGAACTAGTTTTGAGCATTGGAACAAACCCGCGCTTGCTGGAATCACCTTATGGAATAAGATATAAAAGGGTGATCGCAAGACGATAATATCATATAGTCTTAAAACCTAGATATATGGTTTGTTATTTGTTAATTGGTTGTACATTGATAATGTGAAAACGCATCAGTAACTCGGTGTTATAAAACGCATTGTTGTGTATAGTTGGTTAATGAATAAGTAAATGCATATAAGTCGAAGTTTATCTGTAACTTTTATCTAAGAAGGTAAAAGCGATATCTCGGCCGCTCGATGATTTGATTTGACTTATGTGCCGGGCCCGGTCAGAACTGAATTGATGTGTTCGATTAAGTTCTATGTCAAATAAATCAGAGCTCGAGAAACCTAAATGCTTGACTAACCATTCCATAGGATTGTCAGCATGATATCTAACAGAGGACTGTACGTTCCCTTATCTAAAGGACAAGATTGATTAGATCAGAGTTTGACAGCGTCTTTGAGAGCTACGATTGCAAACCGAATTATACTTGTATAGTTACTAGACTTATCCAAGTGGGAGACTGTTGGAATAGTGTCTAAGGCTGTAACTATATTAGTCAAGTATTTGATTCGGTTGTGCATAGTCCTTTTGGGTTGCCTTCACCATAGCAACTTGATAGGATGATTTAATAAGAGAGAGTAAATATTATTAATATATTATGGGAATAATATAATGAATAATATATTGTTATTTGATTAATATAAGTCATAGAATTAATTTGGTGACTTAAAGAGATTAATTAAATAAAGGGGTATAAACTGTCAATTGTTTGATAGTTAAACTTTAGACTGTAAATCTATTTGGATATGCTATGGACGAATTCTATAAGATATAGGATAGCTAAAATCGTCCAAAGGCTTATCTTAGGAATGGATTTGGATAGCCTTAAGAGAAGATTATCTGATAGGGACTTATCTGTAATCCTTAAGGAGTCTACAAGTATAAATAGACCCTATGGCTGATGGAATTCGACACCTAACCTAAAATAAGGAACCTCTGGTCGAAATTCCTTCCCTCTCCTCTCTCTTAAATCATCCTTCTTGCTTTGGTGTTTGTAAGCCATTAGAGGAGTGACATTTGTGACTCTAGAAGCTCCAAGACAACAAGGTCAACAAGGAACTCAAAGGTATGATTCTAGATCTGTTTCAATGTTGTTATTTAACCTAATTAGTAATTAGAAGTCTTGGATTCAAAGCATGTTTATTAGAAAGCCTAGATCCGAGCATTAGGGTTTTGCATGCGCACATAGGAAAGTTCTTATGGCTAAAACCCATCAAGCTCCTACTCGCCGAGTCCCAATATGGACTTGTCGAGTAGGTCACTTATCACGCGATCCCACCACGCTGCTACTCGACGAGTAGGGCAACCAACTCGTCGAGTAGGCCTTAACCCAAGAAATCTTATTTAACCCATACCTGAGGATTGGGGAGTTATAATTTAAGGTCCGAGAGTATGGATAGTGTCGATGGGAGGATCGACGGAGTGGGGTAAGAGTTACTTATATATATGGTGAAATTGTATATTTTGTGAGTTCTAAATTATGTATATGATATAACATTGTGGGATTTAAATCCCTATGTACTCACCAGTTTTCCCAACCTGGCCCACTTAGTTTATTTGTATTATAGGTGTCGATATGAAGTTACATTACACTGAGAGATTAAGGAGATATAAATCACTAGTGATAATGAATGTAAATTCTTTTTATGCTTATGTTTCTGTATTGACGATGACATCCCAATGTTTTAAAAATGAATAAAATACATTTCTTCGGAAATGATTTATAACGTATTTATCATGTTTTTCTGGGAACAAATTTCGCACAAATTTTCTTTAAAAGGTTACTCTGGTTTTCAAAATAAAGCATAAACAAATCGGTCTTTTTTGGTCGTGAAAATGGGGATGCCACAGTTGGGATCAGAGCATTAGTTTAAGCGAACTAGGAATAAGGATTTATTTCTATACTTAAACTTAGAATGTTAAGCGATTATCATGATCAGTGTCTCTAATATATTTTAGGAAGTATGCTTGAATAGACCCAAGCACAAACTTAATTAGGGAAGATGCCTAAGCTGCTTTTATGTGCTAAATAATTTGTGATGTTTTATGCTATTGTTTGATCGGATCTATGGTCTGTTGCCGACCGGATCTGAAAATTTTATCTGTTCAGATTTCAAAACGTTTAATTACGATATTAGAACTGACATATAATTTTTTGAAGTAATAAGGAGGAATACACATCTAAACCTTCCTCTATCTATATTTTCATCTCGATACACTAAACGAATGCTTTGGTGTGCAGAACATCATGGTGAAGACTCGTAGTGAATTGAGTAACTGAGGAGGCTTACGATATTGAATAGTACCTATCGGAAGATATCGTAAGAGTGATATCTTGCCTTTAGAATGCGTCTAATAAATAATATGTATAGTTTGAGAGAAGTACACTTTTGATTAGCATAAATAAAGATTTTTGGTATAATCCATGAAGTTATCCCATCGTCTGACATTTCCATCGCCAACCGAGTTGAAACAGAATTGATGATCGAAGATACGCATGGAAGAAATCCTATTAGAGTCTAGAGAAAATTATATGATTGTTTGGACACATTTGTATGTGTTAAAATTGTTTTAGTGATAATAACTTGGAGAACTATGAGACATTACTTGGGACGAGTATGAGTAGGTGTGAAAGGTAGTAGAGGCCTATACTACCAGAAGCACAAGACTCACGCTTGGATCAAGGAAAGTCACATGGTTACCAAAGCACTAGTAATTGATTCCGTTTTGTTCAAGTATGTCGTTACCATCGTTTCGGTAATGACTAAGAAGATGATTACTATTCTGACCCTAGTGGTCATATCATATTGAGTCCGACTAAGATATGTATTTTACATGGTTCAGAGAACCAAGCTCGACGTAGCGTCTGACTTAAGCCAGAAGATTGAAGTGAAAGATAATCGAAGCGATCAATAGAAGTATCACGATCGTTATTAAAGTAAGAAGGTTACAGCCAGAGATGCTACAACCTAAAATGTGATTATATCACAATAGAACATGAAGGAAGGTATATTTCATTCAGGAATTTGACTTTAAAAGACTTGAGTCTAACCGTTGCATCATACAATGAGAGGTCATTAGAACTTAATCCATCGTTATGTTACAATAATCAAAGGAAAGAAACTATCTTAAGTTAAGTTTGTCAAGATGGAGCATGAGTCTCCAATAAGGATCGAATTTGTAACTCGATGGTTATGATTGAAAATCCAACATAGCACCGCCAGCAGTGAAGGAGTACTAGAGTTAGATACTCATTTGAAAGGACATAAGAGTTATGATTACCAACTATGACGGAAAGGAAATGAACGGAGTCATTATAGAAGCCCTATTTTTTTTATGATTCCGGGACGTAATGATCCTAAAGGGGAGATAATTGTAACACTTGCATATTCGAACTAGTCAATTAAGATATATAATAAGCGTTAAAAATGATTTTTTATAGAAGATTATCTAGGATAAATAATCTTAACTAAAGTAATAGTTAGGGTTAAGAATTGTAACATATTTGACGTAATAAAGAATAATTATTTGAATATTATATGTTTCATGATTATTATAATATAATAATATAAGAAAAATCAGTCGAATTGTCCGTAAATCGTAAAAATAATATATATCTATATCTATATATATATATATATATATATATATATATATATATATATATATATATAACATATTTACGAAGTTTACGTCGTCCCAATCCTGAAAATATAAATTTTGTCAAATCCGAATCCGTATGAATTAGGTATGATTTTTATAAGATTTAAAAGTAAGCTACCCACAACGAACGTATGACGTAAAAAGCTACGAAGAGAATGGTTGACTTTTAGCTAAAGCGACCAAAATGAAAATCATAGTACTCCTTAAAATAGGAATTTTGAGAAAAAGAATTCCAAAAACGGAGTCCGTACGAGAGAGTTATGATTTTAGCAAAATTATTTAATTTTATAAAAATATGGACAAAAATATAAATTCAAAATTAGCCGACGGAGTCTAAAAGAAAGTTGTAGATCTCGTCGATAGCTATGCGTGGATATAAAGAACGTAAAAAATGGAGTTGGTATGAACGAGTTATAATTTGTAATAGCACATTTACATATTAAAATATAGCATAAATCATATATATGTCTAATATATATATATATATATATATATATATATATATATATATATATATATATATACATATGTATATATCATTAGAAAGGTATCGACGATGCGGTCGTTATAAGACTAATGTTGAGTATTTTCGACATTAGTTAGTACAAATATCATTAAATCTATTTAAAATAGTATTATAAAGGGGTGTTTAGTCATTTAAGTAAATATAGAGGGTGGTTTTTGAAAATTCAATTACTATAAAGAAGAGCCTCTAGGCTCTCATATTTCTTGCACCATTCTCTTGATTCAAGAGTCTTTCTCTTCTGATCCCCCGAGCATTTCGGTCCCTCGTGAATCGACTTCTCTTTCTGTAGTTTTTAGTATAGTAGGGTGAGCGCTGAAGCGCTGCAAGAATCTTTCATAGAAAGATTCAGCGCCCCTGCAGAGCCCGACTCCTAGCTAAGTAAGTTATGCTACCCTACTTTAAATATATCTTATAATATCGTTATTATGAAGCTATAAATAAAATTTATTAGAGATTTAAAGTCGTTATACTGATTGAACTACTTACGGGAGAGGTGTCTAAAATGGTCACGTTGGGTTTGGTTGTTGGATTTCAGAAAAGCTATATGCCGAAATGGTCCTGTCTCCCAACTGTCTTGCCTGGCTGATCCTTACTTGATAGATCATGAAGTAGACTCTTAGTTAATGACGAATATAGACTAATAATTAGTCGAAATAAATATTAGACTAAAATTTAGCGATAATAATGCTAGGTTTCGTCGAAGGAAAATAGAATCGTTAGAAGCGAAGTGCTGCCCGAGTTTAGAATCATCACTTTAACAAGTGAGTGCATAGTCCTTTTCATGAACATGATTTTAATACGAGTATTGAATAATGTATTAAATGTTTGTTGGTGTGTAAAATATTTGATATTGCCTGAAATACATGTTAAAGAACATACCTGATAATATACGATGATTTAGGATACAGAGTAAACCTAAATTAATTATGAGGAATATTGGGTAGTATCTCTTTATGAGAACAAGTGAGATATACACGAGGAATAGAACTTTAAAATATGTCATTGATCCAGGAGCATGGATTAGACATAGTCATTGTCCCTAGTCCAAGAGTAAGGATTGGACATAGTCAATTGTCATTAATTTGAGAGTATGGATTAAGACATAATCAGTTGTCCTTAGTCCGGGAATATGGATAGGACATAGTTATTTGTCATTAGTCCGAGAGTATGGATTTAGGCATAGACATTTGTCCCTCGTCCGAGAGTATGGAATGGGCACAGTCATTGATCCAAGAGCATGGATTAGATCCGAGAATATGGATTAAGTAAGAGGTAAAATTTAAGGTCCGAGGTTATAGATAGTGTCGTTAGGAGGATCAACGGGGTGGGGAAAGAGTTGCTTATATATATGGTGAAATTTTATATTTTGTGAGTTCTAAGTTATATATATATATATATATATATATATGATATAACATTGTGGGATTGAAATCCCTATGTACTCACCAGGTTTCCCAACCTGACCCACTCAGTTTATTTGTATCACAGGTATCGATATGAAGTTACATTACACTGAGAGATTAAGGAGATGTAAATCAATAGTGATAATGAATGTAACTTCTGTTTATGATTATGTTTCTATATTGGGGATGATATCCCAATGTTTTAAAAATGAATAAAATACATTTCTTCAAAAATGCTTGATAACAAATTTATCATGTTTTTCTGGGAACAAATTCTACAAAACTTTTCTTTAAATGGTTACTCTGATTTTCAAAATAAAGCATAAAAAAATCGGTCTTTTCTGGCCGTGAAAATGGGGATGTCACACTTCTGCTGCGAAGTGGCAAGAAATTAAGATTGACTAAGTTCAGTCCATAGAAGTTTCAATTTGTCATAGACCCCGTCTTATGATAACGACAGATTCACATAGATAGGAACACATACACCACAAAATCTAAGTGACACAAGGTTTCTCTCCACTTCATGAAAATGATCGTGAGGAAACGCTTTCACTAAGAAGATTTTAAGGAGATAGTAGTTGTGGTAATTGCATTCTCAAATTCGATTATGATTACGACATCCCTCTTCATAGTTCGAGTTGTGAGAAATGGAAAATAATTAAAACATTTAGAACTTATTATTGTAGGTTCTGAAATAGTTTAGACAAACATATGAGCTTTCTAAAGGTTTATGAGCTTAGAGAAAGGCTTATCAAAGCATCTCGTATCAGAAATATGAACTTTGGTAAGAATGTCAATAAGTATTGATTTCTAGAAGTTTAGCTTATTTCTGGGTGCATGTCAAAGCTAGTGAGAGCATAAGTGTTATGCTGGTAAGAATATAATCATTATGCTAGTGGGAGCATAATCATTATGGTAAGTATTACGAGTTAGCAATGCTGCTTATAGGGAACAAAGTTTTAATTTGCAAATTTCAATGTTTGAAAATTGTTTCACTATAGTAAGGGAGAGGATACTTATACTTTATTTCAGTTCTAAAAGCTTAGATTGAAATATTAATTAGACTTAGTCATGGACATATATGATTACCATATTGGAATGTTTCAACATGGAAATTCTATATATCGAAATTTTATAGCAAAAGACTAGTAAAGTATCATTTCTTTATGTAAGACATTATGAATCCTATCCCATATGCTTCGGGTATAGGATCAATTGCATATGCTATAATATTCACGTGCTCTAATTTTCCAAATGCCTAAGGCATTAAGAGGGAAAAAAGGTCTAGAACCAGATATGACTGAAGTGGTTAAACAACTATCAAGGACGATATAAGGTTCGTTGAGGATTGGTTGCTTATGGGCAGTTGGAAGTATAGTAATGGATGGACAATATTGACATAATAATGAATAGATGTGTCGTAAACTTACGACCCACATTTATGACGCGCATTTACGACACACATTGTCTGTCAAGGAAGGCCCTGTCATGAAGGAAGATGACACGCATTTTCGTGTCGTAATCTTACGACGCGCATTTGGGACATGCATTGCGTATCATTAAAGCCCCTCTCAAAAATGAAGATGAAACGCATTTGCGTGTCATAAACTCTAGTAACCATTTATGATATGCATATACGACGTGCCTTTACAATACTCATTTACACATAATACAAAAATATAGAAACAAATATATACCAAAAAAATCAATTCCATCCAATAACATCATTTCAAAAAATTGTAATACATTGATATTAAGGGGATTTGATTGTACACTATTATTAAGAGGTTTTCCCTAACTATATAACCTAATACTACATTGCTATTAAGGGGCACTTTCTAGTTTCATATACCGTGTCCACGTCATAAGCTTTATTGCTCTTTTCTTTTTTAACAGTAGGCACCACAACAATTAATGTATCTCTATCTCCCCCTTCCTTTTTAGCTTGGTCAAGAGCATCATCTCCACCCTACAGAGTAATGAAACAAAAATAATGTAAGAGAGAAACATGTAGTCTAAATGATTCAAATAAGAACAAACATCTTTTTAGAAAATTGAGTATGATAAAAACAAATGGGCCTCTACTTAACAAACTGTAGTGATGATTTAGACCGAATCATATGACCGGAAAAACTTACCAAAATTTGTGTTGGGTTATGAGCAAAACAACATTACTATGGTGTTCATGCAAACCCTAATGCTTGGATCTAGTTTTTCAATTTGTACATGCAATAATTGTCCAAGACTTGCAGACCCGAATCTATCATGCGACAAAATGAAATTAACATCTAATAAACAAGTTAGAAAGTTACCCTTGATTGTTGCTTAACGATCTTGAGCTTTTGAGAAACCTAGCACCTCAAATGTGATACCTCTAATGAATCACAAACACCAAAAACAATTGGATGATCTTGGAGAGAGGGGAAATCCTAAAATAGGCTCTATGATCTCTAGGGTTCAAGATGTAGCTGAAATTGTGAAGCCTAGGGTCCTTTATATAGTTGCAGAGTTAGGGTTTCAGTCAAAGACCTAATCTGGTCGCTTAAGCCCTAAGCAGCCCACAAGATCCTTCTAGAATTCCTAGATTGGATGATTTCTATATGGGCTCCCATATAAAATTGTCCATTCCTTTCCTATGGGATCCACATCCCATATTGCAACTATCTTATAATTACAATATCAGTCCACCGAGTTTAATTAATATCTTTTGACCACAAAATTAATTCTAAATTAATTCTTGACCAATATAATTAAACAAATATGATTTTTCCTTTAATATATTATTCGTATAATATATTAATAAACCATAATAACCTCTTTCTCCATTATACATCCAGTCAAGTAGCTCTAGTGAAGGCAACCCAAAAGAACCAAGCTACAATCGGGTCAAGTACGTACCAAATATAGTTATGGCTTAGACAACTAATCCAATAGTCTTCCACTTAGATAAGTATAATAACTATAAATGCAAGTACGAGTTCAAAATTCGATTAGCAATCGTAGCTCTCAAAAGCCGTTGTCGAACTCTGGCACGTCCTTTAGATAAGGGATCGTATAGTCCTCCGTTCTCATTATATTGTGTGGAAAATTACATGGAACATAGTCATACTTATTGTCCAACAGTTTCTTTCTCGATCTCTGATTTGTCTGACATAAAAATTAATTGAACACATAGATTTAGTCCTGACCGATCCTGACACATAATTCAAACAAAATCATTAAGGGGCCCAAGATATCGCTTTTACCCTCGTAGGATAAAAGGAACAGATAAACATCGACTTATATGCTTGTACTATTTACTCATCAAATCGTACACAACAATACGTTTTATAACATCAAGTTACTGATGCATTTACGCATTATCATTGCACAACCAACTCGTGAACAACAACTCATATATCTAGGTTTTAAGACCATATGATATTACCATCTCACAATCACTCGTGATTAAATTCCATGAAGTGATTCATGTGAGTACGGGTTTAATCCAATACTCAAATCATATTTCATAAGTACTCATGAATGTTGTAGCAAACTTTTGCTATGTGTAAACACTAAGACAATCTACAAACCAATTCATGACAGTCTTCTTTCATACTTACTTCCAATGTATGATCGAATGTGGAAAGTTCAAATAATTTTATTATTTAGGAAGTCAAAACATGCAAAGTGAAACAATAGTAAATAATTAACACAAGAAAGTAACTTTACTTATAAATAAAACTCCTTTATTTAATCATCAAATGTTAATTACAATTTATCTATTACAAGGTTCTAAATGCTATCTAATCACTAAAACTAATATTGTCCTTCAGCCCAGTGCTCCTAGCGTGCTGCAAGTGCTTAACCCTACTCAGTCCCTTCGTAAGGGGATCTATTGGGTTCTCTTCTAACGATACCCTCTTCACTACGAGGAGTCCCTCTTCTACCTGATGTCTAATGAAATGATATTTTATGTCGATATGTCTGGATCTGCCATGATCCCTCGGTTCCTTGGTTAAGGCAACCGCACCTTCGTTATCACAGAAAATCTCCATAGGCTCCTTTATGGCTGGTACAATTCCAAGGTCTCCGATGAAGTTCTTTAGCCATATTTCCTCCTTCGACGCTCTGCTTGCTGCTATGTACTATGATTCGCACGTTGAATCAGCTACAGTCTCCTGCTTGGAAATTTTCCATGTCACTGCTCCTCCATTCAGGCTAAAGACCGAGCCCGACTGCGAGCGGAAATTATCCCGGCCAGTCTGAAAACTAGTGTCACTATACCCTCGCACTCTCTATTCATCACTCCCACCGAAGATAAGAAACTGTTCCTTAGTCCTTCGAAGGTACTTAAGAATATTCTATACTGCGGTCCAATGTGCTCTACAAAGGTTCCCTTGATATCTGCTGACCATGCTCAAAGCGAAGCCCACATCAGGATGAGTAAATGTCATAGCATACATGATTGAGCCAACTGCGAAAGCATAAGGTACTCTGCTCATCTCTGCTATCTCGACATCGGTACTCGGGATTTGAGTCTTACTCAACTTTGTATTTCTTTGGATTGGTAACTCCCTTTTCTTGGAATTCTCCATGTTGAAAATTTTCAACACTTTATCTAAGTAAGTACTTTGACTAAGTCCTATTTGTCTCTTACTCCTATTTCTCAAAATCCTTATCCCTAGAATATAAGCAGCTTCTCCGAGGTCCTTTATAGCGAAGCACTTCCCAAGCAAGGACTTAACCTCCTGCAGGGTTGAGAGGTCGTTTCCTATGAGCAGTATGTCGTCCACATACAAAACGAGAAAGCTAACTATACTCCCACTAGCTTCGACATATACACATGACTCATCCTCGCTTCTTGAAAAACCAATCTCTTTGACTTTCTCATCGAAACAAAGATTTCATCTGCGAGATGCTTGTTACAATCCATAAATGGATTACTCAAGCTTACATAGTCTATTAGGGTGCTCTGGATTGACAAAACCCACTGGCTGACTCATGTAAACATCTTCAGCCAACTTCCCATTAAGGAAAGCGGTTTTGAAATCAGTATGCCATATTTCATCATCATGAAACACAACTATGGCTAGCATAACCCTTATAGACTTGATCTTCGCTACTGGTGAGAAGGTCTTATCACAGTCAACTCTGGGAGTTTGAGTAAAGCCCTTCGCAACCAATCGCGTCTTATACGTGTGTACTTTCCCATCCATGTCGGTCTACTTCTTGAAGATCCACTTGCACCCGACCATCTTACGACCTGGCACATTGTCAACCAAGTTTCAAACTTGATTGTCATACATGGACTAAATCTTGTTGTCTATAGCCTCTTTCCGCTTTGCAGACTTCGGGCCTGCCATGGCTTCCTTGTAGTTGTTAGGTTCATCCAAATTTATTAATGTGCTATCACTAATAAAGGTATCACCTTCACTTGTTATATGGAAACCATACGACACAAGTGGAACACTGACTCTACTAGAACGTCTAAGAGGTAGGGACTCGTCAATCGGTTCAACAGGAGTTTCCTCCTCGGGTTGAGCACCAGTGTTAGAGGTTCTTTCATTGTTTGATTATTGAAGCTCTTCAAGATTAATTTTCCTCCCACTGTCCTCTTGGCATATGAGTTCTCATTCTCAGAAAACCCCTCTCCTAGCAACGAAGACAATATTGTCACTCGGTCTATAGAAGAGATATCCAAAGGACTTTTGCAGATAGCCAATGAAAATACATCTCTCACTATGAGTCTCGAGCTTGTTGTGAGTCTCTCGTCTTACGAAAGTCTCGCAACACCAAACCTTGATATGTGCCAATGAGGGAACTTTCCCTGTCCACATCTCATGAGGTGTTTTGGCAACCTTCTTAGTCGGGACTAGATTAAGGATATGGACGACAGTCTCTAAGGTATACCCCCAGAATGAGATAGGTAATGAAGCTGAATTCATCATGGAACGAACCGTGTCTAACAAAGGTCGATTGTTCCTCTCAGCCACACCATTCAACTGCAGTGTCCTAGGTGGCGTCAATTGCGAAACAATTCTGCATTCCTTGAGGTAGTCGTGGAATTCAATACTAAGGTACTCTCCTCCTCGACCTGATCGGAAAATCTTAATTTTCCTTCCTAGCTGATTCTCGACTTCCTGCTTAAACTTTTTAAATTTTTCAAAAGTTTCTGACTTGTGCTTCATTAAGTAGATATACCCATCTCAGCTATAATCATCGGTGAAAGTCAAATAGAAACGGTTCGCATCCTTTGTAGTGGATCTAAAGGGCCCACATACATTGGTATGTATGAGATCCAACAAACCCTCACCCCTTTCACAAGTACCAGTGAAGGGTGACTTGGTCATCTTTCCTAGTAAACAAGACTCGCACGTGTCATCGTCCCTAAACTCGAATGACTCCAACACTCCATCCTTTTGGAGTTGGGCTATGCACTTCTTGTTGACATGTCCAACACGACAATACCACAAGCATGCCTTATCCACACCATTGGAAGAATTGATATGCAACACATCATTTCCTAAGTTGTCTACAACCATCACAGTTTCATATATACCATTACAAGGCAATGCTTCAAAATAGAAAGTACCATTAAAGAAGGCATTAATAGAACCATTTTCATTATTAAACGAAAATCTAAAACCTTATTTATACAAACCATGAAAAGAAATAATGTTTTGTGTCATTTATGACGAATATCAACAATTATTCAAATCTAGACCTAACCCAATACTAAGCACTAAAGAGTAAACTCCAATCTTGGTGACATGCGACACTTTCCTATTTCCCATGATCAAGTTTGTCTTCCCATGTTCCATATCCCTAATTCTTCTTAGACCCTGCAAATCATAACAAATGTGAAAACCACATCCTGTATCGAGGACCCAAGACATATCATGTGATGAACTATTAGATTGAATAGTATAAATACATGTGAAGGATGGATGTATCTTCCCATCCTTGATATCTTTGAGATACTTCGGGCAGCTTTGTTTCCAATGCCCTTTATCATGGCAGTATAAGCACTCCATGTCCTTCGGGTTGGAAGAGGGAGCAACAGGACCAACTTTGGTTCCACTAGAAGAGGTACCATCTTGAGACTTTCCCTTGTGGCTCTTAGAAGGAGCCTTCCTCTTCTTTCCTTTTCCTTGCCCAATAGCCAAAACTGGGGCAGTAGTAGTAGGAGTAGATGCAATAGATTTTCCTTTCAGACTACTCTCACAAGTCCTTAGCAGGACTTGAAGCTTGATTAGAGTGACCTCCTCCTTGTTCATGTGGTAGGTCATATGAATCTGGTCGTAAAAAGGAGGCAATGAGTGTAGAATGAGATCTATGGCCAACTCCTCATCGAATTTGACATTAAACTTCAGTAAGAGGTCCATGTATCTCTGCATTTTCTGCAAGTGGGCCATGATGGACTCTCCATCCTTCATTTTGGTAGTGATCATCGCAACAATGATCTCATAGCGTTCCTGCCTAGCACTTTGATGGTACCTTTCCATCAAATCTTGGTGCATCTCGTAGGGGTAGTAGTCCTCGTATGACTTTTGGAGTTCAGCAGTCATTGTTGCGAGCATGATGCAATGAACCTTCGTAGCATCTTGCTCGTGGGTTTCGTAAGCGACGATTTGTTCAGGAGTAGCAGTGTTCACATTGACCTCTTTCAGCTCCTTGTCAAGAACATACTCTTTGTCCTTGTAGCGGGTGACCATGTGAATGTTGTGGATCCAATCATTGAAATTGGACCCATCAAATATCACCCTCCTACACAAGTTTATGAGTGAGAATGAGTTAGAAGGGGTTGAGCCAGAAGCATTGTTGTTGTTAGATCAAAGTAGACATTTGAAACAGAATAGGAACAAAGTTTAGATTAGATAAGAATCCACAATTAAACACCTAAATGAGATATTAGGGCTATGATCCAACAAAATATTTACAATTTGGAAGAGGGATGTCGTAATCCAAAATGCAAATAACTTGAAGGTAGGTAAATGACGATTTACCAATTTCCAACATGAAAAATGAAAAAGCAATTAAGTTTTAAATGTACTAAAACTCCTACATCTTTTGAGATTCATTGAACTTTTCAATGGCATGTTTAAATCTCGATATGCCCTTCAAGTTTGTGATTGGGATATCGAGGATCACAAACAAGGTATGAATAACCATGCAAATGTACTTGGTACCCCGATGTCATTTACCACCTAATCAATGTGCCAGTTAGCCACACACGCTCCATTGATCTATGTTAAACATCAACTCACCCTTTGCCACTATTGCTAGTCCTAAATTAGTGTGTCGGTTATCCACACACGCTCCACTAATGACTTGGCATGGTGGAAATTGTAATTTCATGGAATAGCATCATTTCACATTTTTCCTAAAGTAACTAAGATTGAGAATTTTTATAAAAAACATTTAGTTACTTTATTAAACATTATATTTTTAATGAGGAATTAGTTGTCCTATCCTAACCGTTCGGCTAACGACCCTCCACCTATCAAGGAAGCGGTAGGTGAGAGTTGACACCCATTAAACTACCATTTTATAGGCAGCAACCTTATACCCTCCTTATAGATCGGTTTCGTGAATGAGGTCTACTAACAGTAAGACTAGCTTAATCTTATACATAAATATAATTATTAATCTTGTAATAATATAATAATAGTATAAGAGTTGAATTTTAAACTTGTAAAATTCTAGTGTTAATTAGAATTTAAATAGTTAAAAATTAACCTTTTAATCAAAAATTTAAGTTCCAAAACTTGAGGACAAGTTTTGAAACTTTTTCAAAACATCTTTTAGATCAAATTAATTAATCATATTATTAATATTTATCACATAATTTGACCTAATCTATTTTCTTTATAAGATAATTCAAATAAAAAATACAAATAATCAGTTTTATCTTATAAAACAAGTAATTATCTTATTAATGACAATTATCCTTCAACTAAATTATGATAATCAATACTATATTGAAAAAATCGAGTTTTATCGGTCAAATATGTTTTTGGTAATTATCCCAATTCAATTTTAGTCAAAATCCCGAAAAATCAGCCACTAGACGAGCCGACTCGTCGAGTCATAGAACAGGACTCGTCGAGTAGCCCTGACTCGTGGAGTTCATCTGGTGACTTGACGAGTCCATCAGTCAGAGGCATAATTTTTCAATTTTTGAGCTTGAACAGATTAGCTATGCATCAAATACAAAAGAGAAACGATCTAGGCTCTGATACCACTATTGGGTTATGAGCAAAACAACATTCCTTTGGTGTTCATGCAAAACCTAATGCTTGGATCTAGTTTTTCTATTTTTATATGCAAAATGAAATTAACATCTAATAAAAAAGTTAGAAAGTTACCTTTAATTGTTGCTTGAAGATCTTGAGCTTTTGAGAAACTTAGCACCTCAAAGGTGATGCCTCTAATGAATCACAAACACCAAAAACAATTCGATGATCTTGGAGAGAGGGGGAAAGCTTAAAATCGACTCTATGATCTCTAGGGTTCAAGTGGTAGACGAAATTTTGAAGCCTAGGGTCCTTTATATAGTTGCAGAGTTAGGGTTTCAGTCAAAGACCTAATCCGGTTGCTTAAGCCCTAAGCAGCCCACAAGATCCTTCTAGAATCCATAGCTTGGACGATTTCTATATGGGCTCCCATGTAAAATCGTCCATTCCTTTCCTAAGGGATCCATAGCCCATATTTCAACTATCTTATAATTACAATATTAATCCCCCAAGTTTAATTAATATCTTTTGACCACAAAATTAATTCTAAATTAATTCTTGACCAATATTAATTAAACAAATATAATTTCTCCTTTAATATATTATACATATAATATATTAATAAACCATGATAACCTCTTTCTCCATTATACATCTAGTCAAGTTGCTCTGACGAAGGCAACCTAAAAGAACCATGCTACAACTGGGTCAAGTACATACCAAATATAGTTATAGCTTAGACACCTAATCCAACATTTTGTTCCATTGACAGCTTAGTAGAAAAAGATAGATAAAAAATGAAAGTATATGATTGATAATTCCTTAATAATAAAAAGATTGAAAGCGTAATGTTTCAATAGAAAAAAAATGAAAGTATATGATCAGAAATTACGTTGCTATTTGTCATATTTATAAACAACAAATTCAGCTAACAAAATATACATGATAGAAATGAAATGCAACAGAATAACCTATTTTGAGTGTTTCCTCTTTTTATAAAAAGTCCAACAATTAATACAGCTAGAGGCATAAGTCGTTTTATAGCAATGTACATTGGAATGTTGTCTCCTTTCAAGCTTGCCAAAGAAAAAGCCACATTTCCATTATAAAATAGTGAAACCAGTATTTGCTTTTTTGCAGTGTGGTTTGGCTCTTGCCCATCCCATTATTCTTCCAAAGTGTATAAGTAAAGCAGTTGCCATTTGCTGAAACATTTCCAAAATAAAGTTAAACAACAACTTATAATAATAGTTTACTGGTTAAATTGATTAATGATGAAAGTACAAGTGTTTCTATATTTGGCACATAATAAATGAAAAGCATTGCTAAAGGTAAATGCATTTCATGTTACCTCTAAGGCAAGCGAATACCACAAACCACCGAGAGTGTTGATCACCAATCCACTCACATTCAGAAAGTGTACTTGAACTCCTCTCAGTAAGAAGAACCCAAGAGTCTGAACCAACCAACCAACCAATCACAAAACAATGTAATTAAATCCAGGAATAGGTAGAGTAATTGGTGGTTGTCGAGGCCAACACAAATAATAACCCTAAATATTACACACTAAAATAGTGTATAGTGGTAAAGGGATCGAATCCACGGAGATTGGTTCAATTTATAACTCTATGAAAAATCTCTTTGTAAAAATACTTGTAAAATGACAATAAAAATAAAATGGGGGGTTTTGGTGTTTTGAAATACTTGAAACAAACTAGAATTAACTATGATTTAAATAGACAAATGCAACAAAAATAAGAGTTTGATGTAAAATCAATAAGGGAGAGATGGTTGACTTAAAGTTTCCTCACTTTGACTTTTGATGAACATATCATTAGAATCCAATGGTGCAATACTTTGATTTAAATCCTTAATTTGGCTATAGTAATCCAAGGAGCTTGAGATTACCTAGACTTTTCTTAATTGTTGAAATGGCTAGAGAAGTTCATAACAATTTCCTTAGTCAAAGTCACTAATTCCAAATAGCATGTAATTAGTGAAAGTCAACTAGCATTAAGAACCAAAAAGTCACCAAATCCAAGAGGGGGCAAATGCTTTCACCACCATGTTGGAGGAAATGTTTTTATGATTGTGTGAAGCAAAAACAACACAAAAATCATTTGTTGCTTGCTAATTTGAGGATCCTTTACTTAATCAAGAAATTAGCCAACTAATCACCACAAACACATTTAAACTCATGAACTAAAACATACAAGTAGTGATAAGATGTTAAAACACAAAACATTCCCATAAAGATTTAAGAACATGTTCATGGATTCTTCAACATTCAACAAAAGTTCAAAGGATTAACCAAAAGTCAACCAAGATTAGCTTAACCAAGCATGGCTAAACACAAAGAAACAAAGTTAGAGAAATTTGTACCAAACATTAAGCAAGAATCAAGAGGTAAAAATATGATGTTCTTCAAGGGTTCTTGGCCTTCAAAAGTCTCCAAAACTCCAGAGAGAATCTTCAAAAATCGAATGTCCAAGAGTATGCAAAAGATGGGCACCAACCTTCCTCAAATAGCTCAAAAGAAGGATTTCCGAAATTGCCCCTGCAGGGCCTTGCGCGACCCGCGTGCTGCTGCGCGGGTGGGTTGCGCGGGTGGTACCTGACATGGGCTCCTTTGAGATTTTGGGCCTCTAAAGCATATCCCACTAGCCCAGATCGAATCCAATCACCTCCTAGCCCATTTTCTTCAAGTTTTTCTTCATTTAAAGCCCAATTTGACCTCTCTAAATCCTCCAAAGCTCGTGAACTCGTCCGATTAATAATTTTCATACGCTTGAATGTTCCCCCGCATCTTTCAAATTTAAAGCTCAATTCTTCCAAGCCTTCAAGCAATTGACAAGTCCACCCCATGAATCACCTTCATAGCCATCAAGCATGAAACCTCCAATTCCCTTCAAGCCCAATCGCCTCGCAAAAGTGCCGCCCCGCTAGTTTCCAAGAAAATCTGCAATAATGCTCAAGAAACTAGAAAGTACCCCGAAATGGTCATAAAAATAACAAAAGGGAAAATATGCATGAAAGTTAACTAAAATGCGAATGAAATGTACTAAAATAAACTATAAAAATAAGTAAATAAAATGAAGCTATCAAATCACCCCAAGCTTAAACCTTACTTGTCCTCAAGTAAGACAAAACTAAATGAACTTGGGATGAACTACCCTAGAAATAAAAAGAATGGATAGAACCATGGAACCTGTTCGACGTTAGTCAACATGGTCAGAATTGATTTCGCTGCTATCTCACAACTTTTTCATCCGATGACAATGGAACCATAAACCACAGCCAGGACAACTCCTTTAGGTGAGTAAGGAGGGATGAGCAGTCGCAGCCTCAATGGAACATGTATACAATGAAGAACATCTGTAGTAGGGAGAAAGCAACTGGATGGGCTCGGGTAGAGCTCTTCTTTAAGTGTACACTCTGATCTCACATTTGCCGGTTTCTCTCATGTGTAACTAGGTTTAATCGCTCGGGCACCGTTGTAGGAATCAGTTCACTTAGCGTTGGCCCAAACCTCCCGTAGTATCCGACTCGACAGTCTCCCTAACATCACCAATTTGCGAAAAACAACTTGATCTATATACACTAAAACATACCTAAATAAATGAATATCAAACGCCGGGTGACCAAAATGTTGGAAGATTTAGTTCAATAATTGAACCGGTCACCCTTCTCAGATTTCTGCAGCTGGGAATTTGCCTGCCCTTTTTTTTTTTTTTTTTTTTTTATAAAACCCTTTGACTCAAAATTTGGTTCCCAAAGGTGTGTAGGTGGAACCGAAAGGGTAATGATATAATCCGAATGGCCTAAGTGTGAAAATGACCATGTGTGGAGCATAAAGATGTAATGTAAGCTCCTTTTCAAACTTGTGGTTTTTCAAAGATAATGAAAATGTCCAAATGTGGACTAAAAGACTCTCTAAATTCTAAGAAAATCGCAAAAAGATATGGTGATGTAAAGAGACCGGATATGGATTCTACTCGGGGACAAGCACCAATGCTTCATCCTAACAGTTCAAACATGATCAAGTGTGATCCTCTCCGCGGTAGTGACCGCAAGGCTAAGAACACCCATTGCTATAGTATATCCTACAATTGTTAGTATTGTATGCATAATTCTTCATGAAAACTACCTGTCCATGATCACTTACCCCTTTAAGCTACCAGCATCTGATCCCAAGTATGAAATCCCAAACTGCAGCTAGTGGTCCCGGTTCGATGGGTGAGATAGCAACAAGATCCTGGACCAATAATGATACAATAACTATGAACCTGTTCCATGGCATCCAAGAGAGGTGGGAATAAACAGACAACAAAAATGCATGAATGCTAATGTCTTAAGCTAAATGTTATGCAGAAATTAAAAGTAGAAAAGAAGAAAATAAAATCTTTTTAAAATTTAATAAAATAAAAAAAAATGAATGCAAATTAACTTAAACTAATATGTTATGCAACCTAACTAAAAATGCATGAAAAAGAGTAAGAAAAAAAAGGAAATGCCCCACCCCAAGCTTAAGAACAAGCATTGTCCTCAATGCTTAAGGAAAGGGCAGAAAGGACCTAGATCGGGGGGTCGAGCGGCGGGAAATGCCCTTGGCGATGGTGGTGGTCCCACATATCCTGGAGCTGGCGGGAAGTGTGAGAGGAGGACTGCTCCAATCGATCAACACGGCTTTCCACATCTAGAATGGCTCTTGAATTCTCTTGCGTTTGGGCGTCGATACGCTGCACCGTGGAGAACATTGTGGCAAATTGGTCAAAGAACGTGGGGGGGAAATATGGTGGGACTTCGTGTCCCTCCTGCTGATGCGGCTGGTCAAAATGATGTGGAGGGGCCTGGAATTGATTATGCTGAAACATCGGCTGCTGCATCGAAGGCTGGTCAAAATGGTCCTCAGCTTCGGGCATCTCATCGTCCTCTTCTTCATCTTCTTCCTCTTGTTCATCTGCATCGTCACCCTCATCATCACCGAATTCTGGGAATACACCTGCTTGGGTCAACTGATCTGGAGGAAGCCAAGTGTCGGGGTCGTCTGTATCGAATGAAGAACCGATCCAACTTGGCAGGATGTAAACCGGGGCTTTGTCAGAGTCTAACCAATTGTACGTGCGTGTTCCCCGATCGAGCAACATCTCCATCCGGATGAGAGTATCACAATCTAGCAGGAAGTTCGGTGGGGTGTCGACAGGTATGTACTCGGGGGCCGGGAAGTCTAGGCCGACGGCTCGACCTATGATCGTGATGAGTCCCCCGATGAAAATTTCCCCTGAGGAACGTTGGCGTATGGAGTCACATTTGTCTAAAAAGAATCCTGAAAAACTGAGGGAGAGTGCATGCCTCATGCTTCGGAGGAAAAATAGCTCACATCTGTTGATTTGACCGGGCTCGAGACGCCCGAAGATACTCGTCGTAAGGACTCGGTGAGCAATTCGCCAATAGGGGTGAACAATGTGCTTGGCTCGCTGTCGGCTTGGGTTGAAGGTTGGGAGACCGGAAATTTGCATCCAGAAGTTTGCATCAGGGCAACGCAGAAAATCTTGGTACTCTTGACTTTGGGGGCTGATGCGGAACGGATCGTCTATACCCATGATAGAATCAAGCTCTGCGTATGTGAGTCTATGATGCTCCCCTTTCAACTGGAATGTGAGGACTTCCGTGTCATCATCTCGTGCATATGTGCTAAGAAATTCCATTGTGGGTTCCTCGTAAGTTCTGTCACAAAGTCGAAGAAAACCACGCCAACCGAGTTTTATGAACAAATGGTATACACCATCATGCACCCCAAGCTTTTTCATGGACTTTTTATGGTAGAATTTTTTCGGCCGGATTGCGCGACCCCGAAGATTGGAGCGATAGGTTTTGATCTCAGCATTTGTAAGGGAAGGATCGCTTCCCTCTTCTCCTCTTTTTTTTCGTTTACCGGCTGCTTTGCGTGATGGACCAGCGGTATCCTTTTGCGGGTTAGGATCGATCGATGATCCATGGGTGCGTGTCCGAGCCGTGGTTTTGCCCATTTTCGAAACCTACAATATAAAAAACAACTTCACCAACGTAATCCCTCACCTCACCACTCTTAAATCAATGCAACTATCTTTAGACCGAACACAAAAAAAAAAAAAAAAAAAAAAAAAAAAATCCAAGAAATAATGACACCCAACTTTTGACAATGTAAAATTGTTTCAATAACAACACTCGGTTAATTTGATAATCCCAACAAAAATTCGGCAGCAATACGAGACAAAATGAGGAAATCCCAACCAAAGTTTAAACAATTTTTTTTTTTTTTTTGAACAAATTTCCAAACAAATTAACCAATCTCAACCTTTCTCAAATCAATGTCTCCAAATAAACCGGGCAACAACTAACGATCTTAGGCAATTTCCAAAGCATAATTGAATGCAATTACTGAATTGAAACAATGCAATGTAATAAAAACCAAGGAAAGAGAATACCCGTTTTATCCCAAAATTGAACTTGAACCCGGAATCCGCTACCGTGCACCCCAAGCTTTGGTTATTCGTGGGTGCCTAAATGCAAGACTTGTTCATTGAACGGATATTTTCAACTTGATTTGTGTGAAAAATCCGGCGGCGGCTCGTGGTGGCTCAAAAATTATGGAAAATTTTTTGTGAGATTTTGAGGTTTTGTTTGGTTAGATGTAAAGATCCCCGAAAAAGAAACACTTTGGTGGTGGCGGAATTGCGAGAGGTGGTAGGAGTTGGCCGGAAAATGGCCGGAAAGCGGCGAGTTGGGTGGTGGTGGCGCCCCTAGACCCGGCGATGGATCGGAGTAAACTTCAGGTGGGGACGGGGGTTTGTAGAGCACGGAAAATGGTGAAGAATGGTGGTGGTCTCGTCGTATTCCGACCGGTGGAACTCCGGGAAATCAAATTTTTGTGAAAAGTGGGTGTATGTGTTCTTGAGAGTTTGAGAGAGAATGAGAGGGTTTTGAGAGAATGAAATGAAGAAGGAGAGTTGCTGGAGGTTTTCAATCCATATTCAAGTGTGGTCAACACCCGGTCAATGTTGGTCAACTCATTAAACCACCTGGTCAACGAAAGTCAAAGTTGGTCAACAAATTATGGGATGATCGTCAAGGCAGCACGCGGGTCGCGCAGAGGGGGCGCGCGGGTCGCGCACAGGTTGCAGTTTGGATCTGATCGTTGTCGCATGTTGGAGACCGGCCGCGCACACCAGCCGCGCACCCGTGCACGGGTCGCGCGGGTCATGCAGAGTTCTGGTCCCGGTTTGCGATTTTTTTTTTTTCGTTTTCTTCACTAGTTCTTGATTCGGAAGGCCCCAAACACCTAGAAACTCTTGGCTTCTTCAAAAATGACTTCAAAAGTTGCATCAAAACATTTTCAAAACTTCTTTATTCGAACGTAGAAATATGAAAGCATAAAGCTTTCCAAAAATGCCCCTCTTTAACGTCTTAGGCGAGACGTCCTTCTAGCTTGGTTCAACACACCGGGACATCCAAGTGGATGATTTCAATAACACTTGCATTAAAACCTTCATAGAATGGCTTTAATCGGTGCCCATTGACTTTGAAAATTTGTCCCGTTTCTTCACTTTGGATTTCCACCGCTCCATGGTCAAAAGTCTTTATTACAACAAATGGGCCAATCCACCTTGATCTTAATTTGCCCGGGAATAACTTCAACCGTGAATGGTAAAGTAAGACCCTATGTCCCGGTTCAAAATTCTTCCGGGTGATGGACTTGTCGTGGAAGAGCTTCGTTTTCTCCTTATAAATCCTTGCGTTTTCATAGGATTCGTTTCTCAATTCTTCTAGCTCTTGGAGTTGAAGTTTCCTATGTCTTCCAGCCTCGTCAATGTCGAAGTTGCATTTCTTGACCGCCCAAAATGCTCGGTGCTCTAACTCGACGGGAAGATGACAAGGTTTTCCGAAAACTAATCTGAAAGGCGACATTCCAATCGGGGTCTTATAAGCGGTCCGATATGCCCATAAGGCATCGTCGAGTCTCAAACTCCAATCCTTCTTTGTCGGATTCACCGTTTTCTCTAGAATAGACTTCACTTCACGATTCGATACCTCCGCTTGACCATTCGTTTGAGGGTGATAGGCAGTGGAGACACGATGAGTCACGTGATACTTCTTCAATAGAGCCTCCATCATTTTGTTGCAAAAGTGCGTCCCTCTATCACTAATCAAAGCCCTAGGCACACCAAATCTCGCAAAAACATTAGACTTTAAAAACTCGATAACCGTTTTGGCATCGTCCGATCTTGTGGCTTTGGCTTCAACCCATTTAGAAACATAGTCAACCGCGAGTAAAATATAAACGTTGCCAAATGACACGGGAAATGGGCCCATAAAATCAATCCCCCATACGTCAAAAATTTCACAAACAAGGATTTGATTTTGGGGCATTTGGTTCTTTTGCGAAATGTTTCCCGTTCTTTGGCACCGCTCACAACTTTTGCAAAACATATAACAATCGCGTGACATGGTTGGCCAAAATAATCCACATTCAAGGACTTTTCTCAAAGTCCGGCTAGGTCCGAAGTGTCCCCCACAAGCAAATTCATGACAAAATTGCAAAATGGATTGGTGCTCTTGTTGGGGCACACATCGCCTAATGATTTGATCGGGACAATGTTTCCACAAATAAGGTTCATCCCACACATAGTATTTTGCATCACTTTTCAACTTGTCTTTTTGAGCACGTGTGAACGTGTCGGGATACCTTTTTGTGACCAAAAAGTTAACGATATCGGCATACCAAGGAATAGATTGAGTAAGGGAAAAGAGATGCTCATCCGGAAACTCGTCCCGCAATGGGAGAGGAGTTTCATTTGAAATGATCCGGCTTAGATGATCGGCAACGAGGTTCTCGCATCCACTCTTGTCTCGGATTTCCAAGTCAAATTCTTGTAGCAGTAGGATCCACCGGATGAGTCTCGGCTTTGCATCTTTCTTCGTCATCAAGTACTTAAGTGCTGCGTGATCCGAATACACTATGACCTTGGTACCAAGTAGGTATTGTCTAAACTTCTCCAAGGCGAACACTATGGCCAATAGCTCCTTCTCCGTGGTAGAGTAGTTGCTTTGAGCATTGTCTAGTGTCCTTGATGCATAATAGATCACGTGGGAGGCCCTCCCATTCTTTTGACCCAAAACGGCGCCTATCGCATAGTTGCTTGCATCACACATGATCTCAAAGGGGAGATCCCAATTTGGTGCTTGCATGATGGGAGCGGATGTAAGCAACTCTTTGAGCTTGTCAAAAGCTTCTTTGCACGCCTCATTGAACTCGAAATCGACCTCCTTTTGCAAGAGTTGGCACATTGGTCTTGTTATCTTTGAAAAATCCTTGATGAACCTTCTGTAGAAACCTGCATGGCCCAGAAAAGAACGAACTTCCCGAACACAAGTCGGGTAAGGTAAGCTTTGAATAACATCAATTTTGGCCTTATCTACCTCAATTCCTTTTCTAGACACAATGTGACCCAAAATGAGACCTTGACTCACCATGAAATGACATTTCTCAAAATTCAAAACCAAGTTTGTTTCGATGCATCTTTTTAAAATTTTTGTGAGGTTAGTCAAACATTCTTGAAAGGAGTTGCCATAGACCGTGAAATCATCCATAAAAACCTCAATTATGTTTTCAACGTATTCCGAAAAGATACTAACCATACAACGTTGGAAAGTGGCCGGGGCGTTACACAATCCAAATGGCATTCTCCGGTAGGCAAAAGTACCAAATGGACATGTAAATGTCGTCTTTTCTTGGTCTTCCGGTGCCACCGGGATTTGGTGAAAACCGGAATACCCGTCGAGACAACAATAATGAGATTTCCCGGCCAACCTTTCTAACATTTGGTCAATGAAAGGCAATGGGAAATGATCTTTTCTTGTGCTTGCATTGAGTTTGCGGTAGTCAATACATACTCTCCACCCGTTTTGCACACGAGTGGGGACCATCATACCTTTGTTGTTCTCGACCACCGTGATTCCCGTCTTCTTTGGAACGACTTGCACCGGGCTCACCCACTTGCTATCCGAGATTGGATAGATCATCCCCGCATCAAGAAGCTTTAATATCTCTTTCTTCACAACTTCCATCATTGGCGGATTTAACCTTCTTTGCGCGTCTCTACTTGGCTTGCATTCATCCTCCATTAAGATCTTG
The DNA here is from genome assembly GCF_051521515.1 of Lactuca serriola. NCBI lineage: Eukaryota > Viridiplantae > Streptophyta > Magnoliopsida > Asterales > Asteraceae > Lactuca > Lactuca serriola. The sequence continues at coordinate 76,981,983 of NC_136414.1, forward strand.
TGCATACAAGTGGAGGGGCTCAAACCCTTGATATCCGCAATCGTCCAACCCATGGCTTCTTTATGCTCCTTCAACACCTTGAGGAGTTGCTCTTCTTCGAATTCGGTTAAATGAGTTGAAATGATAACTGGAAGGGTTTCATTCTTTCCCAAGTAAGCATACTTCAAATGTTGAGGTAAGACCTTCAATTCCAATTCGGGTGGTTGAACAAGGGATGGCGGCAATTTTGTGTGAGTTGGGGGCAATTCAATTTGCTTGACATCTAATCTTGTGAATTTTTTCATCTCCATTTTACTTACCAACTTCTCAACTTCCGGATCCAAAGAATAAAGCTTTAATTGTTCGGCTATCTTCCCACAATCGAATCCTTTGCTCAAGATCATTTCCAACATATCACCGTTAGACAACTCAAACAATTCTTGAGTAATTGGCTCAACAACATCAACAAAGTACAAAGATGAGACGTCACTAGGATATCTCATGGCATCATAAATATTAAAACTTATCGTTTCGCCATCAAACTCCATTGTCAAACTTCCCGCATACACATCGATCTTTGTCCTAGCCGTCTTCAAGAACGGTCTCCCAAGCAAGATTAGAGCCGATTTGGAGGACACTTGCTCATCTAGATCAATCACATAGAAATCCGCCGGGAAGACTAATTGGTTCACTTGCACTAGGACATCTTCTAAAACACCTCTAGGAAAGACACTCGATTTATCCGCAAGAGAGATTATGACACCGGTTTCACTTAAGGGTCCGACATTTAATGATTCATATACCGAATAGGGCATGACATTGATAGAGGCACCAAGATCAAGCATAGCACTACTAAAAGTGACATCCCCAATCTTGCAAGGAACCGTGAACATTCCGGGATCTTTGCATTTGGGTGGAAGTTTCCTTTGTAAAACCGCGGATGCGTTTTCATTCATCAAAATTTTCTCATTTCCCTTCAACTTCCTCTTGTTGGTACAAAGTTCTTTCAAGAACTTTGCATATCTCGGGATTTGCTTGATTGTGTCAAGTAGAGGGATGTTTACTTCCACCTTTCGGAAGGTGTCCAAAATCTCTTTCTCCTCCATATTCTTCTTTGAAGTTGAAAGTCGGGAGGGGAACGGTGGTTGAGTGGATATTGGTGTTACTAGAGGGGCAGTCTTCTTTGGAACTCCGGCTTGTGCATCATTCTTGATTATAGGTACTTCAACGGGAATAACTTCTATCTCTTCCTCTTCTTCCCTCGGCTTCTTCTTTGAACTACTTTCTCCGGCTTGTTTGCCACTTCTCAATGTCACCACATTGACATTTGGGTTCTTTCCGGTTTGAGAAGCGAGTTTACCACGGGATTCCAACTTGCTTATGGATGTAACTATATCTCCCATTTGTGCTTCAAGGTTGGAGATACTAGTCCTTGTTTCTTTTTGGAATTGTTGGGTACTAGTGGCTAGAGATTTGACAATGTCTTCAAGAGACATTCCGGAGCTACATGGTTGGGATTGAGGAGGTTGTTGATGATGATGTGGAGGGTGCGGTTTGGGTTGATAGTGTGGTTGTTGATGTTGGTAATGAGGTTGTGGTGGTGGATAGGATGGTCTAACCAATGCATTTTGAGGCAATGATCTTGGGTTGTAGCTCATGTTGGGATTTGGCTTCCAACTTGAGTTATATGCATTTTGGTAACCGGATGGTTTGTTGTGGTAGTTTTGGAACTCTCCCGTGGCATTCACATGCTCCGCATCTTCTTGAAGGATGGGACACATATCCGTAGGATGTCCCATTGTTGCACATATTCCACAAACCATCACTTGTGGAGTTTGTCCCATGGCTAGCTTTTGGACAACGGAGGTTAGATCTTTGATTTGAGACTCGAGATTTGATGTTCCCACTTCATTGACTTTGTGTTGTGTGTCTCTTTTCATATCTTGGCGAGGGCCAAAATGTTGTGAATTCGCGGCTATGGTGTTGAAAAGTTGTCTTGTTTGTTGTGGGGTTTTACTAAAGACATCTCCACCACTTGAGGCATCAACTAGTCTTCTCTCCATTGGCAACAATCCCTCGTAGAAGTGTTGAATGAGGAGTTGTTCCGGAATTTGATGTTGTGGGCAACTATAGCACAAGTTGTTGAACCTCTCCCAATAATCATGGAAAGTCTCATTTTGACCTTGGCGGATTCCACAAATCTCATTTCGAAGACTTGAGACTCTTGAGGCGGGATAGAACTTATCAAGGAAAGCTCTTGCCATGTCGGTCCATGAGTTGATCGACCCCGGTGGAAGATAGAATAACCAATCTTTTGCTCTATCGGCCAATGAAAAGGGGAATGCCCTTAGCTTGATTTGATCATCGGTTGACCCTTGTGGCTTCATGCTAGTGCAAATAATGTGGAACATCTTCAAGTGCTTATGAGGGTCTTCGTTCTCCAATCCATGAAAAGTTGGTAGGTGGTGGACTAAACTTGACTTCAATTCCGAACCTCCTTCCAAAACCGGGTAATTGATACCGGTTGGAGTTTGTGTAACATCGGTCTCCATCATTTGCCTCAAGGTTCTCTCGGGAACTTCTCCTCCGTCTGCCATTACAATTGGTTCAATAATGGGTGGATTTTGTTGTAGGGGTGGTGTTTCGGGAATTTCTTGGCGAGGGTCGGGACTAGAATCGGGTTCTATATCACTTAATGAAGCGGTTTCAACCTCCAAATCCCCGTGGGGGTTAGAAGTTTGACCACGTTCAACTCGTTTTTCCTTAGCCAAACGCCTTGCTTCTTTTTCGATTTCGGGGTTGTAAATCAAGTCACCTGTACGCTGAGATCTGGGCATAGAGAAACAAATTGATTAAAAATAAACCAATCCCCGGCAACGGCGCCAAAAATTTGGTGGTTGTCGAGGCCAACACAAATAATAACCCTAAATATTACACACTAAAATAGTGTATAGTGGTAAAGGGATCGAATCCACGGAGATTGGTTCAATTTATAACTCTATGAAAAATCTCTTTGTAAAAATACTTGTAAAATGACAATAAAAATAAAATGGGGGGTTTTGGTGTTTTGAAATACTTGAAACAAACTAGAATTAACTATGATTTAAATAGACAAATGCAACAAAAATAAGAGTTTGATGTAAAATCAATAAGGGAGAGATGGTTGACTTAAAGTTTCCTCACTTTGACTTTTGATGAACATATCATTAGAATCCAATGGTGCAATACTTTGATTTAAATCCTTAATTTGGCTATAGTAATCCAAGGAGCTTGAGATTACCTAGACTTTTCTTAATTGTTGAAATGGCTAGAGAAGTTCATAACAATTTCCTTAGTCAAAGTCACTAATTCCAAATAGCATGTAATTAGTGAAAGTCAACTAGCATTAAGAACCAAAAAGTCACCAAATCCAAGAGGGGGCAAATGCTTTCACCACCATGTTGGAGGAAATGTTTTTATGATTGTGTGAAGCAAAAACAACACAAAAATCATTTGTTGCTTGCTAATTTGAGGATCCTTTACTTAATCAAGAAATTAGCCAACTAATCACCACAAACACATTTAAACTCATGAACTAAAACATACAAGTAGTGATAAGATGTTAAAACACAAAACATTCCCATAAAGATTTAAGAACATTTTCATGGATTCTTCAACATTCAACAAAAGTTCAAAGGATTAACCAAAAGTCAACCAAGATTAGCTTAACCAAGCATGGCTAAACACAAAGAAACAAAGTTAGAGAAATTTGTACCAAACATTAAGCAAGAATCAAGAGGTAAAAATATGATGTTCTTCAAGGGTTCTTGGCCTTCAAAAGTCTCCAAAACTCCAGAGAGAATCTTCAAAAATCGGATGTCCAAGAGTATGCAAAAGATGGGCACCAACCTTCATCAAATAGCTCAAAAGAAGGATTTCCGAAATTGCCCCTGCATGGCCTTGCGCGACCCGCGTGCTGCTGCGCGGGTGGGTTGCGCGGGTGGTACCTGACATGGGCTCCTTTGAGATTTTGGGCCTCTAAAGCATATCCCACTAGCCCAGATCGAATCCAATCACCTCCTAGCCCATTTTCTTCAAGTTTTTCTTCATTTAAAGCCCAATTTGACCTCTCTAAATCCTCCAAAGCTCGTGAACTCGTCCGATTAATAATTTTCATACGCTTGAATGTTCCCCCGCATCTTTCAAATTTAAAGCTCAATTCTTCCAAGCCTTCAAGCAATTGACAAGTCCACCCCATGAATCACCTTCATAGCCATCAAGCATGAAACCTCCAATTCCCTTCAAGCCCAATCGCCTCGCAAAAGTGCCGCCCCGCTAGTTTCCAAGAAAATCTGCAATAATGCTCAAGAAACTAGAAAGTACCCCGAAATGGTCATAAAAATAACAAAAGGGAAAATATGCATGAAAGTTAACTAAAATGCGAATGAAATGTACTAAAATAAACTATAAAAATAAGTAAATAAAATGAAGCTATCAGTAATATTGTAATCTTTTTTTCTATTACTCTAGATCATGTATAGTGTAGTTGGGTATTTTCCTTTTACTTACATGTTTATTGTAACATCCTATTTCTACCCAATTTTTGCTTACTAAGATATTGTACTATGAAAAACCTACCAAATTATATCAATAAAAATATTAATGGATGAAATTGCAAAATTTTCAAAGTAGAATGTTGTAATGGGAAGATATGAAAGTGAGATACTTTAGTAAGCAAATCAACATAATTATGTAAGCTATTTTTTGAATTGAAGCCTTTGATTTGAGTATGGTGACTTACTATGGATCTGACGCCCTTCAGGTCCCCCACAGTGGTTGTAGTAAGGGCATAATTGACAATTGTACATAAAAACTTGGTGTAGTTTAAGATCATGGCCATCACTAGGGAAAGAACAAACATTAACCAAAAGTACAAGGAAGCACTTTGTACATGGAAAAGGAACAACTCAAATTAGTAGAATAAAAATATCAACAATTTGGGTAGTTTTCAGAAAACCACTTGTGATCTCACCATTTTATCGATTTAGTCAAATTAACTATTTTTTGGAATGAGTAAACCATTATATTATTTTTGACCGGTTCAAAAAACTCGTTTTTGGCTAGAAAGGACATATTGTTGTTAGAGTTGCAGTCATTTATTAAATTGCTAAGTTTTAAACATTCATATCAATTTTGTAGACCGATACCCCCCTCCAAATGTTGAATTTTTAGCAATATATTTTTTTTTGTTGAGACATGATTTAATCTCATAAGCCATATATGAATGTTTCTTTCTGACTTGTTGCAGAAAGAATAGGGAAATCTGGGTTTCACATAAAGTCCTAACTTTAACAAGTTTCCCCTTATTCAATTTTCAAATATGTTTTTAACATCATTTATCATATAGCACTTCATCCAAGACAACACTTAATGGGGGGAAAAGAACCGGGGTCTTATTAATTAACTTTTTGGTTATTTACCAACTAATGTCAAGAATTAAAGGCTTCTCATAACACTAAATATACAAACATAAGGAGATCTTGACCTTTGCGTATAATAATGAGATTGAACTTGGGAATTCTCCAGAATGGCAAGGAAAGAAGATTGTTGTAAAACATGATTTCAATCGATTAAAGCCCATCTTCTGCACAAGACCTCTCTACCAAAACTAGGTACATCGTCTGTATAGTGCATGTGCCATTATTATAAATCTCATTTCTATTTCTACTCAATAATTAAATTATAACAGAATTCCATAGACCCTAAACACATAATCTCACCTGGAAGAAGACAGAAATAAGAGCCACGATACATCCAAACAAGTCGAAAGAAAAATCTCCAAGTGCAGCAATGATTACCCCTGCAATAGTTAGTGATACTGAAAGAATCACCTGAAAAGAGATTAAACAAATAAGGATCAAAAAGTCAGTTGCCAATCAGGTCAAAACATTGTCATTTGAAAAATCTACCTAATTATGGCAATGTTATCGAAATACAAAGTAATTTTCAATGCTATAATAAGAAAAAAATTGAAATTACTATAACTCAGGTAGATTTTATAAAGTGAAATTCCTTAATAATAAAAAGATTGAAAGCATACTGTTGAAATAGAAAAAAATGAAAGTATATGATCAGAAAGATAAAGAAAACAGAATTCAACAGCTTCCAAAACCCTTGAAAAGAAAAACAAGAACATAAAGATAAAAGCTTGAGAATTTCACAAAACTAATCACCAATTAGAATTAGAAATAGAAATAGAAATAGAGGAATACATCCATGCATAATAAACAGATTTTTTTTTACTGTTGCCTGCTTGAATCTGCAATGTGTTCGAGATTTCAAGGCTTCTGCGATGCGTTCGAAATTTGAAGGCTAACATGTTAAAATTGATAAATATAGTATTCATTTTTGGAATGTAAGGGTAAATCGGTCATTTAGACTCATTCAAACGGTTTATTCAGTCTAGAAAAAGAAATAGACCTTGTGTGTACAGCGGCTTAAAGGACCAGATCCTTTTTCAGTTAAACTAGTAGCATTTGCATTAGTAGAATTTGGCACTGACATTGATTGTTCTTTCAAATTCAATACATCAATCTCTTGCTTTTTTCTTTGCTCAGTCACTTCTATTGGTATTTGCTAGCTGCTCAACTGAGCAACCAACCAGATAAAGATTAAACTTTTATAAGATACATGATGTTTTAAAAACGAAAAGTTAGTAAAACAAAGTTAAAAATACAGCTTTGTCTCAGTTTCCCTTTGTTTTAGCCATCATTTGTGGCTTAGCCTTTTCAACTACAGCTGATGACATAAAGGTTTCTTACCTCAGTTGTATTCCTATCACTTCCTTCACTCCTTCCTTCAATCTCCCCACTGTTTTTTAAACGAGTTACCATTTATATGTGGAAACATGTAAATTGACCAATATAGGCATGATGCAAGTCATGTTACCTGTGTGAGTTCCCATCATTTTTTCCACCTTCATAAAAGACTTACAAGATGATCTTAGAAAGGTCACATTTTGATCCATGCATACCTTTCGAACTGGAGTTCCAATATATCGATTTTAGATTTCATAAGCAAACAAAGCCTCCATGTTAATTTAAAACATCCAAGTTCACGCTTCTCTAAACTGGATAAACAACATAATTACTTCCCCAGGTCCAGAAAGCCAGTCTTACTATATGGAGCTTATTATTCTTCATTCAAACCAAAAGGGGAAATCCTTAAAAGTAAAATGATGAGTATCCTTCATAAGATCTATATATAACAAGAAGAAAGTAACACAGCACCGACCAAGTATCTTTTGCCATCATTTGTGGTAACCATTGACCAATCAGTGCCAGCACACTTCTCCCTGAACAAAATATAAAAAACAAATAATGAAAAAGGCAGATATTTGACAATTCAAAGGCGCTAAGAGTGACAAAAACAATAAAAACAATGTCCAACTAAAGCATGCGAGCACTCACCATTAAATTGGAGTTGGTTGTGCATAAACTCTTTCAAGCTGCTAACAAGAAGTACATATCAAGAATATGAAAGATAAAAAAAAGCAACATTAGTTTAATTAAGAAAGAACATATAGATCATGAAAAGATAAATTCAGCACAATACACCAAAGAACAGTTTACATGAAACATTGGACTTACCTCTCTCTTAAAACCAGGTGGTTTCTGGTAAGTAGACTGTCCTGTCACATAATTATAATAGTACAATATTCTTGTTTCAGTCATGTGGGCTGACCATGCATTCAACTGTTCAACACCGATAAGAACCAAAAGAAGATATCACCAAACTGAAATGTATCAATAATGGCACATCTTGATGACAAAAGCTTATTTCATTTGAGAACCAATGAAAAAAGTATCAAACAAACACAGGTAATGGTTCTAATGGTCCACTCTTTGTAATAACATCAAATGTTTTTTTTATAAATTCCTGTTACATCCAACTGGATAAGAATATTGACATCACAACATGAGTAAATACTTATTACATTCTTATTAGTGCAGAAATATTACACTTGTAAACGCAAACCAACCTGTGTCGTCACACGAGGAGACGATGCCCACAGCAGAGAGCACCAAATAGGCACCGGGGCAAGCGATAACGGTAAAAGCGAAAATGAAGCAGGGGCGGAGCACACTTGCGACGGAGCAGTAGCACGGCGATCAGCGAGGGGGTTTATGAGCCTCTGTCTTGCTCACTCTTGTCGATTCAATTAGGGCTTTTTTGCTTCTTTAAACCCTTATTCGCTTCATTGGGTTGCATTATGCTTATGGCTCCTGTTCGGGTTCTTACAGCCCTGGTCCGCCCGACCGATTGAAGTTGCTTCCTTTTTCCCACTTTACATAACTAAAGCAAATGTTAATTGGAGTATAAAATGAGGAGTCGTCACCTCAAAATCTGGAACGCCCGTATTTCGAGGCTAAGCATTAATTCGATGATGTAATAGTCAAGATCAACCATTGTGACTTATTTTAAAGTAATAAAGATGAATTACTTGAATACTATGTGAAATATGTGATTTTATATGATTATATACTTGTTTGTAAAGATATAATAAAAATAAGCTCAAAGATAAAATGTTAGACAAACCCAATATCTATGAAGAAAGTTGTAGTGGTCGTGACAAGGATTCAGGAGATATAAAGAATGTCGAAATCCGAGTTATAACGAAGAAGTTATGATCTGTCGAAGTTACGCGACAGAAATGGCACGCCACTGTGTGAAGTAAATAGTGAATTTACAATAGAATGCTTGTAACATCCAGATTTTCAGGAATGACAAAATGAGTATTTATTTTTGAAGTTATGAGGAGTAACTCGACAAGTTGGCGCCTTAAGTCGTCGAGTACGATCGCGGCTTGGTGACGTGGACAATGAATGGACTCGACGCGTCGGCAAGCTGACTCGCCGAGTCAGCGCTGTTAACAGAAACTGTAATTCTCTCGGGCCTAGGCCTATTTAAAGGCACTTATAGCCTCCTTGGCCCTTTCCCATCAGTGTCTTTGTCCCTTGAGAGAAACCCTAGAGCTATTTGTGAGCTAAAGAGGAGAGAGAGGCTAATTGGAGGTCATTTCTTTGAGAAGAAGGTCAAGGGTGTTGCAAGGATCTCAGAGGAGGGTTGGTGGATCAGTTTCATCCTCATTTCAAGCTTTAGTTCTGGTACAAGCTCTTGTCTCCCTTGTGTTTGAGTAGATTTCCTTTGGTGGTTAAGTTAGGGATTGTATCACCTTATTGATGGGTTTTTGGGTGCATTGAAACCCTTTTTCGAGTTATTTTGTTGATCTGGACCTTGTGAGGTCCAGAGAACCTAAAAGTAGGCAGCGATGAAGGAGTAACCTTGGAGAATTGAAGCTATGAAGCTTCAATGGAGTCATAATGATGTATAGAGCAAAATACACCATGCATGAGCCTCAAGTTCGGACCTTTACGTGACTTTTGGGTGCTAGAAGGCCAGATCTATAAGTTAGAGAACAGATCTGATCTCAGAAGGTCGAATGAGTGTTGCCATGGAGGAAACTTGCCAAGTCCATAAGGGAACTCGACGAGTCAGATTGGGTTGCCCCGCGATTTATGACCGGTGGTAACCTGTCGAGTGGAAGGTTCACACGACGAGTCGAGTGAGTCTTTAGAAGGATCCAGAGGACACGCTTGGACTTGCCGAGTCACCCATGTGCACTCGACGAGTCTGGTCAAAGTTTGACCGTTGACTAGAGTTGACTTTAGTTGACCTTGGGGTTTTGGTCAAGCTGATTCAAGAAAGGTCGGAGAGGGGTGGAATGGTCTTCTACCCATTATTAGATATGAGAACATGAGAGGATTTTGATTAGAGATGTTATCCTGTTGATAGGAGGAGGCTAGGTCCGGATATTCAAGCACAAGAGTTTATCCGATTTCATACAAGGTGAGTCTTCTCACTATACTTTACCTAGAGTGGTAATTATGTGCGACCGGAAGGTTTTATATGCCATGCAAAGTATGTGATATATGTTGATATGTGATATTTATGTGTTATGTTATGTTATGAGTAGCATGGTATGGACCGGAAGGTCAAGATGAGACAGACCGGAAGGTCGATGAGGAGGACCGGAAGGTCATTACGGGTAGGACCGGAAAGTCTACCAGGGTTGGGACGAAAGTACCCTGAGACACATGGATCGGAAGGTCCCATAGAGCTATGGCCTTGAGTGGCATATGTGTTGTATGTGGTATTTTGGGGAACTCTCTAAGAATTTATGCTTACCGTGTTATGTGATATGTGTTTTAGGTACTAGCGAGGATCGCGGGAAGGCGTCGACATGATCTGTTCACACTGATGAAGATTTATGTACTTGAGATTTTGGGGTTGTTTATTGAGATAATATGTGATACAATGGGTTTTGAAATTGTTCTTATGAAATTTATTACGATTAAAAATGAAAAACTGTTTTGGAAATTCACGTTGTTAGAAGTTGGTATCCGAGCCTTGGTTTGAGGGATTCGGATGCACCTTCGGGTGTATTTGAACTGAAACTGAGGATTGGAGAAAGTTTTTCATAAAAGAAACAATTTTTCTGAAAAGTAAAGGAATTTGAGGAAATCGGAAAGAAGCAGTGTGTACGATCAGCCAACACCCGAATTGTGATTTCCCAAAATACCCTTACATTATGTGTTATGAGATATGATATTATATGTTATGCACTCTAGAGTAGGCTAGGTATTCATATTAGGACTAGGGTGGCCTGATTTGTGATGCCTTAGCCTAGGAGATTACTGCTGCTATGAGATGCTTCGAGAGTGAGTGGGTAGCAGTAAGGAGCTTACGAGAAGTCTACCGAAGGGTAGCCTATGCTTAGTGAGATGTAAAGTACTTTTGATCTGGGATCCTAGGAGGAGGACTTGGAATGAATGCTGATGCGATGTGGAAGATACTATAGGGCTCGTACTATTGGAAGCACCAGACCAGTGAGCAGTCCAAGTAAGAATCCTTGGGATGCTAAGGAACAAGTAGGGTTGAGCGATCGAGTGCAAGTATACTCGAGCGAGTCTCGGATTTCTTTTATGTTGGGAGACATCATGGTTGGTACACCACACACACCAGAGAGCAGCGGTGTTAGCGATGATGAGATTCGCCATATGATTCATGACGAGATGACCGCGGCGATTCGGAAGGCTAATCTGGAGGATTCTAAAGTAGCGGATTGAGAAGTGATGTCATGGTTCGAGTACCATGACAAGTAGGGGATTGAGAAGTGACATCATGGTTCGAGTACCATGATAAGTAGCGGATTGAGAAGTGATGTCATGGTTCGAGTACCATGATATGTAGCGGATTGAGAAGTGACGACATGATTTGAGTACCATGATAAGTAGCAGATTGAGAAGTGATGCCATGGTTTGAGTACCATGATAAGTAGCAGATTGAGAAGTGATGTCATGGTTCGAGTACCATGATAAGTAGTAGATTGAGAAGTGATGTCATGGTTCGAGTACCATGAGTTGTAGCAGGTCGAGAGGTGATGTCATGGTTCGAGTTCCATGATGTGAGGTGGATTGAGAAGAGGGAAAATGGTTTGAGTACCATGATTCGTAGAAAATTAAGAGGAGATAACATGGTACATGTACCATGATTCATAGAAGATTGAGAGGTGGCCACACGGTTTGAGTATCATGACGTGTGGCGGTTAGTGTTTCTTGTTTTTACCAGTTATTCAGTTGGGGTTTTCTAGACTGAGATCAGAGGTGAATGGGTATGGGGACAGAAAGCCATGATGAACAAGTTTTAGTGGATCATGCCTTGAAAGGGTAAATCGAGTGAGCCCCGAGGGATTATTTGGGATATGCCAGTTGGAGTCACAAGACACAAGGATGAGTAGGGATGGTGTGTGATGGGAGAATATGGTCTGGGTTAGGCGATCAGCCGATAGTGGAGATGTCACTTTCTGTGACCCGAGTGGTGCTATTTTCGTTTCCTGTGGGAGACATAAGAGGTGTTGAGATTTCGGTTTTTGAGTTTGGGGGTGAGCCCTGTGGGATTGCACGGATGGTGATCTTCAACCAGAGTATATGGCAGTAGGTCTGCCGGTAGGTAAAGGTATAACTTGCACAGGTCATCAGTGGGGACTGAGATGGTCAAGGACCAGGATACACCCTAATTGAGTATAGTAGGGCATGTGTTAGCTACAGCGTCGGACGATCAAGAGGAGTATATCAGGGAGGTGGCCCTTATTGTATTTGATGGGTATTAAGAGTGGAAATATGGTTTCTGCTCTTATGATAAGTGACGTGATGGAACATTGATTGAGGAGTCGATGATAAGGAGTATAGTAGATCATTACTTCCAGACTAAGTGTCTGGGTTAATACTGGACAATTGGGAGGTCCAGTGATGGAATGGTGTAAGATTCTGAATGACTAGAGGCAGTCATGGTGGGAAGTTCTGAGGATTTCATCTAAGTTTCGGGGCATTTGGAGTTTCTCGATCTCTGTCGGGAGATCATCGAACGTTACGTAGCACCTTCCAAGAGTAGGTGCGATGTTATAGGTGGAAACAGTCTGTGGGATAGATTGCTGGTGCGCCGATTAGGGATGTTCGAACCCTAAGTGTGGGAGAACCGGGTATTTTGTTGAGGGGATCAGATATTCGATCGAGAATGGTTAGAGATCTGGATATAGAGACCAACGGTGAAAATTCATGAGCCCAGGGTTATTAGTAATTGAGACGAGGTGCATAGCGAGATAATCCATGTGTTATGTTCGAAAAAGATGAGTGCCTCCACGGCAAGTGGCTGTTGGTCGGAGACCTTGGGGTGACTGGGAATTCTTCGAGGTCATAATGGTGAATTCGAAATGGTTGACTCATACAGTGAGTTCGGCAGTTGAGAAATTTTTGTTCAATGACGGGGCTGTTATTCAGCTTGGGAAGGGCAGAAGTTGATTAGACAACCAATTTCAGGTTGTGGAGCAGGAAGATCAGTGGATGAGACGAGACGTCGTGAGGTTCTATGTGGTGTATCGAGGTATCCGAATTTAATGCATTGGATTTCGGATAATTTTGAGTCTTGAGTGGAGACGGAAAGTGGTGGGTCAAGGATCGATGATTCCAGTGGGAGCCCTTTCGGTTAATGACAGCAAGTGAGATTGTCCAAGAATATAGATTGCAGTAGGGAAGGGTGTGTTGTTATGACGATTGCCACCAGATATAGTGATGCATAATTTGGGTAAGTGCATGTACCTATCTATGATTGATCCGCGGAATGTGAGTCAGTGAGAGGTTGTTGTGATGCTACGGGAAGCCATAGTACTCACTAGTCAGAGGATTGTTGTGATGCTATGGGAAGCCATAGTACTCACTAGTCAGAGGATTGTTGTGGTGCTACGGGAAGCCATAGTACTCACTAGTTAGAGGATTGTTGTGATGCTACGGGAAGCTGAAGTACTCACTAGTCAGAGGTTGTTGTGGTCCTACGGGAAGCCGTAGTACTCACTATTCAGAGGTTGTTGTGATGCTATGGGAAGTCGTAGTACTCATTAGTCAGAGGATTGTTGTGATGCTACGGGAAGCCGTAGTACTCACTAGTCAGAGGTTGTTGTGATGCTACGGGAAGCCATAGTACTCACTAGTCATAGGATTGTTGTGATGCTACGGGAAGCCGTAATACTCACTAGTCAGAGGTGTGGTGATACTACAGGAAGCCGTAGTACTCAGCAGTCAGTGAGAGGTTGTGGTGATACTGCGGGAAGTCGTAGTACTCACCAGTCAGTGAGAGGTTGTGGTGATACTGCGGGAAGCCATAGTACTCACCAGTCAGTGAGAGGTTGATGCTATGTTACAGGAAGACGTAGTACACACAAGTCAGCGAGAAGTTGTTATGATAAGTATTGTTTGATCAGAGCATGGAACAGAAGAGTTTTAGGCATGGGGTGGCCCTAATTTATGAGTTTTTGGGAACCTGGTCGTCGGACCAGGGGCGATACCGGGGTCTCCTCCATGATAGGGAATCATTATGTTCTGAGTGAGGTGTGGTCATCGCAATCCAAAAGAATGGGATAAGTGAGGTATGCATGTGTTGCAGGAAATGAGTTCTGAGTTGAGTGCTTCGTTGGGACGAGTGGTTCCAACTCTGGGTCGGACCAAACTCTCGAGTTTAAGTTTGGCTTTGGTGGTGCGATGAATAGGCGAGATGAGATTCTGGATTCTGAGGTAGGTTCCATGTTGAGGAGTATTGTTTGTCATCTGATGTCTTTGAAGCTATGAAGCTTGGAGCTTTGAAGCTATGAAGCTTCAAAGGGAACTAAGATCAAATATTAGAGACCAAAATTTTACATAATAAAGTGTTCATGTGTAAAGAACATATAAATTGAAATACACGACAAAAAAATTTAACAAAAGGACAAAGCTTTCTCTATGGATTCTAACATAGAAACTGACCCTCTATTGCTACACTTTATTATAGACAAGTGCCCTTGTTTCCACATATGTCATTGTATCATTGGGTTTGAGATATAGCATATTATACCTATAGCAAGCACAAAGTATCACAGTATCGCATAATCCATCAACTCAGCTAGAAACCACAAGTATTTGGTCATTAACCTCAAAAGCGCTCACATTAGGAATTTTGGCATGAAACAGTAAGCATTTAAAGTTCTTAATTAGAGTAGATTCATAAATACTAAATTCTAGAGTTGGTGCATATAATAAGCTCCAGGCATGTAAGGTATACATTTCACCTAGCATGCACCTAACTTATTAATTAACTATTATTATAGTATTTTACATTCAAAGAGCATAAATATTACTTTTAGGAACTAGTTTCCTTAAGAACACCAAAATATGTGTCCTACATAGTTCATGCATTTTCAATTTTTGCATAGTTTGAGTTTTCCTAAGTGGTTAAGATGTAATCATGCAAGACTTGAAACCATTTACTTCTTAGATAACAATTGACATGTAATATCATTGAAATATTACTCTCCTAAATCATATTTTCTAGAAATATAACCTCTTGTTTTGGCTACGGTAACATCCTGATTTTCAATTATTTACCTTTTAACCCCTTAGTATGAGAATTATCAGCATTTTCACCCTTAGTGGTATTTTGGTGATTTTGGCCAAAGACTTAGTATGTTGGACGTACGTTTTGTACGATGTGCGTACTTGGGCGAAGCATAGTATGCTTGGCGTAAACCGCGTATGAAAGGTGTACGTGGTGGATCCTCAAACCCTAAAAATTAGGGTTTGTCCTATATATATATATATATATATATATATATATATATATATATATATATATACAACATTAACTCCTCAGTTCTCATTCACTATTTTGCCTCCACTTGCCATTTCGTCTATCCAGAACCCTACTCCTCCTTGAGAGTGTTCTTGAACTTTTGTGAGTATTTTTTGTGATGAAGAAGCAATGAGAAGAAGAGAGGACCACATTGGAGGAGAGGGGGACCTTAGATCATGAATCTCATCCCCATTTGGTATCATTTTAAGGTAAAACGCTCTGAACTTGATGATGATTTCTTTAAGATCTTGTTAGCTTTGAAGTTGTGAACATTATGGTCCCATTACCTTGGCTTTATGAGTATAGGTTACTTAAATTCATTTGAGTTGTCCTTTAGACATTTCAGAGTGTTGTGATGCATACTAGTATGATCTTGAGTGTTATATTTAACCCATTCATGTGTTAGATGGTCTTATTAGGTTAAGAACTTAGGGTTTTGGACATTAATCAATTTTATAGCCATGAAAAGTCATAAAGTTGTAAACTTTATGACTTAAAACATCATTTTAGGATTGGATCTGAGTTTTGAACGCAAGAGATTAATGGAATAAGCTCTTAATGAAGTTTTGGGACTAGACTATCTACTCTAAGCATAGTTGTTGGTACGCTGCATGTATGCAGTCATCACCCCGTTTTTGGTCAACATCAGATCACGTTGGGCCTACTCTCTTGGTACGTAGGGCATATTATGCTGGGAAGGAATTTTGACTGTTGTACCTTTAATGTTGACTTTGACATTTGTTGACTCTGTTAACTGTTACCTTTCGACTAAGTTTTACTTTAGGTTAAACTGGAGGGTTTTGATTGGCGATTAAGATTTTATAAGGTTCTGATGTTAGTGGGTCTACGCGAGCAAGCACTGTAGCAGGGGGAGTAACACAGTGTTCTCGGGTTTCTTCATTTCAATTGATTTTTGCCTCATTTTACCGTGGGTCGAAGGTGTTGGATTAATGTCTAAGTCCATAACTATAATTGGTAAGACTTGACCCGACCCGGCATGGTCCATTTGGGTTGCATACCATCATGCACTTGGATGAGAGAAATAAGACACTTATGGTTATTAATATATTATAAGTTCTAGTATATTAATAATAAGAATAATAAGATTATTTAATTAGTATTGATCAAGAATTAATCTAGGATTAATTAAGTGATCAAAAGAAGACTAATTAAATATATGGGTTGATTGTGTAAATCATCCATACTTGTATAGTGGGCTAATGCTCCATGGATTATCTAGTTGGGCCAAAACCCATATGATGCTCCATGGATGCTCCATGGTGTATTTGAACCCATGGATCCAAGGAAATGGAAAGTCATGACAATTAGGGTTTACCCTAATTGTAACACTATATAAAGATCTTATTCTTGACAAAATTGGCCACTAGTATGATTCTAGAGAGGGCTAGCCGATTTCAAGAAGTGTAGAACTCTCTCAAGCTATTCTAAGTGTTTTGATGATTGTGATTCCATTTGTGGTGTCACACTTGGGGCACTAGGCACTCAAGCTTCATGAAGACTTTCTACATCAAAGAGGTATGTATTCTATCTTGCTATAGTTATTGTTTTGTATGCTAGATTAGGATAATACCTTGGAAGTTCTTATTTGCATGTATAATAGAGAAAACATAGATCCAAGGTATTTAGGGTTGCATGTACACTTAGGAGTGTTAGAATGCTCAAAACCCAACAGTGGTATCAGAGCCTAGGCTTGCTTTCTCTTATACTTGTAATTAAAAGTTGGAAAAAGTCGAAAACTTGCTGTCTGACGAATGGACTCGGCGAGTCCATGGGGGGGGACTCGGCGAGTTCATGTGTATCTTTAACCAACTCGGCGAGTAGGTTCATGCAACTCGGCGAGTAGGGTCGACAGAGTGCAGATTTTCGACTTTAGTTGCTGGAAATGGATTGGAAACATTACCCTAAACTGTTTTGGTACTTGAAAACTTGTTTTAGCTGGTGTAATGTTTTTGCTAATTCATTTACAACAACTAGTTATCAAAATTACAAAGTTTAATGTGATTTTGATTCTTGAAAGTGTTCATATTCATGTTCTTGTTCATATGAAGTTTAGATGATCATAGGAATTATTTGTAACCTATATGGTAGTTTAATTCTTGATCATAATGTGTTTTAATGGAGTCCATAACTTGTCCTCAAGTTATGGAAAACCAAAAGTCTCTTGGATTAAAAAAAACCACTAAAAGAACACAAGAGTTAGAAAAATGAAAAGTCCTCATTTTATTACTCTATTAAACTCATAAGTTACAAGAAATGAAAAGTTTTGAATAGTTTCAAAACTTGCCCTCAAGTTTTGGAATTTGTAAAGTTTTCACTTATGAATACTTTAATTCCAAGTTAGCCCTTAGAATTTTAAAAAGTTAAAATTCAACCCTTATACTTTATAATATTATAAGTTAATAATATATATATGTATAAGAGTAAAGTCAGTCTTACCGCTAGTACGCCTCATTCACGAAGCCGGTCTATAAGGTGGGTATAAGGTTGTTGCCTATAAAATGGCAACTTAATGGGTGTCCACTCTCACCCACCGCTTGCTTGACCGGTGGAGGGTCGTTAGCCGAACGGGTTTGACAGGACTATAATTCTCCCTTCATTAAAAGTATTAATGAAAATACTAAGTAACTAAACTCTTAATAATACCCAATCTTAGTTACTTAGGAAAAATGTGAATAAGGTGCTAATCCATGAAATTACACTTTACACTTTGTCTAAGTCGTTAGTGGAGCGTGTGTGGTTAACCGGCACACTAACTTGGACTTAACAAGGTAGGTAAAGGGTGACTTAATATTTATCATAGTATCGATGGAGCGTGTGTGGTTAACCGGCACATCAATTGAGGGGTAATTTATTAAGGGTACCGAGTGATTTGCATGGTTACTTCACACCTTGTTTTGTGATCCTCGGCATCCCAGTCACAAAACCTGAAGGGCACACTCGAGATTGAAACATGCCATTGAACAGTTCAATGAATCTCAAAGATCTAGGAGTTTCAAAACCAATTAAAACCTAATAATACATTTCGTTTATCTTGGCGGAAATTGGTGAATCGTCATTCACCTACCTTCAAATATTTTATACCTTGGATTACGGCATACCTCTTCTAAGTTATAAAATAGTTTGTTGGGTCCTAGCCTTAATATTTCATATTGGGTGTCATATTAAGGACTTAAGATCAACTATCTTGAATATCTCCCAAAAGATGTCTGGTTTAGACATTTATGATCTTCCCAAATCTCTTGAAACAAGCTTTACTAATGAAGATGATGTCCCATGGATATCATACTTCTTCACCTCTTCCAATTATTCTCCCTAACCCACAAGTTCTTGAAAAGTTTAAGGTCACTCAAGCCCTATTGGCAAGGCAAGGTCTAGGTGTGATCACATCTTGGAGATGTAGTCACATATTGACAAGCCGGGAGAGTTGGGTGTCAAAGTCTTGAGAAAGTTGGTGGTTCAATCACTTTCTAAGTCACATAGTGAGTTCCTTTGGAACACCTATGTAACAGACTATGACAAGACCCTTAATGATCTTATCTATTTGTTAAGATCAACTTCCTTAAAACATGATGGACATTGATAATAGTGACACAGGAAATCCAGAAAAGCTCTCTCTTCCCAATGGAAAGGGATCGGCCATAGTCAACTCGGTTGACCAAATGGTAAAGAGAAAAGCTAAGTCTGTGATAGTCTTGTGTACCATTATCAAAGGGTCCATATGTTTGTATTGCCAAAGAAAAGGGCATTGGTTGCGAGGCTGCCAAAATTTACCTAAGGATGTTAAAGTCAATAAGTTTGACTCTACTTCAGGTAAATTCCACTATCTAACTCTGTTAAGTTTCTATTCTGAGATTCTTGATACATGATGTGACTGGGTCACATGGTGATGTTTTAAGAATGAAAGAAAAGTGAAGAAACTTAAAGAAAGAATATGCTGAATCTGATGGCGTAGATGGATTTCTATCGCATAGTTTGAAGATCGGATTCTTGAGCTACTTCTCAGGAGTTATGAGATATTGCTTAGGAATAGATAACAACAAGTTTTCATGTGCTTATGGATTGTAAGGATAAGTTTTTCCGCAAAGTTTTAAAATAAAAGAAAAATTTTTGATTTTATTTATTTTAAAAATATCCTTACAATGGCATTTGAGGAAAAAAAATTGTTGCTTATGTGATTCCATTAAGAGCAAAAGTGGAAATATGAAATTGATCCTTTCATTTGTGGTAATGTCTAGACTTACCAAATAAGGAAAGATTCTCATCACCCAAGTTTCAATTGGACCGGAACTTGGAATCATGCAAGTTGTATAGCATGATGAATGAGAACTTTCAAGTTTTGGAAAATTAAGACTAATTACTTGTTCACATGGATGTGTGAGTCAAGTAAAGGACTAAGGGATCGAGTACACATTCTTGTGCACTGATTAAGTCCACCACAAAAGATCGCTAAGACTATTCGTCATAGTTTACTAAAGCTCAGTAAATATGATTATACTTACAAGCTTAAGTGTAACTCTGAGACATTGGAAAAGGTTTCAATGTATGGCAGAGCGAATAAGAAGAATCAAATTAGGCAGAAGGATAAAAGTTTCTCAAATCTGAAAAGATGGGAGAGTACTTTAGTATCAGTTTTGTGATCATCTTAATGATTAAGAAACCATATCAAAATTAGTTCTCTAAGGAAATCTTAGTGCATTCTTATGACTAAGAAGAGGGATCTTGAATTGTTGAAATGGTTAAATCAAGAAGATGAGTCATACTTCGTTCCAATACAAGTCTTAGAGTCATACTCCAAGATTGTAACTTGAGTGACATGTCTTAAAGAAGGTTTAAAACACTTGTCAAATGTAAGAGTAAAAGTTTTCTACTCTTGTACATTTGAAATTGGTAAGTTGTGATGTTTTGGAGAAAACAAAGACCAACTTAGGCCAATTGGGTAAAGTGTTTTTCTTGATTAGAATCCGCACTATCTCTTGTATGTTTGACAAGGGAGTCTTATAGGTCAAGAGGACAGTGGGAGTCTTAAAGGTCTTGAAAGTCTCAAGAACTAATCAAGAATAAAACCTGAAGTTCTTCACTAGCACACGACTTGAGATTTATAACCTATCGTGTTGACATATTCTGTGCCCATTCCAGTTAAAGTTGACTTTGCATATGAGTTCTTAGAGTTCTCAATGTGTTGCATAACAACTTGGAAGCAATGGTAGGCCCTTGAGCTGCCAGGTGGCAAGAAATTAAGATTGAGTTCAGTCCATATGAGTTTGGATTTGTCATTATCCTTGTCTTGTGACTATGATTTTGACAATTCACATGGATAAGAACACATACACCAGTAAATCTAAGTGTCATAAGGTTTCTCTCCGATTCATGAAAATGATGGTGAGGAAACACTTTCACTAAGTAGATTTTATCTAGATAGCAATTGTGATATTTGCATTCTCAAAGTCGTTAGTGGAGCGCGTGTGGTTAACCGGCACACTAATATGGACTTGTGAGAAGTGGCAAAAAGGTCTAACCATTATGATTATGGCATACCTCTTCATAATTGTTTAGACTCACAAGTGTGCTATCTAAGGGAAGGTGTATGATTTTGATAAAGTCTTATCAAAACAATCTAGTATCAGAAATCTGAACTTTGGTAAGAAAGTCAATGAAGTATTGATTTCTAGAAGTCCAACTGATTTCTGAATACATGTCAGAGCTAGTGGGAGCATAAGTGTTATGCTAATAATCATCATGTTAGTGGGAGCATGATAATTATGATAAGTATTGCAAGCTAGCAATGTTAATTATAGAAAACAAAAGTTTCAATTGGGAAAAGGTTGTTTTGCTATAATTAAGGGAGAGGAAATTATACTTCATCTCAAATCTATAAGCTTAGATCGTGAGGTTTTAATCATTTAGTCAAGGATATATATGAATTTCATGTTGGAATGGCTCAACATAAGGAAATTCTGTATATGGGTCCATTATTTGCGTTCTAAAATTCGATTATGATTACGACATCCCTTTTCATAACCTGAATTATGAGAACTTGGCAAATTGAAATGGAAATATTATAGCAAAAGACTGGTTTAGTCTTTATGTGAGACATCATGAATCGTGTCCCATATGCTTCGGATATAGGATCGATTACATGTGCTATAATCATCCGTTCTAAAATTTTCAAAATGCCTGGGGCATTAAGAAGGGAAAAGGTTTAGAACTGGATATGACTAAAAGGATTAAACAATTGTCGAGGACAATCTAAGGTTTACCAAAGATTGGTTACTCAAGGACAATTGGAAGTATAGTGATAATTCTGGAAGGACCATATTGACATAATCTGTAAGGAGGCAACTCTTGTTCAGAAGTGATAGTCAAAATGGAATCTGGAAATGTTTCAAAGTTAGAATTTTCAATCTGTGTAAGATTAAGGAAACTTAATGCAAGAAGGATGTTTCCAAGGAGATGATCTCCTGTGGAATACTCTGTAATGATTGTTGCCAAGTCTTTGTGAGTTTGTGCATAATCGTTACGAGAGATTCAATGCATATAAGTTTAGAATCTAACAGATTTCAGTAAATGGCATGAATTTGGAATTCTTGCATTTGCAGTAAGGATTTGGGAGTGTGAAAAGAGAATCATTGAAGTTATGATCAATTGATCTAGTTCACAAAGTAAAGGTCATAGACAAACATAGTATGCATACTTGGTGTATGGCGTGACTAGTGTTTAGAAAACATAGTGTACATGCTTGGAGCATGGGACAACTATTGTTTTAAATTCAAGAATAAAGTTGATAGCTGAAACAGTATACAATGAATAATGTGTAATCATATGGTGATAGGTTTTGATACCATATTGGATTCTATTATTATTGTGTTTCACTTTTCATGTTTTGACTTCCCGAATAAACTGGGTTATTCTTCTGGAATGACTAAGTTATTCAAACTATCCACAGTCGGTCATATGTTGGAAGTAGATATGAATTAAGACTGTCATGGGTTGGCTTGTAGAGGTCTAAGGTGTTGGACAAGGCTACAACACTCATGAGTGCTCATAAGTTCTGAGTATTGGATTCAACCCGCGCTCATTGGAATCACTTCATGGATTTTATCACGAGTGATCATGAGACGATAATATCTTATATTCTTCAAACCTAGAGATATGAGTTGTTACTATGAGTTGATAGTACATTGATTGCACGAAACCGCATTTGGTAACTCTGTGCTATAAAACGTGCTTTTGTGTATGATTCAACAAGTAGTAGAACAAGCCATATGAGTCGAAGTTTATCCGTTCCTTTTACCTTCGGGATAAAAGCGATATCTGTGGGCCCCTCGATGATTTGATGATGACAAATGGAAGTGCTCGGCCGGGCCAGGACTGATTTGATTTGTTCAATTAGTCAGTCGTCATAAATCGGAAATCGGGAAACAACAAATGGACAGAGAGAATGATTATAATCCATGTCTCAGTCCATATGATATCTAGAATGGAGGAATATATGATCCCTTATCTAATGGACAAGTCACTGACAAAGGTCAGAGTTCATCGACAAGGTCAGAGTTCGACAGAAGCTTTTGAGAGCTGCGATTGCCGGTTGGTTCCTGAAGTCATACGCAATAATAGTTTTAGACTTATCCAAGTGGGAGACTGTTGGATTAATGTCTAAGTCCATAACTATAATTGGTAAGACTTGACCCGACCCGGCATGGTCCATTTGGGTTGCATACCATCATGCACTTGGATGAGAGAAATAAGACACTTATGGTTATTAATATATTATGAGTTCTAGTATATTAATAATAAGAATAATAAGATTATTTAATTAGTATTGATCAAGAATTAATCTAGGATTAATTAAGTGATCAAAAGAAGACTAATTAAATATATGGGTTGATTGTGTAAATCATCCATACTTGTATAGTGGGCTAATGCTCCATGGATTATCTAGTTGGGCCAAAACCCATATGATGCTCCATGGATGCTCCATGGTGTATTTGAACCCATGGATCCAAGGAAATGGAAAGTCATGACAATTAGGGTTTACCCTAATTGTAACACTATATAAAGATCTTATTCTTGACAAAATTGGCCACTAGTATGATTCTAGAGAGGGCTAGCCGATTTCAAGAAGTGTAGAACTCTCTCAAGCTATTCTAAGTGTTTTGATGATTGTGATTCCATTTGAGGTGTCACACTTGGGGCACTAGGCACTCAAGCTTCATGAAGACTTTCTACATCAAAGAGGTATGTATTCTATCTTGCTATAGTTATTGTTTTGTATGCTAGATTAGGATAATACCTTGGAAGTTCTTATTTGCATGTATAATAGAGAAAACATAGATCCAAGGTATTTAGGGTTGCATGTACACTTAGGAGTGTTAGAATGCTCAAAACCCAACAGAAGGCACCAATGTCGGCCTACTAGTTGCGGTTATCTGTTGGTATAAGGATGCCTTAGAGACTGTATATAGTCATGTAGGATAGACTGAGGACTCTTGGTCGACACTCTTTTACCTGTTCCTTGTTTGGTTGTGGTTCTCGACTAGGATCATCTGTCAGGGTGGTTATCTCACCTCTAATTATATACAGTTATGCATTCGTGGTATGTCGATATTTAGTATGTTGATATTTAATATTTTGATATACTGTAGTGATTTTTTAGATTTGTATACTGGTATCAAGTATGTTATAGTGTTATAGTGATCAGATAGATCCGTAGCCTGGTATATAGAATGTTACCATGTTATATTGATCTGTTACAGGATGTGGCTATGCAGTAGTGATATGTAGGACTATATGTTTATCTATACTTGCTGGTAATCATCTAATGGAGTGCCCTAGGGACTGTATGTAATCATGTAGGATAGCATGAGAACTCTTGGTCTAGGATTTATTTGTTCCTTTTTTGGTTGTGGCTCTAGAGTAGGATCATATGTTCGCGTGTCTATCTCACCTCTGGGCGCTTATGGTTACGCATTTCATGAAGGTTAGATGGCAGCAGGACTGTATGTTGTGATAGGACTAATAGCAGTGATGATCTGTATGATTGTCGTTTGTCTGTATTATGTGCCTACTTGTTCCTTATTTGATTATATTTCGACATATGGTAGTGGTGGGTTAAGGCGGTCCTACTTTTTGTTGTATGCATAGATACCTAGTGCGGGCTGGTTGTAAGTCGTAGGTACTGAGGCTCGGGAAGAGCGGTTGGGTTGAGGTGGTAGGCCAACAAACTCTTGGTATTCCAGCCCGATGGTTGATTGGACGCATTCCATGTTGGCATTCCAGTCAAAGGACTGATTGGGCATGGACATTCCAACTGGGAGGTTGTGGGCTACTATGCATGCTTGTATATTTATCGTCTAGGGTACTTTTGGGGAAACTCACTAAGCTTTATCATGATCCAGTTGTTTATTGTTTCACATATCATCAGAGGCTATGGGATCGCGAAGGCAGGACTGTACACACTCATCAACAACATTGACGATTTCACATTTTCTATGATACTTTGATTTTGAATAAATGTAATTTGGAATAAACAAATTTCTTAATAATGAATTTATAAATTGGGAAGTTTTACCTTAATAAAAATGAAAATTTAGGTTGTGAAAAATGGGATGTTACAAGTTGGTATCAGAGCCTTGTCTTGAGCGAATTGGAGGAACCCTTGTGTGGATCCAGTCTCAAACTAGGATCCAAGAATTTTCACAAAAACGTTAAAAAAAATTATAATAAAAAGGTTGGGTTAGGGACAAGGACTCGGTCTCTTTGTCACGTTCTTGTTTGATTATTGGCTTGGGATCGAGAACGTGGAGTTTGACTTAACATTGGTTTTATAGGAAGATGCAGTGTATACAGTCAGCAGAGCTCGAACAGGAGAGTGGTTCCCAAAATACCAATACATGTTACATTTGCTGAGTTTTGATGTTCCTAATATGTGAATTTTTTTTAAAAGCATGCTAGTGGATAAGGTTCTTTTAGAAATAGTTGAATAGAAGTGCCTGAGTTCAGTATTGACTTATGATATAGGGAGTTGCTTGTTATATGTTACTTGATAATGTGTTTGCTACGTGTATGTTGATTAGTTCAATATGGTCGAGATTAAATAGCCTTAGAATGGTCGACTTGGCCTTACCTCTTTTTCCTTTTTTGGTTGTGGACTTAGGGCAGAGTCGATTATTTGATAGTGTGTCTGATCTCGTATTATGTATAACAAGCATGCACAAAAGCAAGTTGTAGTTCGGGAGCAAGGATAATCCTAAGAAGAGTGGCTAGGAAGTTAGTTGTAGCTCGCAGGAGGAGTGGGTGTTAGCAAACCTGGGAGTGGTCTAGTGAAGTGACTTAGGACCTTAAGATGAATTCTAAATTGACTACGGATAGGTGTGGAAGGTAGTATAGGCACGTACTATTGAAAGCACAGGATTCATATGAGATTCAGATGGAATTTTGAGGCTACTAAAGAACTAATAGGAGTTGGTTCTAGTGTGTTGAGTGTTATGTTGTGATGTCTAATATTTCCTTGATGTATTTTCAGTATAGTGGCTATTAAAGGTTAAGGATTAGGAGTCGTCGGTACTAGGAGAGCATGTCTCAGTGAGGAGAATATTCGTAGGATCATTGTTGTAGAATTAGTTGAGGCGATCAGGGAGGTTAGTCTGGAGTTATCTGAGTTGTTCAAGAATGATTGAGTTATTTGATGATCATTATGTTTCATTTTCCGAGGTTATCGTTGCTATAGCTATCGTGGCTGTCGTTGCCACTGGGTTTCGAGGAGAAAGAGCTTTCCAGTATCGTGACTTCAACAATACGAAGCCCCCAGATTTTGATGGGGTCTCAGACCCGATTGTGGCGATGTGATGGTTGTCTGATGTGGAGGGTTGGTTTTTCACGTGTTCATGTCCGTATGGCCAGAAGGTCAAGTGCGCCCTGAACCTTCTCAAGTTGGGGGCAAGAGATTAATGGAGAGTGGTGACTAGTTCTTACACTCCTGAGTAGAGGGCCGTGGTGACTTGGGAGCAGTTCTCGAAGATGTTTCGTGCGAGGTATATTCCTCTGGTGGAGATGGAGAGATTGACCCAGGAGTACCATGAACTGAGACAGACGACCGAGTCGATGACGGATATCACCAAGAGGTTCACTGAGAGGGTTTTTTCGGTCTTGAGTTTTCTGTTTTAGAGCAAGCTCAGATAACTCAGTATTTGGGCATGCTCAAGACGAATATTCATCAATTTGTGTCTATCCAGTGCCATGGTTCTCTCATTGAGCTTCAGGATGACGCAAGGAGGTGAGAGATTGAGATAGAGACCCAAAAAAAGGAGCAGTGTCAGGATCCGGATCAATCCAAGCCTACAGCAAAGTGATTTAATCCTGCTGGTCGGAGTTTGGGATCAGTTGGAGGGAGGTGTCGATCTTTTGTATGTCACAGGTGTGGCGAGGAGGGTCATCTTGGAAGAGAGTACAGGCAGAATGTGCGAGTTTTTTTCCATTGCGGTCAGGAAGGCCACATCAGAGCTCATTATCCTTTTTACTTCTTCGGTAAGGTGCTGGACTCTACACCCTTGGCTTGGCAATTACCCGATGGTTGTCATGGGAAGACCGGAGTCTTGAGGACCAAGAGTTAAGTTGGAAGATATCATATTCAACAATTATGGTGGTAGTGGTATTTATCTGTAATTTTTGTTTGTGTTTCAAAGTTCATTTGTAATCTTGGATGATCATTTGAATGGAATTATCATAAGTAGCTCAGGTTGAATTTGATTTCTTGTTATGAATGGATTAATTATCATTGTCATCAAATTGTATGTGTATTCATATTTGTGAATGTTGTGTGGGTTCAGATTCTCCTGTGTATTTGGATTTAAATGGTTGGGATCAAGTGGTGGAGTTCAGGTTAGTATGGGTATCGACGGATTGTGAAGTTGTCAGATTCTAGCATAATTTAAGTGGGGGAGAATCTTTATATCCCATTTTGACATCGAGGGTCGTTTAACCAAGAGTGCCCACTTTTTAGCCATCCGGCTTCGGCCAAAAAGTTGGACGATATGTATGTTTGGGATATTGTTAAGAAAACACATACAAACCAGTATTTCTTCTACATGTGGTACCTTCAGTGTTAGTGCATTATTGGAAGTTGGGGGACTGGCAAACCTACTAGTTTGGATAAGTGAGCAGTTAAGAGTTATTAGGAGTATCTGTCGTGCCTTAGAAAGTCTCCTGCGGAGTGGTTGCATTATGAATCCCGTTTGTTCGCGAGCTGTTATTGGGGGTACATCTGAGCTGATAAAGGTTGGGTGCGATGTGAATTCTTTTTGGATTTGTCATCATTGGTCGTAGGAACAGTGGTTGGTAATTATATGTTAGGGACTCAAGGGTTTATATAAGGTTTTTAGACATCTTATGGATTTGAAATTGGCTGAAATGCACGATCGATGTGTTCTGGATAGTTCATTCCGCGTGTTTGGTGGTGTTCTTAGTTAAGGACAAGGGGTGGGTTCAACAAATGAATGAATATCCGTCCTGGAATACGGCTTAGGAAGTTTACATCTGATGGGTTTCCGGTCTTGGGAAATATATTGATAGAGTTGATTCAGTGATTGTAGTTTTGAGATTCCCTAGCTCTATAGTTTTCGCTGGAGGTCAGGTCTTATAGCAATGAAGTTGTGGAATATGTTGGCATTACGTGTTTTTGTCTGTAACAGTTATCTGGTTGAGGCTCGTGTTGGGACTCGCCTTGTTTTCGGGTGAAGGTTTCAACAATAGTTAATGGTCAGAAGTCCTGTTTCCTAGTGGTATCCGCAAGTAATTAAGGGTCGGAAGGATTCTGTATTTTTGGCATTGTAAAGAGAAGTCGTAATAACTGTGTTTCGAGATAGTTTTTCTTGCTTGAGAGTTAGTCGAGGTACTGGATTCCCAGATTTTCGGAGAATTACGATGTTCTTCTTTAGTGGTAAAAGTTAGTGGGTCAAGTATTCGTTATTAGTCAGGTTGAATGGGTTTCATTAAGATTAGGTTAAGGATAGTAAGGGAAGGTAGTTGCCTAAATGAGTCGAATATTGGTTCGGATCGAGTTCCGGGGACAACCGTCTGAGTGGCTCGAGGTGTGATCTGGGATCACTACCCTGAGTTAGTTGCAACAACAGACTTCGAGGAAGTAGTCTGGTTTAAGTGGGGGAGACTTATAACATCTCGATTTTCAAGTATTTATCTTTTAAGCTCTTAGTATGAGAATTGTCTGTATTTTGGCCCTTAATGGCATTTTGGTAATTTTGGCCAAAGTCTTAGTACGTTGGGCGCACTTGGGTGGACCTTAATACGCTGGGTGTACACCGCGTACGCAAGGCGTACTTAGTGGATCCTTAAAACCTAAAGATTAGGGTTTAGCCATATATATACAACATTAACTCCTCAGTTCTCATTCACTCTTTAGCCTCCACTTGCCATTTCGTCCATCAATAGCCCTAATCCTCCTTGCGAGTGTTATTGAATTTTTTTTGGGTATTTTTGGTGATTAAAAAGGAAGGAGAAGAAGAGAGTGCCACCTTGGAAGATTGAGGCGCCTTAGATCCTTAATCTCATCACCATTCGGTATCATGTTAAGGTAAAAAGATTTGAATTTGATGATGAATTGTCAAAGATCTTGTTAGCTTTGAAGTTATAAACATTTTGGTCCCATTAGCTTGGCTTTATGAGTATGGTTACTCTAGGTAATTTGGGCCGTCCTTTTAGACATTTCAGAGTGTTGTAATGCATAAAAGTATGATCTTGAGCGTTGTATATAACACATGCATGTGTTAGAAGGTCTTATTGGGTTAAGAACTTAGCATTTTGGACATTAAGCACTTTATAGCCCTAAAAATTCATAAAGTTGGAAACTCCATGACTTATAACATCATTTTGGGCTTAGATATGAGTTTTGGACGCAAGGGCTTAATGGAATAAGCTCGTAAGGATGTTTTAGGACTGGGTTGCGTAAGCTGGGCATACCTGGTGGTACACTACGCGTATGCGGTCAGCGCCCCATTATTTGTCAACATTAGAGTACGTTGGGCGTACTCTATTAGTACGTAGGGCGTACTACGCTGGGAAGGGATTTTGACTTTTAGACCTTGAATGTTGACTTGAACTTTTTTTGAATCCGTTAACCGTTCACTTTTGACAAGGTTTGCCTTTAGGTCAAACTTGAGGGTTTTGATTGGGTGATTAAGATTTTATATGGTTCTGATGTGAATTGATCCACGGGAGCAAGCAGTGTAGCAGGGAGTGTATCATAGTTTCTTCATTTCAGGTAGTTTCGTCTCATTGTATCATGGGTCGAAGGCACCAACATCAGCTCACTAGTAGTGATTATCTGTTGGTAAAGTGATGCATTAGGGAATTTTTTACCTGTACCTTTTTTGGTTGTGGTTCTATAGTAAGATCACCTATCGGGGTGGCTATCTCACCTCTAAGTATAAACGGTTATGCATTCCTGTATCGTCGATATTTAGTATGTTGCTATGTTGTAGTGATTTATTAGATCTATATCCTGGTTTCATGTATGTTACTGTGATGTACTGATCTGTTAGGTCTGTATCCCGGTATCGAGTATGTTACTATGTTGTAGTGATCTGTTAGATTTGTATCCTGGTATATAGGATGTTGCTATGTTGTAGTGATCTTTTAGATCAGTACCCTAGTATATTGGATGTGGCTATGTGGTAGTGATCTGTTGAACTGCATGTTTATTTGAACTTGTTGGTTATCGTCTAATGGAGTGCTCTAAGGATTGTATGTAATAATGTAGGATAGCCTAAGAAATCTTGCTCTAGGCTTTATTGCATGTTCCTTGTTTGGTTGTGGCTCTAGAGTAGGATCATCTGTTAGGGTGGGTATCTCACCTCTTGGTGCTTATGGTTACACATTTCATGGAGGTTAGCTAGTAGCGAGACTGTGTGTTGTGAGAGGACTAGTAGGCGATGCTGAGCTGTATGATTGTTATTTGTCTGTATTTTATGCCTACTTGTTCCTTGTTTGTTTATATGTCGATATATGCTAGTAGTGAGTTGAGGCGGTCCTGCTTTGTGTTGTATGCCAAGATACCTGGTGCGGCCCGACTGTAGCCATAGGCACAGAGGCTCGGGAAGAGCGGTTGTGTTGAGGCGGTAAGCCAATAAACTCTAGGTATTCCAGCCCGATGGCTGATTGGACCCATTACATGTTGGCATTCCAGTCCTTGGACTAATTGGGCTTGGGCATTCTAATCGGGAGGTTGTGGGATATTATGCATGCTTGTATATTTACCGTATGGGGTATTTTGAGGGAACTCGCTAAGCTTTATGTTTATCCAGTTGTTTATTGTTTCTGGTAAAATTGAGGATTTCGCGTTTTCTATGATACTCTGATTTTGAATAAATGTAATTCGGAATAAATTTTTTTTCTTAATAATGAATTTATAAATTGGGAAGTTTTACCTTGATAAAAATAAAATTTTGGTTATGAAAAATAGACCGCTATAGTTACCATAAAAATCATGAGAACCAAATAAATAATTGAGGAAGCAATCTACGTTGTTACCAAAATTGTGGAAAACATGAACCCCTCAAGAAAACCAGTAACACGGAGTTCACTTCACTGATGTTAGTTGGAGTTTTTTCAACTCAATCTTCATACAAAATTTCAGATCCAGATCTTCCTTGTTTGAATCGCCTTATTCACTTATACTTTTCACCTTTAATGCATTGAATCGTCTTCCTCCTTTGACGACATTTGTGAGATCATAATTTGGAATTCCATATGAAATGAACAGCATCTACAATGTTCTCCATACCAGAATAGATTGTAGATCTTTCTTTCGTTTTCTATTTTTAGTATCGGTGAACCCAAACTAGTAACATTCCGATCGATCGAGATCTTCATGATTGACTATAACGATGAGTGTTCATCAATCAGATTTAAAAAAATATATATGTTTATGAAGATTGGGTCGTCGATCTATGACAACAAGGATTGATTCATAAAAAAAGAAATAGCTTGATGAAGATTGAGTAACCAATCTGTGAGAACAAGGATTTATAACAAAGAAAGAGCTTGATGAACATTCAGCCATCAATCTGTGAGAACAAGAATTGATTCATAAAAAAAAAAGAGCTTGATGAAGATTGAGCCGTCAATCTGTGGGATCGATTCATTAAAAAAAAAAGCATAATGAAGATTGAGAAATATGTGAGAATAAGAAAGGCCTAAAAACCATTGATTTTATGAATGTCGAGGCCTCTCCAAAACTCCGAACTTATAAAGAAAAAAAAAAACTAGAAACATAAATGAACCATTTTTTTTCCTTTTTTATGTTTTAACCTATAAAACTTGAATCTTGAAATGTTTCTTTAAAGCAAAATGATCGATCTATTTTGCCATGGTTTTTATTTTGTTATCTTTCACGCTGTAAAGGAAAAATGATTAACTTGAGAGTACAAAAATAAGATATATTCTGTTTTCTGGTAATGATATGTTTTTATTTATAAAAAATGTGGATTTGATTAATTTAAGGTTAATCAATAAAGAAATCCAAAAAGAATCAGATATATTAGATATTAGAAGGGCATAACAATAACTATAGTGAAATGATTTTCGATATAGTCATCTATAGGACATATCTATCTAGAAAGATAAATAAACATAATTGTGTTGCTTGTTACCTTATAAGCAACCAAATCATGCATAATTAGACACATATATCATCCACAAAAAAATAAGGAAGTTAATAAGTTAAATATTATGGTACATGACGTCATATCGAGAATATATATTAATATGATTAGAAGTGATAACATGTTCAACGTTGTTTCGGCATCTCGCATATGTAAGTTTTTTATTGTTACAACAATGACATGTTTATCATTATACATCCATGACAATAACCACTAAAGTAGTAATAATTAGACGAGTGATGTTCATATTAAGGAGGCATATACATTTCTGATCGAAGATATAAAAATATCTAATAATAGATTCATATCGAAAAAAATGTTGTGTGATAACGATCCACAATAGCAGATAACTTATTAACTTGTCTCATGTATATATTTCAATGGTCAAAATCGGCAACATATATGTTCATTGTTATATATTTTTTAATTGGTTTTCAAGTAAAAAAATATAATCAAGCGAGGATGCATATCCATGATTTTGGTTGTAAGTTTATGTTGTAATTGTAACAAGTGCTATACTCATGGGTCGTTTTAATGCATCGTTTTAGTGAAGTATACACTTATTTGTTAAGAACTATTTTTAAATGGTTAAATTTTATATTATATGGGATGTTAATTGAGAAGTTACCTCACCAAACAATATTAAATTTTCATTAAAAAGCATCATAACGAACAATTAAGATTAATCATGTTGGAACAATATATTGTGAAATACAAACTATACTATATCAAATACATAAACTAATCTTCTATTTAAACATATATAAAATTATTTCGTTGACAAATACATAGATTGCTCAACTTAAAGAGTTTGTAGTGTGGCAGTAACAAGAGTTGTTTGAATGATGCCCTGGGCCAAAGTTTGAGGGTTCAACTCCCCATTTGGGACAAAAGTGTAGATTTATAAACATAGTATGGTATGTGTGAGTTAGTCATTCTAAAAAATTAACACATAAACTAACTTGCAGAAAATAGTATCTATGACATCCTCTTGGGGTTTGCTTGGCCCTTTTTTTTTGATAATTGCTGTACCATAAGGGTTGTAAGGTCGTTGTCCAAATTCATATTAACTTGACGTCTTTGTCTACTTTTCTCCATTCCAACACTTGTAATCA
Source organism: Lactuca serriola (assembly GCF_051521515.1). Lineage (NCBI taxonomy): Eukaryota > Viridiplantae > Streptophyta > Magnoliopsida > Asterales > Asteraceae > Lactuca > Lactuca serriola. Next base: position 77,015,026 of record NC_136414.1, read on the forward strand.
ACTTAAAAATCTATTTGGATAATTTATAAGATTAGGTGTAGATATGATGTATTAGAAACATTGTTTAACTACCTTCACAATCATGAAACAACCTTTAATTCCCTAATCACCATTGAAACCTAGATTTCTTTCATTTCTCGACTAACCATACACTTATGGAAGAGAATAATACATTGTGAGATCAATAAAAGATTTTTGGCAATCCTTGATGATGCAAAAACATGAAAATGAAGGTCTACATTTCTTTATTCCACCCAAAGCTCACAACCTCAGCTGAAAATATCTTATTCTTCTCCTACGGCTTCAATGACTAGCTAAAATCGTAAAGAGAATCTATCACATTTATTTATAGTCGTCTATTTTGTATCAAAGCTCCATTATTTGATTTAGAGCAAAAAAAATGTCCACCAATTTTAATGAATTGTATTTAAATCCCTTAAATAACTGACAATTCCATCACTTAACAATTTTCCAACTTATCATAACAATTAATATTCAGGTACTAATATCGCATTGTGCTTTAATTCCAACATACCATGATTTCAACTTTGAAAATCTCCACTTGCATCTGAAATATTCCTTTATTCACCTACACCCATATCATCAATTATAGAAGTAATTAAATAATAATGGTAAATTCATAATTAAGGTCAATATATCTAACCCTCACTTTCACAATGTTTTTACTCAATAATGACATTATAGTCTTATAGTTTACTCATAACATGAAAACAAACATGATAATAGGTTCACAAGAACGTTGGTTATAGCTTTTGAGATTTGTCTAGTAGTAAAATCCCAAGGGTAGACTATCAATTAGTATGATTCAACACAATTTGTAGTTCATTTTCGGGTCGACAATTTTGTTTAAACCTTACTATATTCAACAGATGAGATATCACTAGATTTAAAATACACACATCTATATAAAAATTTTCATAAAGTTAGACATAGTAAAATTTGTATCTTAAGCATCATCTATTCAAAGATGAATTATATCTATAGATTCTCTTCATCAAATAGTACCAAAAGAGAACAAATGCCCATGAATGTTTCTTGAAATAAAACGTCTTATTTCATTTTTGTGGTAAAGTATTCCCAACAGACATAGACTCACATTTAAGTCATTATGTGCCTTAATGATTATTTAGGTTAGTTATTAATCTTAGACATAATGAATGGTCTAGATATTCCATTGGGTTTCAAGGAACCGGAATCGTCTCCTTGTGCTCTTCTTTTTTTTTTTTTAACTACATTACAATATCTTCTCTTTCGGCTTCAACTTCAGCATATATGAGGCTCATCTCATGGTAATGGTCATGAAGGTCTTTTAGCTCTGTCTCTAATGACGATTTTGTCCTTTCAAATCTCTCTTTCGTTAACAAGTCACCTTCAACCTTAGAGTTTCCAGAATTTGATGAAAGACTATTACATCCCTTTACTTTATCCCAAAAAAATATATGCAAACTAGTTAAAAGCTATAACCATGAAAACTAGTTGTGCATAAGTGTAATCTTTATAGTTTTTATCAACTTACTATAATTATGAAAACCAGTTGACCTTTGACTACTAAAAGTCAAAGGTTGACTAGTTTTGTCATCATACTAAGCTCTTAAGCTCTATAAATAATATGTGTATCAAGAGTCTCATCAAGCTATGCTTCATGCATCTGTAGTTTTTCTGCATTTTCAACGTCTTCTTGAGAATGAGTCTCATGAACACCTTGAAAATCAGACGATATAAAAGATAACAACAATAAAGATTAATGGTGAAAATACAAGAACACTTGGTTGGTGAGTAAATCAAAATCAATTTTTTGTTTAATTATTTACCATTTAACTCCCTAATTTTGTTGACAGAAGTCTTAAATCTTCTTCTAAAGCATGAACTTTCTTCTCGCGTCCGTTCTTTTCTCCTTCAATTTGATGAACTTTCAACTAATATTGGAAATTTGCACTGTTGATTTTTCTAAGCTCGTTATCATCTCATAATCTAATGGACGTGGTCCTCCTTTATTTTTCTTCTTTGACTAAAAGTTGTGTTTAGGTTTTTATGTTCTACCATTTCTAAATGCCAATTAACATTTTTTTTTGTAAATCATTTACAAATTATGTTGGTGCTCATAGAGCAGGGGCGGGCATATCATGTGTCTTGGGATGGCACGTGTTACCCCTCGATTTCATCCAATAGAAGTGTAAAAATTTGTAGATCTTTCACAAATCTATTGGAAATTTGTCACAAAGTCCGATAAGTGAAAATTCAATTTACATTTGTTTAGTGACGAACTTGGTGGTGGAAACTACAGTAGAAAATGAGTTTTTTCCCTAGTAGTGCAACTTTTAAAAATTCCGTGCAACCCTGTTTTTTCTTTTTTGTGTTGTAATTGTTATTACGTTCTTTTCTATATCAATTCTGAAATATCAAAACAGATTCGAAAAATGATCTAAATATGTCTATGGGTTATGCCAAGAGGGTTTATTAAGGGTTTTTTTTTTCTTTTTATCAGAGTTATTTCACAAAGACCTGCGATACTAAGTTAAGAAGGGAGATAATCACACTTGCAGAGTGCATTAAAATGAAGAGTTGTGTTCTGCATTCGGGAAGAATGAATTAAATAGCTCCTGAAAAGAAATCAATTAATAAAGTCCCAGATGATCCAATTGTGTCAGGGAAAATAGTAAAAGAAGCGTCTAACTCTTTCATGCTTGTTGCACTTGGCTCAGGGGGTATAGCTCAATGGGACTTAAGGAATAATATGAAAAAATAAGAGGCAAAAATGATAATATTAAATAAAAATCAATACAGTAAATAAAAACAAATAGAATAACTCAGATTCCAAATGAAAAAATTCCAACTTGAAAACGATCTTTATGATTCTCAAAGGATGAGAGCCAAAGAGAAAGATCTTTCGTTAAATTTAAAGACTTGTTCCATAATATAATAGTGTCTTTTTTTCCTGAAACCGAAATAAAAGATATTTTTTATATATGTTTTCGAAAATGATTAATATTTCATTCTAAATTAATACATAAGAAACAAATCATGGGTCAAAATGTCAACACGCATTCATAAGTCATATAAGTCATAACAATACCTAATGTGTTTCAAAATTCTACATACAACAAACCATTTATAAGCATATAACATAAAAAGTAAAAACATCCATCTTACCCAAGATGGATGTTTGTAGGTTTAACCGTTAATAGAACACAAATTCACCAAAAGGGTATTATTATTCACTCGTTCATTCATTTTTTTAATTTACTTCAATTTACTTCTGCATAGGAAAGACTGAAACGGAAACCATCTTGAAAAGTGACTCAACCTTGAGGCCCTAACACCTCTTTTTCTAACAAACATGTTCCTTGAAATGTTGCAATTAATGTCAATGTTTGTATGTATTTTTGTACACACACACACACACACACACACACATATATATATATATATATATATATATATATATATATATATATATATATATATATAATATAATATAAGTTATATGTAATAATGAAGATGATTGAAACATTATAATAAGAATTAAGAAACCATTTAATAATAGTAATAATACATGAGTTGGGGTTACTTTTTCAAAACCAAATTTCTTAATATACATGGATACAACATCCTCAGCAGCTGGAACCACCATCCTCTTATCCTTCAGATATGCAAGTAGTTTTCTCAAAGCATTTGAAGAGAGCTGGAAGTAGCCCTGAATTCAATCAATGTATTCATACAATTTTTTTTAAATATAAAAATCGTTGATGTTAAAAATGTGTAAGTCAAATGGAATAATATGATGAATATATACCTTTCCATTGTTGGTTTCACTAGTAGCAGCTATTGGAAGTTTGCAACATCAACCCCAAATATACGAAAAATTCCGTTCGTAACTACCTTTGACATGCACAATTTATAAAATTATGTTGCAAATTGTACAGGTTAAAGGTAGTTCAAGTTGGATTGTTTCATGTATTTGGGGAAGGTGTTGCAAAACTTCCAATAGTTGCTACTAATGAAACCAACCAAGGAAAGGTATATATATTCATCATATTGTTATTCCATTTGATTTACACATTTTTAACATCAACGATTTTTATATTTAAAAAAAATTGTACGAATACATTGATTGAATTCAGTGTTACTTCCAACTTTCTTCAAGTGCTTTGAGAAACTGCTTGCGTATCTGAAGGTTAAGAAAATGGTGGTTCTAGCTGCTGAGGATGTTGAATCCATGTAGATTCAAAAATTTGGTTTTGAAACAGTAACCTCAGCTCATGTATTATTACTATTATTAAATGGTTTCTTAATTCTTATTATAGTGTTTCAATCATCTTCATTATTACATATAACTTATATTATATTATATATAAGCGTACAGCAGAGTGAATACATACAAACATTGACATCAATTGCAACATTTCAAGGAACATGTTTGTTAGAAAAGGAGGTGTTGGGGCCTCAAGGTGGAGTCATTTTTCAAGATGGTTTCTGTTTCAGTCTTTCCTATGCAGATGTAAATTAAGAAATGAATGAACGAGTGAATAATAATACCCTTTTGGTGGATTTGTGTTCTACTAATGGTTAAAACTACAAACATCCATCTTGGTAAGAGGGATGTTTTTACTTTTTATGTTATATGTTTATAAATGGTTTGTGGTATGTAGAATTTTGAAACACGTTTGGCTTTGTTATGACTTATATGACTTATGAATGTGTGTTGAAATTTAGACTAATGCTTTGTTTCTTATGTCTTAATTTGGAATGAAATATTAATCATTTTCAAAAAAATATATAAAAAATATCATTATTTCAGTTTATGAAGAAAAAAAGACACTTTATTGTATTATTGAACAAGTCTTTAATTTAACCAGAGATCTTTCTCCTTGGCTCTCATCCTTTGAGAATCATAACGATCGTTTTCAAGTTTGAATTTTTTCATTTGGAATCTAAGTTCTTGTTTTACTCTTTTCCTTGACACAACTGGATCATATGGGACTTAAATTAACAGTTATCTTTTCGGAAGCTATTCAATTCATTCTTCCCGAACGCAACATACAACTCTTCATTTAATGCACTCCACAAGTGTGATTGTCTCCCTTTCTTAACTTACTATGGCAGGTCTTTGTGAAAAACTTTGATAAAAGGAAAAAAAAACGTTAATAAACCCTTTTGGCATAACCCTAGATTCTTTTAGATCATTTTTCAAAGTTGTTTTGATATTTCGGAATTGATATAGAAAAGAACATAATACCCATTATAACACAAGAAAGATAAAAACAAGGGTTGTACGAAATTTTTAAAAGTTGCTTTACTATGGAAAAAAACCTCGTTTTCTACTATAGTTTCCACTACAAAATCCCTCACTAAACAAATGTAAACTGAATTTACATTTATCAGACGTTGTAACAGATTTCCAATAGATTTGCGAAGGATCTACAAATTTTACACATCTATTGGACGAAATTGAGGGGTTACACGTGTCATCCCGAGACACATGATTTGCCTGCCCCTTCCCTAAGAACACCAATATAATTTGTAAATGATTTACAAAAAAATGTTAATTGACATTTAGAAATGGTAGAACATGAAAACCTAAACACAAGTTTTAGTCAAACAAGACAAATAAAGGAGCATCACGTTCATTTGATTATGAAATAAAAAACGAGCTTAGAAAAATCAAGAGTGCAAATTTCCAATATCAGTTAAAAAGTTTAACAAATTGAAAGAGAAAAAAATAGATGCTTGAAGAAAGTTCATGCTTTAGAAGAAGATCTAAGACTTATGTCAACAAAACCAACCAAATGTTCTTGTATTTTTACCATGAATCTTTATTGTTGTTATCTTTTATATCGTCTGTTTTTCAGGGTGTTCATGAGACTCATTTGCAAGAAGACATTGATAATGCAGAAAAAATACAGATGCATGAAGCATATCTTTATGAGACTCTTGATGTAAATATGGAGTATAGAGCTTAAGAAGTTAGTATGATGAAAAAACTAGTAAACCTTTGACTTTTAGTAGTCAAAAGTCAACTGGTTTTCACAAATATAGTAAGTTGATGAAAGCTATAAGGATTACACTTATGTACAACTAGTTTTCATGGTTGTAGCTTTTAAGTAGTCTACATATATTTTTTGGGATAAAGTCTGAGTGGCATAATAGTCTTTCATCAAATCTTAGAAAATCTATGGTTGAAGGTGACTTGGTAATGAAAGAGAGATTTGAAAGGAAAAAATCATCATTAGAGACACAACTAAAAGACCTGTGTGACCATTACCTTGAGATGACCTCATATATGTATGTTGAAGTTGAAACCGTAAGAGAAGATCTTGTAATACAGTTAAAAACCAAGAAGAGCACAAAGAGACGATTCCAGTTCTTTGAAACCCAATGGAATATACAAACCATTCATTATATCTAGGTTAATAACTAACCTAAATAATCATTAAGGCACATAATGACATGAATGTGAGTCTATGTCTGTTGAGAATACTTTACCACAAAATGAAATAAGAGGTTTTATTTCAAGAAATATTCATGGGCATTTGTTCTTTTTTGGTACTATTTGATGAAGAGAATGGATAGATATAATCCATCTTGAAGAAAGAATGCTTAAGATACAAATTTTATTATGTCTAATTTTATGAAAAATTTTATATAGATGTGTGTATTTTAATTCTATTGATATCTAATCGGTTGAATATACTAAGGTTTAAACGAAACTGTCAAACCGAAAATGAACTACAAGTTTGTGTTGAATTGAACCTATATTGAATCATACTAATTTAATAAAGCATGATGAATTCCCATATTGAATCATACTAATTAGTAGTCTACCCTTGGGATTTTACTACTAGACAAATTTCAAAAGCTACAACCAACATTTTTGTGAACCTATTATCATGTTTGTTTTCATGTTATGAGTAAGTTATAAGAGTATAATGTCATTATTGAGCAAAAACATTGTTAAAGTGTATAATTTCAGTAAGAGTAATAGTAAGAGAGTAAGAGTAATAGAGGTAGGATTGGGAGTGGGAGTGGGAGTGAGAGTGGGAGTAGGAGTGGGAGTGAGAATAATAATAATAATAATAATAATAATAATAATAATAATAGCAACCGTTTCTAGTTTATAGTTTATACTCACATTAAAGATGTCAACAGCTTGTGAAAGCAACACTTTGTTCTCATCAGAAACATCTTTCCCATGCAAAACAATCCACTTCATCTCGGAATTCTTGATTAAACCCGTAAGAGAATCAGTGACCTTCACGGGGCCACATGCCACCACTCTCTCTAGAACCAAATGAAGTATTCCAGTCCACACTGCAGTTGCAACTCCTGTAACACATCAACAATCAATCATATATAATCAAGTGAAAAAAGTAGGAAACTTTAGTAAATAACTAAATTCAAATTCACACACCTTCAGATCAATCTTCTTATGTTCCCTCAAACAGCCAATATGATATTCCCTCTCACATTGCAAGGTATGGAAAATAGATTAGGGGATTAATCTAACTAACAAAAATGAAAACACAGCATAACTAAATACTTTAAAATGACGTTTTTAACCTTGGACCAAAACCTGAAACAAGTTGTATACCACAAGGACCAAAGTTGTGATTTTCTTTTTATTCTTAGTTAAGGTTTATAAAATTTTAAATGTACATATGTTTATTTTATTAAAAGCTTCATATAGTTGCCAACATTATATCTATACCAAGTGCAAGGTGTTTCAGAAAATAAGAGAAAATTTTAGTCCAAAGCACAATGATTATTTCAAAAAACATTAACAGCTAGGCTATTAACTAAGACAAGCCAGAGACCAAAATCACATAAAATAGTGATATAAGAACCAAAACTGCAACCTTACACATTTAGGGACCAAAACCGAAAAAACTAGATAAAATCAAGGACCAAAAATGAACTTACTCCAATTACAATTGCCTGATCACAAACAAGAACAGTCTTATCATTGAAGCCGACTGTGTTGAAATCATAGGCTCTATATACACCAAAGTTATTCAAACATGGTTGCATGATTTGAAATTATGCAATAAAATTGTTGTAAATTTTATAAAATTAGGGTTACCTGCAAGTACAACATGCAACAAGATCATATTTTTCAGGATTATAAACATTCAAAATACCATGTTTTGCAATCTGCTCAATTGTATCAAATCCTAGATGTTGAATCACACATTTCATAGAGTTTCTGCAATATTTGCACTTTTCTTGAGGGGCACTTGTGTCATATACATGTTGTATGTCACCAAATGGAATAAAAATCAGATTTATTAATCATTATAAACCTATAATAAAAAAATATTAATCTTTTTACCTTTATGGAATGACCTAGAGCATCCATCAGAGAGCACTAAGTCCCCACCTTTCTTACAAACTCCACAAAGTTCATGTTGTCCAAGCCTCCCGTAAAATACCATGATTTTTTTTACCTTCAACGTTGAAATTATAGTTTATTGATTTTTTATTATATCCATGGGTTGTCTAACTTAACAACCTAGCTTGTTAACTTACACAACTTAGGAATTTAATGCATAAAAAAACGTGTTCTTGTTTTAGAGGGAGAACTTTTAGAAATAAACAATGTTCCAAATTGAAATTAATCTACATTTAATGCACAAAACTTCTACTAAAAATATATGGCAAAATGCCAAACAACCCCCTAAATTTATGTATTTTATTGCAAAAGAGGGTACGACATGAGAGACATGCTATTACAATTAACATAAAAAACTTAATAATAAAGATTATTAATGAGAGTGCATCTAGAAACTAATGGAAAGAATATTTGAAATAAGACCTTCCAATTTCCATTATGATCAAAAGCGACAAAAATGAAGATATAAAAAATGTTGAAATTAATACCCTAATCATAGCAACCAGTCATGTTTATGTGAGTGTGTGTATGTCACACATGACTAGTCATCATTACTAGTCATCATTACGACTTTTCTCAAAGAACCCAAATAATACTAAAAGACATAAGAAATAATACCTCATTGACACAATTGCAAAGCCAACAATCCTTTTTCACTTTGCGTTCACAAGGTCCTCAGTTTCATTGTATCATAAAACCCTCAACCAACAGAACAACCTGCAAAATTTACAGCAATGGTCAACTCAAGAGGATTACATTAGTATATACAGGTTATACGCTAATTTAAGAAGTGAAAGATGAAACAGCAAAGACTAGTAATGAAAGAGCTCATATTAGAAATTTGACAAGAAATAGCGAGCATTTAAAGTTCTTACACTTGATTCATAAATACTAGAGTCTAGAGTCGGCGTGCTCATATAATAAGCAACAGGCATGTAAGTTATATAGTTCAACTAACATGCACCTAACTTATTCATTAACTATTAGTCTATTACATTAAAGAGCATAACATAGTACTTTCGGGAACCAGTTTCCAGAAGAACACCAATATATTTGTCCTACATAGTACATACACTATCAAATTTTGCATAGTTTGAGTTTTCCTAAGACCTACGTGGTTAGAATGTATTAATGCAAGACCTGAAACCATCTACTTCTGGGATGACAATTGACATGTAATCTCATAGAAAGATTATTCTTTTAAAGCCTACTTTACAGAAACATAACTTCTGGTTTTGGTTACTATAAAAATCATGAGGGAAATAATGATTACTAGGAACTGAAGAAGCAATCTACCTTCTTCGCTGATGTTGGTTGAAGATTTTTCAACTCAATCTTCATCAAATTTTCAGATCCAAAAGCTTCCTTGTTTGAATCGCCTTTTTCACTTAGACTTTCCACTTTTAAAACAAAGATTTTCTTATTCCTTGGATCTTTCGACATTTGCAAAATCAGCTTTTGGACTTCCATTGTTAAACCTCGTCTACGGTGTTCTCCATACCAGAACAGATCGTAGATCTTTCTTTCTTTTTCTATTTTTTGGTATCGGTGAACCCAAACTATTAACATTCCGATCTAGCGAGATCTTCATGATTGACTATAACGATGATTGAATCATCAATCAGATTCATAAAAAAGAAAGAGATTGATGAAAATTGAGCCATCGATCTGTGAGAACACGGATTGATTCATAAAAAAGAAAGAGTTTGATGAAGATTGAGCATCAATCTGTGAGAACAATCATTGATTCATAAAAAAAGAATTTATGAAACAGCATGACCAAGATTAAGCATCAATCTGTGAAAACAAGCGATTGATTCATAAAAAAGGTAACAGCCTGATGATGATTGACCATCAATCTGTTAAAAACAGGTACTGATTAATAAAAAAAAGAGTTTGATGAAGATTGAGCCATCAATCTAGTACAAAAATTGATTCATAACAAAAGGTTAGAGCTTGATGAAGATTGATAATCTGTGAGAACAAGCACTACTGATTCATAAAAAAAATTAAATAAATAAATAAGAGCTTGACGAAGATTGAGCATCAATCCGTGAAAACAACCATTGGTTCGTAAAAAAAGGTAAGATTGAGCTTCAATCTGTTTAAAACAAAATCAATCTAGGAACAAAAATTGATTCACAAAGTCAATCTGTGAGAACAACAAAGCTCGGTGAAGATTGCGCACCAATCTGTAAGAACAAGGATGGATTAATAAAAAATTAAAATAAATAAATAAATAAATAAATAAAAATAAAATGCGCTTCGAGGAAGATTGAGCCGCGTCAATCTGTGAAGACAAGAAAGACCTAAAAACCTAGGATTTGATAAATGTGGAGCCCTCTCCAACACTCCCAGCTTATATAGCAAAAAAATCCAAGATATTTTCCAACCATTTTCCTTTTTTTCTTTATTTTCCCTTTTTAAGTCTTGATGCTTTCTTTAAAACAAAATGATGGATATATTTTGCTTTGGTTTATTTTGTTATCATTTAAGTTGTAAAGAAAAAAACGATTAACTTGAGAGTAAAAATTATATATATATATATATATATATATATATATATATATATATATATATATATATATATATATATATATATATATATATATATATATAAAGACAAACAAACAAAAAATATGTTGTTTGATTCCTTATAAGCAACCAAATCATGCATAATTAGACACGATATATCATCGACATAAAAATAATGAAGTTAATACGTTAAATAATATGGTACACGATATCATATCGAGAATATATATTAATATGATTAGAAGTGATAACATGTTCAATGTTCTTTCGGCATATTGCATATGTAAGTTTTTATTTTTACAACATTAATATGTTTAGGATTATGCATCCATGACAAAGATCACTAAAGTTGTAATAGTTTGACGAGTGATGTTCATATTAAGAAGGTCGATAATTTTATTATCAAAGACATAAAAGAATCTAATAATAGATTCACATCGGAAGAAAGTGTTATGTGATAAGGATCCAAGATACCGAATTACTTAGTAAGCCGGCTCATGTATATATTTCAACGGTCAAATGGGCAACATATATATTTTTTAATTCGTTTTCAAATAAAAAAAATATAATCCTACGGAGATCTGTCCACGATTTTAGCTATAGGTTCATGTGGTAAGTGTAACAAGTGTTATACTCGTGCGTCGTTTTAATGCATCACTTTAATGAAGTATACACTTATTTGTTAAGAATTTTTTTTATATGTGTAACACCTTGATCCTAGTATTTCCCATTTATGCCCTTAATAGGAAATATATTTGCAAAGTTGGTCTCTTAGCTCCTTAAGTGGAAATTGTGTGTGTTCCTAGTACACTGGGCATACTCCAACTTACGTCGGGTGTAAGTAGCTGAGGGTCAAACCCTAATTTTTAGGGTTTAAGCCCTATTTAAGCATTGTGTGAGCATTTTGAGCTTATATGTGTACTTTTGGTGATCTTGAAGGAAGAATAAATAAGTGGAATCAACTTGGAACCTCAAGGCATCTTGGATTCAGATGTATCTTGCCCTCAATCTTCATTAGGAGATTTAAAGCTTGGATCTTGATGTGTCATTTGCTTAGATCTTGTTAGTTTAGAGGTTGTATGCACTTTGGTCCCATAGTTTAGTCTAATGGAGTATGAGCTACTCTGTGTCCTTGAAATGTAGTTTCATGTATTTTTGAGCTTCTAGATTCATAAAAATCAGAGCTTAGACACTTTCATTAATACATGCAAGAGTTTGGGAGTTTTGGGTGACTTTTGGACCAAGGGTTTGAGTTTTTACCCACTTGAATGCATGCAAATGGATAAAGTCAAAGACTTTATCCATTAAGACGTCTCTTGATAATTGGATCTGAAGTTTGTTGGTTTGTCTTAACAAAATAAGAGCTTAATGGAAAAGTTGAGGTTTGGCTAAGGTACTTTCAGCATACCTGGAGGTACAAGGGTTCGAGCAAGTGGTTTACGAAGGCACCCTCTACACTAGGCATCCAGGGGAGTACACAGCGTAGGACCTATAGCCTATCCGGTCGTCCCCGGGTGTCTTGGCCTACAGCACAAGCAAGACCGTCTCAACCCAAAGTGATAAAGTTGAAAACTTGAACACAAAAGGAGAAACCCTAGGAAGTGTTTACTATTTTCGAAATTGATATAAAACTAGAGTTAGGTTACATACCTTGATTTTTATATTGTTATAACAATGATTCCCTCGTAGATCTTGAAGCTTGAGAACTTAGTGTCACAAGTGTAACACCTCTAATGGCTTACACACACAATGCAAGAGAATGATCTGAGAGAGGAGGAGATCAAATTTTCAGCTATTGCTTTTTCTGAAGAGTGGCTGAAATTCAAAGCCTCTAGGGTTCTATTTATACTACACCAAGGATGCTACGATAACCCTAATCTCAAATATGGTAAGTATCTAACTCCTTTGATTATCCATATATGATAAGTTATTCTAGAAACTCTAGAATAATCTTTCACATACCATCAAAAAACAATCCACCCTTCCCCTAGGAAGGTTCTGGACCCTTTTGTTCAATTATTGAACAATTGCAATTTAATATTAATTAATAACATGATTACTAATTAATATATTATTTCCATAACATATTAATAAATCATTTATTCCAATTTATTAGTCAATTAATATATTCTTTCTCTTCCTCAATTAATCATCCTATCTAGTTGCACGTGTGAAGGCAACCCAAAAGGACCATGCCTCTATCAATTCAAGTACATGTCAATTATAGTTATGGGCTTATATACCTAATCCAACAGTCTCCCACTTGGATAAGTCTAATAACTATAATTTCAAGTATGACTTCAAAAACAGATAACCAATCGTAGCTCTCATAACTTTTTATTGAACTCTGACATAGTCAGTTGCATGTCCTAAGATAAGAGATCATATCCTTCATTCTGCAAGATATCATGTGAACAAATGACATGGAGCAAAATCATTCTCATTGTCCAACAATTAGTTTCCCGATTTTTGATTTGTAATAACAAAGAACTTAATCGAACACATCAATTTAGTCCTGACCGGGCCCGACACATAAGTCAACACCAAATCATCGAGGGGCCCAAGATATCGCTTTTCCCCCTTAGGGAAAAAGGAAAAGATAAACTTTGACTCATATACTTGTACTATTTTACTCATCAAATCGTGCACAACAATACGTTTTATAACATTAAATTACTAATGCATTTAGGCATTATCAATGCATAACCTACTCATAAACGGTAACAACTAGCATATTAGGGCAAGAAATTCCTATCCATATACAACTAGCTATTGGATGAGGTGTCTAAGTCCATAACTATATTTGAGATGTACTTGACCCGACCCGGCATGGTCCATTTGGGTTGCACTTCACCCGAACAATTTATATGGATAATCTTTTGATAATAGTATAAGTTATGCTTTATTAATTAATATATTATAAGTTCTAATATATTAATATGAAATCATATTATTTATTTAGTATTGATCTAAAATTAATGTAGAATTAATTTAGTGATCAAAAGTGTGCCTAATTAAATATGGACTCTTGTATTTATATAGTGTGGGCTAATGCTTATTTACAATGGGTTAGGCTTGCATGGTAAGTCCATGGATAGTCCATGGAGCTTTAACCCATGGATCTCATGGAAATGAAAGGTTATGGCTACTAGGTTTTACATGGATGTAACCCTAATCCACCACACTATAAAAAGGAGTCCTTGGCACTTGAAATGAGACTAGTTTTTGTGTGAAAGCTAACAAGACGAGTGCTAATATTCTCTCAAGTTTCCAAGGTTTGTGGTGATTTGTGACTTTCATTTGAGGAATCCACATTATTGGTGCTAGGCTCTCAAACTCTAAGCAATCAACCACTACTAAAAGGTATGTAACTCTACAAGCTTATTATGTTTTAAAAGTTCCCCATGTCGTGCTAGTTAGGTTAAGAACCATGGAAAAACAAATTTGCATGTATCATAGAAAAACATAGATCCAAGGTTTCTAGGGTTTCATGTAAACCACAGGAGTATTAGAATGCTCAAAACCCTATAGTGGTATCAGAGCCTAGGCTTGTTTATTTGATACTTTATGCAAATTGTTGCAAAAACTCAAGTTTTATGCATTCTGCAGCATGAACTCGCCGAGTCCATGGGGGGACTCGATGATTCCATGAGTAAATTCATCCTAATCGTCAAGTAGGTTCATGCACTCGATGAGTAGGAGCCCCAGAATGCAGATTTTCAAGTTTTGCTGCTGGAAATGGACTAGAAACATTACCCTAAATTGTTTTGGTGTTATAAAACTTGTTTTAGATGGTGTAATGGTTATGCTAATCCATTTTCAATAGCTATTATCAAAATTTCAAGTTTTATATGGTTATTTTATGATTCTTGAAATTGTTGATATGCATGTTCATGAACTTATGAGTTTAGAAGATCATATAAATATTTGTAACCTGCTTGTTAGTTTAATTCTTGATCATTATGTGTTTTAATGGAATCCATAATTTGTCCTCAAGTTATGGAGTACCAAAAGTCAACCTTTTAAAGTCCATTAAAAAAACACATAGGTTACATAAAATGAAAAGTCTCTCATTTTATTAAACCATTAACACATAACTTATGAAAGATGAAAAGTTTTGAAAGTTACAAAACTTACCCTCAAGTTTTGGAACATGTAAAGTCACTTTAAAAACTTTAGTTCCAACCCCTAGAATTTTAAAAGTTAAAATTCAACCCTTATACTTTATAATATTATAAGTTTAATAATAATTATATATGTATAAGAAAAAGTCGTTTTACCGTTAGTACGCCTCATTCGCGAAGCCGGTCTATAAGGGGGGTATAAGGTTGCTGCCTATAAAATGGCACTTTAATGGGTGTCCACTCTCACTCACCGCTTCCTTGATCGGAGGAGGGTCGTTAGCCGAACAGGTGAGACAAGAACTTTAAATTCTCATTAAAAGTATTGTGACAAGCCAAAATTTCTTCTGTTATTTTTAACCCACCTCTGGTAATAAAATTATTTTTTATTAAATTTTCCGTCAACTTCTTGGGTTAAGTAAATTGACTAACGTTATTGTTATAATTACATACGAGTTAGAAAACCAAAAACCGTGCGAAAAACTCACGATTTCCTCGAAAAACAACGAGTTCACGGACAAGACGAGTTTACGGCCGTAAACTCGTGTTCAGTGTTTACTGTTTACTGTCGGTGCCAGGTGGACCCCATCACCGACCATACCCCCTGACCTATAAATACAGGACCCCCACACTCATTTGAACCTTCTTGTCCGGAAACACCCACTTTCTCTCTCTAACCCTCTTGACCATAAACTCCATAAAGCCCTTCTTTCACACGAAAAACGCCGAAAATCGTCATTTGGGGCTGTTTGGGAGCCTCTGGAACACTTTTTAGTCGAATACCAACACTCTTGTTCTTGAGTTTATGGCTGTAAACCCCCAGATATACAAAACACGAGTTTACGGCCGTAAACTCGTGTTCAGTGTTTACTGTTTACTATCGGTGCCAGGTGGACCCCATCACCGACCATACCCCCTGACCTATAAATACAGGACCCCCACACTCATTTGAACCTTCTTGGCCGGAAACATCCACTTTCTTTGTCTAACCCTCTTGACCATAAACTCCATAAAGCCCTTCTTTCACACGAAAAACGCCGAAAATCGTCATTTGGGGCTGTTTGGGAGCCTCTGGAACACTTTTTAGTCGGATACCAACACTCTTGTTCTTGAGTTTACGGCTGTAAACCCCCAGAGATTCAAAAGCCGCAAACCTAGTTCACGGCCGTAAACTCGGTTCTCGGCCGTAAACACCATTCACGACCGTAAACTCCATATACGGCCGTAAACAGCTCTTTCTTTGTTTTCCTCGATCCAACCAAGTCTTGGTAACCTTCCTTAACCGAAACCAAGTGTTTATCTAACACTTTATCTAACGAAATCGCTAATTTAGATACACATATGTATTTATGTGATATTAGGATTTCGTTAAGTGCAACGTACATCAACTCAAGGATCGTTTAGTTCAATCCTTTGCATCAAACCAACTGTGAGTTCATACCCCTACGCTTTTATAGTTTTTAAAACATTTTCAGGGGGAATACAAGCCAAACATAAAGGTTTTCACAACTTAAAAACTGATGCAATTACAATGGTTTTACACCAAACATTAAGATACTTTATCCCTTTAGTAATATGTGGAGAATAAGGGGCGTTTTTCTAAACAAAATTGCATAGTTTTCAGAACAGTACATGAACACAACTTACTAGTCAAACTATAATAGGTATGGTTTGGGGAAATTCATTACCAGTTTTACAGATTTAAACTTCGTACAAAGTCAAACACATAAACTATGCCAGATTTAGTTTATCCATTACTACATACATAAAATGAGAGTATTTTGCTAAACAATTCTTTTTGCGTATAATTATTTATACTCTACACCGTATACAACAATTTCGAACATGAGAACAACAGAACAACACGTAAACTAGTTAATATAGGATTGTGAGACATCTCGTCATCGTACCCTTTGGGGTACTGGCAAACCCTCTACATTTAGTATAGCCAGAGTCTCCTGGAGGGAGAGCGTGAAATTTGTGAATAGATTCATTTAGGATCGACAATCCCACACCTGAACTGTTAGCTACAGTTAGGGAGGCATGCCTAGGGAGACAAATTTTGTAACATATGACGCCTGAAGAAACGTCGCGGAGGTCATCAGTCACATTAGCATGGCTATACGAACTCACAATAGTATAACTAACCTTTGGTTACGGGATTTTCCTTCATCAATAGTTTTATTTTAATTAATAAGACTACCTACATACTACACTGGAGGGTATTCTAGGGACACAACCTTCGGTTTTATTTTAAGTAATAAAACTACCTTACAAATTGGTGATAGCCAGGGTTTTCAACAAAACGTACATCATTTACTGGTGGTAGCCAGTGTTTTCAACAGAACATACGCCATTTACTGGTGGTAAACAGGGTTTTTAAATGTAACACACATCACTTACTGGTGGTAGCCATGGCTTTCTAACGTAATACATTTTACTTACTGGTGATTAACCAGGGTTTCGATACAAACAATATTTACTTATAATGAAAAGAAATCATTTGTAAAAATTCAGTGACTAGTTTCCAATACAAAAATATGCTTATGAACTCACCGGTTTTATGCTGATATGTTTTCAAAACCGCTTGTATTCTCAGGGCAACGATAGACAGGTACCTTAACCAGCTTTTGGAGAAGACGGAGCATTTTGGTGTCTCGTCTTTATCTTTTGTTACTTTTGATGTATACAAACTATGTTTTCAAACCAATGTAAATATTTATATATCAATGTAATGGTTGTGTTTACTTGATTGCTATGATACGATTGTTGTGATACTACGTATGACGTCACCCGCCCCTGGACGTTTCCGCCATTATTTCTGACGGTTCGGGGGTGTGACAAGTATGAAGAATATAAAGTAACTAAATGTTTTTTTAATAAATTCCCAATCTTATTTAATTTAGGAAAATGTGAATAAGGTGCTAACCCATGAAATTACACTTTGCACTTTGAATAAGTCGTTAGTGGAGCGTATGTGGTTAACCAGCACACTAACCTGGACTTAACAAGGTAGGAAATGGGTAACTTAATGTTTATTATAGTATCAATGGAGCGCGTGTGGTTAACCGCCACATCGATTGAGGGGTAAATATTAAGGGTACCAAGTAATTTGCATGGTTACGTCACACCTTGTTTTGTGATCGTCGGCATCCCAGTCACAAAACCTGAAGGGCATACTCAAGATTGAAACATGCCAATGAAAAGTTCAATGAAACTTAAAGAATCTAGGAGTTTCAAAACCAATAAAAACCTAATAATTTATTTCATTTTTCATGGTGGAAATTGGTGAATCGTCATTCACATACCTTTAAATATTTTATAGCTTGGATTACGACATCCCTCTTCTAAGTTATAAAACATTGTGTTGGGTCCTAGCCTTAATATTACATTTGGGTGTTTTATTAAGGACTATCCTTATATCTAATCTAAACTTGTCTTTCTTCTTTTTAGATGACTTCCAACGATGCTGCTTCTAGCTCAAACCCTATAGGATCCTTCTCTCTCATGAACCTTTGTGGGAGAGTCATCTTTGATGGATCCAATTTTATGGATAGGATCAGGAACATCAGGATGGTCACTCGGTTTGAGGACAAAGAATATGTCCTCGACAAGGAGCTTAAGGAACTTCAGCCGTCTGCTACTCCAAAGGAGATCCCTGAATATCAGGCACATGAAAGAGATGCTACCAAAGTGGCATGTATCATATTGGCCACAATACCAACCGAGCTCCAAACGTCCTATGAGGACTACTATCCTTTTGAGACGCACCAGGATTTGATGGACCGCTACCATCAGAATGCTCGTCAAGAGCAATATGAAATCATCTCCTCTATGATAACAACCCGGATGAAGGATGGTGAACCCATCACGGGCCAAATGCAGAAAATGTAAAGGTATGTGGACCGTTTGCTAAAACTGAATGTGAACTTCCCCGAGGAGTTGGCAATTGACATAATTTTCCACTCCTTACCTTCGTGTTATGATCAATTCTGTATGACATACCACATGAACAAGTAGGAAGTTATACTTAGCAAACTTCAAGGACTCTTTGAAGACCACGGAAAGTGGTCTTAAGAGTAAATCGATTGCTAGCACTCCTACTCCTACTGCGGCCCCTATCTTGGCAATCACACAAGGCAAAGGAAAGAAGAGGAAGAGCCCTTCGAAGGGTACTAAGGGGAAGACCCTTGATGGCTCCTCTTCAAGTGGAACCAAGAAAGGTTTCTTCACTCCTTCTGCTAACCCTAAAGAGGCTGAATGCTTCTATTTTCATGAAAAGTCGCACTGTAAGCGAAACTGCCCAAAGTACCAGCAAGATGTTAAGGATGGGAAAGTAAAACCCAACCATGCAGGTACATACATGATACTGTCTAATAATTCACCCCATTCTAATTCTTGGGCCCTTGATACATGATGTGGTATTCACATATGTGCTGATTTGTAGGGACTAAGAAGAAGTGAGAATGTGGAGCATGGGAAGATAAACTTGATCATGTGGAATAGAAAAAGCTTCACCTGTCACCAATATTGGAGTTTATTCATTGTTGCAAAGTAGTGGATTAGTGTTAGATTTGAATAAGTGTTGTTACTCGTCTGTGATGGCGAGAAATATTATTTCCTTTCATGGTTTGTACAAACAAGGTTTTACCTTTTCATTTGATAATGCTAGTGGTGGTATTAATGCTTTCTTTAATAATGTTTTTATTTTAAAGCATTACCTTGTGATGGTGTATATGAAATGGTTTCAATTGTTGATAACCTAGGAAATAATGTATTGTGTATCGATTCTTCCACTAGTTTGGATAAATAATCACTATGGCATTGTCGTCTTGGACATGTAAGGAAGAAACACATAGGCCAACTCCAAAAGGATGGAGTCTTGGAGTCGTTTAACCTAAAGTAAAATGATAGTTGTGAATCTTGTTTGCTTGGGAAAATGACAAAGTCACCCTTCAATGGTACTTGTGCTAGGGGTGAGGGTTTGTTGGATCTCATACATACTGATGTGTATGGACCCTTTAGAACCGCCACAAGAGATGCTAACCGCTTTTATGTGACTTTTACTGATGATTTTAGTAGTTATGGATATGTATTCTTAATCAATCATAAGTCAGAGACCTTTGAAAGATTCAAAGAATTCAAACAGGAAGTTGAGAATTAGTTGGGCAGGAACATTGAGACGCTTCGATCCGATCGAGGTGGTAAGTATCTTATTCCTTGACTATCTTAAGGAATGTGGGATTATCTCACAATTGACACCTCCCAGGACACCACAACTTAATGATGTGGCTGAGAGGCGCAATCGAACCTTGTTGGATATCGTTCGTTCCATGATGATTCGAGCTTTGCTACCAATCTCATTCTGGGGGTATGCCTTAGAGACTGCCACCCATATCCTTAATCTAGTCTCTACAAAGAAGGTTGCTAAAACACCTCATGAGATGTGGACCGGAAAAGTTCCCAAACTGGACCACATCAAGATTTGGGTTTGCAAGGCTTTCTTGAGGCGCGAGTCTCACGATAAGCTCGAACCTCAAAGTGAGAGGTGTATTTTCATCGGCTACCCACATACATCCTTTGGTTACCTCTTCTACAGACCTAGTGATAATGTGGTCTTTGTAACAAGGAGGGGAGTCTTTCGCGAGAGAGAATTCATGAGCCAAGGAAATAGTGGGAGGCAAATTGACCTTGATGAAATTCAAGAGGTAAGTGGTGAAGGAACCGCAAACCCTAGCAATCAACCTGAGGAGGAAACTCATGTTGATCCGACAAAAGATTCCGTACCTCTGAGGCATTCCACGAGAGTTAGGAATGCACCTAAGCATTACTATGGTTTCCATATTATTGCGGAAGGTTATATACTTATCAGTGATAGCACACTGGTAAGTCTGGATGAACCTAACAGCTACACGGAAGCCATGGCAGGCCCTGAGGCTGCTAAATGGAAAGAGGCTATGGATAGCAAGATACAATCTATGTATGACAATCAAGTTTGGAACTTGGTTGACAATTTACCAGGTCGCAAAATAGTCGGGTGCAAATGAATCTTCAATAAAAAGACTGACATAGATGGTAATGTACACACTTATAAGACGCGACTGGTTGCAAATGGCTTTTCTCAAACCCCGGGAGTTGATTATGATGAGACCTTTTCACCAGTAGCAAAGATTAAGTCTATTAGGGTTATGTTAGCCATTGATGCATTTCATGATTATGAAATATGGCAAATAGATTTCAAAACTGTTTTCCTTAATGGAAAGTTGGCTGAGGATGTTTACATGAGTCAGCCAGAGGATTTTTTCGGTACAGAGTACCTAATAGAGTGTGTAAGCTTGAGAAATCCATCTATGGATTAAAGCAAGCACCTCGCAGATGGAACCTTTGCTTCGATGAGAAGGTCAAAGAGTTTGGCTTTTCGAGGAGTGAAGATGAATCTTATGTATATGTCAAGGCTAGTCGGACTATAGTCAGCTTTTTGGTATTGTATGTGGATGACATACTACTCATAGGATATGACATCTCAACTTTGCAGGAAGTAAAGTCCTGGCTTGGGAGGTGTTTCGCTATGAAGGACCTTGGAGAAGCTGAATATATCCTAGGGATAAGGATTTTGAGAGACAGGAGTAAAAGACTAATTGGACTTAGTCAGAGCACCTATGTGGATAAAGTGTTGAAAAGATTCAACATGCAGAACTCCAAGAAACGTGAGTTATCGATCTAGAGTAATGAAGATTGAGAAATATGTGAGAATAAGAAAGGCTTAAAAACCATTGATTTTATGAATGTCGAGGCCTCTCCAAAACTCCGAACTTATAAAGAAAAAAAACTATAAACATAAACGAACCATTTTTTTTCCTTTTTTATGTTTTAACCTATAAAACTTGAATCTTGAAATGTTTCTTTAAAGAAAAATGATGGATCTATTTTTCCATGGTTTTTATTTTGTTATCTTTAACGCTGTAAAGGAAAAATGATTAACTTGAGAGTACAAAAATATGATATATTCTGTTTTCTGGTTATGATATGTTTTTATTTATAAAAAATGTGGATTTGATTAATTTAAGGTTAATCAATAAAGAAATCAAAAAAGAATTAGATATATTACATATTAGAGGGGAATAACAATAACTATAGTGAAATGATTTTCGATATAGTCATCTATAGGACATATCTATCTAGAAAGATAAACAAACATAATTGTGTTGCTTTTTACCTTATAAGCAACCAAATCATGCATAATTAGACACATATATCATCCACAAAAAATAAGGAAGTTAATAAGTTAAATACTATGGTACATGACGTCATATCGAGAATATATATTAATATGATTAGAAGTGATAACATGTTCAATGTTGTTTCGACATATCGCATATGTAAGTTTTTATTGTTACAACAATGACATGTTTATCATTATGCATCCATGACAATAACCACTAAAGTGGTAATAGTTAGACGAGTGATGTTCATATTAAGGAGGCATATAGATTTCTGATCGAAGATATAAAAATATCTAATAATAGATTCATATTGAAAAAAGTGTTGTGTGATAAGGATCCAAGATAGCAGATAACTTATTAACTTGTGTCATGTATATGTTTCAATGGTCAAAATCGGAAACATATATGTTCATTGTTATATATTTTTTAATTGGTTTTCAAGTAAAAAATATAGTCAAGCGAAGATGCATATCCATGATTTTAGTTGTAAGTTTATGTTGTAATTGTAAAAAGTGTTATACTCATGGGTCGTTTTAATGCATCGATTTAGTGAAGTATACACTTATTTGTTAAGAACTATTTTTAAATGTTTAAATTTCATATTATACGAGATGTTATTTGAGAAGTTACCTCACCAAACAATATTAAATTCTCATTAAAAAGCATCATAACGAACAATGAAGATTAATCATGTTGGAACAATGTATTGTGAAATACAAACTATACTATATCAAATACATAAACTAATCTTCTATTTAAACATATATAATATTATTTCGTTGACTAATACATAGATAAATCAAGTTAAAGAGTTTGTAGTGTGGCAGTATCAAGAGTTGTTTAAGTGATGCCCTGGGCCAAAGTTTGAGGGTTCAACTCCCCATTTGGGACAAAAGTGTAGATTTATAAACATAGTATGGTATGTGTGAGTTAGTCATTCTAAAAAATTAACACATAAACTAACTTGCAGAAAATAGTATCTATGACATCCTCTTGGGGTTTGCTTGGCCCTTTTTTTTTGTTGATAATTGTTGTACCATAAGTGTCGTCCAAATTCATATTAACTTGATGTTCTTGTCTACTTTTCTCCATTCCAACACTTGTAATCAACTTAAAAATCTATTTGGATAATTATTAAGATTAGGTGTAGATACGATGTGTTAGAAACATTGTTTAACTACCCTCACAATCATGAAACAACCTTTAATTCCCTAATGACCATTGAAACCCAGGTTTCATTCATTTCTCGACTAACCATACACTTATGGAAGAGAATAATACATTGTGAGATCAATAAAAGATTTTTGGCAACATTTTTTTATTCCACCTAAAGATCACAACTTCAGCTGAAAATATCCTATTCTTCTCCTACGGCTTCAATGACTAGCTAAAATCGTAAAAGCTATTTATCACATTTATTTATAGTCATCTATTTTGTATCAAAGCTCCATTATTTGATTTAGAGCAAAAAAATATGTCCACCAATTTTAATGAACCGTATTTAAATCCCTCAAATAATTGACAATTCCATCACTTAACAATTTTCCAACTTATCATAACAATTAATATTCAAGTACTAAAATAGCATTGTGCTTTAATTCCAACATACCATGATTTTCAACTTTGAAAATCTCCACTTGCATCTGAAATATTCCTTCATGCACCTACACCCATATCATCAATTATAGAAGTAATTAAATAATAATGGTAAATTCATAATTAAGGTCAATACATCTAACCCTCATTTTCATATGTTAAACTTTGACCAACTATTATATATACACTTTCACAATGTTTTTTTCTCAATAATGACATTATAGTCTTATAATTTACTCATAACATGAAAACAAACATGATAAGAGGTTCACAAGAATGTTGGTTATAGCTTTTGAGATTTGTCTGCTAGTAAAATCCCAAGGCTAGACTACTAATTAGTATGATTCAACACAAATTGTAGTTCATTTTCGGGTCGACAATTTTGTTTAAACATTAGTATATTCAACAGATGAGATATCACTAGAATTAAAATACACACATCTATATAAAATTTTTCATAAAGTTAGACATTGTAAAATTTGTATCTTAAGCATCATCTATTCAAAGATGAATTATATCTATAGATTCTCTTCATCAAATAGTACCAAAAGAGAACAAATGCCCATGAATGTTTCTTGAAATAAAACGTCTTATTTCATTTTTGTGGTAAAGTATTCCCAATAGACATAAACTCACATTAAAGCCATTATGTGCCTTAATGATTATTTAGGTTAGCTATTAATCTTAGATATAATGAATGGTCTGTATATTCCATTGGTTTTCAAGGAACCGGAATCGTCTCCTTATGCTCTTCTTTTTTTACTACATTACAAGATCTTCTCTTTTAGCTCTCTGTCTCTAATGACGATTTTGTCCTTTCAAATCTGTCTTTCGTTAACAAGTCACCTTCAACCTTAGAGTTTCCAGAATTTGATGAAAGACTATTACATCACTCGAACTTTATCCCTTAAAAATATATGCAAACTAGTTAAAAGCTACAACCATGAAAACTAGATGTACATAAGTGTAATCTTTATAGTTTTCATCAACTTACTATAATTATCAAAACCAGTTGACCTTTGACTACTAAAAGTCAAAGGTTGACTAGTTTTGTCATCAAACTAAGCTCTTAAACTTTATACTTAATATGTGTATCAAGAGTCTCATCAAGCTATGCTTCATGCATCTGTATTTTTTCTGCATTTTCAATGTCTTCTTGAGAATGAGTCTCATGAACACCCTGAAAATC
Organism: Lactuca serriola; assembly: GCF_051521515.1. NCBI lineage: Eukaryota > Viridiplantae > Streptophyta > Magnoliopsida > Asterales > Asteraceae > Lactuca > Lactuca serriola. Next base: position 77,040,097 of record NC_136414.1, read on the forward strand.
AGACGATATAAAAGATAACAACAATAAAGATTCATGGTAAAAATACAAGAACACTTAGTTGGTGAGTAAATCAAAATCAATTTTTTGTTTATTTATTTACCATTTAACTCCCTGATTTTGTTGACAGAAGTCTTAAATCTTCTTCTAAAGTAAGGACTTTCTTCTCGCGTTTGTTCTTTTTATCCTTCAATTTGTTGAACTTTCAACTAATATTGGAAATTTGCACACTTGATTTTTCTAAGCCCGTTATCATCTCATAATCTAATGAACACGGTCCTCCTTTATTTTTCTTCTTTGACTAAAACTTGTGTTCAGGTTTTTATGTTCTACCATTTCTAAATGCCAATTAACATTTTTTTTTGTAAATCATTTACAAATTATGTTGGTGCTCATAGAGCAGGGGCGGGCATATCATGTGTCTTGGGATGGCACGTGTTACCCCTCGATTTCGTCCAATAGAAGTGTAAAAATTTGTAGATCTTTCACAAATCTATTGGAAATTTGTCACAAAGTCCGATAAGTGAAAATTCAATTTACATTTGTTTAGTGACGAACTTTGTGGTGGAAACTATAGTAGAAAATGAGTTTTTTTCCCTCGTAGTGCAACTTTTAAAAATTTTCTGCCACCCTGTTTTTTTTCTTTTTCTTGTGTTGTAATGGTTAATATGTTCTTTTCTATATCAATTCTAAAATATCAAAACAACTTCGAAAAATGATCTAAAAATGTCTAGGGTTATGCCAAGAGGGTTTATTAATGCTTTTTTTTTCTTCTTTTTATCAGATTTATTTCACAAAGAATTGTGATACTATGTTAAGAACGGGCGATAATCACACTTGCCGAGTGCATTACAATGAATAGTTGTATGTTGCGTTCGGGAAGAATGAATTGAATAGCTCACGAAAAGAAATCTATTAATTCAAGTCCCAGATGATCTAATTGTGTCAAGGAAAAGAGTAAAAGAAACGTCTAACTCCTTCATGCATGTTGCACTTGGCTAGGGATATAGTTCATTGAGACTTAAGGAATAATATAAAAAAATAAGAGGCAAAAATATTAATATTAAATAAGAATCAATATAGTACATAAAAATGAAGTAGAAGAATTCAGATTCCAAATGAACAAATTCAAACTTGAAAACGATCGTTATCATTCTCAAAGGATTAGAGCCAACGAGAAAGATCTCTCGTTAAATTTAAAGACTTGTTCCATAATATAATAGAGTGTGTTTTTTTTTTCCTAAAACCAAAATAAAAGATATTTTTTATATATTTTTTCGAAAATGATTAATATTTCATTCTAAATTAAGACATAAGAAACAAAGCATGAGTCTAAATGTCAACACATTCATAAGTCATATAAGTCATAACAAAACCAAACGTGTTTCAAAATTCTACGTACAACAAACCATTTATAACCATATAACATAAAAAGTAAAAATATCCATCTTACCCAAGATGGATGTTTGTAGTTTTAACTATTAATAGAACATAAATCCACCAAAAGGGTATTATTATTCACTCGTTCATTCATTTCTTAATTTACTTCTGCATAGGAAAGACATAAGAAGGACTGAAACGGAAACCATCTTGAAAAGTGACTCCACCTTGAGGCCCCAACACCTCCTTTTCTAACAAACATGTTCCTTGAAATGTTGCAATTGATGTCAATGTTTGTATGCATTCACTCTGTTGTATACATATATATAATATAATATAAGTTATATGTAATAATGAAGACGATTGAAACATTATAATAAGAATTAAGAAACCATTTAATAATAGTAATAATACATGAGTTGGGTTACCTTTTCAAAACCAAATTTCTAAATCTACATGGATTCAACATCCTCAGCAGCTGGAACCACCATCTTGTTAACCTTCAGATACGCAAGTAGTTTTCTCAAAGCATTTGAAGAGAGCTGGAAGTAGCCCTGAATTCAATCAATGTATTCATACAATTCTTTTAAATATAAAAACCGTTGATGTTAAAAATGTGTAAATCAAATGAAATAATAATATGATGAATGTATACCTTTCCTTTGTTGGTCTCACTAGTAGCAACTATTGGAAGCTTTGCAACATCAACCCCAAATATACGAAACATTCCGTTTGTAACTACCTTTGACCTGCACAATTTATAAAATTATGTTGCAAATTGTACAGGTCAAAGGTAGTTCAAGCTGGATTGTTTCATGTATTTGGGGAAGGTGTTGCAAAACTTCCAATAGTTGCTACTAATGAAACCAACCAAGGAAAGGTATATATATCCATCATATTGTTATTCCATTTGATTTACACATTTTTAACATCAACGATTTTTATATTCAAAAAAAATTGTGTGAATACATTGATTGAATTCAGGGCTACTTCCAACTTTCTTCAAGTGCTTTGAGAAACTACTTGCGTATCTGAAGGTTAAGAAGATGGTGGTTCCAGCTGCTGAGGATGTTGAATCCATGTAGATTTAGAAATTTGGTTTTGAAAAAGTAACTTCAGCTCATGTATTATTACTATTATTAAACGGTTTCTTAATTCATATTATAGTGTTTCAATCATCTTCATTATTACATATAACTTATATTATATTATATATATGCGTACAGCAGAGTGAATACATACAAACATTGACATCAATTGCAACATTTCAAGGAACATGTTTGTTAGAAAAGGAGGTGTTGGGGCCTCAAGGTGGAGTCATTTTTCAAGATGGTTTTTGTTTCAGTCTTTCCTATGCAGAAGTAAATTAAGAAATGAATGAACGAGTGAATAATAATACCCTTTTGGTCGATTTCTGTTCTATTAATGGTTAAAACTACAAACATCCATCTTGGGTAAGATGGATGCTTTTACTTTTTATGTTATATGTTTATAAATGGTTTGTGGTATGTAGAATTTTGAAACACATTTGGTTTTGTTATGACTTATATGACTTATGAATGTGTGTTGACATTTAGACACATGCTTTGTTTCTTATGTCTTAATTTGGAATGAAATATCAATCATTTTCGAAATAATATATGTATAAAAAATATCTTTTATTTCAATTTATGAAGAAAAAAAAAGACACTCTATTGTATTATTGAACAAGTCTTTAATTTAACCAGAGATCTTTCTCCTTGGCTCTCATCCTTTGAGAATCATAAAGATTGTTTTCAAGTTTGATTTTTTTTTTTTCATTTGGAATCTAAGTTCTTCTATTTCATTTTTATTTACTATATTGATTTTTATTTTATATTAAAATTTTTGCCTCTTATTTTTTTTTATATTATTCCTTAAGTCCTATTGAGTTATACCCCCCGAGCCAAGTGCAACAAGCATGAAGGAGTTAGACGCTTGTTTTACTCTTTTCCCTGACACAGGGGGATCATATGGGACTTGAATTAATAGTTATCTTTTCGGAAGCTATTCAATTCATTCTTCCCGAACGCAACATACAACTCTTCATTTAATGCACTCTACAAATATGATTGTCTCCCTTTCTTAACTTAGTATGGCAGGTCTTTGTGAAAGAACTTTGATAAAAGGAAAAAAAAACGTTAATAAACCCTCTTGGCATAACCCTAGACTTTTTTAGATCATTTTTCAAAGTTGTTTTGATATTTCGAAATTGATATAGAAAAACATAATAACCATTATAACACAAGAAAAAAAAAACAAGGGTTGTACGAAATTTTTAAAAGTTGCTTTCCTATGGGAAAAAAAAACTCGTTTTCTAATGTAGTTTCCACTACAAAATCCCTCACTAAACAAATGTAAATTGAATTTACATTCTCAGACCTTGTGACAGATTTTCAATAGATTAGTGAAGGATCTACAAATTTTTACACTTCTATTGGACGAAATTGAGGGGTTACATGTGTCATCCCGAGACACATGATTTGCCCGTCCCTTCCCTAAGAACACCAACATAATTTGTAAATGATTTACAAAAAATTGTCAATTGGCATTTAGAAATGGTAGAACATAAAAAACCTAAACACAAGTTTTAGTCAAACAAGACAAATAAATGAGCATCACGTTCATTTGATTATGAGAAAAAAAACGAGCTTAGAAAAATTAAGAGTGCAAATTTCCAATATCAATTCAAAAGTTTAACAAATTGAAGGAGAAAAAAACAAATGCTTGAAGAGAGTTCATGCTTTAGAAGAAGATCTAAGACTTATATCAACAAAATCAGGGAGTAAAATGGTAAATAAGTAAACAAGATATTGATTTTGATAATAATAATAATAATAATAATAATAATAATAATAATAATAATAATAGCAACCGTTTCTAGTTTATAGTTTATACTCACATTAAAGATGTCAACAGCTTGTGAAAGCAACACTTTGTTCTCATCAGAAACATCTTTCCCATGCAAAACAATCCACTTCATCTCGGAATTCTTGATTAAACCCGTAAGAGAATCAGTGACCTTCACGGGGCCACATGCCACCACTCTCTCTAGAACCAAATGAAGTATTCCAGTCCACACTGCAGTTGCAACGATTTTCTTATTCCTTGGATCTGCCGACATTTTCGAAATCATCATTTGGACTTCGATTGTTAAATCTCGTTTCCGGAAGAAATGAACACCGTCTACGGTGTTCTCCATACCAGAACAGATCTTCATGATTGACTATAACGATGATTGAATCATCAATCAGATTCATAAAAAAGAAAAAGATTGATGAAGATTGAGCCATCGATCTGTGAAAACACGGATTGATTCATAAAAAAGAAAGAGTTTGATGAAAGATTGAGCATCAATCTGTGAGAACAATCATTGATTCATAAAAAAAGAAACAGCTTGACGAAGATTAAGCATCAATCTGTGAAAAAAAGCGATTGATTCATAAAAAAGGTAACAGCCTGATGATGATTGAGCATCAATCTGTTAAAAACAGGTACTGATTAATAAAAAAAAAAGAGCTTGATGAAGATTGAGCCATCAATCTAGTACAAAAATTGATTCATAAAAAAAGTTAGAGCTTGATGATACAGATTCATAAAAAATAAATAAATAAATAAATAAATAAATAAGAGCTTGACGAAGATTGAGCATCAATCTGTGAAAACAACGATTGATTCGTAAAAAAAGGTAAGATTGAGCTTCAATCTGTTTAAAACAAAATCAATCTAGGAACAAAAATTGATTCACAAAGTCAATCTGTGAGAACAACAGAGCTTGTGAAGATTGCGCACCAATTTGTAAGAACAAGGATGGATTAATAAAAAATTAAAATAAATAAATAAATAAAAATAAAAAGCGCTTCGAGGAAGATTGAGCCGCGTCAATCTGTGAAGACAAGAAAGACCTAAAAACCTAGGATTTGATAAATGTGGAGCCCTCTCCAACACTCCCAGCTTATATAGCAAAAAAAATCCAAGATATTTTCCAACCATTTTTTTTTTCTTTTTTTCCTTTTTAAGTCTTGAGTGCTTTCTTTAAAACAAAATAATGGATATATTTTGCTTTTGTTTTATTTTGTCATCATTTAAGTTGTAAAGAAAAAAAAAACGATTAACTTGAGAGTAAAAATAATATATATATATATATATATATATATATATATATATATATATATATATATATATATAATTATATAGTATGATGTGGTTAGGTACCTAAGCTTATATAATGTTTTTAGGTATATTCACTTTATCTTATATATATATATATATATATATATATATATATATATATATATATATATATATATATATATATATATATATATATGGTTCAAATGTTTTCACTATCTATTGTGTGCATGAATAATTGATTCTTGACCAATCATTTTAGTTATTTTAAAAAAGTAATTAATACATATTAAATGCTGAAGATGTAATTAATATCCATTATATTTTCAAAATATAATATGCATTAATTACTTTTTTAAAATAACTAAAATTATTGGTCCAGAATCAATAATAAATACACACAATAGATAGTGAAAATAAAATAACCATATATATATATATATATATATATATATATATATATATATATATATATATATATATATATATATATATATATATATATATACACGCACACTAGAGGAGCATAACCATAAGGATAGTGAAATGGTTTTTGATGTACTCATCTGTAAGATATATACTTAGAAAGATAATCAAACAAAAAATATGTTGTTTAATTCCTTATAAGCAACCAAATCATGCATAATTAGACACGATATATCATCGACATAAAAATAATGAAGTTAATAGGTTAAATAATATGGTACACGACATCATATCAAGAATATATGTTAATACGATTAGAAATAATAACATGTTCAATATTCCTTCGGCATATCACATATGTAAGTTTTTATTTTTACAACATTAATATGTTTAGCATATCACATATGTAAGTTTTTATTTTTACAACATTAATATGTTTAGCATTATGCATCCATGAAAATGATCACTAAAGTAGTATTAGTTTGACGAGTGATGTTCATGTTAAGAAAGGCAGATAAATTTCTTATCAAAGATATAAATATATCTAATAATAGATTCACGTCGAAAGAAGTGTTATGTGATAAGGATCCAAGATACCGAATAACTTAGTAAGTCAGCTCATGTTTATATTTCAATGGTCAAATGGGCAACATATTTATTTTTTAATTGGTTTTCAAATAAAAAAAATATAATCCTACGAAGATCTGTCCACCATTTTAGTTGTGGGTTCATGTGGTAAGTGTAACAAGTGTTATACGCGTGCGTAGTTTTAATGCATCGTTTTAATGAAGTATACACTTATTTGTTAAGAATTTGTTTTATATTTGTAACACCCCGATCCTAGTATTTCCCATTTATGCCCTTAATATGAAATATATTTGCAAAGTTGGACTCTTGGCTTTTTAAGTGGAAATCGTGTGTGTTCCTAGTACACTGGGCGTACTCCAACTTACATCGGGTATAAGTAGTTGAGGGTCAAACCCTAATTTTTAGGGCTTGAGCCCTATTTAAGCATCATTATTTTTCTAAGACCTCTTCCCTCATCAGCCTCCATCTCCCAAATCGTTCCTTTCTAATCTTAACCTATCATGTGAGCATTTTGAGCTTAAAAGTGTATTTTTGATGATCTTAAAGGAAGAAGAAATAAGTGGAATCAACTTGGAGCCTCAAGGAAACTTGGATTCAGAAGTATCTTGCCCTCAATCTTCACTGGGAGGTTTAAAGCTTAGATCTTGATGTGTCATCTGCTTAGATCTTGTTAGTTTAGAGGTTGTATGCATTTTGGTCCTATAGTTTAGTCTAATGGAGTATGAGTTACTCCATGTCCTTGAAATGTAGTTTCTTGTAGTTTTGAGCTTCTAGATTCATAAAAATAAGAGCTTGGACACTTTCATTAATCCATGCAAGAGTTTGGGAGTTTTGGGTGACTTTTGGACCAAGGTTTTGAGTTTTTACCCACTTGAATGCATGCAAATGGATAAAGTCAAAGACTTCATCCATTAAGACGTCCCTTAATATTTGGATCTGAAGTTTGGTGCTTTGACTTAACGAAATAAGAGCTTAATGGAAAAGTTGAGGTTTGGCTCAGGTACGTTCAGCATACCTGGAGGTAGGGGTGTTCAAAAATATCCGTATCCGAAATTCCGATCCGAAATTCCGAAATTCCGAATCCGAATTATCCGAAAAATCGGATATCCGAAATTTCGGATATCCAATTTTTCGGAATCGGAATTGGATAATGCTTTTCAGATTTTTCGGATAATTCGGATATCCGATATCCGAAAATTTTGGTTTTATTTTATACATTATTTGTTATTTTAGTCGCATATGTCTTATGATATGAATTTTAGTAACTAAAACATATTGATAACACCCTTAATTAAATACCTATATTACTTCATATTCCTTTCTAATTTAAAAATATGTATTTTTCACTTAAAAACTTCATATGTTTTTCAAATTTTAACAAAATTTCAATTTTTCGGATATCCGATTTGGTATCCGATTCCGTATCCGAAATTTCGGATACAGAATCGGATACCAAAAATCAACTATCCGAAATTTCGGATATCCGGTTATGAACACCCCTACCTGGAGGTATAAGGGTTCGAGCAAGTGGTTTGTGAAGGCACCCTCTACACTAGGCATACAGGGGAGTACACAGCGTAGGGCCTATAGCATATCCGGTCTTCCCCGGATGTCTTGGCCTACAACACAAAGCAAGATCGCCTCAATCCAAACCAACATGTCGACATATGCAACAAATAAACATGAACACAAAGCCAACAAATACAAATAATCATATGAATCTAACGAATCACAACAGCATAACAACATACAGTGACCAAGATATCAATTTAATAGGCCGACCTTGGTGCCTTCGACCCTTAAGTACAGTGAGGAAACCTCACCTCACAATCTGACGAATAACTGATCAATACTCTGCTCCCAAATACCAGCTCAACCCAAATCCTAAACGTCAATACATTTTCATTCTAAATTAACAACACTTCCCCAAAATACTGTTGGTCAAAACTGGTTAAAATCAACAAGTCAATCGAGTCAACAAAGCCGAGTCAACTCCGCCGAGTCGACTCAGGCTTCGTACGTGGGGCGTACTCGAGCTTTGACCGCAGTCGGGGTGGTTGAACACATACGTGGTGCATACTCCAGGTTACACAGGGCATACGGTCAGGCTTCCCAAATCCTCAACAAGAGCTTAATGCATTAAGCTCTCACGTACAACTTTCAGATCCAAGGCTAAGATACCATCAAGAGTCATAAAGTTTCCAGCTTTGTCACTTTGCATGTCCACTAAGTGCTTAATACACAAAATCTCAACTGCTTAATGCCATAAGTGATGGGTTTTAAGCAAAACAAGAATTCCTATGTGTGCATGCAACCCTAATGCTTTGAATCTTGGTTTTCTCTAATTGAACATGCAAACTTGAACACAAAAGGAGAAACCCTAGGAAGTGTATACTATTTTCGAAATTGATATAAAGCTAGAGTTAGGTTATGTACCTTGATTGTTATATTGTAATAACAATGATTCTCTTGTAGATCTTGAGGCTTTAGAACTTAGTGTCACAAGTGTAACACCTCTAATGACCCCCCCCACACACACAATGCAAGAGAATGATATGAGAGAGGAGGAGATCAAATTTCCAGCTATTGCTTCTTCCAAAGAGTGGCCGAAATTCAAATCCTCTAGGGTTCTATTTATAGTGCACCAAGGATGCTATTGACAACCCGAATCTGAAATATGTTAATTATCCATCTCCTTTGATTATCCATATATGATAAGATATTCTAGAAACTCTAGAATAATCTTTCATATACCATCAAAAAATCATCCACCCTTCCCCTAGAAAGGTTCTGGACCCTTTTGTTTAACTGTTGAACAATTGCAATTTTAGTCCCTACACTTTTAATTAATTCCTTTAATCCTAAAATTAATTCCAAATCAATTTTTGATTTAATATTAATTAATAACATGATTACTAATTAATATATTATTTCCATAACATATTAATAAATAATTTATTCCAATTTATTAATCAATCAATAAATTCTTCATCTTCCTTAATTAATCATCTTGTCTTGTTGCACGTGTGAATGAAACCCAAAAGGACCAGACCACTATCAATTCAAGTACATGCCAATTATATTTATGGGCTTAGACTTCTAATCCAAACAGTCTCCCACTTGGATAAGTCTAATAACTATAATTTGAAGTAGGACTTCAAAAATTGATAAGCAGTCGTAGCTCTCATAGCTTTTTATTGAACTCTAACATAGTCAGTTGTGTATCCTAAGATAAGAGATCATATAACCCTCCGTTCTGCAAGATATCATGTGGATAAATGACATGGAACAAAGTCATTCTCATTGTCCAAAAGTTGGTTTCCCGATTTTTGATTTGTAATGACAAAGAACTTAACCTAACACATCAATTCAGTCCTGACCGGTCCCGACATATGAGTCAACACCAAATCATCGAGGGGCCCAAGATATCGCTTTTTACCCCTTAGGGCAAAAGGAACAGATAAACTTTGACTCATATGCTTGTACTATTTACTCGTCAAATCATGCACAACAATACGTTTTATAACACCAAGTTACTGATGCATTTACGCATTATCAATGCATAACAAACTTATAAACAACAACTCGTATATCTAGGTCTAAAGACTATATGATATTATCATCTCAGAATTACTCGTGATAAATTCCATGAAGTAATTTACTGAGTGTGGCTTTAATCCAATACTTAAATCCCCACTTCAAAAGTACTCATGAATGTTGCAGCAAACCATTTCTAAGTCTAAACACTTAGAAAATCTATAATCCAATTCATGACAACTTTAATTCACTACTTACGTCAAAAGTATGATCGACTATGGATATTTGAACGTTCAATTGATATTGCAAATTTGCACTTTGATTCTTCTAATCTCATTTTTCATCTCATAATCTAATGAACGTGATGCTCCTTTATTTGTCTAGTTTGACTAAAACTTGTGTTTAGTTTTTTATGTTCTACCATTTCTAAACACTAATTGACATTTTTTTTTGTAAATCATATGCAAATTATGTTGTTGTTCTTAGGCTAGGGGCGGACATAGCATCCGTCTCGGGATGGCATGTGCAACCTCTCGATTTCATCGTAGAAGTGTAAAATTTTGTAGATCCTTCACAAATCTATTGGAAATCTATAACAAAGTCCGATAAGTGTAACTTCAATGTACATTTGTTTAGTGAAGGATTTTGTGATGGAAACTATAATAGGAAATGAGTTTTTTTTTCAAGTAGTGCAACTTCTAAAAATTTCATGTAACCCCTCATTTTTCTTTCTTGTGTTGTAAGAGTTATTATGTTCTTTTCTATATCATTTCCGAAAAATCAAAACATGTTTGAAAAAGGATCTAAAAATGTTTAGGGTTATGCCAAGAGGGTTTATTAACATTTTTTTTTCTTATTATCAGAGTTATTCACAATGACCTGCCATAGTAAGTTAAGAAGGGGAGAAAAACACACTTGAAGAGTGCATTACAATGAAGAGTTGTATGTTGTGTTCTGGAAGAATGAATTGAACCGCTCCCGAAAAGAAATAAATTAATTTAATTCCTAGATGATACAGCTGCGCTAGGGAAAAGAGCAAAAGAAGCGTCTAACTCTTGCATCCATGTTGCACTTGGCTTGGGGTATATAGCTCAATGGGCTTTATGGAATAATAAAAAAAATGCAAAAGATTAATATTAAATAAAAATCAATCTAGTAAATAAAAAAGAAGTAGAAGAACTTAGATTCCAAATAAACAAATTCAAACTTGAAAACACTACTAGAAAAATACCCTTTAATGACACGCATTGTGTGTCATAAACGGGTACAAATGACACGTAGACGGCACACTTTTGCGTGTCGTAAAGTTACGACGTGCATTTACGACATGCATTTACGACACACATTGTGTGTCAAGGAAGGCCCTGTCATAAAGGAAGACGACACACATATGTGTGTCGTAACCTTACGACGCGTGTTTAGGACATGCATTGTGTATCATTAAAGCCCCAGAGTCGTAAATGAAGATGACACGCATTTGTGTGTCATAAACTTCACCAACCATTTACAATATGCATATACGGCGTGCCTTTATGATACTCATTTACGCATAAAACAAATATATATATATATATATATATATATATATATATATATATATATATATATATATATAAACAAATATATACCAAAACAATCAATTTCATCCAATAACATCATGTCAAAAAATTGTACATTGTTATTAAGAGGTTTTCCATAACTATATAACCTAATACCACATTCCTATTAAGGGGCACCTTCTTGTTTCAGATATCATGTGAAAAAAAATCCTCCATATCATTGGTTTGTCACCTAGTGAACTGGGCTGCTGTCCACCGGGAGTGGATATCAAGTAACGACTTGAACATTAGTCGAAAAAAAAACTTTTATTAATCACACAATCAAGTTTATCTACCTGATAGAGTTATTATATAAATATGTTATTAACTAATTTGATCAGATCACCATAAGATATAACAAGTTGACTAGCTTTTACCATTTTCTCAAGGTTGATCGCACTTTTTCTAGTAACGGGGAAAACATTCAAGACCTTTGTAAGCAAAATAAAAGCATTTCGAATCTCCATGTACTTTACAAATTGCAAGCACTTAATCAGTAATTTTGTGATCCTTTGACTCAGTGTAACTTTTAGAACAATAATAAAAATAATACCGTAGAGATTACAATCACTGGATTAGCAATAGTAAAGTTAATATTCATAGGTTCATACAAACCAGGCTTTAAAAAATCTAATCCTATAAGATCGGGTCAAATTCCAAAAGTATAAAATAAAGGACTAAGAATTCAAATTTGGTAGTCACAATTTTACATGCATGGCTGAAACTTTGGTTATAATAAGTATTTATTATCTTATATTTTATTAGCTTAGTAGATAGAATGGTTTTTCTTTGTTTGACCAATTCCATGGACTTTGGAGCACATGGGAAGAATGGGTCAATAGGTGGTACGAGTCTTTAGGCTCTTTTCTTGTTTTTGCATGTGGCTTTTAAGAGGGCTATATATAGCCTTCTATCATGAATAAAAGTATTAGAGGGTTTTTTGCTTTCAATTTTCCATTCAGTACATTAGTTCTTTTTATAATCAATAATTTTCTTTTCTTCTATTCTGTCGACATATCAGGGTAGCAAACAAACACAGGCTGTTATTTTGATTTATATATATATTCTACATTTGGTATCAGAGCTCCAAGGTTCTGTTGAAGGGGGTGTAAGCTCTTATAACAAGAAAAAGATGCAGCTCCATCCTTAAGGATCCTTGTTCCAGGTTAAAGAGAGCCTAACCAGAAGCGGGGAAGAGAAGCGGAAAGAAATCAGAATGGGTGGGTTTTGATTTTGCTTACTCACAGCTGGTAAAGGAAAACAGAAGAAGGAGGAGCTTGGTTTTCTTGACTGGTGGAAGAGGAGTCTCAATTGGAATGGGTTGGATCTGAAAAGTTTGGGGCTGTCACAAGAAAGGAAAAATGGCGTTGGCAGTAAAAGATGGTGGTTTAATGTCATATCAGATTCCGGTTTTGACCCCAACCAACTATCCGTTATGGGCAGTCAAAGTAAAGTCCATCATGGATGCACATGGCATATGGGAGACTATTGAAGCAAATCCATCGGGTGGAGAATCAGATCCAAAGAAGAAGAAACAAGCTCTTGCTTTCTTGTTTCAAGCAATACCTGAAGAGATGGTGTTGCAAATGTCCGATTACACCGATCCAAAAAGGGTTTGGGAAGGATTAAAAACTCGGTATTTGGGTGTGGATCGGGTAAGAACGGCTCGATTAGCAACTTTGAAGAGAGAACTAGAAAGCTTGCGTATGAAGGAGGGAGAAACCGTTGATGATTATGCAGCCAAGTTGAGTGGTTTAGCTTCGAAAGCACAGAGTCTCGGACATGAACTTGAAGAAGTTGACTTGGTGAAAAGGTTACTTGATTCTATGCCCAAGTCCTTTCTTCAAATTGTGGCGTCGATTGAGCAATGCTTTGAGTTGGATACGATGTCTTTTGATGAAGTCGTCGGTAGACTAAAGGCATATGAGGAGCGCATCAAAGGATCCGAGAAGGTGGAGGACATTCATGGTGGGTTGTTGTTGTCAAGAGAAGAAAAGTCGGATGGTTGTATGCATTGTGGCAGTGGCGGTTCGCATCGGGATGGCTTTGGACATGGCTGGGGAAGAGGTCGTGGGTCCGGGAGGAGCCAAGATGGTAAGGAACGTGTTCGGGACAAGAGTCACGTAAAATGCTACAAATGTGGTGAATTCGGTCATTACAACAACGAATGTCCAAAGTGGGAAAAAGAAGCAAACTTGATCATCGAGGAGGAGCCGACATTGCTGTGATCTAGTGGGATGAAAAAACAAACCGATTAAGGGGGTGATTGTTGGTTTATTAATCGGTTTGGTAGTCACAATTTTACATGCATGGCTGAAACTTTGGTTATAATAAGTATTTATTATCTTATATTTTATTAGCTTAGTAGATAGAATTGTTTTTTTTTTGTTTGACCAATTCCATGGACTTTGGAGCACATGGGAAGAATGGGTCAGTAGGTGGTACGAGTCTTTAGGCTCTTTTCTTGTTTTTGCATGTGGCTTTTAAGAGGGCTATATATAGCCTTCTATCATGAATGAAAGTATTAGAGATTTTTTTGCTTTCAATTTTCCATTCAGTACATTAGTTCTTTTTATAATCAATAAATTTCTTTTCTTCTATTTTGTCGACATATCAAAGTAGCAAACAAACACAGGCTGTTATTTTGATTTATATATTATACATCGCCTCCTAACAAAAAGTTCAAAATTTTATAAAAAGTAACTATTAATTAACAGACTATGAACATGACAATATGACATATGAATAATATAAATTCACCTTCCAAAAGATTCCTAGCATAAACAAAGTAATCCATGTTTTCGGTCACCTCTTCCAGATTATTAATTGTCTGCAATACCTGCACACATAATAGAAACAAAATTAGTCAATTTGACCAATTTGACCATATTAACATTACCACAACAAAATTTCCAAACTGATGATTAAATATGCATGATACTCATCATCCTCCGATGTTGTTTTCAAATGTTTAGGTTTGATACTTCAACCACAACAAAACTTCCACTTGAGTAACCGAGTTGACCATCTGATGTGACTTTTGCAACAGGCTCAGAGACATCACCCTCTTGCAAATTAACTCCTGATTATGAGCAAGTGGGCTACGTGGAGAAGCAGATCCATTAGATGTTGAACCAATGTTGGTATCAAATAGGGGAATAATTGCCCATGAAATGACATTGTTGATGGAGTTGCGTCCTTCATTTCAGATCTCAATTGTGCACATAAATGGCGTAGTCCCATATTAAACAAATTTACAGTAGAGTTGTAGGTTGAAATACAACCATGGGGATCTAGTTCTCTCGAACTTGGTTTAACTAACCATAGCATCTGAGGTAGACAATCCACTGGACCAGTATTGTGAGCCAAAATTTCCTGTCACCGTTATCATGTATACCCTGGACAAAAAAATAAATATAAAATGGAAATGAGTCAAAAGTTTAACTGTTTAGGCTATTTTTGTCTTTTTTTTTTTTTTTTTTTTTTTTTTTTTAGTCTCACCTTGATGAAATTCTTAATTTCTGCAAGAACTAATGGTATTCATTTTACAACTTGGGCATATGAATACTTCTTGGCGAATGCATCAGCAATGTCATTTTGGCCAACGTCAATCATATAAAGTACTTGTTGAAACCCGTAATCATTTTTCATCTTTTGTGAACCTGAATATATCTCCTCAAAAATCTAAATTTACAAATCCCAAAATTGAATTTTTTAGGTAAGACAAAAATTGCAAAAAGTGAAACTAATGAAACATGTGAATTACCGAAGCTCAGAAGATAGATCTTTTAAAGGTAACTAATGATTAGAAGATAAACTCCATGATATAAAAAGCAATTGATAAATGGCTATTACTCCATTGATGTTGTTAATACATACCAGTTCCTTCGTGAATAAACAAATGGAGTGACTCCACCTTTTCGTGAATTAACAAAGTATTTTCCTTCAATTGAAGTCTAGCAGGTTAGAAGATAAACCGCATGATATAAAAAGCAATTGAGACGATTTGGAATTTTGACGAGTGGATGGGAAAATAGTTATACGTGGAGTGGATCATATTTATGTTTCACCAAATAACAAAAGCATCTTTCTTTTACACAAAAATATTTATTCTAACTTGCTTTAACATTACAATTTATTTGATTCTAATGTCACAATGATTAATGAGTTAATTGAAAATAAGTCAAAACATAGACCACAAATTTTGTCCATATTTTTTTTGTCCCGCACAAGTTTATTAGTCAGGATTTTATGTTATCTTAAACTAACTAATACTCTTAAAACATTTATAATAATCTTTCATATATATATATATATATATATATATATATATATATATATATATATATATATATATATATATATATATATATATATATATATATATATATATTAATTTTTAAAACATTTATAATAATCACAATCTTTTTAAATGTTAGATATATGACTGAAAATACCCAACATATTAGCCAACATGTGTGGTCTCTCTTTGTTCGCAACTTTGGTTTAATATTCAAAACTATAATCAATAAATTAATCAAGAACTACATTGATTAAATTTTATCGAGATTAGCATTTAATTTTGAATTTACTTATCCATTTCAAAGATAAATCAAGCAACAAATTGGATTGACAGTTCTTGAATAGGGAAATTACTGGAGATACGCGAAATTATATTGCATTTTGATTTTTGATTAGATGATCCGTATGTACATTCCAAGATCCAAAAGAAACCAACTTCAAACCCTAATCGTAACTGTAGAACAACCTATTAATCCTAATTAACTGTTGTACATTTCAAATTAACAATGATTATGATCAGATCGGTTCAGATAAAACATGAAATCAGATCGATTTGTTTACCAGATGAGATTGTGTTTCAAACCCAATCCATGCTTTCCACGAACACATCCAGGCTTGTCGAACTGATTAGCGACCCGTTTGGATATTAATCTTTGGATACGCCCTTTTCCTCAATTTCCTCATCCTCTGTAGCTCGAATTTGTTTTTCAACCATTTCGGCACCAATTCGTCGTCCAAATCATCATGATCACGATCATCATTGATTTCTTCTTCACCCTCATCTGCATCCTCTTCATGTGGACCATATGCACCGTCGATCCAACCATCATCCTCAAAGATTACGTGACGGAGATCATCGATTTCATATGTGTCTTTAACTTCCTGTTGATTTCAGTGGTCTAGAAGATGAAAACACACGAAAAACAAGAGTATAAGTGATCAAATCAAGCCAAACTAATTACCTCACAGTGGTGAGTGATTTCCTCTACTAAATACTGCAAAGATATGACAGGCGACGAAGATCTGTAGGCAAACTAATTGCCTTTTTCATCTCAATTGCTTTGTTAATTCATCCAATCCTAACATGACAGACTTCAATTGAATGAAAATACTTGGGAGAAGCATGGCCGGTGGGGAAGGACCATTGGTCAACGGCAAAGGTGAGGAACGAGATGTTTGATGAGACCGATAAGAAGGAGATCGAGCGGAGATCCGATGAGAAGATTAACAAGGTTAGGAGTAGCGGAGAAGCGGATCGAAGAAGAGAGAGAAGGAGGGAGAGGGGAGAGTCGATTACGAAGATGAAAGATAGAAAGAAGTTAGAAAAAAACAAGGCGAGTTTTCAAAATTTTGGGGATTTCATTTCCCCCCATTATCTACTAAACGCGCGTTTCATTAGAATTATAACGTGATAGTTATAGAGGATGTGCGTTTAAGATAAAACGCCCTCCGTGTTTATAATTTTTTTTTTCTTGAGATACTAATTTAAGGGCACACAATAATGTGTGACCTAAATCCTTAAATTTTTTGGAAAGATGACACTAAGATCACTCTCTTTTGCGTAATATAAATCAGTGCGTGTCGTGGTTTGCGTGTCATTAAAGGCGTATATTTTAGTAGTGAAACGATCTTTATGATTCTCAAAGGATGAGAAGCAAGGAGAAAGATCCCGTTTTAAATTAGGTAGCGTTTGCTACATAGACTAGATAGGACTGAATAGAAATGGACAAGACTAAATAGAACTAGAAATGAACATAACTAAATTGATTATTTGTATAGCGGCTGGTATGATTAGAACACGATAAAACAAGATATAAAAATTAACAAGGTTGCCCTTGATTCAAATTAATACAATATATCCAACAAAACCACCATTGCTTCAAAATTAAATAAGAATATGAAGACTAAATCTTCATCCCATTCACATGAAAGGCCAATAGTGAAGAAACCCAAAACTAAATCCAAAATCCAAGAACACCTAAAATAATTTCATAATGTTTACTCATTATTTTCCTTTTTTTTTGTGTGTGTGTACGTGTAAACACAAAAAAATGTCTTCCATATCACAGCAACAATGATGATAATATCAAAATAAATACAAACCTTTTTACTCGTTAAAGGATACACATTTAACAAAATTCTATTAACCTCTTGAAAATAATAAAGTATCCAAAAAGAATCTGGACAAAACTTCAAAAAGTCTTTTAATTTAGAAAAATAAAACGTCAACTAGACCTTGTTTGCAGCGACAACAAAAAATAATAAAATCAAAATAAAATTTGGATATTTAATCAACAATTCGAGTTCAATACAATCATTATGAAAATAGGTGAATCATTATTTTTTTTCCGTCGCTGATTGAGAAGGTAGAAAACCAAATGAATTATTTTTCCTTGTCCAGCTTCACCCCCAGAATTTATATTTATATCATTGACTTCCATGTTAATTTAAGCATACGAAATCGAAACCCAAGAAGACAGTGTTGATTAAATTGACAATGATTATTTGGTGGAGTATACACAACTAAATGGAATATGTATCGCCGAAGTAAATAATACAGTGTAAGTGTAGGGGTGAGCATTTGAACCGGTGGACCGGACCGGACCATCTTTTTGGACCCCTGGGCCGGTTCTCGGTTCCAGGAATCCATCAAAACCGGTCCGGTCCGGTTTTTACCGGGTTTAGAACCGGTTGGACCCAATTTTAAAAAAATTGTAATCCGTGAAATTTTTTATACAACCATAACTTATTCATTTAAGTCGGATTGACACACGGTTTTTCCAATGTTTAACTTACAGTTTGTAGATAAATTTAGACTATAATTTTGTTGATTTTGATATTATATTTAATGAGTTAAAGTTTTTCGAAGTTGAGTTATCAAAGCTGAAAAATTTCAGTTTTTCAGCAACATTTTTAAAATTTTGTAATCTATGAAATTTTTTAAACAACCATAACTCATTCGTTTTAAATTGAATTGACCTGCGGTTTTTTCCAACATTTACTTTATAGTTTGTTGATTTTGATATTCAGTGAGTTACAATCCTTCAAAGTTGAACTATCAAAGCTGAAATATTTCAGCTTTTTAACTATTAGTTTAGACTATAATTCTGAATTTTATGTATCTTTGATAGATAAATCATATGAAAGAGATCTTGGTGAACTTGATTTATATGTTAGTTGCTTTAATTTGGAAAATTAATTTTGCAAGTTATAATATTATAACATCAACGTAGATTAGTTATGCATGAAACGTAAACATAATCATTTTACAAGTTGTATCGTATCAAACCCAATAAATATTCGTTTTAACGAGTTCTATCAAACCCAAAAACGTATTTTAATGACTTGTACTCTATGAAATTAAAGTTGTATCGATCCAAACGGGTCCAAAAACCAGAAAACCGGACCTGGACCCGGACCCGAACCCGAACATGGACACGGAGATGGAAACAGACACAGACACAGACACAGACACAGACACTACTCATCCGGTCCGGTCCACGGTCCACAATATTCTCCATAACCAGTCCGTTCCAAGAGTCGGTCCAGTTTGGTTTGGTCCAAATGCTCACCCCTAATACAGTGCTAGTCAGAGTAATAATTGTTGGTGGTCGAGAATGGTAGACACATTCTTTATCATTGAGAGAGAGAGAGAGAGATAGATAAATAGATAGATATATAGAAAGAGAGATAGATAGAGAGAGAGAGAAGATATGGGTGGAGATGAAGGATGTTTTCGTCATTGTGGTTTATGTTCCATCTAGTTCCACCATTTTGGGTGGGACTATTTGTCCCATTGAAAGTGATTTTTGTTCCATTGAGTCCTTGCCGAACACCGCATATTGTTCTGCTCAATCCAATCTTGTACCGCACACCAAATGGTCCCTTAAAGATTTATTCCATAATGTAACAGACTGTCTTTTTTTTTTAAACCGAAATAAAGGAATTTTAATATTTGTTTTTGAAGACGATTAATATTTCATTCTGAATTAAGACATAATAAATAAAATATCGGTCTAAATGTCAACACACATTCATAAGTCATATAAGTCATAACAAATCCAAGTGTGTTTCAAAATTCTACATACCACAAACCATCTATAAACATATAACATAAAAAGTAAAAACCAAAAGGGTTTTCATCCATTCATTCATTGCTTACTTTACTTCTCCATGGAAAGACTAAAACGAAAAACATCTATAAAAGTAAGTCCACATTGAGGCACCACCATCTCCTTTTCTAACAAAGATGTTCCTTGAAATCCCACCATTGATGTCAATGTTTGTCTGTATTCACTCCTCTATACAAATATATAATATAATATAATTATCTGTAATAATGAAAATGACTGAAACATTATAAAAAAAATAAAGAAACCACTTAATAATAATAAAAACAATACTGAGTTGGGGTTACTTTTTGAAAGCCAAATTTATGAATCCACATGGATTTAACGTCCTCAGCAGCAAGAACCACCATCTTCTTAACCTTGAGATACCTAAGTAGCTTCTCAAAGCAGTTGAAGAATAGTTGGAAGTACCCCTGGATTCAATCAATGTATTCATACATTTTTTACATATAAATAGATTAAAACATACAATTGATGTTGAAAATGTGTAAATAAGCATGTTTAGCTTTCCTTGTTGGTTTCATTTGTAGCAACTATTGGAAGCTCTGCAACATCTGCCCCAAATACATGAAACATTCCAGCTGTAACAACTATTGACCTGCATAATTTACACTTATATTAATATTATAATTATAACCATGTATAGCATATAAAAATAAATAGAAAATGAAAAGTTTGAGCTTACTGAATTGTCAGCATAGCACAATGTACTCCTGTAAAGTCAGAATCGCCTATTATCTGCCTATTGGTTAGAGAAAAAGAAAAGAAAAAAAAAAGTAGATGCTAAAGAAAAAAATAAAACATATGTAAATTGTTATATATTTGCTTACCCATATGCCATTGATGGAATAAACTCACTTCCAGTAATGGAATCAACAATAGGATTGAAGCATTTCTGTTGCAATCAATGAAAACGCCAGCAGAAGTAAAAGAAATTGTTATTAATTAATTAGTCTTTATAAGCAGTGAAGAATAATAATACAATCAATAGTTTATAGTTTATAGATTATACACACATGAAAAATATCAACAACTTGTGAAAGCAACACTTTGTTCCCATTAGAAACTTCTTTCCCACGCAAAACTATCCACTTCACATCGGAATTGCTGATTCGGATTCCCTTCGCATCACAGACCATCGACTTCTCCCTGATTAAACCCGTAATATAATGAGGGACCTTCACAGGCCCACATGTGTAATAACCCGATATTTTTAAGTTAATATAATAGTTTAGGTCAAATTTTAACTCATTTTAAAGCAATAAAGAGAGTAAACCTTAAAAATAAAATGTTAAATAAACTTGATTTGAATGAATAAAGTGGTAGAGATTGTAACAAGGTTTTCGAAAATATAAAGAACATCGAAATTTGAGTTATAACGAAGAAGTTATGACCTATCGAAGATCCGCGAGAAAACCAACAAAACACTGTGCAGAGTAAAAAGTGAGTTTTCAATAAAAGGCTTTTTAGCCTTAACAATCGAAATTAAAGTCATAGAATACATTAAACCGAGAGTTTACATAAAAAAACGTCTAAATCTGATTTCATATGAGGAAATTATGCTTTTTCTAAGATTCGACACAGTAGTGTTCAACCAAAAATTTGAATTAAAGATCAAGCTATTTTTAGGTGACACAACCTAAGCGAGAGTTTAATTTTCCTGGGTAACAGGCGAACTTTTCCAAAGAACAAATAATATACTTTTTATAACAAAAACACTTATGAATTCACCAACTTAAATGTTGATACTCTCTTTTCAAACCACTTGTATTCTCAGGAAAGTTAGTAGTAGGTACTCTCTCGGGTGTTATGAAGACGGAGCCTATTAGTATTACTTCTTATCTTTGGCTATAGTTTTAATGTAAATCAGTCAATGTTTTGAACACAATGCAAATTTTAAATTATGAATACAATGGTTGTTGTTGCTTTGATTACTATTATACAATGGTTGTGATATTGTACATTACGTCCTCCGCCCCCGAATGTTTCCGCCGTTCAGGTTTGGGGGTGTGATAGATTGGTATCAGATTTGTTTATAGTGAACTCGGTATATCATCCCATAAAAGATATACAACTATAAATACAATGGGATAAAAACACTCTGACCAAGAGTTATACTTTTATGAAAGTATACATTTATATATACATATACTAGAACAAGTATCACAAGAAGAACAAAACAAAAGTATTTAGATGTTGGACACTACAGTCAAACCTAGACAGTTACTTAATCATATATGGGATAAATATAGCCTGATCAACTATATTTATTTGAGATACGACCAACATGTGTTTGGGAGTGATGGTAGTGTTGCAGCGAGCCTAAAACTTACCAAAACCCTATATACAAAGGAATACTAGAACCAAACATAAAGTTTAAAATACTATAGGAGTATTTTATGATACTATACAATAGCAACAAATCTAAAAACTTATCAACTTCATACCAAGAAGTTCTAGAATCAAACATGTGATTAAAATACTATAGGAGTGTTTTAGGTACTATAAATAACTTATGTGAAAACTAAAACACCGTTACTGGTAGGTCTATAATTGTTGAGTGTATACATTAAGGTTATATATAGTTGAGATTTTGTAGACTTAGAATTTATGATTTTCACTCTACTTTCTGTTCCTTGTTTGGTTGTGGTTTTAGAGTAGGATGACTTATTCGAAGGTCTATTTGATTTGGATTATATAAAATCTATATACACTATGAGATTATAGAAAGACCGGTAAGGATCACTCCCATAAAAAATATTTTTAATATGAACTCTTTTATTAATCTTCTAGGTTCTTTAGACATTCTCATTCTCGCACAAACCTCATAGATAGATGTAACCACTCCATTACAACGACCAATAGAGGAGTCAAGGAAGATCAATAAGAGATTCATAAAGAGGATTCTAAGAAGGAAACAGACGAGGAGTAAGGAACTAGAGAAATCATCAAGGACCTTTAACCTATCAATAATAAATATGAGAAGCTCGCTCAAACATTCAGGTTCAAATTCTCGATTATGAAGTAATGGGGATCAGTGTCAAAACCCTAAGAATGACAAAGCGGAGATTCAACATGCCTACGAAGATCAAGGACACCATATTGATAACAGGAAATAACAAATCATTACCACCAAGAATAGGACAGAGAACAGAGGAAACCACTTGTGAGACAAGCGAGGTGGTAGAGTACCTGATGCGTCATACTAATAATTAACAAAAGTAAATCGAATCACAAAATCTCATTTAAGAGTGATTACTACTAAAAATTCATAAGTTTATTTTATAGAGACCTCTGTTATGAATTGTTTACAAACCTTTTCGAAAGTTGGAACATGATACCCACCGACCTAAGATAACTTAGTTCAGACGACACTCGGTTTATAAGTATTCCTAAAGACTTAC
Source organism: Lactuca serriola (assembly GCF_051521515.1). Taxonomy (NCBI): domain Eukaryota; kingdom Viridiplantae; phylum Streptophyta; class Magnoliopsida; order Asterales; family Asteraceae; genus Lactuca; species Lactuca serriola. The sequence continues at coordinate 77,063,608 of NC_136414.1, forward strand.
CCCCATTTCATCATTTAAGAACCTTAAGGTAGAAAAGATGCCTCCCTATTAACATATAAGGTGTTTCCTCAATGACATGACAAGAAATCCACCATTATACGAGATTGATGTCTTTCAAACTACCTTAATAACTGCCATGAATCAAATCCATGCAACTGGTATCAATTGTTCGATTTGTGATGTTAACCATGCTAAACCAAGGGAAAACCATGAACACTCATATTCTATTCTAGTGAACTTTAACACTTGTACAATATCTACTTCTAAATACTACCATAAATACATCGCCAAGATGTGGTCGAAAGATCGATAATTGTACAATAAAACGTGAAAATTTATATGTAGATATAAATAGATAGAATATAACTAGAAAAAGCCATCGTCATTCACAAGCTCATTTTCTCATCATGTATCAGGATCATGCCTGCAAAATGATGTAACCAACCCACCATCAAAATACCAATCCTACAGATAGATTCTGTTACTTTTCAAACTGTGGTCACAGCCGCCGTGACAGCTGTCATGGCACAACTTAATGCTAACAAGACAAACGAAAGTGGAAATGTTATCGAAAATTCCAACCGCAGTGATAACCAAGTATAACAACGAGTGCCTATTTGTAAGGACACTCCAAACCCCAAACCTAAGATCATGAAAAGAAAGTTGAAGAATGAGAAAGGGAGTTGTTCAACTAAAGGACCTACCAAAGGGAAACAAGTTGGGGCAGTCTATACTCCCACTAGCCCTATTATCTCAACACCGACAAAACTGTATTTAGGAAACCTCCCACACTGCACCAAGTGCAACTACCATCATTAGGGAGTCTGCCAGGAGTTTTATTGCAATAAGTGCAACATGAAAGGTCACGTCGTCCGCTTTTGTAGGACTCCATTTGAACACATCACTTCAACCACCAATGTCGAAGTAAGTGCAATATGCCATTTATGTGGTGAATCGGGACATTTCAAGAGAGACTGTCCAACCGAGAGGAATGACGGGGGATTGGGAAGAGTTTAACAACAGAACATGAAGAAGCAATGAGGAACCTTTCTAGGATTTTGGTACATTTCCAAACAACAATAATTAAGCATTGAATTTTCACAACAGTTTTTGACAATTAAAATAAAAATCATAAATTAAAGCAAAATTCATATAAAAACTAAGAATCCTTACAGGTGAGCTATGATGGCTTGGTGTAATATTAGAGTCATATATAGTTAAGATTCTTGTAACATCCAAAAATACGACCCAAAATTTTTTGTTTTAATAATAATAAAAATCATATACTGAAGGTCATATCATAAAACCATGCGTCAAATATCTCAACTCATAATAAAATGTCATGAAACATCTGTATCAAATAAAACTATGAATTAAAACAAACTCCCAGGACAAAGACTAAAGTTGTGGTGTGTGCGATGCCATCATCCCGAGATCTTCCCTTTACTTGCGGAAGTACCTGAAACCAAAACTGAAACTGTATGCACGAAGCTTAGTGAGCTCCCCCCAAACTACCACATACCATACAATAACATATAAACACATATTGGGCCTTGCCCACTTCATCGGACCGAAGTCCGGAACTAACCAGGGCCCTGCCCTCTGCATCGGACCGGAGTCCGGAAACTGCATTAGACCGAAGTCCGGAACTGACTGGGACCTTGTCCCCTGCATCGGACCGAAGTCCGGAACTAACTGCATCGGACCAAAATCCGGAACTGACTGGGACCTTGTCCCCTGCATCGGACCGAAGTCCGGAACTAACTGCATCGGACCGAAATCCGGAACTGATTGAGCATAAAATAACATCGCATAAACATATCAACTAGCATGAACACATAACTGCATAGTGCATCGGGCCGTTGCCCGGAACACATAACACATGAATCCTGTCTGAGCCACGAAGGCATCAAACATACTAACTACTACGTCGGACCGAAGTCCGGAAACTACTGCTAGCTAAACGGGTCGGCATTGTGGCCTTAGACCCGTTCCTACTGGAAGGAAACTCACCTCGTGATGCTGACTGTTGAACTCCTGAATGAGATATCCCCGACTGCTGCTCCGGCTGCTTCCCAGCTATCATGGGAAATAAAATACTAAATCAGAATAGGGATTCTCCTATGGGTAAAAGGACCATTTTACCCATGTTATGGCATGGGTCACAACATGGCCCAAAACCCTCAATTCCTTTTAAGTCCATGCATTGCCCCACTAAAGGCCCATTAATGGCCCAATTTACTCCATTAGGCCCAAAGCCCTTTATTGGGCCTTACTCAAGCCCAATACTAACCTTTGGCCCATATTACTGAATTCTGAAGGCCACTAAGGCCCAAAGACCCTAAGTCCCAAAACTCAGCCCACACCGAGGCCCAAACGCTCGAAGCCCAAACTTGCAGCGTACGCAGGGCATACACCGAGGTACGCTGAGCGTACCGGCTGCTGGCTTGTACGCAGTGCGTACTTCCTTGTATGCCCAGCGTACAACTCTGTTAAGCCCAAATCTCACTAAGTGCTTAATAATCTGATCCAGAAGCTACAAATCCAGATCCTAAGCTTATTCCATGACTTAAGCCATAAAGTTGCCTACTTGATGGCTTACAAGTCTCATAAAGGCTCAAACTTCCACAAATAACATTCTACTTCCATAAAACTAACTAGATCTCATGCATGGTTCCATATACGCCACAAAGATAGAAACTTTACTGTTATGGGGACACTTGAACTTCAAGGATAGCAATCCCATGCTCCAAAAACGAAGTTGCAATATAAAGGTCCTTCCTTTGGACCTTAAAGGTCCAAACTTCCAAGAACTCCTAGATCTAAACTTACAAGAGGAAAGTTGGAAGCTTTATACCTCTTTTGAATGCCAAATGAAGGAATGATCCCAGATCTATGAGCTCAAGGTTCTCAAGTTCTTCTTCTTCCACTTCTCTTCTACTCCTTTTTCACAAAAATAAGCTCAAAGATCAAACACACACAAACAAGGAGCAAAGGGGACAAACTAGGGTTTTCTTTGGAGTGAATGATAAGTGAGGAGGCCAAATGGGAGGCTATAATGGGGTTTAAATACGCCTCAACCCCCTAAAATTAGGGTTTGCCACCTGGTCGCGTACGCTGGGCGTACCATAAGGTACGATGCGCGTATGCTCAGCCTCCTCGCGCTTCATTTAATCAGTACGCCCAGCGTACAAGGGGGGGTTACGCCCCGCGTACGGCTTATGGGCTGCTTACACTTCGGCCCAAAAAGAGGTCTACTCACAATAACAATTCAATTATAGCCCAATAAATAAACTGAAGAATTAAATGAATTTATACCTCGGAAACGATCGTTACAAATCTCCCCACTTGAATTAGATTTCGTCCTCGAAGTCTGCTGCTACTGAATCTAAAAATAACTCCGGGTAATGCTCCTGCATCTCCTCCTCTGATTCCCATGTCCACTCTGAACCCTTCCGGTGCTTCCACTGCACCTTCACCAGCTGAATTACCTTGTTCCTCAAGGTCTTTTTCTTCCGATCCAGAATCGTGACCAGCCTCTCAATATAATTCAGGCTGCTATCAACCTGAATGTCCTCTAAGGGAACAACTACTGATTCATCTACCTAACACTTCCTCAACTGGGAAACATGGAAAGTGTTGTGGATCTGGCTAAGCTCTGCCGGAAGATCCAACCAATAAGCAACCCGACCCACCCGGGCCAAAACCCTAAAAGGACCAATGAACTGGGGCCCAGCTTGCCCCTCTTCTGAAACCTGATGACACCCTTCCAGGGTGATACCTTCAGGAGGACCATGTCGCCTTCCTGAAACTCCAAGTCTGATCGCCTCCTATCGGCGTAACTCTTCTGCCGACTCTGCGCAGTCTGTAGCCTACTGCGTACCTGATGGATCAACTATGTCGTCTTGAGCACCACTTCGGTGCTCCCAATGACACGCTGACCGACTTCCCCCCAACAAATCAGGGTCCTACACTTCCTCCCATAGAGCATCTCGAAGGAAGAGCGGTCAATACTCGCGTGGTAACTGTTGTTATATGAAAATTCCGCTAACGGAAGATACGTATCCCAACTGCCACCGAAATCTAGGACACATGCCCGGAGCATGTCCTCAAGAGTCTGAATCGTCTTCTCACTCTATCCATCTGTATGAGGGTGGAAAGCGGTGCTGAAATGGAGATGAGTACCCATCTTTTCATGAAACCGCTTCCAAATTCTGGAAGTAAAATGAAAATTTCGGTCTGACACTACTGAAACAGGCACCCCATGCCATGCCACCACCTCTCGTACATAAATATCAGCTAGCTTCTTAGCCGATATGCTCTCCTGGATCGGTATAAAATGAGCACTCTTTGTTAACCGATCCACTATAACCCAAATCACGTCCACTCCTCGTGCGGTCCTGGGAAGCTTAGTGATGAAATCCATGGTGATATCCTCCCATTTCCACACAGGAATGTCTAACGGCTGCATCTTGTCGTGAGGTCTCTGGTGCTCCGCCTTAACCTTCCTACAGGTCAGGCATCTTTCCATATACCAGGTCACATCCCGCTTCATGCAGGGCCATCAACAATCGGGTCTAAGATCTGTATACATCTTTGTTGCCCCTGGATGGATGGAGAATCGAGACTTATGAGCCTCGTCCATTGGCACTTTCCGTACTCCGTCCCAGTACGGCACCCAGACCCTCCCATGAAGGGTCAACAATCCTCGGCTATCATAGTCAAAGGAAGCTACTCGGCCCACGATCCTCTCACACTTCTGCCTCTCCTCCTTGAGGCCCTCGGCCCGCGCCTCTTTAATTTGCTCCAACAATGGAGTAATCACTGTCATCCTCAAACAAATATCTCTAATCAGGGCCGCTGCTGCCTTGCGGCTCAGGGCATCGTCCACTATGTTGGCCTTCCCTGGGTGATAAAGGATCTCACAGTCGTAATCCTTCAACACATCTAACCATCGCCTCTGCCTCATGTTCAGATTCGGCTGATCCATGAGGTACCTCAAGCTCTTGTGATCCGTGTAAATGGTACATCGGACCTAATAGAGGTAATGTCTCCAAATCTTGAGGGAAAACACCACTGCCCCCAGCTCTAAATCATGCGCAGGATAATTAGCCTCGTTAGGCTTCAACTGTCTCGAGGCGTAAGCTATCACACGGCCTCGCTCCATCAACACTACTCCCATACCTACGATCGAAGCATCACAGCAGACTACAAAATCCTCTACTCCCTCTGGAAGGGTAAGAATCGGTGTCTCGCACAATTTCCGCCTGAGGGTCTCGAATGCTGCCTGCTGCTTAGGCCCCCAGCAAAGCACCGCCGACTTCTTAGTTAGTCGGGTGAGCGATACAACTATCTTGGAGAAATCCTGGATGAATCTCCTGTAGTAACCTACTAAACCTAGGAAGCTCCTAATCTCAGATTGAGATCTTGGGACTTCCCACTGCATCACGGCCTCTATCTTGGTCGGATCTACCAAAATACCCTTCTGGTTGACAAGATGTCCAAGGAACTGCACATCGCGCAACCAGAACTCGCACTTGGAGAACTTTGCGAAAAGTCTCTCAAAATCTCTAACACCTCTCTCAGGTGCTCCTCGTGCTGCTCCTGAGTCTTGGAATACACCAAGATATCATGTATGAATACTATCACAGACCGATCCAACATCGGCCTGCACACACGGTTCATGAGATCCATGAACGCGGCTGGAGTGTTGGTGAGCCCAAACGGCATCAACACGAACTCATAATGACCATACCGGTCCTAAAAGCATCCTTCTGCACATCCTCGCCTCTGACTCGCATCTGATGATACCCGGAACGTAAATAGATCTTGGAAAACCAAGATGCTCCCTACAACAACAAACAAATCATCTATCCTCAGAAGTGGGTAACGGTTCTTCACCGTTACCTTATTCAGCTCCCGGTAATCTATACACATACGGTGAGAACCGTCCTTTTTCATCACAAACAAAATCGGTGCACCCCAAGGCGAACTGCTCGGCCTGATAAAACCCTTATCTAGCAGCTCTTGCAGCTGCGTAGATAACTCCTGCATCTCTGGGGGAGCCAACCGATATGGTGCTTTGGTTATCGGAGCCGCACCAGGGATGAGGTCAATCCTAAACCCGACCTGCCTCTCGGGAGGTATTCCAGGTAATTCCTCTGGAAATACATCCGGGTAGTCTTGCACTACCGGAACATCATCAACCGTCACCCTGCCCTTCTCCCGAGCATCTATAACATAGGAAACATAACTGACGCAACCCTGCTGGAAATAACGCCTCGCCCTCGCCGCTGAACACAAAACTGGTCCACGCTGTGGTCTTTCGCCCTGAATCACTAACTCTCCCCCACTGGGAGTGCGAACCCTCACCAACTGCAACTCACAATCTATCACCGCCCCATTGGGGCTCAGCCAATCCATGCCCACTATGACTTTATTCCCTCGCAAGGGAATAGGGACCAAGTCCACCGGAAACTGATCATCAGACAACTGTAGAGAACATCCTCTGTGTACTCTTGCCACCCTAACGGTCCTGTCGGCTGCTATCTCAACCTCAAGTGGACAATCTAGCTCCCCCGGAGCTCTACTAAATCTCTTGCTAAGCGCAAGTGAAACGAACGATCGGGTAGCCTCCGAATCGAACAATACTGTAGCTGATATGCCGTTCACTGAGAACGACCCTATACAAAACATATAACCATAAGAAACAATCAATAATAAATGCAGAGGTAAGGAGAAAAATACATACCCGTCACCACGTCAGGAGTCGCTCGCGCCTCCTCTGCTGTCAGCTGAAAAGCCCTACTCTTTTCCACTGGCGTCTCAGCTCGGCCCTGACGGCCATCTGTAATCCTCAAAGTAGCAAGAGTAGGTGCTAACACCTTCCCTGCAGCATCTAAACTCGGACACTGGGACTTTTTATGTCCCCTCTGATTGCAATGGAATCAAATTAGATCTGATGCCGCAAAGGCGGTAGTAGTGGCTGTACAATCTCTGCTCATATGCCCAGTCCAACCGCACTTGTTGTAACGACCCAAATTTCACGTCCAAAAATTTCATTTTAAAAACATTACATTAGAGAAACATTAATTGTTAAAAAAATTGATTGATCAAACCATAACAAAACGTAAGTCATGTCTAAAAATCAAATCATACAATCATCATAATATCAGAGTATAAATCCCCGAGAATCTCGTAAGTGCGGAAATCCGTGTGTGTGCATGATGTGCCGCTACCGCGCTGACTCCTTCCCCTTCGACGAAGAGGTACCTAAAACCAAAACCATAAACTGTAAGCACAAAGCTTAGTGAGTTCCCCCATCGTACCACATATCATACAAACAATTAACACGCATACTGCCAGGCTATTCTGGGGTGCCTGACTACCCGGTACGGCCATTCTGGGGTGCCATCCTACCCGTGTCAAGCCATTCTGGGGTGCTGACTACCCATGTCAAGCCATTCTGGGGTGCTGACTACCCGTGTCAAGCCATTTTGGGGTGCTGACCACCCCTCGGTCCTAACAACCGACCCTCGGGGACTATTCCACCGCCTACTGTTACTATCACATACATCATAACATAAACATACTATCAGACATATCTGGGGTGCCTGAACTACCCTTCGGTCCTGACAACCGAACACAGGGACTGGTCCCCTCATACTACCTCTATCGCATATAACATAACAAGCCAGCATGCAAACGCATCATCACATACTGTCAGACGTATCTGGGGTGTCTGACTACCCTTCGGTCCTAACAACCGAACTCGACTACTATCACATACAACATATCATGCTAGCATATAACATATCAGGTAGTAGCAACCTAGATGATATCACAAAGACAATCATCTATCATACGTCTCCTACTGGTGGGTCGGCATTGTGGCCTTAGACCCACCGCTACTGGAAGGTAACTCACCTCGAATAGGCTGCTGGTCTGTGTGGGAACTGGCTGTCTACTGCTGCTGCTGCTAACGTCCCTCGACTGTAATTCCCACAAAACGATCAGTCAAACACGTTAGATGTTCTTAGGGTAAAATGACCCTTTTACCCCTCACCAAGTCAAAGACCAGGTCAAAGTCAACTTCCAGTTGACTAGACTCGCCGAGTCCAGAGAGCAACTCGCCGAGTCCATCTCTTGCTGATCCGGTCCCACTCACCAGGTCCCTCTTTCACTCACCGAGTTACCCCTGACTCGCTATCCGGGACTTTGGGGCCGACTCGAGTACCAACTCGCCGAGTCCTGCGAGCAACTCGCCGAGTTCCTCGAGCAGGGCCTCTGCTTGCTTCCAATCCACACCAAAACACCCCATTCGAGGGTTTGGGGGTTTCGGGACTACGTTATACGGTTAATTCCGTGCACAGGTATGAAGGGTTGAGCCTTTGACGCTTAAACCCCTCGTGTTCTGTGGATGTTCATATTACTCGCCGAGTTTGAAGAACTACTCGGCGAGTTCCAGGCAATCTTCATAGGACTCTCCGAGTTTGTTCATCCAACTCGCCGAGTCGATGACCATTTTCATAGAACTCGCCGAGTTCCACCTTGGGACTCGCCGAGTCCTTCGACCCACTTCCTGAGTAGGCCAGATCTAGGACATGCAACACTTCCAGACCACAGATCCATGGTCCTAGGGTTCATTTACCACGTAAAGTTGTAAACTTTACATGCATGCATGGCCCTATGAGCTCAAACATGCACTTCCAAGCTATACAAGAGGTCCTATGCTCATTGGGGACTTCCACTACCTCAACCACATAGACTTTATGCTACTATGAAGTCCAAAAGGTCCACATCCGAAGTTCTTGCAGGACATTAGCCGTAAACACATAGAGATTTAAGTTTTTAGGGCTTAAAACCTCTTTTCTTAGGGACAAAAGGGGACTAACGAGCTAAAGATCAAGTTAGGGTCTTTTCTACCTGAATGGAGGCCTTTCACAGAGTAGATTCCGGATCTCCTTCCCTTCTTGCACTCTTCAATCTTCTACTCCTTCTCCCAAGCCCCAAATCACCTTCAAAATGTTAACAATCACCCACAAGGACACAAAGGAGACTAGGGTTTCGTTCTACAGGTCTTTGGGAGTGCTAAGGGAAGTGGAGGCTGGGTTAGATCGATTAAATAGGGTGCAAACACCCGGGTTAGGGTTGAAGTCCAAACAGGGTCTACTCGCCGAGTCCATCGGACCTACTCGCTGAGTAGACCGAGTAGATCCCGCTTCTAGTCCCGCTTCTACTCGGCGAGTCAGTCCCTCAACTCGCCGAGTCCAAGGCTAATTGTGCAAAATAAAGAGATTTAATAATCACGAATACATACCAGGAATCAGGTGCTACAAATCTCCCCCACTTATTTTAGACTTCGTCCTCGAAGTCTGCTGCTCGATCCTGAAATAGCTCGGGATAGTGCTCCATCATCTCGTCCACCGGCTCCCAAGTCCACTCCGAACCCTTGCGGTGCTGCCATTGCACCTTCACTAGCTCCACCCTCTTGTTCCTTAAATCCTTCGACTTCTTGTCGAGGATTGCGACTGGGCGCTCGATGTAATTCAGGCTGTCATCAACCTGAATATCCTCCAACGGCACTACCGCTGAATCATCCACTAAGCACTTTCGCAGCTGAGAGACATGGAAAGTGCTGTGGATCTGGCTGAGCTCGGCTGGCAGATGCAACCTATACGCCACCTTGCCCACCCGGGCTACAACCCTGAATGGTCCGATGAACCTCGGGCCCAACTTGCCCCGCTTCCTGAATCGGATGACGCCTTTCCAAGGCGACACCTTCAGGAGAACCATATCCCCAACTCGAAACTCCAAGTCGGATCGACGCTTGTCGGCGTAACTTTTATGCCGACTCTGAGCAGTCTGAAGCCTGCTCCGTACCTGCTGGATCCTCTCGGTCATCTTGAGCACCACTTCGGTGCTCCTCATGACCCTCTGGCCAACTTCACCCCAGCATATCGGGGTCCTGCACCTCCGTCCATACAACATCTCGAAGGGAGGGCGGTCGATACTCTCGTGATAGCTGTTGTTGTAGGAGAACTCGGCCAGGGGAAGATAAGTATCCCAGCTACCACCGAAGTCTAGCACGCACGCCCGCAGCATATCCTCCAGAGTATGGATGGTCCGCTCGCTCTGACCATCCGTCTGCGGGTGAAAGGCAGTGCTAAAATGTAGACGAGTGCCCAACTCGTCATGGAATCTCTTCCAAAATCTGGAAGTAAAACGCACATCCCTGTCCGAGATCACCGATACTGGCACCCCATGCCGTGCCACAATCTCCTTGATATAGATGTCGGCCAATTTCTCGGCCGATATGCTCTCCTGAATCGGAATAAAATGAGCACTCTTGGTCAATTTATCCACGATGACCCAAATCGAATCCACTCCACGTGCGGTCCTGGGAAGCTTCGTGATAAAATCCATCGTGATATCTTCCCATTTCCACAGTGGAATATCCAACGGCTGCATCTTGCCATGCGGTCTCTGATGTTCGGCCTTGACCTTCCTGTAGGTCAAACACCGTTCGACGTACCATGCCACATCCCGCTTCATGCAGGGCCACCAGTAATCCAGACGAAGATCCGTATACATCTTCGTCGCCCTGGGATGAATAGAGAATCGGGACTTGTGCGCCTCCTCCATCAAAGTCTGGCGCACACCCCCGTGATACGGCACCCATACCCTACGGTGCAAAGTCAATAATCCTCGGCTATCATAGTCAAAGGAGGAAACCTGACCCACCACACGCTCGCTCTTCCGATGTTCCTCCTTGATAGCCTCCTGAATTTGCTCCAACAGGGGAGTCACCACGGTCATCCTCAAGCAGACGTCCCTGATTGGCGCCGCCTTGCGGCTGAGCGCATCGGCCACCACGTTGGCCTTCCCCGGGTGGTAAAGGATCTCGCAATCATAATCCTTCACCACATCCAACCACCGACGCTGCCTCATGTTCAGATTTGGCTGATCCATGAGGTACCTCAAACTCTTGTGGTCCATGTAGATGGTACATCGGACCCCGTAGAGGTAATGTCGCCAAATCTTGAGGGCAAAAACCACCGCCCCCAACTCCAAATCATGCGTCGGGTAGTTCGCCTCGTGAGGCTTGAGATGCCTCGAAGCGTAGGCAATAACATGCCCCCTCTGCATTAGTACCGCACCCAACCCAGAAATGGATGCATCACAATAAACCACAAAAGCCTCCACGCCCTCTGGCAGGGCTAAGATTGGCGCCTCGCACAACCTCTGTCTCAGCGTCTCAATGTTGGGTTTTGAGCAATCTAACACTTCCTAAGTGTGCATGCAACGCTAATAAACCTTGGATCTATGTTTGTCTAAATACATGCAAAATAATAATTTTCGGAGGTTTATAACCTATCTAACATGGCATGGGGAACATTTCAACATAAAAGAGTTAGAAGAGATTACATACCTTTTAGACGAGTTTGGTTCTTGAGGAGTTTGAGGGCCAAGCACCAATAGTGTGAATGCCTCAAATGGAATCACAAAACACCACAAACTCTTGGAAAACTTTGAGAGAGAATACACACTTGTATTTTCAGCCACACACAAGCACACACACACACACTAGTTCACTAGTTCCCATTTCATGCTCCATAAGCATGCTTATATAGTGTGCATGGTTAGGGTGAAACCCTAATAACCCATGACCTTTCCTTTCCAAGGATCCATGGGTTAAAAGCTCCTTGGATCATCCATGGACTTCCATATAAGCCTAGCCCATTAACAAATGAGTGTTAGCCCACACCATATAAAACCAATAGCCCATAATCTAATTAGTCTTCCTTTTAATCTCTAAATTAATTCATAATTAATTTAAGACTAATACTAATTAAATAACATAACTTCATATTAATATATTATAACTTATAATATATTAATAAACATATGTGTATAACTCTCATAAAATTATCCATAAATAGTTCAGGTGAGATGCAACCCAAATGGACCATGCCGGGTCGGGTCAAGTATATACCAAATAAGTTATGGACTTAGACACCTTATCCAACAGACTCCCACTTGGATAAGTCTAATAACTATATTTGCGTATGTTACTTCAGGAACCAACCAGCAATCGTAGCTCTCGAAAACTCCGTTGAACTATGAAGCTCCATTTTAGATAAGTGATCATATAATCCTCTATTATCATGATATCAGCCAGACAAATACATGGAACAACGTCGTACTTATTGTCCAACAGTTTGTTTCCTGATTTTCGATTTGTTTGACAAAGAACTTAATCGAACACATCAATTTTAGTTCTGACCGGCCGGTACATAGGTCACAACAAAATCATCGAGGGGCCCAGATATCGCTTCTATTTCTAGAAGGAACAGATAAACTTCGACTTATATGCTTGTTCTACTACTTGTTGAATTGTACACATAGACACGTTTTATAACATCAAGTTACTGATGCGTTTACGTGCAATCAATGCACAACCAACTCATAGGTAACAACTCATATCTCTAGGTTTGAAGATTTATATGATATTACCGTCTCACGATCACTCGAGATAAATTCCATGAAGTGATACAAGTGAGCGTGGGTTTATTCCAATACTCATAACTTATGAGCACTCATGAATGTTGTAGCAACCATTGCTATGACTAAACCCATTTAGCCATCTACAAACTCGATTCATGACAGTCTTGATTCATACCTACTTCCAACATATGAACGACTGTGGAGTGTTTAAATAACTTAGTCATTCGGAAAGAATAACCTAGCTATTTTGGAAGTCAAAACATGCAAAGTGAAACACAATAATAATCGAATCCAATATGGTCTCAGAACCCTTTTGAATATAAATAGAACCACCTTTTATTTATCACCATATTGATTACACATTATTCATTGTATAATGTTTCAAACAATCAACTTAAGACTTGAATAAAAAAACAACAGTCGTCCCATGCTCCTAGCATGTACACTTTGTTTTTCTAAACAATAGTTATGCCATACTCCAAGTATGCACACTATGTTTGTCTATGATCCTTACATTGTGATGTAGATCAATTGAACATGATTCCAATGATACTCATTTCACAATCCCAAATCCTTATTGTAAATGTGAGAATCCATGATTCCTATCATTTACCAAAAAACTGTTAGATTTTAAACTTTTATGCAATGTTCCTCTTGTAATGATTATGCACAAAGTCACCAAAACCTTGTCACCAGTCATTACAGAGTATTCCAAAGAAGGTCAAATTCTATGGAACGGAAGTCTCATATTCAAAGTACATTGCTTTGAACATCCTTCTTGCATTAAGGTTTTCTAATCTTACATAGATTGAATAACTTCCACCTATGGAGACATTTCCATAGTCCCATTTTGACTATCACTTCCGAACAAGAGTTACTTCTTTTCAGAACATGTCAACACGGTCCTTTCCGACAACTTACATCATACTTCCAACTTTCCCTGAGCAACCAATCTTTTGCGAACCTCAGATTGTCCTCGACAATTGCTTAATCACTTTAGTCATATCCAGTTCTAGACTTTTCCCTTCTCAATGCCTTAAGCATTTGGAAAATTTAGAAAAGATGAATATTATAGCACATGCAATCGATCCTATATCCAAAGCATATGGGACACGATTCATGATGTTTGACATAAATACATGATACTAGACAAGTCTTTTGCTACAATATTTTTTATTTGCCATGTTTACGAAATTTAACTATGAAGAGGGATGCCGTAATCATAATCGAATTTTGAAAACACAATATATATAGAATTTCTTCAAGTTGAACCATTCCAACATAAAATTCATATACATATTCTTGACTAAAGATGGTTAAAATCCCAATCTAAGCTTCTAGAATTGAAATGAAGTATAATTTCCTCTCCCTTAATTATAGCAAAACAACTTTTCAACCCCTGCAACTTCATGAATTGAAACTTTGTTTTCTATAATTAACATTGCTAACTTGCAACACTAAACGTAATAATCATGCTCCCACTAACATGATGATTATCAGCATAACACTTATGCTCCCACTAGCTCTGACATATTTCTAGAAATCTGCTGGATTTCTGAAATTTAGATTCATACACCCTTTCTTAGATAGCTCACATGTGTGTCTAAACAATTTTCAACCGTTTCCATTTCTCACAAGTCCATGTTAGTGTGCCGGTGAACCACACGCGCTCCACTAACGACTTTTGAAAATGCAAATAACACAATTGATATCTACGTAAAATCTACTTAGTGAAAGCGTTTCCTCACCATCATTTTCAAGAATCGGAGAGAAACCTTATGACACTTAGATTTTATAGTGTATGAGGTCCTATCCATGTGAATTTGTCAAAACCATAATCACAAGATCAGGTTAGTGACAAATTCAGCCTTACATGGATTAAACTTGTTCAATCTTAGTTTCTTGTCACCTTGGTAGCACAAGGCCCACCAATGCTTCCAAGTTGAACTCTGATAACTCACATGCAAATTCAACTTATTTGAAGTAGGTATAGAAATAAGAATTATGTCAACACGATAGGTTGCAAACCTTAAGTCGTGTGCTAGTGATAAATTATAGGTTTTACTCTTGATTAAATCTTGAAACTCTTTCAGGATCTTTAAGGCTCCCACTGTCCCCTTGACATATAAGTTTCCCCAGTCAAGAACCATTCCTTGACAAAACAAATATTCAAGGGATAGTGCGGATTCTTATCAAGACTAACACTTCACACAATTCGTCTTAGTTGGTCTTTGTCTCATCCAAGACATCACAACTTACCAATCTCAAATGTACAAGGGTAGACAAATTCTACACTACAGTGTTTTAAACCTTACTTTATGTCACTCAATGTTACAATCTTGGAGTATGACTCTAAGAATTGTTTTGGAACGAAGTATGACTCATCTTCTCTATCTTAACCAATCCAAAAATTCATGACCTCTCTTCTTAGCCATAACAATGCACTAAGACGTCCTTAGAGTATGAATTTGTGATATGGTTTCATAATCATTAAGATGATCATGAAATACGATACTAAAGTACTCTCCCATCCTTTCAGATTTGAGAAACTTTTATCTTTCTGCCTAATTTGATTCTTCTCATTTGTTTTGTCATACATTGTAACCTTTCCAATGTTACAGAATTATACTTAACCTCATAAGTATAATCATATTTACTAATCTTTAGTAAATCATGACAAATCAATCTTTGTGGTGGACTTTGACCAGCGCACACCCAGTGTACCTAATTCCTTAGTCCTTCAATTGACTCACATATACATGTGATCAAAGAATTAGTCTTAATTTTCAAAGATGAAAATTCTCATTCATCATACAATACAACTTGTATGATTCCAAGTTTCTGTCCAATTGAAACTTGGGTGATGAAAAACTTTCTTCATTTGGTAAATTCAGACACTACCACAAATGAAAGAATCAAATCCACTTTCCAATATTGCTATTACTGGAAACATATAAGCAACAATTTTCCACAGATGACATTTTAAGGATATTTTTAAAATAAATAAAATTAAAACCCTTTTTTTCCTTTTATTTTTATTTTAAAACTTTGCGGAAAAACTTATCCTTACAATCCACATGAAAACCTTGTTGTTATCTATTCATAAGCAATATATTATAACTCTTAAGCAACAGCTCAAAATTCTGATTACCGAACCATGCGATCGAAACCCACCTTTGCAATCAGAATCAACATATACTTAATTTAAGCTTCCTATCTTTTCTTTGATTCTTAAAAAACATCAACATGTGACCCATTCACATTATGTAATAACAATCTCCAAATAGAAACTTAATAGAGTTAGTCAGTGGACTTTAACTGAAGTAGAGTCAAACTTTTTGACTTTTTCAATCTTATGATCTTTCAAGTAAATATGGCAGCTTCGCAATCTGTGTCCCTTCCTTTGGCAACAAAACACATGGACCCTTTGGTAATGGCACATGAGACTATCTCAGACTTAGCCTTTCTCTTTACCATTTGGTCAACCGAGTTGACTATGGCCGATCCCTTTCCATTGGGAAGAGAAATCTTTTTTCTAGATATCCAATGCTACCATTGTAAATGTCCATTTAAGACTTGGGAAGTTGTTCTTTTAATCTAATTTGCTTTACTGGTATTCCAAATCATTGCTGATTCCACAACACCAAGTAAATAGATAACATCATTAAGGGTCATGTCATAGTCTGTCTCATAGTAGTCCCAAAGAGAGTCACTATGTTACTAAGAAAGTGATTGAACATCCAACCTTCACAAGACTTTGACACCCAACTCTCCCGGCTTGTCAATATGTGACTTTATCTCCAAGATGTGAGCACACATAGACTATGCTTGCCAATAGGGATTGAGTGACTTTAAACTTTTCAAGAACTTGTGGGTGAGGGAGAATAATTGGAGGAAGTGAAGCATGATGTTGAGGGACACCATCTTCAAGAGATTTGGGAAGATCATAGTTGTCTGAACCAAACATCTATAATGGGAGAAAATCAATTTAGTTGATTCAAAGTCCTTAATATAACACCCAATATGAAATATTAAGGCTAGGACTCAACACAATATTTTATAATTTGGAAGAGGGATGCCGTAATCCAAGCTGTAAAATATTTGAAGGTAGGCGAATGACGATTCACCAATTTCCACCATGAAAAACAAAATAATTTATTAGGTTTTAATTGGATTTGAAATTCCTAGATCTTTTGAGATTCATTGAACTTTTCAATGGCATGTTTCAATCTCGAGTGTGCCCTCTCAAATTTTGTGACTGGGATGCCGAGGATCACAAAACAAGGTGTGAATAACCATACCAATTCACTTGGTACCCTTAATATTATCACCCAATCAATGTGCCGGTTAACCACACACGCGCCATTGATCTATGACAAACATTAAGTCACCCTTCGTGATCTTTACTAGTCCAAGTTAGTGTGCCGGTTAACCACACACGCTCCACCAACGACTTGGTAAGGTACAAAGTGTGAATTCCATGGGCTAGCACCAAATTCACATTTTTCCTAAAGTAACTAAGATTGGGAATTAAATAAAAAAAATATTTAGTTACTTTATAATATTCATTATACTTTTAATGAGAATTTAAAGTCATTGTCCTACCCGTTCGGCTAACGACCCTCCACCGATCAAGCAAGCGGTGGGTGAGAGTGGACACCCATTAAGTCGCCATTTTATAGGCAACAACCTTATACCCACCTTATAGACCGGCTTCGTGAATGAGGCCTACTAACGGTAAAATGACTTGTTCTTATACATATATATAATAATTAACCATTAATGTTATAAATAGTATAAGTGTTGAATTGTAACTTTTAAAATTCTAAGTGTTGGAATTAAAGTTTATTAAAGTGTGTGAAACTTTTCCAAATTCCAAAACTTGAGGGCAAGTTTTGAAACTATTCAAAACTAATTAATTCCATGATTTATGTGTTTAAAGTAGTTTTAATCCAAAAACTCTTCAAGTTCCATAACTTGAGGACAAGTTATGGAAGACTTTAAACTAATAAAAGAATTACTTTTCTTTATTTTTATAACTTATGGAATTAATTAAGGTTACACTTTATTTATATATTTATTAATGAAGTGACTCTTGAACCTCCATAACCTAAGGACAAGACTCTTCATCTTTTGTAACCATCCAAGACTTTTCATTTCATAACTTATGAATTAAAGGTTCATAAAAATGAAGACTCTTCATTTTCATGTAACTTATGTGTTTTAAGTGTGTGTTAAATAAAAGTGACCTTTGGATATCCATAACTTGAGGACAAATTATGGACTCCATTAAAACACATAAATGATCAAGAATTAATTCTAAACAATTCAGCAAATAATTCCTATCATCTTCTAAATTCATAAGAACATGAACATGATCATCAAAATTTCAAGAATTATATGAACACATAAAATCATGGAATTTTGATATATGCTATTGTAAATGGATTAGAACAACCATTACACCAACTAGAACAAGTTTTAAAACACCAAAACAGTTTAGGGTAATGTTTCTAGTCCATTTCCAGCAGCAAAAGTCGAAATTCTGCATTCTGATCATTCTACTCGCCGAGTGCACGAACCTACTCGCCGAGTAGGATGAATTTTGCCTTGAACTCGGCGAGTCCCCCCATGGACTCGGCGAGTCCATCAGCCAGACAGCAACAATTTCAACTTTTCTTTCACTATTTTGCATCAAGTATCAAACAAGCAAGCCTAGGCTCTGATACCACTGTTGGGTTTTGAACAATCTAACACTTCCTAAGTGTGCATGCAACCCTAATAAACCTTGGATCTATGTTTATCTAAATACATGCAAAATAATAACTTTCCAAGGTTTATAACCTATCTAACATGACATGGGGAACATTTCAACATAAAAGAGTTAGAAGAGATTACATACCTTTTAGATGAGTTTGGTTCTTGAGGAGTTTGAGGGCCAAGCACCAATAGTGTGAATGCCTCAAATGGAATCACAAAACACCACAAACTCTTGGAAAACTTTAAGAGAGAAGACACACTTGTATTTTTGGCCACACACAAGCACACACACACTAGTTCACTAGTTCCCATTTCATGCTCCATAAGCATGCTTATATAGTGTGCATGGTTAGGGTGAAACCCTAATAACCCATGACCTTTCCTTTCCAAGGATCCATGGGTTAAAAGCTCCATGGATCATCCATGGACTTCCATATAAGCCTAGCCCATTAACAAATGAGTGTTAGCCCACACCATATAAAACCAATAGCCCATAATCTAATTAGTCTTCCTTTTAATCTCTAAATTAATTCATAATTAATTTAAGACTAATACTAATTAAATAACATAACTTCATATTAATATATTATAACTTATAATATATTAATAAACATATGTGTATAACTCTCATAAAATTATCCATAAATAGTTCGGGTGAGATGCAACCCAAATGGACCATGCCGGGTCGGGTCACGTCCAAAAATTTCATTTTAAAAACATTACTTTAGAGAAACATTAATTGTTAAAAACATTGATTGATCAAACCATAACAAAACGTAAGTCATGTCTAAAAATCAAATCATACAATCATCATAATATCAGAGTATAAATCCCCGAGAATCTCGTAAGTGCGGAAATCCGTGTGTGTGCATGATGTGCCGCTACCGCGCCGGCTCCTTCCCCTTCAACGAAGAGGTACCTGAAACCAAAACCATAAACTGTAAGCACAAAGCTTAGTGATTTCCCCCATCGTACCACATATCATACAAACAATTAACACGCATACTGCCAGGCTATTCTGGGGTGCCTAACTACCCGGTACGGCCGTTCTGGGGTGCCGTCCTACCCGTGTCAAGCCATTCTGGGGTGCTGACTACCCATGTCAAGCCATTCTGGGGTGCTGACTACCCGTGTCAAGCCATTCTGGGGTGCTGACCACCCCTCGGTCCTAACAACCGACCCTCGGGGACTATTCCACCGCCTACTGTTACTATCACATATATCATAACATAAACATACTATCAGACATATCTGGGGTGCCTGAACTACCCTTCGGTCCTGACAACCGAACACAGGGACTGGTCCCCTCATACTACCTCTATCGCATATAACATAACAAGCCAGCATGCAAACATATCATCACATACTGTCAGACGTATCTGGGGTGTCTGACTACCCTTCGGTCCTAACAACCGAACTCGACTACTATCACATACAACATATCATGCTAGCATATAACATATCAGGTAGTAGCAACCTAGATGGTATCACAAAGACAATCATCTATCATACGTCTCCTACTGGTGGGTCGGCATTGTGGCCTTAGACCCACCGCTACTGGAAGGTAACTCACCTCGAATAGGTTGCTGGTCTGTGTGGGAACTGGCTGTCTACTGCTACTGCTGCTAACGTCCCTCGACTGTAATTCCCACAAAACGATCAGTCAAACACGTTAGATGTTCTTAGGGTAAAATGACCCTTTTACCCCTCACCAAGTCAAAGACCAGGTCAAAGTCAACTTCCAGTTGACTGGACTCGCCGAGTCCAGAGAGCAACTCGCCGAGTCCATCTCTTGCTGATCCGGTCCCACTCACCAGGTCCCTCTTTCACTCACTGAGTTACCCCTGACTCGCTATCCGGGACTTTGGGGCCAACTCGAGTACCAACTCACCGAGTCCTGCGAGCAACTCGCCGAGTTCCTCGAGCAGGGCCTCTGCTTGCTTCCAATCCACACCAAAACACCCCATTCGAGGGTTTGGCGGTTTCGGGACTACGTTATACGGTTAATTCCGTGCATAGGTACGAAGGGTTGAGCCTTTGACGCTTAAACCCCTCGTGTTCTGTGGATGTTCATATTACTCGCCGAGTTTGAAGAACTACTCGGCGAGTTCCAGGCAATCTTCATAGGACTCTCCGAGTTTGTTCATCCAACTCGCCGAGTCGACGACCAACTTCATAGAACTCGCCGAGTTCCACCTTGGGACTCGCCGAGTCCTTCGACCCACTTCCTGAGTAGGCCAGATCTAGGACATGCAACACTTCTAGACCACAGATCCATGGTCCTAGGGTTCATTTACCATGGAAAGTTGTAAACTTTACGTGCATGCATGGCCCTATGAGCTTAAACATGCACTTCCAAGCTATACAAGAGGTCCTATGCTCATTGGGGACTTCCACTACCTCAACCACAGAGACTTTATGCTACTATGAAGTCCAAAAGGTCCACATCCGAAGTTCTTGCAGAACATTAGCCATAAACATATAGAGATTTAAGTTTTTAGGGCTTAAAACCTCTTTTCTTAGGGACAAAAGGGGACTAACGAGCTAAAGATCAAGTTAGGGTCTTTTCTACCTGAATGGAGGCCTTTCACAGAGTAGATTCCGGATCTCCTTCCCTTCTTGCACTCTTCAATATTCTACTCCTTCTCCCAAGCCCCAAATCACCTTCAAAATGTTAACAATCACCCACAAGGACACAAAGGAGGCTAGGGTTTCGTTCTACAGGTCTTTGGGAGTGCTAAGGGAAGTGGAGGCTGGGTTAGATCGATTAAATAGGGTGCAAACACCCGGGTTAGGGTTTAAGTCCAAACAGGGTCTACTCGCCGAGTCCATCGGACCTACTCGCCGAGTAGACCGAGTAGATCCCGCGTCTAGTCCCGCTTCTACTCGGCGAGTCAGTCCCTCAACTCGCCGAGTCCAAGGCTAATTGTGCAACATAAAGAGATTTAATAATCACGAATACATACCAGGAATCAGGTGCTACACTTGTAGCAGCCGACACTCCTTGCTTTGCACGCCCCATCGTGCAATCTCCCACACTTGCCACACTGAGCGTGGCTCTGCTGAGTCCTAGTTATGTGATCTGAACCCTTGGGCTTTTTGCCCGCATTCCCTGTACCTGGAGCCGCCTCCGGCTTCCTATTTCTCTCCATCTCATGGTCAATCTCTCTCTCTCTCTCTCTCACCCTAACAATCATGTCATCCAACGTTTTACAGCCGGACCGGCTCAAAAACTAGCGGATATCACTCCGTAGCATCTCATGATAATGAGCCTTCTTCATTTCCTCATCAGCCACATATTGAGGAACAAGAAGAGCCCTCTCCCTGAACTTGGCAGTAATCTCTACCACTGTCTCTGTAGTCTGGGTAAGATCCTGAAACTCTCTGGCTAACTGCTGCATCTCAATGACCGCTGCAAACTCAGCTCTGAACCTGGTAGTAAAATCAGTCCAGGTTATAGCATCCAAAGCTGCGTCATCTCCAATGGCATGACCAACCTCCTCCCACCAATCCCATGGCCTATCTTTCAGAAGACAGGACACCAATCTGACCTTGTCCCCCTCGGGACATCTACTAGTGCGGAAAGCGTTGGCCACATCTTCCAACCATCCGGTACTTGCTATGGGGTCCCGCGCCCCGTGATAATCTGGAGCTCCGCATGCCCGGAACTCCCTAAAAGTAAGCGTGCGCGAACCCATCATGGCCGCCACCTCAGCACAGAAGGTGCTCAACCTCTCGTCCATCAACTCTAAGATACCCTCCTTGATCGAACCGAAGATCACAGGAGTCTGCTCAAGTATGGTGCGAGTAATCTCTGAAGAGAGAAACTCCCTAGTCTACTCATCCAACTGCCCGGCCTCCGGGCTTGCTCCTGATCCCCCTCCGGCACCTGAACTGCCGACTGTTGGTCTAGGGCGTAATACCACCATTCTGAAACACATAATAAACGTCAGGAACACTGATATATCTCGGGGAATCACTACTACCACAAGTTTCCTGGTCTCATCTCAGCTTTCCTCGATTCGAGTACGGATCCTCTGCTTTTAGTAGTACGGGCCCATACTACCTTCCACATCTATCCGTACTTTCCTCAAGTACTGCCTCAACTCCACCAAGTCACTTCTACTACTACTGATCTCTGCTACTCTCATCCTAGGCTTGCCTTAGGGAAATCTAGGACTCCGCCAACTCACTCCCCGCCATCAGCTACATAAGAAGTTCCTGCTTTCTTCCCCTAACTAGCTCGCGAATACTATTACATATTACTCAAACTAGATAATTCTTTGAATGAGAGACCCTACCCTACAACGGTTGGACTCAGACAAGAGCTGCGAAATAGGGCTAGACCTAACCTTCTGAAATTATTTAGTCCTTGCAATATGTAACTTATCATGTTCATTTACTAGTTAGTGAAAGACAACTAGAACTCCTAGGAGCACAAAGCAAGCAGCATTCGGGCGTTGAGTATACATACTAAAGCATATACTACTCTAGCAATCATACTAGCTACTCTGTACTAGCATGCATCTCTCAATAAGCCGGTACACATATAACAGGCACATAAGGCATCCTCCCTGGATCCTTAGCCCTAACTAGCATGCAAATCTCATAAAGTTGATACTCATATAATAGGCACATAAGGCATCCTTCCTAGATCCTTAGTCCTATTCTAGCATGTTGTTCTACTGAAACTGAAACTGATATTCATAACATAAACTTGTATGGGCAATTTGGGAATACTTACTTGAGCTCGGCTGATCGCATGCACCACACGCTTTTTCTTTTATAAAAACTCTTCTTCTTTCTAAGTTCTTTTTCGAAAATCTTTTTCAAAAACATTTTTCATTTGAAAATCTTTACCGTTTCCTTAGTTTGAGTTCAGACACACCCGGAAGTGTACCAAGGCTCTGATACCAACTTGTAACATCCAAAAATACGACAATTTTTTTTTGTTTTAATAATAATAAAAATCATATACTGAAGGTCATATCATAAAACCATGCGTCAAATATCTCAACTCATAATAAAATGTCGTGAAACAACTATATCAAATAAAACTATGAATCAAAACAAACTCCCAGGACAAAGACTAAAGCTGTGGTGTGTGCGATGCCATCATCCCGAGCTCTTCCCTTTACTTGCGGAAGTACCTGAAGCCAAAACTGAAACCGTAAGCATGAAGCTTAGTGAGCTCCCCCCCAGACTACCACATACCATACAATAACATATAAACACATACTAGGCCTTGCCCACTGCATCAGACCGAAGTCTGGAAACTGCATCAGACCGAAGTCCGGAACTAACCAAGGCCCTGCCCTCTGCATCGGACCAGAGTCCGGAAACTGCATCAGACCGAAGTCTGGAACTGACTGGGACCTTGTCCCCTGCATTGGACCGAAGTCTGGAACTAACTGCATTGAACCGAAATCTAGAACTGATTGGAACCTTGTCCCCTGCATCGGACTGAAGTCCGGAACTAACTGCGTCAGACCAAAATCCGGAACTGACTGAGCATAACATAGCATAACATAAACAATCAACTAGCATGAACACATAAACTGCATACTGCATCGGGTCGTAGCCCAGAACACATAACACATGAATCCTGTTTGAACCACGAAGGCATCAAACATACTAACTACTGCGTCGGACCGAAGTCCGGAAACTACTGCTAGCTAAACGGGCCGGAATTGTGGCCTTAGACCCGTTCCTACTGGAAGGAAACTCACCTCGTGATGTTGAATGTTGAACTCCTAAATGAGAAATCCCCGACTGCTGCTCCCGTTGCTTCCCAGCTATCATGGGAAATAAAATACTAAATCAGAATAGGGATTCTCCTATGGATAAAATGACCATTTTACCCTATGGCATGGGTCATAACATGGCCCAAAACCCTCAATTCCTTCTAAGTCCATCCATGGCCCCATTAAAGGCCCACTAATGGCCTAATTTGCTCTATTGGGCCCAAATCCCTTTATTGGGCCTTACTCAAGCCCAATACTAACCTTTGGCCCATATTACTGAATTCTGAAGGCCACTAAGGCCTAAAGACCCTAAGTCCCAAAACTCAGCCCACACCGAGCCCCAAACGCTCGAAGCCCAAACTGGCAGCGTACGCGGGGCGTACACCGATGTACGCTGAGCGTACCGGCTGCTGGCTTGTACGCGACGCATACTTCCTTGTACGCCCAACGTACAACTCTGTTAAGCCCACATCTCACTAAGTGATTAATAATCCGATCTAGAAGCTACAAATCCAGATCCTAAGCTTATTCCATGACTTAAGCCATAAAGTTGCTTACTTGTTGGCTTACAAGTCTCATAAAGGCTCAAACTTCCACAAATAACATTCTACTTCCATAAAACTAAGTAGATCTCATGCATGGTTCCATATAGGCCATAAGGATCGAAACTTTATTGCTATGGGGACTCTTGAGCTTCAAGGATAGCAATCCCATGCTCCAAAAATGAAGTTGCAATATAAAGGTCCTTCCTTTGGACCTTAGAAGGTCCAAACTTCCAAAAACTCCTAGATCTAAACTTACAAGAGGAAAGTTGGAAGCTTTATACCTCTTTTGAATGCCAAATGAAGGAATGATCCCAGATCTATGAGCTCAAGGTTCTCAAGTTCTTCTTCTTTCACTTCTCTTCTACTCATTTTTCACAAAAATAAGCTCAAAGATCAAACACACACAAACAAGGAGCAAAGGGGACGAACTAGGGTTTTCTTTGGAGTGAATGATAAGTGAGGAGGCCAAATGGGAGGCTATAATGGGGTTTAAATACGCCTCAACCCCCTAAAATTAGGGTTTGCCACCTGGTCGCTTATGATGGGCGTAGCATAAGGTACGCTGCGCGTACGCTCAGCCTCCCCGCGCTTCATTTAATCAGTACACCCAGCGTACAAGGGGGGTTATGCCCCGCGTACGGCTTATGGGTTGCTTACACTTCGGCCCAAAAAGAGGTCTACCTACAATAACAATTCAATTATAGCCCAATAAATAAACTGAAGAATTAAATAAATTTATACCTCGGAAACGATCATTAAAATTCTGTAGGCTTAGAGTGAGTGATTCCGCCTCATTTCCTGTTTCTTGTTTGATTGTGGATTTGGGGCAGAGTTACTCAGTCGAATGTCTTCTCAATCTTAACTTTATACGATTTGTTTACACTAATTGATTATAGAGGGATTTCGTTGGGATCATATTACGAGATTTCACCAGTAATTATCGAAGTATTCTTACTACCTATACTAGCTAAATGTGGTGCAAATATTCACAGTAGTAATAACAACGATAAAACTAGAAACATCAAAGATATATACATAGAATACACCATCGCTCTAAATAGTCACTTCTTCCAAATCAACTTAACACCTATTACTAAAAGAAATTCAAACTTCGTCATTTGATGTGGATTGACTTGGTTCTCACCATACCAATTTCCTGCGCTACGAAAAGACCCTTTACTCTAACCGACCATCTAACGAAATCTTTTCAAATTTATAACGATAAACCCAACACAAACCCTCGTATCATCTTTCGCTTCAAAACTTAGAAGTACCCATGCGAGGGGTACCATGTCTTCCTAACTCACTCCATAGACAAGAAGCTTGAAGCGAAAAACATTGAAGATGTCCTGGAAGTCCGTAACCTTCCCAAAGAATTTCCTGCAGACCTCACAAGAACACCGCTAGTACAACAAGTCAAGTTGAAAGATAAAGACTAAGAATCTATGCAGTTAGCCTATCACTATTAGGTGTATATGCGACTTGTATACACAAGGTGATGATAGATGAACCAGGTATGAATCCTACCATGAACTTCAGGACAAAGCTACCCAAGACTACGAATGAATACGCTAATTTTTAAGTAAACGTAAACTAGTAAACCAAACCCACACCTTTCCTCATCTTAAGTACAGTTTACCATCCCTACATAAACAATCAGATTAAACGAAACAAAGTTGCATATTAATAGTGAAGGTTCACTAGAACACCAAGTAATGACCTGAATTCATCTGAGAATAGGAAGATCAGATGAAAAAAAATACCCACACCTTTTCTTTAATCATTGAGTATCACTTTAGAAACAATTTCAGGATGAAATTTCCTCTAACGGGGGGATAAAGTAACAACCCGATATTTTAAGTCAATATAATAGTTTAGGTCAAATTGTAACTCATTTTGAAGCAATAAAGAGAATAAACCTTAAAAGGAAAATGTTAAATGAACTTAATTTGAATGAATAAAGTGGTATATATCGTAACAAGCTTTCTGAAAATATAAAGAACATCGAAATCTGAGCTATAACGAAGAAGTTATGACCTATCGAAGATCCGCGACAAAACCGGCAAAACACTGTGTAACGTAAAAAGTGAGTTTTCAATAAAATGCTTTTTAGCCTTAAGAATCTAAATGAAAGTCGTATAATACGTTAAACTGAGAGTTTACATAAAAAGAACGTCTAAATCTGACTTCGTATGAGGAAGTTTTGATTTTTCTAAGATTTGACGCAACAGTGTACAACCCAAAAATCGAATTAAAGATCAAACTATTTTTAGGCGACACAACTTAAACAAGAATTCAAGATCTTGTCAATAGTAGTGTAACGGTAAAGAGACAGACGAAAACAGATCTTGTCAGCTAACGCCCAAGTTCCATTACCCATAATTGAATCCATTTCGTCATTGATGGCTTCCTTCCACAAAGGAGCATTTCGAGACGTCATGACTTCAGTAAAGGTCTAAGGATCATCATCCAGATTAATGGAAAAAGTGACGTCTCTCGTCACTTTCTTTTGCGTTCCTTCGACCAAAAAAGAGTAGAAATCATCTCCAAGAGTTTTTCTCTATTCTAGCCCTGGTACTTCTCTTTGTTTCCTCCACAATGCGAGGGGGTGGGAGTATTTCTCGAGAAGTACTTATAGGTGTTGTATGACTGGAGTTTTCTTCATCCCTAGAAAAATTGTCCTCAAAGAATTACACATCTCTGGATTCCACAACAACACCTGAATTAATGTCCAATAACTAGTAAGCCTTGCTATTTTGAGCATATCCAATAAATATACTCTTATTAGCTCGTGCTCCAAATTTGGTTCGCTTAGGATCGGGAGTCCGATAATAAGTAACACACCCCCACACTTTCAAATAGTCTAGGTTATGCTTTCTACCTTTACACAACTCATAAGGGCTTGTAGGAATCACATGACTAGTGATCCTATTATGAACATCACAAGCAGTCAAATACTGCTTCCCCCACAGATTATTTGGTTGACCCGATTGGTTCAACATAGAGTTGACCATCTCACAAAGGGTTCGGTTCTTTCGTTTAGCCAAACCATTATGTTGGGGAGTGTATGGTGAAGTTCTCTCATGTTTGATTCCATTCTCTTCGTAGAATGTGTCAAACTCTTGGATGAAATATTCTCCGCCTCTGTCCAAGCGAAGAATTTTGATGTGTCTTTCAAGTTGGTTTTCGACCTCAACCTTATATCGTTTAAATGAATTAAAAGCTTCAATTTTTGATAGCAGCAAATAAACATGTAGATATCGACCAGAGTCATCACAAAATGTAATGAAATACCTTTTTCCTCCTCGAGTAAGGATTCCATTTAACTCACATATATCAGAATGAATCAACTCAAGTAATGACGTGTTTCTCTTAACTGATGGAAATGGTTTCTTAGTGAACTTTGATTTCACACATGTTTCACATTTTTCAAAATCTTTTTTGTCATATTTTAACATTCCTTTAGGTTGCATTTTTTCAATGTTTTTAACATTAGTGTGAGCTAAACGTTTATGCCATAAAGAAATTGAACAAACAAAATAACCATAAAAGTTCACTTCATTCACATTAGCAACCAATCCACCAATTACATCATTACCATTTACCAACACTTGACACACTTGCAACACTAGAACCACCACTCTCAACACTAGGATCACTCATATTACCCTCATCACTAAGGCACAAGCGATACATCCCCGAACCATTTGTTTTCCCTCCCAACATATTTTCGACCTTTAGTAATCGCAATCTTGCCTTTCTCAAGCACCATCTTGAACCCACCCTTGTTAAACTTGTCCGCAGAAACCAACCCATTCGAGATAGTAGAAACATAAATAAAATCTCGAAGGGTTACCTATTCACCACATGTGAAATTCAACTGAACATCACCTATTCCTTGAACTTCAGCTCTGTGGCCATCAGCACAGACAACGACCGTCCCATGTGGCATTGGGCGGTAAGTGCGGAAGCTCTATCGTTGCGCACAAATATGCATAGTGGCTCTAGTGTTCACGAACCATCCTTGAGCAGAGATTTCTCGAGTAAGGGAGGAGATCATGAAAATCTCTCCATGGTTCACACATGCCACCATATTAGTAACCTTCTCGACTGCATATGCAACCGGTCCTGATTTGCGATCTTTTCATTCTCTCGTATAGTGCCCAATATATTCATAGACGTGGCAAGGTGCGGCCCTTTTGGCTTTGAGTTAGGATTCTGATGACCCTGTTTCTTGAAGCTTTGTTTCTTGGGTCCAAAGTTCTTCTTGTTTTGTCCCCCAGACTTGTCTTTGTGGCCAGAACCCCCAGCTCACATGTGATAAACACTTGATCCGACTTTACCATGCTTGTCCCTGATGCGAGTTTCCTCCTCAATGCGGAGGTGTTTCATCAGATCATCCAAGGAATAGTCCTCAGATTTGTGCATCATTCTCTTAGAGAAATCTTTCAACGAGTGTGGCAGTTTTGCGATGATCGCACCAACATGAAAATGTTCTGGAATAGGGATGGAGAGTGCGTTCAACTTGTTGACCATGACTTCGAGTTCATGAACTTGCTCCATGATTGATTTGTCATCAGCCATTTGAAACTCTAGGTACTTAGACACAAGGTACTTGTTAGTAGCTTCCTCTCTTGGGTCTTTGACCAGAGTGTAAAGATCATAGAGCTGATTAGACATGGAATTCTTGATGTGACCCACACACAGTTCCTCAAACTCTCTATGCAAAGTCCTTTGCTTTTCCAGTTCAGCGATGACCGTTGGGTCCACATTTTTCCCCTCCTCATGAATTGGTTTAGCAGGAATTGGTGCCAATTCTGGGTCCAACACAAAAGAGAGCTTAAAAACATGAAGCATTAACTTAACCTTTTCGGCCCAACAGGTGTAGTTCTGACCATCAAATTGGTCAAGTTTAGCAAACTGTTGGTTCATGAAGTGGAGGCTAGCAATAGAGTACATTATTCTGTCGATTTATCACAATAAAAACTTTTAATATTGTTGTAATATTAACTAATAGACACGTAAGGAAACCGACAAATAATATTCAGAATTGTATGTCGATTAGTTGCAAATAATAGATCCAATTATTATTAATATATTTACCAAGTTTCGTCCAGAAACCAGATCTATCATTCTCGATTAGATCTGATTATAAGAAAGGTATAAGAAGCTGTTGTTGGACGAATTAAACACAAGATAGAAAAATAACACCGACCTATTGATGGCTGATCTTGAACTTGAAACAACTGCACGGATCGAACTCCTGCCCTTAAAGGTTTGTACTTCGCTTCTTTTGGCTGTAATAAGCAACAGAGTAAAACTACGGGATTTAATGCAGATCTATCAATTTTCCAACAGCACTGGAAATCGGTAAAAACAGAGTGAATACATGGAAACCGGGAAAAAAGCAGAAAGTGGGAGAGAGGCTTTTAATTTTCGTGAGTAGTAGATACAGCTCCTAGGGAGCAGTATTTATAGTTATCGAAACCCTAGAAGGCATGAAACGGGTCCCCATAGGCCGGCCCCTAGAAACCCTATGGCGACGACTTGCTCTCTAAGAAAGTCGTTTTCAGAGCCTTCCAAAATATTCCATCTCAATGACTTGGCCTGAACTTGCCAAAAATGAAAGCTATTCGGCTCCATCTAAGCAAGCCATTTTCAAATCCTTCCAGAATATTCTGTCTCAACCAACTTGACCCGAACTCGCCAAAAATGAAAGCTCCTTAGCTCCCAGCAATCGATGTGAAGTGCCAAGTGTGCCTACATCGCACCATTTTGCGCACTCGCAGCGTCGGCTAGTGCTAGGCTAGGTGCATACGTGGGCTTGGCCCATTCCTTGATCCACTAAAGCCTTTGAAGGCCTATCAAGGGATTAAGCATATAAACCCACTAAAAGTTTCTTCCCCCACCAATGTGGGATAAAGGGAACTTACCAACTTGCAATTTATCCTCTAAAATTTCAAGCACCTACTTGCAACTTGAGCTTCAATTTTAGTACCCTATATGTAAAAATCATAATTTAGAATAATAACATAATTATTATCCACCATTGAGAAGTAGTATGCTTAACAAAAATGAGACAAAAAAATTGTAAATTGAATAAATACCTCTTCATCAACTAATATCATATCAATACGAAAGGTCTTCTTTTTATCACAAGTTAGTTGTTTAGTCAAGCAAATGACACGAACATTCAAAGTGAACTTCTCATGCGACAAATCAAGTTGTCCAAGTAGCATGACGTTTTTTTGAGCCATGAATCTCTAACACGAACAACCAACAAAAGCTACATTGTAGACAATACTAATAAAACTTAAGTCACAATCCAATATTTGTTGTTGTATTAACTCATGGTCCTTAATTCTGTTGAATAATCCTACTATTTCTTTCAGTAATGCATGATTTTTGCAAATCCTATATGCAAAAATATTTGGTTCAAAAGTTTTTGTAAAATCTTATAATGCATCCAATACATTGAATGCATTTCATCTACAATCAACAAGTTTGTGGAATAGATTATATAAGCGTGTTATATACAACTAAATATTAGATATGATAGGAATTACATTTGTCTGAGGCATTTTAGCAAACACATAGAATGTGAGCTATGAACAATTTAGCCAACATAAAAAATTAACCATGTGAATGAAGCATTCAATCAACAAATAATGTAAGATTAGTTTTTGAATATTAATAGACGACGGTATGTATAAGATGAAGGAAATAAAATACATACCTGTATGTAGAGTTGAAGAAGAATAACGATGGCAACTGTATACAGATGGGAAATTGCGACAATATGTTACATGATAGCAAACGTATTTATACACAGTTTTGATTATAGAAACCATTTTGTTTCCTAAAATATTGAGATATTACGTCGTGAATTTAAAAATCAAATTCTTTATTGTAGCCTATAATTTTAGAAAAACATCAATCCCCTATCAATTTTTTGCTGATTTTTAGAGGATTTAAAATTGACATCTGATTGTATAGTTATACAGGCAAATTGTCGGTAAAATAAGAAAATTTTGTAACGAATTATCGTGACGAGATAAACTATATGGGAATGCGAGCGTGACAAACTTGTTTTGGTAGGGAAAATGAAAAACAGTGTCATTTTAAGAAAATGATTTTGAAAATGTTGTGGTCGTCCTTAATTTATACATTTTTTTGTATTAAAAATGTCACTGATTGACATTATTTTGTCAATTATTTCATAAAATAAAATTTGTCTAAGTTTATTAATTTGGCATAACTAAATTGAAAATAAATAGTAATATGAATGTAAATGACCATTTTGATCTTTATATCCAATTTAGTTAGATTTTACATGTATATTAATAATTTATTTTCATTGTTTTAAACTTGGCATACCGAAAAAAGAACAATACACTAATATGAAACTCTTAAAACATAAATCAAATTTATTTGTTAAAAGTTGTTACTTGGAACATTTAACGACAAATAATCATTTTGACAATCATACAATAAATAACATTCTACTTGAATATTATTTTCTTATTTTTTTTTAAAACTACAATTACTAAAAAAATTTATAACTAAATGATTAATGATTACACACTCATATTTATTTTAGCATGGTTTAGTAATATTAAGTTGAAATTTATAAATAAATATAAACAAAATGATGATTAATTCAATAATTGAACATATACTAATCAAAAAAAAGTATTGGAATATTTTTTAAAATTACTCATAAATTTCCAAATACTTCTTTGAATACAACACTAGACGTTTTATTGCTAAGGTTACCATCACTGTATAAAATTAATATTTTTAATCCATCTTTGCTTTTAACCATCGATAATGCAACATACAACTATCCATGAGTAACACTGGTTGTCTAAAAAATAAACCCACTTTCGATAGCGATTGTCCTTGACTCTTGTTTATTGTCATTGCAAAACATACAACTGTCACACCCCGAAACCGTGATGGCAGAATCGTTACGAGGTGGAGGACGTCATGCGTAGTATCACAACAATTGTATCATAGCAAGCATAATAAACACAACCAAACATTGAATACATATGTGAAAAAGGTTTACATTGTTTAATACATAGTTTTGTTCCTATCAAAAGTAAAATAGAAAGGTGTGACTCTAACGCTTCGACTTCTCCGAACTCTTGGAAATACCTATGTACTAATTCCCTGAGAATACAAGCAGTTTTGAAAATATATCAGCATAAAGCAGGTGAGTTCATAAGCATTTAGTTTTGGTGGAAAAGTGTTCTTCAACAAAATCCTATATTTTCTAATGAAAAGCGCGTTTGAAAAACCCATTCCTTCCATGACTTCCAGATTCATACAGGATATGTACAATCCAAGGAGTCGTGAAAGGAATATGAATATCCATTGATTTCATATTAAACAATCTGTTTTTGAGTAGCAGGGTTATCTTGGGAAAATCCTATATTTTCCCTAAAGGTTGATGATTGATTATCCGTTCTAAACTGAGGTGTGCAAGTATCTACCATACTCGAAAAGCAGTTTTCTTTTTAAAACCCTGGTTACACCCAGAGAGGTATATTAGCATTATTATCTAAATAAAATAAATAAAAGAAAATCGTGATGAACTAAGTCCTAAAGGTATTATTAGTAATACCCTCCAGTAATCTATCGGTTATTACTTCGAGGTTAGTTCATTTGATTCATTATTACAAATGTAAATTCCTGTTATCTAGGTTGTGAGTTTCATGACCATAACTGACTGGATATGGCCCGCAACGACCGATATCCTTAATGACTTTGTCACCGGCAGACCTGCCGGTCCAACTGTAGCTAGCAGCGAGGTGCGGGATTGTCAGTCCCATATAGATCTATACACAACAGTCACGCTCTCCCTACAAGAGACTCTGGTCACCAGTGCTAGTCCTCCACTTTGTTTCTTGTGGTCAGTGTTAACAAGGACGTGTCTCAAACATAGCCTAACAAATTTACAACTAGTAATA
This sequence comes from Lactuca serriola, assembly GCF_051521515.1. Taxonomy (NCBI): domain Eukaryota; kingdom Viridiplantae; phylum Streptophyta; class Magnoliopsida; order Asterales; family Asteraceae; genus Lactuca; species Lactuca serriola. The sequence goes on from NC_136414.1 coordinate 77,097,139, forward strand.
CCAAAAATCTTGTGTATGATTTGCATGAATCCTTTATAAAATAATACATTTTACTATATGATTCACAAGTTCATTGTTCTAGTTTTGAAAACTGTTTCTACCTGTTGACTTCATAATCAGTTGGTAAAATTGTTTTCCGTGTTAAAAGCATACTGAAAATATAATTATCTTAAAGAAAATAATATATTTTGAGCACAAGTTTCCTTGTAGTTTTGGTTGTATCCCCCCCCCCCCCCCCCCCCGCGGAAAACATGAAAAAATCGAAGAAAGCATAGGGGTATGAACTCACCTTGGGTGATTTGAATGAAGGATTGACACGAAAAGTTGGGTGTTCAAATGAATCCTTGAACGCGATTTAATCCTAATTAACATGCAGTGATACATAAAGGAGTCAAATGAGGGTATTTCACCACTAAATGTGATGGAGAACCACTCTAGGAACTTGGGACTACTTGCACTAACTGCTAGAACCTTGAAGGATTGCATGAGGGGAGTGTATAGCCACCTTTAAGGTGTGTACGGCCATGGGTGTGCAGCCCAATAGGTGTGCGGCCGTACACTCAAGATGAGAGGTGTTCTTGTGGTGTTTTATAGGCCTACACTTGCATACATGAAGTGTTCTTGGTCCAAACTTAGTTGTAGTAATAGTTTAGGGTTTTAGAAGTGAGTTTATGGTCACAAAATGGGTGTGTGGTCGCACACAGGAGTTTGCTGCCGCACACTTGGAGTGTGCTATCGCACGAGGGTGTGTGCGGCCGTACACAGGTGTGTACGGTCATACACCCCACACAAAAATGTCTAAAATGCCATTTCCAAGGTGTAGCAAGGCTATGGTCATGTCTAACTCGAAGATAGAAGTCAAAATCTCACTTTGGAGGGTGCTTTGAGAGTGTGCGGAGAACCTTATGAAGGTGTGCGGCCGCACTCCTTCAAGGGATGAAGAACATGATGAATCTTGATGAATCAAGGCTTAGATGAAGTGGTTCTTCAAGTACAACAAGCTAAGGGATGGATTACCCACCTTTTTGAAGCCTTGGGAGGGTTTGCGGTTGAAGAGTATCGAGAGAAAAGGTGTTGTGTGCTGCCAGGATGTTTAAATGAATGAAAGGAAAGGGGTCTACCCTTTATATAGGGTGGGTATGCTTCCTAGAAAGGAGTGTGCTGCCAGGAGGTGTGTGTGCGGCCGCACACCCATGTGTACGACCGTACACTCCCTCTAAGGGTGTGTATGGTCCTGTTTTGACAGTATACAACTTGCTGACTCATTCCTAAACTTAACCTTGGTCATATTCAAGCATAGAATCACTTAAACGAACCCTCAAACAGTGCCAGAAGTCAACGAAACATGTTTAACTTTGATTAAAATGGCTAAGTGTGCGAGACAGAAGTTTCAGGTTGTCACATCATTCCCCCGTTAGAGGGAATTTCGTCCCGAAATTCAAGAATAAGAATATAACTCATGGTCTTGGAAAAAGATGTAGGTACTTAAGGTTCGTTGGACTCTCGCGCTCCCAAGTGAATCCAAGTTCCTGTTTGAAATTCTAGTGGACCTTCACTATTGGGATGTGACGTTATGTCGTTCGCTCGACTTCTCGATCCGTGAGCTTGGATGATTCTCTCACAAAGTGTAGACTCTCGTCTAACTCGAGGCTGTCGAGGGGAAATTGTAAGTGTCTCATCGGCCGGGCACTCATTTTGATTTGGAACGAGGAAGACGAGATGAGCGTTGCTAAGCGCTCGAGGTAACTAGAGTTTGTGCGCTATGGGACCGATCCTAGAAAAGATCTCGGATGGTCTAACGTATCTTGGATTTAGTTTTCTACGCTTTCCGAAGCGTATCGGGATTTTCCAGGGTGAAACCTGTAAGAAAGACTCGTTCACCAATCTGGGACTCCAATGGTTTTTGTCTATTATCGACATAGACGCCTTCGTACAATCTTTTCTGCCGTCCCTCAGGTGATTTCAGGACTCGTGAGAGTGTTGTTGGGGACTTGACTCTTTTCTATTTGCATGTCGCCCGCCTCAGCCCAACACATATGGGGTCTGTACTTATGGCTGCAGAGGGCTTCGAACGACGCAACCTTGCTACTGGAAAGGTCGTCGTTATTGCAAGAAGGTTCAATTAAGGATAGATGTGGGTCTCATGACACATCTTTAATTTTCCGAATGGTTCTCTTACTTTATCCTTCTCTTTGCGGATGATACTCTTCATATGAATACTTTCGGATTTTGAAGAGAGATGAATTCTTTGAAGTTCGCATTTGGTTGTCGTCATGAGCGATGGGAGTTTCGCAATCGAACGATTTAAGACAAAAGGGTTTGGTATAACATAGACTCAGTCGAGCTAGACATGATGGTGTCGTAGAATCGTGCATCAGGTTAGTCTGGGAGGATTGTTTTGCTAGCATATTGGCATCCCTAAATGAACGTCTCTGGTATTTTCTGCGTTTGATATTGGATTTGGTGGGTACTACTAATACTAGGGTCCGAATGTTTTGAAACTATGAACTCTTGATGGATTGGTTCTTATTAGATTTCTCTATGATCGTTTGGTTTACACAAGTCATGTATAATCACAACTGACTCTAATGTATACACTAGGCTACCATAATTTTTACCCCTTAGGGCATCAACTGTTAAGAGTGTGTCGTGATTAAATTTGGACGGGAAAGAAATCATGATTATGAATAGGTATTGAGGTTTTGAAAACGTACTCAAAGCACTATAAGGTTCTTTGATGCTTCCTCATTCTCTGAGGTCACACTCCTCCTGCTCCCTCGTTGTTCTTCTCTGTTGGGCAGTCTCTTTTGAAATGTCCAACACTACCACAGAGGTGACATGTTGGAATAGCCCAAACTTTGCTAGTCGGAGTGATGAACTTGATTAGGTTCCTACAATTGCGGGCGATGTGTCCCTTCCTATTGCATCTGGTGCAATGCAGCACTCGACAGACTCCATGATGATGGTAGTTGCATTTGCTGCAGTGCGGGAGATTTCCACAGTAGGGTATGGTTGGTGTTGGAATAGTAGGGTTGACTGGGGTACTGACTGTCCCTATTTGTTTCCCCTCAGTAGGTCTTTTGGTTGAAAAACTCCCTTTGAACTTTCGTTTTAGGATGTTAGGTTGGGGATCAAGGGTGTCCTTTCTGGTAGGCACTTGTTGAGGTTGGTTAACGCCAGGGTTTGAACTACCATTAACACTTCCACTTGCATTGGTGTTGTTAGCATTAAGGATAGCTAGGGCGACTGCTACGGCTGTTGTGACAGTAGCTTGGAACGTAGCTAAATCCATATGAAGGATTGGTGTCTTACCGGTGGGTTGGTTACATTTCTTTGGAGGCATGATCTGCTACATGTCAAGAAAAGAAGTTTGTGAGCAACAATGGTTGCCTCCAGATATATCCTAAATGTTTATCTATGCTTGAGATTTCCCGTTTTGCTTATCTGACTCTTATTGATTCGATCCACATCCCCATGATGTGGTCTTAGCTATGATAGAAAAGATTTGAGCACACAAATTTCACATACAATAAGTTTACGAACTCCTGGTTGCTCAGCTCATCGGACTGGCTGAGTAACTCTCACATTTTTGTCAGCTCTTGACAATGTGGAGATTTTGCTACAAGGGTAGTTCTGAGGATCAAGTCCATACGGGATTCATTTTGGCACTCGGAAGAAATCCCTGGAATGTCTTTGGGGAAGACATCGGGAAAGTTACAGACTTCGAAGATGCTCTCGAGGTCTTTAACTTCTTGTGTCTCCTTGTCAACATGAGCCAGAAATACATAGCATTCCTTCCGTAGATGCTCCTAGGCTTGACGCATGAAATGATACAAAGGTTCGAAAAATCTTATCATTGAGACTAGTGAGGATTTCGTTGAAGGAAAGATTGAGATGAATCGCTTCCTCGAACCAAAGGATATCAGAAGGGTTTGAGGCCTAACCATTTCGTACCGATTAGGATATCGAAGCTGATACGAAATTGATGGGGAAAAGGAATAATCGTATAAGTACATCTTATTATTCACGTTTTGAGGACAGAACAGTGATGGGACCTTGATAAAGTTGCTTACATTTAATGCTATCGATCTAAGTTACACTTTTGACAATGAAAATCTTTAACTGAAATATGATAGTTGCCACCATTGTCGACATCAAGATTACACGGAGTTTGGAAAAATTTGACCTAGGAGTAGGTCTACAACATACCAACAGAGGAACAATATGACAACATAAAGAACTAGCAAATCGGTACTTGCAAGGCAAGAATGTCTACAGATAAAGGAGCTACTTAGAACATAAATAGGAAGGCTATTCTGTAAACCAAATGGAAGGACAAGTAGAATATTTCCTACTGGTGACGAGCATTCCTCAGGCGGAACCTTAGGTTAGTCAACTGGTGCTCCATGTCAAGCAGGCGACTCTCGTATACTGATTGGCGCGCTCGTGGTCTCTCAATATCCTCCCATGAGCAACCTCGATACTGCGAATACGGTTTGTGTTGGTATTCAAGTCTGCCTCAATTTCCACAGTTCGGTGAATGGCCGCCACGTTCATTTTGACATTGCGGGCCACTCGGCGGACTATGATTGGAAGAGCTCTATCTGCGGAGCCTCCTCCGTCCACATTGTAGAAGCGGCAATCCCCATTGTAGGGGCAGGGTTGGCCTTGTTCGTGACTCCACCTATCCAGGCTTTTGACCCACATAGGCGTTGGGCCTTGGAGTACAAGCTGAGGGTTGGGATTTGGTATTGGGGCCATTGGGGTAACTTCTCGACTTTGGTTCCAAGTCAGTCTCTCCAAGAAATGGTTCGGCAATGCCATCGTCAAAAAGGATTTCATGGTTTCCTTCTGTCTCTGGTTTGATCCATCCACCATCTCCTTGGTTGGGAAAGTATGGGTCGCCAGGAAGATGGAATCCAACCATGCTATCTACGTGAGGTAAGGGGTAAAGGGATAGTTATTAGGCATCGCACCTAATAATACTCCCAATGTATTATATATACATAATTAATTCTTGAAAGATGGATCCTTGGGCAAGTTTTCGGCTTAGTCGTTATAGCATCCTAAAATACTCCTATAGTATTTTAATCCTTACGTTTGGCTCTAGGACTCCTCTAGTATCTAGGTAAGTTTTAGACTTGCTATAACACCATAGTCACTCCCAAGCACATGTTGGTCATGTCTCGAATGAATATAGTTGATCAGGCTATATTCACCCTAGACATGATTACATAACTGCCCAGGTTTAACAGCGATGTTCCAACATCCAAATACTTTTGTTTTGTTCTACTTACGACATGGATTCTGATATATCGGGTATACTTATATACTTTTATAAAAATACTTGTATTTTGAAAGTATACTTTTAGTTCAAAGCACTTAGGCCCCTTAGTATTTATAGATGTATACCATGTAAGGTTCGGTATACTTAGTTCGTTATAAACAAGGGCTCTGATACTAATCTGTCACACCCAGAAACCGTGATCGCGGAATCGTTCCGGGGTGGAGGACGTCACGCGTAGTATCACAACAATTGTATCATAGCAAACATAGTAAACACAACCAGACATTGAATACATATGTGAAAAAGGTTTACATTGTTTAATACATAGTTTTGTTCTTATCAAAAGTAAAATAGAAAGGTGCGACTCTAACGCTTCGACTTCTCCAAACTCCTGGAAATACTTGTCTACTAAATCCCTGAGAATACAAGCAGTTTTGAAAATATATCAGCATAAAGCTGGTGAGTTCATAAGCACCTAGTTTTGGTGGAAAAGTATTCTTTGAATCCTTTTGAAAAGTGTTCTTCAAGAAAATCCTATATTTTCTAATGAAAAGCGCGTTTGAAAAACCCATTCCTTCCATGACTTCCAGATTCATACAGGATATGTATAATCCAAGGAGTCGTGAAAGGAATATGAATATCCATTGATTTCATATTAAACAATCTGTTTTTGAGTAGCCGGGTTATCCTGGGAAAATCCTATATTTTCCCTAAAGGTTGATGATTGATTCTCCGTTCTAAACTGAGGTGTGCAAGTATCTACCATACTCGAAAAGCAGTTTTCTTTTAAAAATCTTGGTTACACCCAGAGAGGTATATTAGCCTTATTATATAAATAAAACTAAATAAAAGACAACTGTGATGAACTAAGTCCTGAAGGTATTATTAATAATACCCTCCAGTAATCTATCGGTTATTACTTTGAGGTTAGTTCATTTGATTCATTATTACAAATGTAAATTCCTGTTATCTAGGTTGTGAGTTTCATGACCATAACTGACTGGATATGGCCCGCAACGATCGATATCCTTAATGAATTTGTCACTCGCAGACCTATCGGTCCAACTGTAGCTAGCAATGAGGTGCAGGATTGTCAGTCCCGTATAGATCTATACACAACAGTCACGCTCTCCCTACAAGAGACTCTGGTCACCGGTGCTAGTCCTCCACTCTGTGTCTTGTGGTGAGTGTTAACAAGCACGTGTCTCAAACATAGCCTAACAAATTTACAACTAATAATACCGAAAATCCTATTTATGATTTGCATGAATCCTTTATAAAATAATACATTTTACTATATGATTCACAAGTTCATTGTTCTAGTTTTGAAAACTGTTTCTACGTGTTGATTTCATAATCGGTTGGTAAAACTGTTTTCCATGTTAATAGCATACTGAAAATATAATTATCTTAAACAAAATAATATATTTTGAGCACAAGTTTCCTTGTACTTTTGCTTGTATTCCTCCCCTGAAAACATGAAAACTCGGAAAAAGCGTAGGGGTATGAACTCACCTTGGTAGATATGAATGAAGGATTGACATGAAAAGTTGAGTGTTCAAGTGAAGCCTTGAACACAATTTGATCCTAATTAACATGCAATGATACATAAAGGAGTCAAATGAGGGTATTTCACCACTAAATGTGACGGAGAACCACTCTAGGAACTTGGGACTACTTGCACTAAGTGTTAGAACCTTGAAGGATTGCATGAGGGGAGTGTATGGTCACCTTTAAGGTGTGTACGCCCATGGGTGTGCGGCCGTACACTCAAGATGAGAGGTGTTCTTGTGGTGTTTTCAAGGCCAACACTTGCATACATGAAGTGTTCTTGGTCCAAACTTAGTTGTAGTACCAATTTAGGGTCTTAGAAGTGAGTTTATGGTCCTAGAATGGGTGTGTGGTCGCACACGGGAGTGTGCTGCCACACACTTGGAGTGTGCTACCGCACAAGGGTGTGTGCGGCCTTACACATGTGTGTGCGGTCGTACACCGCACACAAAAATGTCCAAAATGCCATTTCCAAGGTGTAGCAAGGCTATGGTCATGTCTAACTCGAAGATGGAAGTCAGACTCTCACTTTGGAGGGTGCTTTGAGAGTGTGCGGCCAACCTTATAAAGGTGTGCGGCCACACTCCTTCAAGGGATGAAGAACATGATGAATCTTGATGAATCAAGGCTTAGATGAAGTAGTTCTTCAAGTACAACAAGCTAAGGGATGGATTACTCATGTTTTTGAAGCCTTGGGAGTTTTTACTGTTGAAGAGTCTTGAGAGAAAAGGTGTTGTGTGCTGCCAGGATGTTTAATGTAATGAAAGGAAAGGGGTCTACCCTTTATATAGGGTGAGTGTGTTGCCTAGAAAGGAGTGTGCTGCAAGGAGGTGTGTGTGCGGCCGCACACCCATGTGTACGACCGTACACTCCCTCTAAGGGTGTGTATGGCCGTGTTTTGACAGTATACGACTTGCTGACTCATTCCTAAACTCAACCTTGGTCATACTCAAGCTTAGAATCACTTAAACGAACCCTCAAACAGTGCCATAAGTCAACAAAACATGTTTAACTTTGATTGAAATGGCTAAGTGTGCGAGACAGAAGTTTCGGGTTGTCACAATAGCCAATGAAAATTGTCTTCTTTGAAATGTGAAAGGAATTCTTTTTTCTGAAGGAGTTAAGTACATTCTTGTAATAAAAGTATGGTTTCCTATATTACTTCCGGAAATTATCTTTGCTTCTATAACATGGTTACCCAATGTTTTAACCCGTAGTCTCGTTCCATTACAAAAACCAATTTTTGAATCAATATTCGTTAGTAATATAACTGGAACACTGACATTTAATACCAACTTATGGATCGGAAAACCGTTCGATTTAAGATCGTTTAGAATATCCGGTGAATACAAACTTTCATCAAAGTCATTATGATCAAAATCTTCATGACAAAGACTGTCTGAACTAAGTATTCTTTTTCATCACCTTGAAATAGTGATAACGGGCGATCATTTATTTCTTGAACAATTTCGTTTTTCGGTGCAAGGATTGCTCTTTCTTGAAAAAACATAGGATGCTTGACATTTTCAATAATAGAAGAATAGACAAATGCAATTAATGAACCGATTGGATCAGATGAATCGGTAATGAGAAGATCATATGGTATATCAATAATTGCCTCACCATCATTGAAACCACCAACATTTCCTTCTCCTATATCCAAAAGCCAATTTGCAAAGGTCTTTGTATCTTCAATATCATTGGTTGGATCACTCAACCTCATGTTTTTTTGTTAATCTTAAGACTTTGCAATCTGACGAAATGTAGGCGGAACTTAATGAAGCATTCACTATGTCTTGTCTGCTTCCATTTGGAACAATAGGTAGAATCTGCCTAAAATCGCTTCCAAAAACAATTGATTTCCCTCCAAATGGCAATTTTGAGTTGCTACGAAGATCACAACTCAATATGTCCTTCACAGATCGATCCAACGCTTCAAATGCATGTTTATGAATCATTGGTGCCTTGTCCCATATAATCAATGATGTTCTTCTTAACAAATCGGCAACATCACAATCCGGTGCGAAAGAACAAAAAAAATCCTCAATAAGATTTATAGGAATTATAATGCGAGAGTGTACCGTTCTACCTCCTGCCAATAATAACGAAGCAATACAACTTGAAGTAACATTTAAAACGATTTCACCTTCGGATATTATGGATGCAGATAATGTCTTCCAAACAAAAGTTTTCCCAGTACCACCATAGCCATATACAAAAAACAGTGTATCTTCAATAACCGCAAACAATCAATCTTCATTGACCGTAAACTCCCCAACCGTAAACTGTGTTTACGGCCATAATCTTCTGACCGTAAACTACCTTCTTGGTGTTTTAGTGTATTCTTTCAAGTCATTTTCAATTTAAAAAAAAAACAACAAAAAGCAAAAACAAAAAAATGGATTCTCAAAGCCAAGAAATTCATCATGAATTGGATTCAATCATGGGAACAACCACTCGCATTTCATGCTTGTTATCTACGGAAGGGTTCCCAGAATGGAAATGCTGGATCGAGAAATACATCAAGATGAAAGACTTTAAAATTTGGCGAAGTATTCTTAGAGGACTAGTCAGAATCACTATTACTCTTGCAAATGGAAAAATAATTGACAAAGTGTATGTTCATTACACTATTGAGGATTTTGAAAAGGTTGATGAACAGGAAAGGGCGTTGGGTACTTTAACTATGGCTTTATCTCCTGATATTGCTCAAGGATTCAGAGAGTATGATTCAGCCAAGACATTGTGTGAAGCTTTAATTGAGGTCTATGAGGGTTATGAAGATATGAAACAAAGTTGCCAAGACATGTTAAGACAGAAATTTAATATGTTTACTTATCTTCTTGGAGAGACTCTAGAAGCCACACTCACCACTGAAATGAGTTCAACTGGGATTTTTGTGACTAAGTCTGAGATAAACAAAAAGCTGCTGAATTCACTTCCAAAAGAAGGGATATGAACGTGGTGTCATCAAGAAGACAAAAGATCTCAATCGTCATAGTCTTGCTGAAACTATGACAATCATCAAAGCTTGTGATCTTGATGATAAGCAAAGAGAGATCAATCATGTGAATTCCTACTCGACTGCAAATCTTGGGATTTCTTCAAATAATGCATTTTCATCTTTTACCTCCTCTCCAAGTCAAGCTTTTGCCGTTCAACAACCTCAGGATCAAACCTTTGTTGGTCCACCAGCTGCACCATTTGTTGCTCCATCTACTGCACCATTTATTACTTCATCATCTATGTCTCATCCACAAAGTCAATCTATTGTTGTTCCACAAGTTGCTTCCTCCTCCAAAGCACCAGTTATGGTTCCTGCTCCAAATCCCAAAGAAAGCGATGAAAATTTAGTTCTTTCCACTGGACTTGTCAATTGCTACAATGCTCTTGTAGCTGGAGAGCTTCCACCTCAACTCTCATTTGCTGATCTGGATCAAATTCATCTAGAAGATGTGGAAGAAATGGATATCACTTGGCAGATAACAATGGAAGAGTTCAGGGCAAAGCAATTTGCAAAGAAGATGGGAAAGAACAACTGGGGGATGAATGCTGACAAAAAGGTTGGATTTAACAAAGGAAAGCTTCGGTGTTACAATTGCCACAAGGTAGGTCATTTTGCTCGTGAGTGTCCGAAGCCAGACAGAAGGGAAAGCAATGATAGAACAATGGTTCCAGTGGGAAATAGTAATGGAAGTGTGGCTATCAATAGTGAGACTGCTAATTTGGTAGTGGTTGCTCAGTCCTTTGACTGGGAGGACCAGATTCAGGCACTGAATATTTCAGGACCTGAGAGTGCTCACTTTGCTCAAATCAATGATGCTCCAGAAGAGAAAGCTAAAGTTGATTCTGAAGAAGAGATGATGGAGTTGCAGTTTTCCTTTATGGTATCTTCTACTCTTGAACCTAAGAAGAAAGAGGTAAGTCGGTCTTCTTGTTCTCAATCATGCATTGATAATGTCAAAATTTTACTTGAGCATATAGATTTACTGCATAGAGAGAACGAGGACCTAAAATATGAAGGATATCAACATAGGAAAGGACAGAAACCTCTAAAAGCACAATTAGAAGCAAAAAAAATGATTTTAGAAAACTTTAAGAAGAGTATAGGAATAAGTGTGCCAATTATAGATTTGTAACCGAATAACTTGTTGAGTTAACTCCTGAGCTTGACGCATTGAAAAACAAATTTGAAAATGCGGATTATAATTTCAGAAAATTTGATGTGTCAAGTGAAGTAGTTGCGTCAATGATGGAAAACAGCTTGAGATTTAAAAATAATCAGTCAAAGGGTTTAGGATATGATAAAGTGCCTCTTCCTTTTAATCATAATTATCAGTTTAAGGCATTGACTGAAGAAGAGATTGACAGAGAGTCATTTCTCAAATATGGTAAACCAACTGGATTTGTGTCAGGAGGTAGTATTAATGTTGAAAATACTAATGTTTCCACTTCCCATGCAGATCAATCTTTAAGTCAATCCAAGCATGAAGTTGAAGGATGTGTGTCTGATAATAAAATTGATTCAGAATCTGTTGTTTCTATTTCAGATGATAACACTTTTGTTTCTAATGTTACAACAAATGATGTATCTTCTGATGATTCTGCATCACAAAATGATTACTCAAACTTTTTCGATATATTTGATGATTTGTTTGAAAATACTGACGTTTCTGTTTCAAGCACATCCACTGCACCAATCACACACCCTGATTCACCCTCACCTATCACACAATCTGATTGTTGCACATGTTCTTGTGGGAAATGTAAGGGTGTCATTAAAGAAAATAAACCAGAGAAAGGCGGTACCAGTTCCAATACCAATAAGTAGATTTGTTTCAATTGTGGTACTGCAGGTCACATCGCTAGGAATTGTCCTAGTAGGGCATTTCTGCATTTTTCGTCTAAAAGAGGAGAGAACGAGTCCCAAGGAAGGTCTTTAACAAAAAATTCCTTGAGATCCCGCCCTCGAAATGATGATTGGAAGGTCAATCAAAACAAGAAAAGAGCAGTTTTTCAAAAGAACAAACAAGACTTCAATAATAAATTCACAAATAGTTTGCCAAAATCAAACAAGGCTAAGCTGAGGTTGGTTTCGTCAAAGAGCGGATCTGGATCTTCAACCACTTCTGGTAGAAAACCCGAATGCCCAAAGCAAACTAGAATGAAAAATGTTTCAAAATCACTCGTGATTTTTACAAAACCTAAATACCAGTGGGTGCCCAAAGTAACCTCCAACCAATCATCGTCATCCTCTGAAAGTGTCTTAAATGATTATTCAAAACCAAAAGTTCAAAAGATAAATTTGTGATCGTAAAGGATCAACCCAGGAAAGTAATGACCTGGGTCCCCAAATCTAAATGATCCCGTTCATTTTGCAGGGACAGTTGCGGAGGAATGTCGTCAGACCTTGGTATGTCGACAACGACTGCTCCTGGCATATGACAAGATAGATCTCCCAGTTGAACGACATTCAAACTTTTAATGGGGGATTCGTTTCTTTGTGGGCGGAGAAGGTGGAAAAATCACTCAGAAAGGAACTGTGTCAAACGAAGTGCTGAGTTTCGAGAACGTCAACTATGCTCCCGAGTTAAAGTACAGCTTGTTGAGCGTTTCTCAAATTTGGGACAAGTGTTATTCAACGCATTTTACTAACAAAGAGTGTCTGATCCTGAAGCCAGACATTGTCATCCCAGATGAGTGGATTCTTGTTAAATCAAAGTGGGATGGAAATGCATATATCATCGACATGAATAGAAACATTCTTGAACAAGTCACCTGCCTCTTTTCAAAAGTCTCAGAACAAAATGCTATGTTGTGGCACCGACGACTCGGTCATGCAAATGCTAAGAATTTGAATCGTCTTGTTAAAAATAAGATGGTGCGTGTCCTACCTGTCAGAGACTTCATAACATTTGAAAAGTGTGTGTCATGTGCCCAGGGAAAGCATCATAGAAAACCACACCTGCCAAAACAGGTCAATTCAATCACCCAGGTGCTCCAATTGTTGGACATGGACTTATTTGGTCCGGTCAATGTCCTAAGCATCAATAGAAATCCATACTGTTTGGTTGTGATTGATGACTTCTCGCGTTTCACGTGGGTCTTCTTCTTATCCAAAAAAGTTGGGGTATCTGATGTGACAACCTGAAATTTCCACTCTAAACAAACCATATCAAGCCAATAGAAGTTAGAAACAGTTACAGTGAAATTCTAGACTTCGGGTATAAGTTTGGCAGTTTTTCAGGATTTTCACTTAAGGAAATATCAGGAGAGTGGGTACACTAGGGTTCTGTGCAACACTGTTATTCCAAAACTCTAGGATATTAGAGTTCATTCCAAGAATAAAATATTTTCTGCCAAAAATCTCAGGACTATATATAGAAATCTGAACCAAATAATTCATTAGTTACATTTCCAATTAGAGAAAAGCCAAATTCTCTCTCACGGATCTTCGGGGTTTTATCCCAAATCATGAGTACTTCTATCTAGTTGTATTATATAGCTTAGATTGTGTTTAGAAAAATCAAAATCATGTCAAAACCCCAAGAATCGGGAGTTTACCGCCCAAGAACACTTGGAGAGTAAACTCCATTTTCGGGCCAAAAGTGTGCCCAATGTCCCTCAAAGCCTTAGAACTGAAACTAGAACCCTTCATTACAATGTTTAGTCCACAAAACAATTAAGATTCATGGCTAGAAGTGAGTTCATGACCAAGGAAGTTCTTGGGCCGTGAACTCCATTTTAGGTTGCCAAAATGCCCTAAATGCCTTCATTGAGCAAATAGACTAGCATAGCACATTACCTTGATGTGTCTAGGACCTAAAACAATCAAACTACCAACACCTATGGGTGTTCACGGCCGCAAACACATGGCCAAGTGGTTCATGGGCCGAAAACTCTAGTTAGGGGTGTTTTGATGCCACAAACACTTCCTAAGGCTTAGGCTTGAATTTAGACATGTACCCTAAAGTGTTTATAGCCTAGAAAACATAAGGAATCACAAGTATTAAGGATTTTACGGCCAAGACAAGTTCTTGGGCCGTAAACCCCTATAAAGGGGTCAAATGACACCCTAACTCCTTCCTTATGCCTAGAACCCAACATAGATCATAACCTTGAAGTGTTAGCAACCTCAAAACATCAAATGGTACTCCTTACAATGATTTTATGGCTGTAAACTTATGGGGGAGTGGTCCCAAGGCCGTGAACATCAAGCAAGGCCATTTTAAGGCCTTAAACCCACCCAAACACTTGTTTAAGACTAGAAGCTCTTCACCACTTAAGTTGTATTAATGTTAAGCTTCATTTTGTGACCTAGGAGAGAGTTTATGGTCAGGATTTTACTCCCCTGGGCCGTAAACTCCAAAACATATGGTCTTTTGACCATAAACTCCTATACGCGGCCTTGCACTCCTTTGTTGCAACCCATTAGCCTCCTAGCACTTGACCAAAGTGTTTTCCTCGCATTAGGATATTTATACATGTTTAATTAGTGTTATAATCACTAATTTTTTATATACATATGTCTTCATATGTAATTAGGATCATTGTGTGTGTCTAAAGTTTCCACTTGACACCTAGCAGTCCTACCTCTTCAGTTCATCCGTATCACCCACAACAGGTGAGTTCATACCCCTTAATCAATGTTTTAACTATTTTTAAATGTTTTATGGGGGGGGGGGATACAAGTAGAATCATGCTACTTATTATATCAATCACATGTGATTAATAAGCAGCATTCAAATGATTTACTACTCGTTAGCCGTTTCACCAAACAGTTTCCTTCAAATGATTTTCATAAACATTTTATATGTTTAAAACTCCTTATTACACTGTACATTTTACTCTGTATGTTTTATTTCAAACTCATTTATAATTGTGTTTCAAACAAATGGTCTTTCGAACATAAACTGTTTTATCAAACCCACGCTTTCAAACAGTTTTATAGATTGACATCAAGTTGATCGTTTCTTAGATAATAATTTTGTTCAAAGGTTTTACCAAACTTATTTTATGCTTTTATATTATCAATTGCATGCCTATATATGTATCAAGTGTACATATATAGTCATAAAGGTTCTTCCAGTTCATTCAATACCCTTGGGTAGCAAGGGTATACATCCATGTCCATACGTACCAGTTAGATTACTAGTAAACTACCGAATGGGTAGTTTAGGAAGATACTAGAACTATTATGAGAACACAATGTCATAAAATGAGTCAGTTCATTCATGAGTCAATACTTGCTAGATAGAGAGAGAACACACGTTACAGCTAGCACACGCAGAACATTTACATGATTACATTTACATGAGTTCATTTACATAAACACGCTTACATGAGTACATTTACAAAGATAATATATGATGAGTTATTATTACATTTTATATGTATAGATTACGTTATAAAATCCTCATTCTTATCTTTACCTTGTGATACAATCACATAATCGACAAGATAGATTTGATTTAATATCCTAGTACCAAAGGATACTTTGTGGGACTTACCATTCCTATAGCCACTGTTAGCTATAGAGGATAATGAACATCTACGGATGCCTACGGTTGATACCATTACATGTATACTTTAAGGGATTTACTATTCCTACACCCAGCTGTTAGCAACAGAGGTAAATGTACATCTACGGATGTCTTAAGTTAACACTGTTAGTTACCCTAGTACCAAAGGGTAATACTTAGGTTAGTTATATTATTACCTTTATTTTGTGACTCATTGACATAACCGATGAGGTAAATTATATTTGAGTATCCTAGGACCAAAGGATACAATTTCTTATAATAATAATAGTAACACAATCAGGTCTTGGTAGAAGACTACATTCATAGCAGTTAGGTCTTGGTAGAAGACTCCCTTTTATAATAGTAGGAATCATAGGGATTTCTAGGTTTTTTCAAACGTTTACAGTTGTTCTACAAACATTTTTATACTTATACGAGCTTTCTTTCAAAACAATGTCAAGTCTTTAATTACATGTTTTAGAAATTGAGACACATTAATACTTATGATCTCACCAGCTTTAAAGCTGATACTCTCTTTCAAAATAACTTGTATCCTCAGGTCAACGATAGATAGGTACCGATGCAAGGTTTAGAGAAGATGGAGCCCAATCAAGACTCATCTTTTATTTTGATTGTACTTTAGTGTCTGTATTATAATTTGACAGAACACTTATATTAACATTATATTATTAATGCAATGGATGATGTTGTTGCTTGTTTACTACTTTTCATTGTTGTGATACTGTACATGACGTCCTCCGCCCCAGAATGTTTCCGCCGTTCTTGGTTTTGGGGTGCGACATCTGATCTGATTAATAAGTTCATTATGATGATTGAGAACCAAACAAATCATTGGGTGAAGGTGCTTCAAACTGATAATGGAACAGAATTCAAGAATGCGGTTCTTGATCACTTTTGTGCAGAAAAGGGAATTGTGCGTCAATATAGTTCCGTTCGCACGCCTCAACAAAACGGTGTTGCTGAACGGAGGAATCGAACATTACAAGGTCGATGTTGTGTGACTCAAAGCTACCAGTTTTCTTTTGGGCTGAGGCGATCAACACAGCATGTTATGTTCAGATTCGTGTTTTGATCAACAAAGACCAGATGAAGACTCTGTACAAATTTCTCTATGGTCACAAGCCATCTGTCAGTCACTTCTACGTATTTGGTTGCCCTTGTACCCTTCTTCACCTGGAGTCCAACCCAAAGTTTAATGCCAAAGCTAAGGTATGCTGCTTGCACTGCGTACAGGGTCTACAACAAAAGAACAAAGCAAATCGTAGAATCTTTCGATGTGCGCTGGTTAGAGGAGAATGAAACGGATGCTAGAGTGGGTCCTGATTGGCCTGTTTGATTACACATCTTTGTTCAAATTGTTCAATGTGTGTTCAGATAGTTTATTTGGTTCTACTTTTGGTTCGAAGACTGTACCTGAAGATGAAGACGAAGAAGTTGTTTACATACCATCGATAGTGTCTTTTGCAATTCCTATGGTGGAGTAATCTGTTCCAATTACTTGGCCTAAATCTCCAAGTTAACAACACGCTCCAGATGCTGATGCGACACATCTTACTCCTATTGAAAGAGAGTTCTTGTCCACAGATACTTTTGCTGCTACTCAAACTTTTATGGAACTTCACCTTCCTAAGCAAATTTCAAATGAGTTTGTGGCAAATCTTTCTAACAAGACAGGTTCGTCTGAAGAGAATCATTCAACAAATAATGGAGTTATCAACATTCACAATCTTCCCGTTTCACTCAATGATATCAGCCAAGAGATACCTTCCCGTATTCAACGCGATCATCCAATCGAAAATGTCATTGGCCAACTGGGTGATGGTGTTAGAACAAGAAGTCAGAGTGGAGATGTTAATACACGTCTCTATTCTTGATTTATTTCTCAAATAGAGCCAAAGAACGTTGAAATGGCTTTTAATGAGCCCAACTGGGTAGATGCTATGCACAAAGAGTTAAATTAATTTGAAAAACTTGGGGTTTGGATGCTGGTTGAACTACCTAAGGGCAAAAAGTCTCTTGACACACGTTGGGTATATCGCATTAAGCAGGATGATTCTAGAGTCATAGTGTAAAATAAGGCGAGATTGGTGGTTCGTGGGTTTAGATAGATTGAGGGTTTTGACCACACCGAGGTTTATGCTCCGGTGGCTCGCTTGGAGGCTATTCGTATCTTCCTTGCATACGCTTCCTACATGAACTTCATGGTTTACCAGATGGATAACCTTCTTGTATGGCAAGGTGAAGGAAGAATTTTACGTTGATCAACCCCCCCGGGTGTGTTAACTCAAAGTTTCCTAATCACGTCTACAAGTCGGACAAGGAATTGTATGGGTTACATCAAGCTCCTCAAGCGTGGTATGAAACTCTCACAAAGCACTTGCTCGAGCATGGATATTCTCGTGGCACTATCGATCAAACCTTGTTCATTAAGCATGTGGTAAACTGATCAGATTCAAGTTTAGATCTATGTTGATGACATTATCTTCGGGTCTACAAGTCTGCAGCTATGCAAAGAGTTAGAAGGCAAGATGAAAAAGCGGTTCGAGATGAGTTCGTTGGATGAAATGACCATGTTTCTGGGGCTTCAGGTCCAACAAAGATCGACCGGAATCCTGCTCCATAAAGCAAAGTATGTGGATGATATGCTTGAGAAGTTCAGGTTTCAAGACGCAAAACCTGCTTTGATGCCAATGACCGAGAGAACCCTGTTAACTCTGGATACTGATGGCGAATCCGTAGATAAAACTCACTACAGATCGATGATCGGATCGTTGATGTATCTAACTACAAGCAGACCATACATCATGTTTGTGGTTTGTCAATACGCACGCTATCAGGCCAATCCTAAACTTTCATATCTTATTGCTGTCAAAAGGATATTTCGGTATCTCAAAGGCAACCCAAATTATGGAGGTTGTGAGCTTGACAAGAAATCTACACCAGGTGGGTGTCAATTGCTTGGTGACCGGATGGTGTCGTGGCGGTGCAAGAAACAGCACACCGTCTCAACCTCAACAGCAGAAGCAAAATATGTCGCTGCCTCTGCTTGTTGTTCTCAAGTTATCTAGATCCAACATAAGCTGTGGGATTACGATTTGAACTATCTAGAAACCCCTATATTTTGTGATAATGAGGCTGCAATTCAGATTGCTAAAAATCCAATCCAACATTCAAAAACCAAGCAAATTGACATCAAAATTCATTTCATTAGAGATTGCTATGAGCGTTCGTCAATTCGGCTGGAACAGGTTCCCACTGCTAATAATGTGGCGGATCTATTCACAAAGCCGTTTAACAAATCTCGATTTGATGTGCTTGTTAGCTTTGTGAAAATGATTCGTTTTGAGGACTAAGTTTTGTTTTAGGTTAGTTTAAATTTGCGCATTTTAATTTCATTCTCACCCATGCACAAATTTAGGGGGAGAATAAACAAAAACCAAACAAAAGCTAGAAAATTAAAAAAAATCTGAAAACATTAGAAAAGCAGAAAATTAAAAAAATATGTTGTTGATAGTTTTTTTTGAAGGTTGTTTTGGGAAGCGATATAATCATGTGATAACAGGCAATCTGAATATGTGTAAGGTACCAAAGTTGAATTGTTCAGGCTCTGTGTTCGATGCGCTAGTAGGTGCGAAATATTTTAAAATGGACTTGACTATGATCAGATGAACTTAAGGAATCTGGAGACCTGAAAAATCTTGACCTAGATAGTTCCATTTAGCCTGACAATACGACACTTGGGTAGGTTGAGCAGAGAGATATACATGTGAATCTGCAGATACATTAAATGATCTCTATGTAGAACTGTGGATTAACTTTTCCTCGATGTACGGACTTCGTCCTTAATTCCGGTATTGACGGGGCAACTGGGGAATTCCGACAAATTAGGTTTGTAGAAAATTATAATCTTTCTTTCTATCTGTTAGTCATATGTTGCTTCCTCCGCTGATTGGAAGAGATCTGACCTGGAAGGCAACATATGCAACTCTGTCTATCTGCATGTTCTTCTATGCTATTCTTCCTACCTGTTAGCCATATGCTGTCTCCTTTACGTGATTAACAATCCGACATGGTACACAACATACACAACCTTCTACTTCTCAATCCTTCTAAACTCTAGTTAGTCATATGTTTCATTCTCTGCGTGATTGGAAGAGATCCAACCTGAGTGTACAACATATGCATTCTATATTTGAATTCTTCCTTAATAATTGTCTGCTCATTTGATGTAAGGAGTATTCTGGAAGACCTTGATTATTGGGGTACATCAGGAAGTGGGAAACACATTCTAGTACAACTAAAATTCAACATTTATATATTGTCTGTAGATCTCGCTGCTCAATTTAGGTGGACAACAATATCCTTGGTCATCGCCAGCTGAATGGTCTTTTAGGAATATTATCTAAGTTAATAGGATCTAATGTCTTGTCACTTATAGTATGTCCTAAATTTGTCTCAACTTTTCGTGTTTAAGTGGACCACAATACTGTCGATCGACCAGACATGGACATGAAGGTAGAAGTACCAATAAGTGGATTAAGGTTGTCTAACAACTTTGATCCTAATAATACAAAAATATTATTAGTGTTAGTTTAGGTGAAATTAGTGTTACCTCTTTTTAATTTCAATTCAATTTCATTTTTATTTTTATTATTTATTTTTACTTTATTTTATTTTTCATTTTGATAAAATTTTTGATGAAATTTTAATTTAGTTTTAAAACTTATTTTTATTTTTATTTTTATTTTTATTTTAGTTTATTTTTGTCCTCAAAATGTTTCATTTTTAAAATTTTTTGGGTTTTAGACTTTATTTTTAAGGCTTTGGGGATTGGAGCCCATTTTTCTGGACCGGGTATATAAAGAAATGTGTACAACCGAAAACCATTTTCACTCCTCATTTTCTAGTTCTCGGCCGCAAACTCTCCAATCCTCTCTCTCTCTAAAAAAAATTCATATGATTTTTCGAGAAATTGAGTGTTCGAATATGAAGGTATATTGTTTTCGGTCTTCAATAGGCTGTTTGCACACCAAATCGACTCGTTTTAAGGACTTAATTGAAGAAATATCATTTTCGGCGTTTTCGGCCAGTTGTTTACGGCCAGCTATTTATGGCCAGCTGTTTACGGCTAGCTATTTATGGCCAGCTATTTACGGCCAACTGTTTACGGCTAGAGCTTATGCTCAGGTGTTTACGGCCATGAGTTTACGACCGTAAACTTCCTTTTGACCGTAAACTCAGTTTTGGTCAACCCAACTTTTACTTTTCATCATGTGTTTCATTTAAGAGCCTAATTAAACTACAACATAAGTAAAACAACAATCTTAAATGTTTATATAAATTGTTTTCTCATTTGGCTTGGTTTATTGCAGATTGAAATGGAGGAACTCAAATTTGCTGACAATCACAACTTGGCAATTCTCTTGGCTGATCCTCCTGTTGCTCATGGAGAGTTCAAGTCAATGATGCATGGATTAAGAGAATGTTGCCTGACCATTGTTCTGACTGTGAATCCAACAATCTATCAAGGCTTGATCAAAGAATTATGGAGGTCAGCTGATGTGAAGAAAGGAGGAGATGGATCTGTGTCTGTTGAAGCTACTGTGAAGGATTGCAAAATCATCATAACAGAAAAATTCACCAGGGACGTTCAGAAAATTGACGATTAATCTACCTTCCCTACTAAGATTGAAATCGATCAAGCTCAGGAATTTCTTATCAAAATGGGCTATGAAGGCAAATTTCCTCCAACAATGAAGAAGCTGGTACCACCGTACTGGAGGTTATTAGCGCATGTCTTTGTGAACCACATATTAGGAAGAAAATCTGGCGCGGATGAAATTTCTCTGAGGAACACAGGTTCCATCATTTCACTCACTACGGGACTAGATTTCAACTTCTTTAGGTTCATCCTTGACAAGATGATTGCAAACATCAAAGGAAAAACAAGGGACAAGTTCTTGTTGTACCCTAGGTTCATTGAAGTGTTCATCAACGAGCAATTTCCTATGATGGCTAAAGAAGGAGAAACTCTAGACATGAAGTCTCTTGGGCCAAACACTGTCGGACTAATGAAGCAAAACTGAAAGGGAAAAATTACTTTTCAAGGAAAGTATCCCTTAGTGAAGTTTTCCATGTTTTCCGATTCAAGCGAGGCATCTAAGTCTCATGTGTCTTCCGACCGCATAACTTCTGAAGACGATGTCATCTCCGAAGAAGATGTTATTCCTGTATTAGATCACGAAGACGATGTTGCTACACCTACTGCTATTGTGGCTGAAGAGCATGACTTGCATTTTGTGCATGTTGAGAGTGATTTCAATGAGGGAACGATGGAGGATGCCACTGAAAATGAAGAAGTTGGCGATGATTCGTTTAATGATCATGATCTTGATCTTTCAGGCTATGACAAGGATGACATTCCTTTGAATTTTGAAGGCAACGATAACTTCTTGTCCAATGAAGACCTTGACTCATTCTTTGACAATATTCGTGATGTTGCTCATCCAGCAACGGAGATAAGGGAGACAGAAGATGTTCTTGAAACAATGCCTCCTACTTCCAACCAAATGGCTGACACTACAATTCATATGGAGACTACTTCAGGGATTCCTCCCTTAAGGATGTTATTCCTACTATTAAGCCACTTGTGAGTGAACCGTAAGCCCTTCCAGACTGTGATGTGGCCACCGACCAACCACGTTAGGCAGATTCCGATGTTGCAGAACTTCTGTGATGGATCGCTTGCGAATATGCTTTATTGGGTGTATGATGATACCACTGCGACTGCTATCATTAAGTTTCAAGATGGTTGCTTTCGTCTGTACGACAAAGGAGACCTACTTCAATTTGGAAAGAGGGATATTCATCATTTGGCTCACCATCAGATCAAAGTAGCTGAAGAGATCTTCGAGCATGCTGCTAAAGAATACACATCAATGGTTGCAAAGATCATCGCAAAAGGGATGTGGCGTGGCGTGATGGGGGGGGGGTCCGATGTGCTTATTGTTGAGAAGGACTAAGTCAAAGCTAGCCCCAAACCAAGGGGGAGATTGAAGGGTCTAGTTTATGGTTTGGACTAGGCTATCTAATGTATGGGTCTTATTGAGTTTTTTTGTCATGTAATTGTATTGTTTTGATGAGTTTACGGCCAGAGGTCTGTTTACGGCCGTAAACCTGTTTATGACCAGCTTTCCCCTATATATAGGTCGTGTCAGAGTCTGTCAGTAGTTGTTGTCAGTTCACAGTGTTTACAACCAGTCCAAGTTGTACCTGACGTTTCTTTGATATAAACGTGTGCAAGGCTTGATTCAATCTTCTTCTACTCCATTCTTATCTTTTTTTATTTTTAGATTGTCTGATCACTGGTTAAGATCCTTGTTACAAGGGCCATACAAATCGTCATTCACTTACCTTCAAATTATTTGTTGTTTAGATTACGACATACCTCTTCTAAATTGCAAATAATGTTGTTGGATCCTAGCCCTAATTTCTCATTTGGGTGTTTAATTGGGGATTATTTTCTAATCAAACTTTGTCTTTTTTCTTTTTTAGATGTCGAATTCAAACAACAACGCTTCAGGCTCAATCTCGTCCGGCTCCTTCTCACTCATGAATATGAATGGGAGGGTGATCTTCGATGGGACTTATTTTAATGATTGGATCCGGAACATCTAAATGGTTACCCGTTATGAGGAGAGGTACGAGAACATCTGAATGGTTACTCCTTGCCTCCTTGCTACAACCAGTTCTACATGACCTACCACATGAACAAAGAGGAGGTCACGTTGAGCAAACTTCAAGGCCTGTTGAGGACTGCTGAGAGCAACATCAAGGATAAATTAGTTACACAAACACCTACTGCTACAGCTGCCCCTATCTTGACTAATGGGCAGAGTAAGGGTAAGAAGAGGAAATCTCCTTCAAAGGGCCACCACAAGGGAAAGTCCCATGATGGCACCTCTTCAAGAGGAACTAAGGCTGGTCCTGCTGCACCCACCTCTAACCCGGAGGACACAGAGTGCTATCATTGCCACGACAAAGGGAATTAAAAATGAAGCTGCGCGAAATATCTGCAAGATATCAAGGAAGGGAAGATCAAGCCGTCCTTCGCATGTATTTAAACTATTCAATCTAATAAATCATCGCATGCTATTTCTTAGGTTCTTGATACAGGATGTGGTTTTCACATTTGTTCTGATTTGTAGGGCCTAAGAAGAAATAGGGATGTGGAGCATGGGAAGATAAACTTGATCATGGGGAACATAAGATCGTCGCATGTCACCAGGATTGGAGTTTACTCTTTAGTGCTTAGTAGTGGGTTAGTACTAGATTTGAATAACTTTTTCTATTCGCTAGAAATGGCAAGAAACATCATTTCTTTTCATGGTTTGTATAGAAAAGGATTTAGATACTCATTTGATAATGAAAAGGGTTCTATTAATGCTTATCTTAATGTTGTTATCTATTTTGAAGCATTACCTTGTAATGGAATATATGAAACTGTGATGGTTGTAGACAATCTAGGAAATGATGTGTTGTGTATCGATTCTTCCAATGATTTGGACAAAGCATGCTTCTGGCATTGTCGTCTTGGACATGTCAACAAGAAACGCATAGCCCAACTCCAAAAGGATGGGAGTGTTGGAGTCATTCGACCTTAGGGACGATGACGTGTGCGAGTCTTGTTTACTTGGAAAGATGACCAAGTCACCCTTCACTAGTACTTGTGAAAGGGGTGAGGTTTTATTGGATCTCATACACACCGATGTGTGTGGACCCTTTAGGTCCACCACGAGGTATGTAAGTCGCTTCTATGTGACTTTCACCGATGATTATAGCAGATATGGGTATATCTACTTAATCAAGGACAAGTCACAAAGCTTTCAAAAAGTTCAAAGATATTAAGTAGGAAGTAGAGAATCAGCTGGGCAGGAAAATCAAGATGCTTCGATCTGATCGAGGTGGAGAGTACCTAAGTCTTGAATTCCACGATTACCTCAAGGAATGCGGAATAGTTCGCAATTGACGCCACCTAGGACACCACAGTTGAATGGTGTGGCTGAGAGGCGTAATCGAACCTTGCTAGACATGGTTCGTTCCATGATGATTGGTTCTTCTCTACCTATCTCATTATGGGGGTATGCCTTAGAGACTGCTGCCCACATCCTTAACTTAGTCCCTACAAAGAAGGTTCACAAAACACCTCATGAGATGTGGACACGTAAAGCTCCCTCGTTGGCACATATCAAGGTTTGGGGTTGCA
The DNA here is from genome assembly GCF_051521515.1 of Lactuca serriola. NCBI lineage: Eukaryota > Viridiplantae > Streptophyta > Magnoliopsida > Asterales > Asteraceae > Lactuca > Lactuca serriola. Next base: position 77,121,785 of record NC_136414.1, read on the forward strand.
AGGCTTTCGTAAGACAAGAGAGTCACGACAAGCTCAAACCTCGTAGTGAGCGGTGTATTTTGACCGGCTACCCACATAAGTCCTTTGGATGTCTCTTCTATAGACCGTGTGACAATGTTGTCTTTGTTGCGAGGAGAGGGGTTTTCTGAGAGCGAGAACTCACAAGACAATGGGACAGTGGGAGGCAAATCGATCGTGAAGAACTTCAAGAGTCGAACGATGAAGGAACCTCTAACACTGGCACTCAACTTGACAAGTCCTTACCTCTAAGACATTCCGGTAGAGTTAGTGTTCCGCTTGTGTTGTATGGTTTTCATATAACATGTGAGGGTGATATGTTTATTAGTGATAGTACACTAATAAATTTGGATGAACCTAATAGCTACAAGGAAGCCATGGCAGGCCCGGAGTCTGCAAAATGGAAAGAGGCTATGGACAACGAGATTCAGTCCATGTATGACAACCAAGTTTGGAATTTGGTTGACAATGTGCTAGGTTGTAAGACGGTCGGGTGGAAGTGGCTCTTCAAGAAGAAGACCGACACACATGGAAAGGTTGTTTGATTAGTGTCTAAGTCCATAACTATTTTGGTATGTACTTGACCCAATTGTGAGAATGGTCCTTTTGGGTAGCCTTCACATTGGTGACTAGACAGGTTGACTGTTGAGGAGAGAGGCTGGTTTATTGTTAAGAATAATAAATTGGGGTATAAATATGATTTGTTAATATATTATATGAATAATATATTAATTTGGAATCATATTATTAATTAATATTTAATCATAAATTAATTAGGAATTAATTTCAGGATTAAAGGAATTAATTAAAAGTACAGGGCTGTTTTGTAATTATTTGATAGTTGAGACTTTAGGCTATTGGATCACCTTTATTAAGGCTTGAACGAAAATCCTAGAAGGATCTAGGAGTTTTCGTCCAAGGTCTTAAGGAAAGGAGTCCATGGACTTGCTTAGGCCCTAAGTTAAGGGATTAGGGTTTCCACCTTGAAACCCTAGCTAGCCTCAAGTATAAATAACACCCTAAGGCACTAGAATTTGACCACCCCTTGGAAAAACCCTACTAGGGTCAAATTTTGGAGCTTAGTACTTTCCACCTATCTCTCATATTCATCCTCTCACTCAAAGTGTGTTTGTGAGCCATTAGAGGTACTACACTTGTGGTACTTGCTTTCAAGAGCTAAGGAAACTCAAGGAATTAGTTGTTATTTCTATATAACAACAAAAGGTATGTATTCTATTCTCCTATGTCAATCTTGAAATTAGTAGATGCATGCTAGGTTTCCTTTTGTGTTCATAGTGTTCTATGACTAATAGTGAAAACATAGATCTGTATCTAGGGTTGCATGCACACATAGGATTGTTTGTATCAAACCCATCAGTGGTATCAGAGACATTGGATTTTTGTTTTCAATTAGATTCAATAAAAATGTATGAATTTAACAAATTAGGGTTTATGGCTAATAAACCCTAGGGCTTGGATTTTCGAAATTAGGGTTTCAAAACCCTAGTTTTCGAATTGTATTAGGGTTTCCGAAACCCTTTTCCTTATCCACCATGATTTCGAAATTAGGGTTGTCTAACCCATGGATTTATAAATTTTCCTTGTACCAATGATAATATTCCCAAATTTTAGGGATTTGGATAATTGCATATCATGTAATTATCCCTTAATTGTTTAAATAGATAATTAAATATCTTTTGAATTATCCTATCCCAATTTTCAAATTTTAGGGGATTTAAAGGATTAGGTTAAATTAAATATTTAATTTAATAGATAATCCTTCAAGATTTGATAATTCAAATTAATTGTTTAATTTTGAGATAATTATTAAATCAAACTTTTAATATTTAAAATTTTAAATTAAAAGTTTTTAAATTTTAGATATTTTAAATTTGATTAAAACCCTAGTTTTTTGAAATGTTCTAATTACACCCCTTATGGTTTTATTAAGTTAATTAAATGTATAATTAAAAGAGAATTAATAAATCCATAATCATATGGTTTATATTTAATTAAATGTGTAATTTATTAAATTAAACCACCTAGTATTTTAAAAGTGTAAAATACACCCTTATACTATATATAACATTAAAAGTCTAATATTATATATGTATAACTTAAACTGCTAGTCTTACCGTTAGTAGGCCTCATTCACGAAGCCGGTCTATAAAAGGTGTATAAGGTTATGGCCTATAAAATGGTTGTTTAATGGGTGACCACTCTCACCCCCACTTCCTTAATTGGTGGAGGGTCGTTAGCCGAATGGGTAGGATAGGGCAACCCCTTTCCATTAAAAGAATAATGAAGTATAAAGTAACCAAATGTTTTTACAAAATTCTCAATGTTAGTTACTTTAGGTAAAAGTGAATTGATGCAATTCCATGAAATTACACTTTGTACCCTTGCGAAGACGTTAGTGGAGCGTGTGTGGTTAACCGGCACACTAAATGGTTCTAGGCAAAGGTAGCAAAGGGTGACTCTTACTGTTTGTCATAGTTCTGTGGAGCGTGTGTGATTAACCGGAAGATCGAATAGGTAACTGTAACATTGGGGGCACCATGTAAGTTTTCAGGGTTATTCACACCCTATTTTGTGATCCTCGGCATCCCAGTTACAAATCGAGGGGCATATCGAGATTTAAACGTGTCATTCAAAAGTTTAGTGAATCTCAAAGGATCTAGGAGTTTTTCAATACATTTAAACCCTAATCTCTTTTTCGTTTTTCATGAAAATTAGTGAATCTTCATTCACTTACCTTCAAATGTTCTGCAATTTGGGTTATAACATCCCTCTCCCAAGTTGTGGACTATTGTGTTGGGTCCTAGCCTTAATATCTCATTTGGATGATTTATTAAGGACTCAATCCATCAACTAACTTGATTTTTTTCCCATTTTAAAGATGTATGAATCTAACCGTGGTCTTCCCGAATCCCTTGGAAAAGGTTTTCCTGCTCAAAGTGAAAGTTTGTTACACAATGAAGGTGAAAGATCAATCCCTCAATTATGGACTAGCTTGTTTTCACTTCTTCCACCTCCTGTTATTCTCCCAAACCCACAAGATCAAAGAATTGAAAAGTTCAAAATCACTCAAGCCCAGTTGGAGATGAAACATGAAGATGGAAAACCTATGTGTGCTCACGTCCTAGGGATAAAATCACACATTGATACGTTGATAATGTTTGGTGCAACTTTCCCAAAGAAGTTGGTTGTAGACTGGGTTTGTCAGTCACTCCTTGAATCATATAATAAGTTCATAAGAGAGTATTATATGATGGATCTTGACGCGACCCTCATTGACCTAACTTACATGCTTATTGCTACCGAATACACTATCTAACTCCATTAAGTTCCTATTCATTGATTCATAATACATAATGTGATAAGATTACATTTAATTGTTTTGCAGGATCAGAGAAAAGAGAGGAAGCTTGATGGAAGAGCAAGATGAGTCTGATCACGAAGAAATGGATCACGATCGCATGGATACGAACATCAGATTTTGAGCTTAGAAAGTTATGATAGATTAGGAATATTTGATTACATAGTTTTTCAGTTGATTTTGCATTGTAAGGACATGTTTTCCGCTGATTTTATGAATAAAATAAATTTTTGTCTTATTTATATATATATCCTTGCAATGAAATCGTTGTGAAAAATTGATGTTTGTATGTTTCTATAAATGGATGTGATTCTTAGTTATGTTATTTATGGTAGTGCCAAAATTTTCTAAATAAGGAAAGATTCCCATTACCCAAGTTTCAACTGACAAAAACTTGGAATCATATGATTTGAATCATGTAATGTATGGAAATCTTGGTAATTAGGAAATTAAGACAAATTTCTTGATCACACAAGTATGTGAGTAAAGTGAAGGATTAAAGGACTAGAACACAATGTTGTGCACTAGTCATGTCCACCACAAATAACAATAAGACTATTCGTCATAATTTACCAAAAGGTCAAGTAAATGTGGTTATACTTACAAGATTAAGTATAATTCTGAATCATTGAAACGTTTCAATGAATGGCAGAACGAATAAGAATAATCAATTAGGAAGAAAGATAAAAGTTTCTCCAATCTAAGAAGTGTTGGATAAGGTGTCTAAGTCCATAACTTATTTGGTACATACTTGACCCGACCCGACATGGTCCATTTGGGTTGCACTTCACCCGAACTATTTATGGATAATTTTATGAGAGTTATACACATATGTTTATTAATATATTGTAAGTTATAATATATTAATATGAAGTTATTTAATTAATCTTATTCTTAAATTAATTATGAATTAATTTAGAGATTAAAAGGAAGACTAATTAAATTGTGGGCTATTGTTTTATATGGTGTGGGCTAACACTCATTTGTTAATGGGCTAGTCTTATATGGAAGTCCATGGAGCTTTTAACCCATGGATCCCTGGAAAAGGAAAGGTCATGGGTTATTAGGGTTTCACCCTAACCATGCACACTATATAAGCATGCTTATGTTGCATGAAATAGCCACTAGTGTGGTTTTGTGTGTGTGGCCGATTTCTATGTGTGTGTACACTCTCTCAAAGTTTTCCAAGAGTTTGTGGTGATTTGTGATTCCATTTGAGGCATTCACATTATTGGTGCTTGGCCCTCAAACTCCTTAGGAATTGAACTCATCATCAAAAGGTATGTAATCTCATCTAATTCTTTTATGTTTAAAAGTACCCCATGCCATGTTAGATAGGTTATGAACCTTGGAAAATTATTATTTTGCATGTATTTAGACAAACATAGATCCAAGGTTTATTAGGGTTGCATGCACACTTAGGAAGTGTTAGATTGCTCAAAACCCAACAGTGGTATCAGAGCCTAGGCTTGCTTGTTTGATACTTGATGCAAAATAATAATAAAAAAAACAGAATTTCGACTTTTGCTGCTGGAAATGGACTAGAAATATTACCCTAAACTGTTTTGGTGTTTTAAAACTTGTTTTAGTTGGTGTAATGGTTGTTCTAATCCATTTACAATAGCATATATCAAAATTCCATGATTTTTATGTGTTCATATAATTCTTGAAATTTTGATGATCATGTTCATGTTCTTATGAATTTAGAAGATGATAGGAATTATTTGCTGAATTGTTTGGAATTAATTCTTGATCATTTATGTGTTTTAATGGAGTCCATAATTTGTCCTCAAGTTATGGATATCCAAAGGTCACTTTTCTTTAACACACATTTAAACACATAAGTTACATGAAAATGAAGAGTCTTCATTTTTATGAACCTTTAATTCATAAGTTATGAAATGAAAAGTTTTTGGATAGTTACAAAACTTGCCCTCAAGTTTTGGAATTTGTAAAGTTTCACACACTTTAATAAACTTTAATTCCAACCCTTAGAGTTTTAATAGTTAAAATTCAACCCTTATACTATTTATAACATTAATGGTTAATTATTATATATATGTATAAGAACAAGTCGTTTTACCGTTAGTAGGCCTCATTCACGAAGCCGGTCTATAAGGTGGGTATAAGGTTGTTGCCTATAAAATGGCAACTTAATGGGTGTCCACTCTCACCCACCGCTTGCTTGATCGGTGGAGGGTCGTTAGCCGAACGGGTAGGACAATGACTTTAAATTCTCATTAAAAGTATAATGATTATTATAAAGTAACTAAATATTTTTTATTTAATTCCCAATCTTAGTTGCTTTAGGAAAAATGTGAATTTGGTGCTAGCCCATGGAATTCACACTTTGTACCTTACCAAGTCGTTGGTGGAGCGTGTGTGGTTAACCGGCACACTAACTTGGACTAGTAAGGATCACGAAGGGTGACTTAATGTTTGTCATAGATCAATGGAGCGTGTGTGGTTAACCGGTACATTGATTAGGTGATAATATTAAGGGTACCAAGTGAATTGGTATGGTTATTCACACCTTGTTTTGTGATCCTTGGCATCCCAGTCACAAAATTTGAGAGGGCACACTCGAGATTGAAACATGCCATTGAAAAGTTCAATGAATGTCAAAAGATCTAGGAATTTCAAATCCAATTAAAACCTAATAAATTATTTCGTTTTTTATGGTGGAAATTGGTGAATCGTCATTCGCCTACCTTCAAATATTCTATAGCTTGGATTACGGCATCCCTCTTCCAAATTATAAAATATTGTGTTGGGTCCTAGCCTTAATATTTCATATTGGGTGTTATATTAAGGACTTTGAATCAACTAACTTGATTTTCTCCCATTATAGATGTCTGGTTCAAACAACTATGATCTTCCCAAATCTCTTGAAGATGGTGTCCCTCAACATCATGCTTCACTTCCTCCACCTCCTCCAATTAATCTCCCTCACCCACAAGTTCTTGAAAAGTTTAAAGTCACTCAATCCCTATTGGCAAGCATAGTCTATGTGTGCTCACATCTTGGAGATAAAGTCACATATTGACAAGCCGGGAGAGTTGGGTGTCAAAGTCCCGTGAAAGTTGGATGTTCAATCACTTTCTTAGTAACATAGTGAGTCTCTTTGGGACTACTATGAGACGGACTATGACATGACCCTTAATGATGTTATCTTTTTGCTTGGTGTTGCGGAATCAGCAATGATTTGGAACACCGGTAAAGCAAATTTGATTAAAAGAACAACTTCCCAAGTCTACATGGACATTGACAATGGTAGCATTGGATATCTAGAAAAGGATTTCTCTTCCCAATGGAAAAGGATCGGCCATAGTCAACTCGGTTGACCAAATGGTAAAGAGAAAGGCTAAGTCTGAGATAATCTCATGTGCCATTACCAAAGGGTCCATGTGTTTTGTTGCCAAAGGAAGGGGCATTGGTTGCGAAGCTACCCTATTCACCTGAAAGGTCATAAGGTTGATCAAGTCAAGAGGTTTGACTCTACTTCGGGTGAAGTCCACTGTCTAACTCTATTAAGTTCCTATTTGGAGATTCTTATTACATAATGTGAATGGGTCACATGTTGATGTTTTTAAGAATCAAAGAAAAGATAGGAAGCTTAGAGTAAGTATATGTTGATTCTAATTGCAAAGGTGGGTTTCGATCGCATGGTTCGGCAATCAGAATTTTGAGCTGTTGCTTAAGAGTTATAATATATATTGCTTATGAATAGATAACAACAAGGTTTTCATGTGGATTGTAAGGATAAGTTTTTCCGCAAAGTTTTAAAATAAAAGAAAAAAGGGTTTTAATTTTATTTATTTTAAAAATATCCTTACAATGGCATCTGTGGAAAATTGTTGCTTATATGTTTCCAGTAATAGCAATATTGGAAAGTGGATTTGTTTCATTTGTGTTAGTGTCTGAATTTACCAAATGAAGAAAGTTTTTCATCACCCAAGTTTCAATTGGACAGAAAATTGGAATCATACAAGTTGTATTGTATGATGAATGAGAATTTTCATCTTTGAAAATTAAGAATAATTCTTTGATCACATGTATATGTGAGTTAATTGAAGGACTAAGGAATTAGGTACACTGGGTGTGCGCTGGTCAAGGTCCACCACAAAGATTGATTTGTCATGATTTACTAAAGATTAGTAAATATGATTATACTTATGAGGTTAAGTATAATTTTGTAACATTGGAAAGGTTACAATGTATGACAAAACAAATGAGAAGAATCAAATTAGGCAGAAAGATAAAAGTTTCTCAAATCTGAAAGGATGGGAGAGTAGTTTAGTATCATGATCATCTTAATGATTATGAAACCATATCACAAATTCATACTCTAAGGACGTCTTAGTGCATTGTTATGGCTAAGAAGAGAGGTCATGAATTGTTGGATTGGTTAAGATCGAGAAGATGAGTCATACTTCATTCCAAAACAATTCTTAGAGTCATACTCCAAGATTGTAACCTTGAGTGACATAAAGGAAGATTTATTAACACTAGTCAAATGTAAGAGTAAAATGTTTTCTACTCTTGTACATTTGAGATTGGTAAGTTTTGATGTCTTGGATGAGACAAAGACCAACTAAGACCAATTCTGTGAAGTGTTAGTCTTGATAAGAATCCGCATTGTCCCGTGAATATTTGTTTTGTCAAGGAATGGTTCTTGACTGGGGAAACTTATATGTCAAGGGGACAGTGGGAGCCTTAACGATCCTGAAAGAGTTTCAAGATTTAATCAAGAGTAAAACCTGTAATTTATCACTAGCACACGACTTAAGGTTTGCAACCTATCGTGTTGACATAATTCTTATTTCTGTACCTACTTAAAATAAGTTGAATTTGCATGTAAGTTATCAGAGTTCAACTTGGAAGCATTGGTGGGCCTTGTGCTACCAAGGTGACAAGAAACTAAGATTGAACAAGTTTAATCCATGTAAGGATGAATTTGTCACTAATCTTATCTTGTGATTATGGTTTTGACAAATTCACATGGATAGGAACTCATACACTATAAAATCTAAGTGTCATAAGGTTTCTCTCCGATTCATGAAAATGATGGTGAGGAAACGCTTTCACTAAGTAGATTTTACGTAGATATCAATTGTGTTATTTGCATTTTCAAAAGTCGTTAGTGGAGCGTGTGTGGTTAACCGGCACACTAACATGGACTTGTGAGAAATGGAAAAGGTCTAAGAAATTGAGACTATGATTACGGCATCCCTTTTCATAGTTCTTGAAATTGCTTAGACACACATGTGAGCTATCTAAGAAAGGGTGTATGAATCTAAATTTCAGAAGTCCAGCAGATTTCTGGAAATATGTCAGAGTTAGTGGGAGCATAAGTCTTATGCTGATAATCATCATGTTAGTGGGAGCATGATTATTATGTTTAGTGTTGCAAGTTAGCAATGTTAATTATAGAAAACAAAGTTTCAATTCGTGAAGTTGCAGAGGTTGAAAATTGTTGTGTTATAATTAAGGGAGAGGAAATTATACTTCATTTCAATTCTAGAAGCTTAGATTGAGATTTTAATCATCTTTAGTCAAGGACATATATATGAATTTTATGTCTGAATGGTTCGACTTAAGGAAATTCTATATATATTGCGTTCTCAAAATTCAATTATGACTACGGCATCCCTCTTCATAGTAAAATTTTGAAAACATGGAAAATAAAAAATATTGTAGCAAAAGACTGGTCTAGTATCATGTCTTTATGTCAAACATCATGAATCGTGTCCCATATGCTTCGGATATAGGATCGATTGCATGTGCTATAATATTCATCTTTTCTAAATTTTCCAAATGCTTAAGGCATTGAGAAGGGAAAAGTCTAGAACTGGATATGACTAAAGTGATTAAGCAATTGTCGAGGACAATCTGAGGTTCGCCAAAGATTGGTTGCTCAGGGAAAGTTGGAAGTATGATGTAAGTTGTCGGAAAGGACCATATTGACATATTCTGAAAAGAAGTGACTCTTGTTCGGAAGTGATAGTCAAAATGGGACTATGGAAATGTCTCCATATGTGGAAGTTATTCAATCTATGTAAGATTAGAAAACCTTAATGCAAGAAGGATGTTCAAAGCAATGTACTTTGAATATGAGACTTCCGTTCCATAGAAGTTGACCGTCTTTGGAATACTCTGTAATGACTGGTGACAAGGTTTTGGTGTCACACCCCCAAACCAGAACGGCGGAAACGTTCGGGGGCAGAGGACGTCATATTCAGTATCATAACAGTTCATAGAAAGGAAAGTACACACCACCATAATATAAATATATTTGAAAGGTTTACATGATTGTATATGTTACATGTTTGCAAAAGAAATCAAAAACAAAATGGTGATCCAAAATATGTTACTAACGCCAGCGCGTTAGTCTTCAGAAGTAGTTGCTACCTGGTCTAGCGGTTTCCTGAGAATACAAGTTATTTCAAAGAAAAAAGTGTCAACATTTAAGTTGGTGAGTTTATAAGTGGTGTTTTGAGAAAATGTATGCTATTCGAAAGTGTTTGTATGTTTTCCAGAAAATGTAGTATTTCAATTGTAATGAGTTATGATTCGTGTGTTGAAAATGAATGTATTAGATCCAGAAAATCCCATATTTTCCCTAATAGTTGAGATATGATTTGTTGTGTTTTCCAAGAAAAAACCCTTATTTTCTTATAAAAGTATGAAATGCATATGAATGTTCGTGATATAAGTTGCAACTAATTGTACCGAGAAAATCCCTTATTTTCCTATTAGTTGTTTGGTTTGTATACAGGAAAAACCCTTATTTTCCTGACATAACTGGAAGTCTCTAAGACCGAAAATCGCAAGCAAACGACGTGCTTGTAAGATGTGTCATAGTTTTACATAGTAAAGCTATACGAAGATCGCACTTGTTAGATGAAGAATAGTTTTAATAGCTACTCGTTCATAAAAGCATAATACCATAATAATTGTATATCCGATGAGTTTTATAACCATACTAAACATAATATGCCTGTAGCGACGTTCTTCAGGCGTCGTAGCGTTATGAAAACTGTCACCCCAAAAGACGGACTGTAGCTAACAGTCAGGGTGCGGGATCATGACTTCCCGTATAGATCTATACACATTTGACACGTTCTCCGAACGGGAGACTCTGGTTATAGACAGGACTTGTAGCGATACCTTTTATCAAAAGGCAGTGTTTGAAGATGTACACGTCTCATGGATTCTCAACTAAGTCTGTATTTAAGTAGTAGTTTGTATGCAAAGTTTATCATTTTTCACAATGTTTGACAAAGCATAAATCATAAGTTCTTTGAATGCATAAAATGATTTAGTAAAGAATGTTACCCTTGATATGATGTATTTGTATGCAAACGTATAAATAAAACATATTTTTATTTATAAACATATTGTATCCCAAGAGGGTAAAGTTGTGTTGTGAGGCGTTTTGCATGATAATGACTTCATAAGACAGTTAAAACAACAGTATGAAAAGTATATAAAAAGATCGATGTTTCACATGATTTTAGTCGTGTGTTTACTTGTATTCCCCCCTTAAAAGAGTATAAAAAGCATTTAAAAACGCATTTAAAGTGTGCTTGCAGGGGTATGAACTCACCTGATAGTTTGAAGATAGCGAGATGGAAAACCGGACAGAGTTTCGTCTCGGGAAATGGATTTTCCTCGGGATTCTAGGGAATCTCGGGAGTAAAATCGACCCTCGGGACTTGAGCAAAAAGACCAGAGCTTCGGGTTTGAACGGGCACGGAAAACGAGGCAAGATTGTGAGAGAGAGGAGAGAAATGAGCATTTTTCTCGGAAGCCCTCGCATCCTATTTATAGGAAGGCTGAACCGCCTCCGAACGCGGGGCGTACGCCCGTACGCAGCGCGTACGCGTACGTCATGCATGACCGAAGCCTCGACTGCCTCGGCTTCGGATGGGACGGGTTGCTGGGTACGCGGGTCGGATGGGACGGGTTGCTGGGTACGCGGGTCGGATGGGACGGCGGGTCGGACGGGACAGCGGGTCGGACGGGTCGGATGGCTCGGATAGGGCGACGTGGACGATCAGAGGCCAAGTCTCTCGGGTACGCGGGGCGTACAGGGGTACGCAGCGCGTACCCGGATGAGGACGTTGACTCCTCTTCGGATAAGGTCCGAAATTTTGATTTAAATAAATATATAATTTATTTAATAAACTTCAAAAATTCATATCTTCTTCATACGAACTCCGTTTTCGATGGTCTTTATATCCACGCGTAGGTGAGACTACGCTCTACAACTTTCGTTTAGACTCCGTTGGCAAATTCCGAAATTATTTTTTATTATTTATTTTATAACTCAACGTGTTTAAGGAATTTCTTTGAAAATTCATAACTTCTTTATCTGATGTCGGTCTTTGCCAGATTTTTTACCGCTGAAATACCATTGTCGAGACCTTCAATTCTCGTTTAGGTCATTCCGGCCAAAAGTCGCTCGATCTCCGATTCGAGTTTTTAGCTGTCTACTGCTGTATTCGGATCTTGGAAAAATCATAACTTCTTCATACGAAGTCAGATTTGGACGTTCTTTTTGTGTACGCTCACGGTTTAATGTTATCTATAACTTTCATTTAGATACCTAAGGCTAAATGCTATCATATTGAAACTTTGCGTTTTCCGTTTAATCGGTGTTGTCGGTTTTGTCGGAAATCTTAGAATGGTCATAACTACTTCGTCATAACTCGGATTTTAGTGTTCTTTATATATTTGGAAACCTTAAGACGATATCTACTACATAGTGTACTCCAATCAGAGCTTTTGAATAATTCATTTATCAATGATATTCCTATTACATTCCAAAGAGGTTACAAGACTCGATTTATAATGCCTGGAATTAACGGGTTGTTACATCATCCCCCCGTTAGAGGGAATTTCGTCCCGAAATTAAATACAAGATAAAAGTTTTAGGGGCTGAGGAAGAGATGCGGATACTTCTGAAGCATTTGGTCTTCCCGTTCCCATGTGAATTCGGGTCCTCTCTTAGCATTCCATCGAACTTTTACTATTGGAATGTGACTCTGCTTAGTCCGTTTAACTTCCCTATCCATGATCTCGACGGGTTCTTCCACAAAGTTAAGATTTTTGTTTAACTCGATTTCATCGAGTGGAATTACAAGTGTTTCGTCGGACAAACACTTTTTCAGGTTCGATACGTGGAATACTGGATGCACTTTGTTAAGCTCGATTGGAAGTTGGAGTTTGTAAGCCACTGGACCAACTCTCGAAATGATTTCGAAGGGTCCAATGTTCCTGGGATTTAGCTTTCCACGCTTCCCAAAGCGTATCACGCCCTTCCAGGGTGAGACCTTCAGTAGTACACGGTCGCCAATCTAGAATTCCAAGGGTTTACGTCTCCTGTCGGCATAGCTCTTTTGCCTATCCCTTGAGGACTTCAGTCGTTCTCGTATTTGCACGATCTTTTCGGTAGTTTCTCTGATGATCTCCGGACCAGTGAGGGTGCTATTAGGGACTAGACCTTTTGCCAATTGTGTGTCGCCCACTTCCGTCCAGCACAGGGGTGATCTGCACTTACGGCCGTAAAGGGCTTCGAATGGAGCGGTCTTGATACTAGTATGGTAACTATTGTTATAAGAAAACTCGACCAAAGGCAAGTGAATATCCCATGCCTTGCCAAAGTCGATTACACATGCTCGCAACATGTCTTCCAAGGTTTGGATCGTCCTCTCTCACTCTGTCCATCAGTTTGAGGGTGGTATGTTGTACTCATGTCCAACCTTGTTCCTATGGATTTTTGCAATGATTGCCAAAATCTGGAAGTGAACCTGCTGTCTCTATCTGAGATGATGGACATCGGTACTCCATGAAGTCGTACGATCTCCCGGATGTAGGTTCTTGATAGTTTTTCCATCCTATCGGTTTCCTTGATCGGTAAGAAATGGGCTGACTTGGTTAATCTGTCGACGATTACCCAAATAGTATCTTGGCCACTCTGAGTTTTGGGCAGTTTGGTTATGAAGTCCATGGAAATCTGCTCCCATTTCCACTCAGGTATTTCAGGTTGTTGGAGTAGACCTGAGGGTTTTTGGTGTTCTATTTTTATTTTGGCGCAAGTTAAACACTTGCTCACATATGTAGCGATCTCTGCTTTCATGTTTGGCCACCAGTAGAGTTGCTTGAGATCTAGATACATCTTGTCTGACCCTGGGTGTACGGAGTATGGGGTCCTGTGTGCCTCGCTCATAACTACCTCTCTCAATCCACCAAACTTGGGTGTCCAGATCCGGTTCATGAGGTAGCGTGCTCCATCACTCTTGATTTCTAAGTTCTTGTCCATTCCCCTAAGGGCCTCACTTGCCACGTTTTCGGGTTTCAAGGCCTCTATTTGAGCTTCCTTGACTTGCGTTGGCAGGTGCGAATGGATCAACATAGCTAATGACTTCACTCTCCGGCCTGAGTACTCTTTTCGACTAAGGGCATCGGCTACGACGTTTGCCTTTCCCGGATGATAGCGAATCTCACATTTGTAGTCGTTGAGCAATTCGACCCAACGTCGTTGTCTCATGTTTAATTCCTTCTGGTCGAAGATGTGTTGGAGGCTCTTGTGGTCCGTAAAGACTGTGCACTTGGTACCGTAAAGGTAGTGCCTCCAGATTTTAAGAGCGAAGACCACTGCTCCAAGTTCTAAGTCATGAGTGGTGTAATTGACCTCATGCGTTTTCAGTTGTCGTGAGGCATATGCAATCACCTTTCCCCTCTGCATTAGTACACAACCCAACCCTTGCTTTGAAGCGTCGCAATACACCACAAAATCTTCGGTCCCTTCCGGAAGAGAAAGGATAGGTGCACTGCAAAGGGCTTGTTTCAAGGTTTGAAATGCGACATCTTGCTTTTCTCCCCAGTTGTAGGTCACATCTTTCTGGGTTAAAGCGGTAAGAGGCTTTGCGATGCTGGAGAAATTTTGGATGAACCTTCGGTAATAACCAGCAAGACCTAGAAATTGGCAAATTTCTGTTGGTGTAGTTGGTGCAGACCAGTTTTCGATAGCCTTGATTTTCGAGGGGTCCACGTGGATTCCTTCCTTGCTGACCACGTGACCGAGGAAGTCCACCTTTCTAATCCAAAACTCACATTTTGAGAATTTTGCATAAAGTCTCTCAGTCCGTAACGTCTTTAAGACTTGTCTCAGGTGTTGACTATGTTCTTCTTTATTCCTTGAATAAATGAGTATGTCGTCTATGAATACTATCACAAATTTATCCAAGAATGGACGACATACCCGATTCATTAGATCCATGAATACGGCCGGGGCATTGGTTAGTCCGAACGGCATCACTAGGAACTCGCAGTTGGTGATATCTCGACCTTAGATCGATCTTGGAAAAGTAGTTGGCTCCTTGGAGTTGATCGAATAAGTCGTCGATTTGGGGTAGGGGGTATCGGTTCTTGATGGTAAGTTTGTTGAGTTCTCGGTAGTCGATGCACATCCTGAACGATCCATCTTTCTTTTTCACAAACAACATGGGTGCTCCCCAAGGTGAGAAGCTCGGCCTGATGAATCCTTTTCCAAGTAGTTCATTCAGTTGGCTGGACAGCTCCTGCATCTCTGCCGGGGCTAATCGATAGGGCGCTTTGGCTACTGGGGTAGCTCCGGGAATCAGATCGATTCTGAATTCGACTTGTCTTACGGGTGGTATCCCTGGAAGGTCCTCGGGAAACACGTCGGGAAAATCACATACGTCGGGCACATCCTTGATGTCCCGGACTTCGCGTTTCACGTCTACAACATGCGCTAAAAATGCGTGACACTCCTTGCGTAGTTACTTCTGAGCTTGGATACTTGAGATGATACTAAGAGAGGTACTAGGTTTGTCGCCCAAAATAAGGGAGGTTTCGCCGGTTGGCAGATTAAGGCGAACGGCCTTATCGTAACATAGGATGTCCGCACGATGTGAACTCAGCCAATCCATGCCAATGATGACATCGAAACTCCTAATCGAGACTGGCATGAGGTTGATTTGAAAAAGATTATCGTTTAGAGTTAGGGTGCAGTTTAAATATATCTCCTTAGTGCCTTCGGTTTTCCCGTTGGCCATTTCTACTATGAACGGTTCACTTAATGATTGTGGTATTGGTTTTAGCATGCTTTTAAAGTCGTGACTCACAAAACTCCTTTCCGCTCCACTATCAAACAAAATGCATGCATACAAGTTATCAAGAAGAAACGTACCCGTAACAACAGTAGGGTCCGCAATGGCTTCATCTTGACCCATTGTGAAAACTCGGCCTCTTCCGCCGGTATTCCTGTTGTTTGTCTTCGGGCAATCCTTGCGGTACTGCCCTGTGCCCCCGCACTCAAAGCAAGCGCGGCTTACTCCGATATTAGCAGTGGGGGCGAATTGTTGGGTTTGCTCCTTGCAATAGCGGGCTGTATGACCCTTCTTATTGCACCTGGTGCATTGAAGGTCACGGCAGGGACCGTGGTGGTGGAAGTTGCACTGGTTACATTTCGGTAGCTTTCCATTGTATGAGCTTGTGGGGGCAGAATTGGTAGGTACAGTAATAGCGTGGGTCGCTATCACTTGTTGTTTCTTGGGGTTCTCCTGGAGGGTTTGTCCCCTCCTCTTGTTCCAAGGCTTACTCTGGCCCTGAGCCTCCCTAGGTGGAATTGCGGCTGCTGTGATGGTACTTTGTTTCGCTCCATGGTCGATGAGTCGTTGTGCCAGGCGTTTAGCGCTGTTGTAGGTGATAGGGTTGGAAGCTAGGACATGCCCTTGAATCTGGGGTGACAACCCCCAAATGTACCTTTCAACCTTCTTTGATTCTGGGTTGACCATGGTAGGGCACAAAGCGGCGAGATCGTTGAACCTAGCTGTGTAGGCGACTAGATCAGACCCAGTCATTTTCAAATTCCAGAGCTCCTGCTCAAGCTTTTGCACTTCACCCCTCGGGCAGTATTCTTCCAGTAGTAGTACCTTCAGTTCTTCCCAGCTCATGGCGTTAGCGACAGTGAGCGTCACTGAGTTCACATGGCTTTTCCACCAAGTGAGGGCTCGATCTATGAAGGTGCAAGCAGCGAACTTAACCTTGCTTGTTTCTTGGCACGAGCAGACCTCGAAGACCGTTTCGGTCTTTTCGAACCATTGCATTAGTGCAATGACTCCGCCACTGCCATTAAAAGTCTTTGGCTTCGAGTTGGAGAACTCCTTGTAAGTACACTCCCTTACATGACCCTGGTCGGGGCCACGATTGGGATGATTCGTGCTGCTTCCTGTACCTCCATTTTGCATTGGAGTTTATTTGAGAGAGAGCTGCTGCTACTGCTGCTGTGATAGCGGCCTGGACCATTCTCGGATCATAAGTTAGTGGTGGAGGTGGTGGTGGGGTTGCGTTGGTACGTGCTGATCTACGAGGAGGCATTGCGCTGCCAATAGAAAAAAAAATGAGATATTATAAGTTTCGGTGGTTGCGAGTTGAATGCTATTGAGTTAACTATCTAAAATAGATTAAGAATTTGGTTTGACCAACACTGGGTTTTGAGCTTGATTAAAACGTTTGAATGGATGCACTTATGAATTGAACGGACTACACATGATTAAAACAAGAAAGAGATATGCCCTATATATATTAAACATATAGTTGTGTTACATCCGAGTTTAGACAAAACTTTTTGACCTTTCTAAAGGTCTCCGATTACAGAAAGTTTTAAAGAAAAGAATACTCTTATCCGAAGTCCTAATTTATAACAAAATTTGAAATCCTGGCAGGCACTATTTGCGACGTAGGTTGCGCTTGGAGCTTGACTCCGCATCTGATTGCTTCGATTCCATTAGGCGCCGATCAAAAGCGGCTTGTTGCTCCCTTAATTCGGCTAGGGCTGCAATCATCTGTGCCTGAAATGCCTCAGACTGGAGTTGAGCATAATCTTGTATCTTGTCCAGCCTACGGATGTCAGAAGTGTGAACCTGCACTTCCACGTTGACATCCCGGAGTTGGCTTGCTTGAACTCCGGATTGATAGGACTGATTGGCTAACTTACCCACCGTTACTGGGAGTGCTCGATCAGCCGAGCTTCCACCACGGACATCATAGAAATCCTGACACATGCCGTAGGGAGGGCGTATGCCTTGTTGTTGGCTCCAATGATGGAGGTGACTCCCCCAGACGGGAGTGGGTCCTTGGAAGTTCCTCACATGGACAGGAGGTTGAATGGGTGGTGGATCGATCACTTCCGGCTCTGAGTCCGTACCGGATTCATCACCCACTTCTATGGGTTCCTCATCCTCTTCGGGATCATCTTCGATCCATCCTCCGTTGCCTTGGTTGGGAAAGTAGGGGTCATTGGGGTGGTGAAATCCAACCATTTGACTGTACGAGAAATAGGGTCATAAGAATTGAATAAAGTCGAAACATGCAAAACATGTAAGTTAAATTAGTTTAGATAGCAAATACTCCTATAGTATTTAAATTCTTGTGTTTGATTCTAGTAATGGTTTGGTAAGTTTTAAAATTTGTTGTCCACTGCAGACACCCCTCGGCACACGTTAGTCGGCTCTCGGACAAATATAGTTGATCAGGCTATATCCTTCCCAGTTCCGATTACATGTCCCAAGGTGTACCTGCACTGCACAACTTATTTATAATACTTCTAAGATAGTCCGATGTGAAACTGTTATTAGTACGAAATGAATGCATGCTTACTTTACAAAAACTAAATAAATTTAATTTCAAAAGTATGACTCTTCTCAGAGTGTTTTTGCCCAGTTGAGTTTATAGTTGTATACCAAAAATGGTTTTGATATACTTAAGGTGTCTAAGTCCATAACTTATTTGGTACATACTTGACCCGACCCGGCATGGTCCATTTGGGTTGCACTTCACCCGAACTATTTATGGATAATTTTATGAGAGTTATACACATATGTTTATTAATATATTGTAAGTTATAATATATTAATATGAAGTTATTTAGTTAATCTTAGTCTTAAATTAATTATGAATTAATTTAGAGATTAAAAGGAAGACTAATTAAATTGTGGGCTATTGTTTTATATGGTGTGGGCTAACACTCATTTGTTAATGGGCTAGGCTTATATGGAAGTCCATGGATGATCCATGGAGCTTTTAACCCATGGATCCTTGGAAAAGGAAAGGTCATGGGTTATTAGGGTTTCACCCTAACCATGCACACTATATAAGCATGCTTATGTTGCATGAAATAGCCACTAGTGTGGTTTTGTGTGTGTGGCCGATTTCTATGTGTGTGTGCACTCTCTCAAAGTTTTCCAAGAGTTTGTGGTGATTTGTGATTCCATTTGAGGCATTCACACTATTGGTGCTTGGCCCTCAAACTCCTTAGGAATTGAACTCATCATCAAAAGGTATGTAATCTCATCTAATTCTTTTATGTTTAAAAGTACCCCATGCCATGTTAGATAGGTTATGAACCTTGGAAAATTATTATTTTGCATGTATTTAGACAAACATAGATCCAAGGTTTATTAGGGTTGCATGCACACTTAGGAAGTGTTAGATTGCTCAAAACCCAACAAGAAGAAGGGAGAGTACTTTTGTATCGGATTTTATGATCATCTTAATAATTAAGAACCATATCACAATTGATCCTCTAAGGATATCTTAGTGCACTAGTATGGCTAGAAGAGGAATCGAAAATTGTTGAAATGGTTAAATCAAAAGGATGAGTCATACTTCGTTCCAAAATCAAGTCTTAGAATCGTACTCAAAGATTGTGAATTGAGTGACACACACTCATCAAATGTGAAGTAGAAAATTGTTTTTCTTACTCTTGCATGTTTGAAATTGTTGAAATGTTTTTATCTTGATATAAACACACACTAACTCTTGGATATTTGTTTATCAAGAATTGTTTCTTGATAAGAAAATCAAATATGTCAAGAGGTTGGTGGGAGTCTAAAAATCTTGAAAAGATTCAAGAACTAATCAATAGTAAACCTATTAAACACTAGCACACGACTTGAGGTTTGTAACCTATCATGTTGACAAAATTCTTTTTCTGTGCCAATCTAGTTGAGTGATTATGCATATGAGTTCTACGAGTTCTCAATAGAATGCATAAGGCAAGCACCTTATTCAATAAAAGTACATTGACTAGAATAGGTGAGCTACTAGATAACTTGGAAGAAATGATGGGACCCTTGATGGCAAGAAATTAAGAATGAACAAGTTCTATCCATAAGAGTTTGAATTTGTCACAAACATTATCTTTCGATTATGCTTAAGGCAAATTCACATGGATAGGAACACATACACCATAAAATCTAAGTGTCATAAGGTTTCTCTCCTTCATGAAAATGATTGTGAGGAAACGGTTTCACTAAGAGAGATTTTAAGAAGACAGCGATTATGTAAATTGCATTCTCCAATTCGATTATGATTACAGCATCCCTCTTCATAGTTCGAATTGTGAGATTTGGCAATTAGTCTGAACATTTAGGACTTAGTAAAATAAGTTCTGAATTAGTTTAGACACACAAGTGAGCTGTCTAAGGAAAGGTGTGTGATTTTGAGAAGCTTAGATAAAGGCTTATCGAAACATATCGTATTAGAAACAATGAACTTTGGAAGTCAATTAGTATTGTATTATAGAAGTTTAGTTGGTTTCTAAATACGTTTCAAAGCTAGTGGGAGCATAAATGTTATGTTGGAATGGATATACTCATCATGTTAGTGGGAGCATGATTATTATTTAAGTATTGAAAGTTGACAATATTAATTATAGAAAAACAAAAGTTTCACTTTGCAAAGTTGTAGGAGTTGAAAATTTGTTTTTTCCATAATTAAGGGAGAGAATATTATACTTCATTTCCAATATAAAAGCTTAGATCAAGAAATTTTAATTGTATTTAGTCAAGGGTATATTTATTATTTGCATTCTCAAAATACGATTATGATTATGGCATCCCTCTTCATAGTTCGTATTTCGAGAACACGGCAAATAGAAATATTATGATAATATTATAGTAAGAAAATGGTAAAGTATCATGTTTTTCATTATGAATTGTATCCCATACGCTTCGGGTATTGGATAAATTTCATATGCTATAATATTTGACCGTTCTAAAATTTTCAAATGCCTAGGGCATTTAGAGGGAAAAATGAAATAAAACCAGATTTGACTAAAATAATTAAACAACTGCCAAGGACAATCTATGGTCCGCCAAGGATTGGTCGCTTGTGGACAGTTGGAAGTATGGTCATGGATGGACCATATTGACATTATTATGAATAGATAAGATTCTATTTAGAATGAATTGTCATGTGGCAACTATGGAAATGTTTCCATATTGGGAGTTGGATATCAAGAATCAATGTCTACATTAGAAACTTTTATGCATGAAGGATGTTCAAAGGAATGTACTTTGAATATGAGACATCATGACTATGGAATTGTCTTGTAACAATCTCCAATATAGAATTTTGTAATTTCATTGGCCGAGTCTTGGTGACTTTTGTGCCATGACATTACGAAATGACCGTTGCATAAAATGTTAGAATCTAACATATTCTAGTAGTGGCGAGAGTTTTGTATTCTTACACTAATGGATTAGGAATTGTGAAATGAGGGTGATTGAAAATGTTATTCAATTATACTATTTCACAAAGTAAGGACAATAGGCAAACATAGTGTGCATCCTAAGAGCATGGGACAATTGTTGTTATAATTCAAGTAAGAAGTTGATTACTTGAAACAACAAATAATGAGTAATAAATATGGTGATTAAATAAAAGGTGTTTTATTTATACTCAAAGGCTTGGGGCCATATATGACTAGTGTTATTCTTGTGTTTCACTTTTCATGTTTTGAATTGCCGAATAATAAGATTATTCAAACCCTCCACAGTCGCTCATTTTTTGGAAATAGGAATGAAAGAAGACTGTCATGAATCTGACTGTAGATTCTCTAAAGTGGTTTAGACATAGCAAAAGTTTGTTGCAGGGTTCATGAGTGTTGCTATAAGATTAGAGTATTAGATTAAACCCAAGCTCACTTGGATCGGTTCATGGATTTTATCATGAGTGATTCGTGAGATGATAATATCTTGTATTCTTGAAACCGAGATGTGTGAGTTGTATCTTGCGAGTCGGTTACACATTGATAATATGTAAACGCACCAGTAACCTGGTGTTATAAAACATATTGTTGTGTTTGATTCGGTGAGTGAGTGCAAGCGAGCATTGAGTTGAAGTTTATCCGTTTGTTTTACCCAAAGTACGATAAAAGTGATATCTGTGGGCCCCTCGATGATTTAGTAATGACACCCTAAGCATTTGGCCAAGTCGGGACTAAATTGATGTGTTCAATTGTAGTTTGTTATCAGTCGTCATAAATCGGAAATCAGGAAACAACACATAGACTGAGCGAATGAGTATAATCCATGTCTCATTTCTATATTATATCTAGAATGGAGGAATACATGATCCCTTAT
Source organism: Lactuca serriola (assembly GCF_051521515.1). Classification (NCBI taxonomy): domain Eukaryota; kingdom Viridiplantae; phylum Streptophyta; class Magnoliopsida; order Asterales; family Asteraceae; genus Lactuca; species Lactuca serriola. The sequence continues at coordinate 77,143,640 of NC_136414.1, forward strand.
CTAAAGGACACGCTTCGGATAAGATCAGAGTTGACAGCGGCTTTTGAAAGCTACGATTGCTGATCGGGTTCTGAAGTCAAACGCATAATATTTATTAGAATTATCCAAGTGGGAGACTGTTTGATTAGTGTCTAGGTCCATAACTATTTTGGTATGTACTTGACCCAATTGTGAGCATGGTCTTTTTGGGTTGCCTTCACACTGGTGACTAGGCAGGATGACTGTTGAGGATAGAGGTTGGTTTATTGTTAAGAATAATAAATTGTGGTATAAATATGATTTGTTAATATATTATATGAATAATATATTAATGTGGAATCATATTATTAATTAGTATTTAATCAGAAATTAATTAGGAATTAATTTCGGGATTAAAGGAATTAATTAAAAGTACATGGGCTGTTTTGTAATTATTTGATAGTTGAGACTTTGGGCTATTGGATCACCTTTATTAAGGATTGAACGAAAATCCTAGAAGGATCTAGGAGTTTTCGTCCAAGGGCTTAAGGAAAGGAGTCCATGGACTTACTTAGGCCCTAAGCTAAGGGATTAGGGTTTCCACCTTGAAACCCGAGCTAGCCTCAAGTATAAATAGCACCCTAAGGCACTAGAATTCGACCACCCCTTGGAAAAACCCTACTAGGGCTGAATTTTGGAGCTAAGTACTTTCCACCTCTCTCATATTCATCCTCTCACTCAAAGTGTGTTTGTGAGCCATTAGAGGTAATACACTTGTGGTACTTGCTTTCAAGAGCTAAGGAAACTCAAGGAATTAGTTGTTATTACTATATAACAACAAAAAGTATGTATTCTATTCTCCTATGTCAATTTCAAAATTAGTAGATGCATGCTAGGTTTCCTTTTGTGTTCATAGTGTTGTATGACTAATAGTGAAAACATAGATCCATATCTTGGGTTGCATGCACACATAGGATTGTTTGTATTAAAACCATCAAAGGTACACACTTATATAGCGCTATTGGTTGCGAAGGGCTTTACTCAAACTCCCAGAGTTGACTATGATTAGACCTTCTCGTCAGTCACGAAGATAAAGTCTATTAGGGTGATGCTAACCAATGTTGCATTTCATGACTATGAGGTATGGCAAATGGACGTCAAAACCGCTTTCCTTAATGGGAAGTTGGTTGTGGATGTTTACATGAGTCAGCCAGAGGGTTTTGTCATTGCAAAGCATCCTAATAGAGTGTGTAAGCTTAAGAAGGCCATGTATGGATTGAAACATACATCTCGCAGATGGAATCTTTGTTTCGACGAGAAAGTCAAAGAGTTTGGCTTCCTGCGAAGCGAGGATGAGTCATGTGTATATGTGAAATCCAGTGTGAGTATATTTAGCTTCTTCGTATTGTATGTCGATGACATACTACTCATAGGAAACGACATCCCGACCCTGTAGGAAGTCAAGTCCTGGCTTGGGAAGTGTTTCACTATGAAGGATCTCGGAGAGACTGCCTATATCCTGGGAATAAGGATAGTGAGAAACAAGCGTAAAAGACTAATAGGACTTAGTCAAAATACTTACTTGGACAAGGTACTAAAACATTTTAGTATGGAGAATTCCAATAAAGGGGAGTTACCAATCCAAAGTAATACCAAGTTGGGTAAGAATCAAAGTGTGAGTACCGATGCTGAGATAGCAGAAATGAGTCGAGTACCTTACGCTTCCGCAGTTGGCTCGATCATGTATGCTATGACCTACACTCGCCCTGATGTGGCCTTCACATTGAGCATGGTCAGCATATATCAAGGAAACCCTGGTAGAGTGCATTGGACCACAGTCAAGAATATTTAGGAGGACCAAGGAATGATTTCTAGTCCTCAGTGGGAGTGATGACTTAAGGGTATGAGGGTATAGTGATGCCAGTTTTCAGACCGCCCAAGACAACTACCTTTCTTATTCGGGCTAAGTCTTTACCCTGAATGGAGGAGCAATGACATGGAAAAGTTCCAAGCAGGAGACCATAGCTGATTCAACGTGCGAATCAGAATACATTGCGGCGAACGAAGCGTCAAAAGAGGCGATATCGTTGAAGAATTTCATCAGAGACCTTGGAGTTGTGCCAGCCATAAAGGTGCCTATGGAGATATTCTGCGATAATGAAGGAGTGGTTACCTTGACCCCAACCGAGGGGATCATGGTAGATCCCAGCATATCGATAGGAAATATCACTTTATTCGACATCGGGTGGAAGAGGGAATCCTCATAGTGAAGAGGGTATCGTTAGAGGATAACCCAACAGATCCCCATATGAAGGGACTGAGTAGGATTAAGCACTTGCAGCACGCTAGGAGCATTAGGCTGAAGGACGATATTAGTTTAGATTAGATAGTTTCGAAACGTGTAATAGTTAAATTGTAATTGACATTTGATGATTAAATAAAAGAGTATTATTTATGAGTAAAGTTATTGTCTTATGTTAATTGTTTACCTATTGTTTCATTTTGCCTATTTTGACTTCCTAAATAATAAGACTATTCGAACAGTCCATAGTCGCTTATACTTTTGAAGTAGGTATAAAATGAATACGGTCATGAATTGGTTTGTAGAATGTCTAAAGTGCATTAGACATAGCAAAAGTTTGTTGCAATGTTCATGAGTGCTTATGAATAAAATTTGAGCATTGGAATAGACCCACACTTGTTTGCATCACTTCATGGAATTTATCACGAGTGATCACAAGACGATAATATGATATGGTCTTGAAACCTAGATATATGGTTTATTGTTTGTAAGTTGGCTGTGCATTGATAATGCGTAAACGGATCAGTAACTTGATGTTATAAAACGCATTGTTGTGCATGATTTGATATGTGAATGGTGAATGCATATAAGTTGAAGTTTATCTATTCCTTTTATACTAAGAGGGTAAAAGCGATATATGGGCCCCTCGATGATTTGGTTTGACTTATGTGTCGGGCCCGCTCAAGACTGAATTGATGTGTTGAATTAAGTTCTGTGTCATACATATCAGAGATCGAGAAACAAACTGCTGGAAAATAAGTATGACTATGTTCCATGTGATTTTACGCATGATATCTTAAGAATGAAGGACCATATGATCCCTTATATAAAGGACAAGTTACTGATAATATCAGAGTTCAACATCCGCTTATGAAAGCTATGATTGCTAATCGGATCCTGAAGTCATACTTGAATTTGTAGTTATTAGACTTATCCAAGTGGGAGACTGTTGGATTAGTGTCTAAGTCCATAACTATATTTGGTATGTACTTGACCTGGTTGTAGCATGGTCGTTTTGGGTTGCCTTCACATTGGTGACTAGACAGGATGACTGCTGAGGAGAGAGGTTGATTTATTGTTAAGAATAGTAAATTGGAGTATAAATATGATTTATTAATATATTATATGAATAATATATTATTTTGAAATCATATTATTATTTAGTATTTAATTAGAAATTAATTAGGAATTAATTTTGGGATTAAAGGAATTAATTGAAAGTGCAGGTGTTGTTTTGGAATTATTTGATACTTGAGACTTTGGGCCATTGGATCACCTTTATTAAGACTTGGCCTAAATTCCTAGAATGATCTAGGACTTTTCGTCCAAGGGCTTAGCGAAAGGAGTCCATGGGTTTTCTTAGCCCTAAGCTAAGGGATTAGGGTTTGCACCTTAAAACCCTATTTGACTTCAACTATAAATAGCACGCTAAGGCACTCAAAATCGGCACCCCTTGGAGAAACCCTAGTAGAGCCTATTTTGTGAGCTTGTTAGCCTCCATCCTCTCTCTCATATTCATCCTCTCACTCAAGAGTGTTTTTGAGGCATTAGAGGTACTACACTTGTGGTACTTGCTTTCAAAAGCTAAGGAGATTCAAGAAACAAGTTATTATTACTACATAACAACAAAAGGTATGTATTCTATTCTTATATGTGATTTTCGAAAATTATAGATGCATGCAAGGTTTCTTTTTGTGTCCATAAAATTGTATGTCTAATAGTGAAAACATAGATCCAATTAAGGTTGCGTGCACACATAGGATTGTTTGTATAAAACCCATCAATATGTGTCCCGCACACACTCGCATAATGCGCCCCGCCCAACAAGCATACATATAAGCACATACCAGTATCACAAAGACAAAAAGTATATTAACATAACCAATCAAGGGTCGGCTTTGGTGCCTTAGACCTACTAAACCCAGTGAGGAAACTCGCCTCGCGCTGTCGAATCATACTGAAAATCCCTGGCTGCTAGCTGACAGATCCCCGAACTGTCAAAATCAAAACAACACCCAATAAACAATTGGGTTCCAATCTATATCCATAAACCCATACTCGGTGTAAAAATACCATTTTACCCTTAACCTGGATTGGACCAATACTTAGGCCCAAGCCATATAATCCACAAGGCCTAAATACCAAAAACCACCCAAGACCCAATCCATGCCCAAACTTTCCGAATTAGGCCCAAACCCGTTGTAGGCCTTCTCAAAATAATTATCATCCCAAAACCTGATGGCCTAGCAGGGCCCAAGACAACTAAGCCCAATATACAAAATCCTTCCTGATTGAGTACGCCCCGTGTACTTAGTAGGTATGCTAAGCGTACGCATAAGAAACCTAGTGCGCCCCGCGTACGAGGAGGTATGCCCCGCTTATTGACTCTGCACGCAACCAACCCAAAAAAACGTCTTAATCCCTTAATCCAAGATGTCCAAAATCTCAGAATACCTAAATATAAGTGGCTCGATTCATAAAGTAGAAGGCATTAAACCTTTGCATGGCTTAATGAAACCTAATCACTAAAGAAGAATTCCATAGGTCAAAATCACTCCAAAATGTCTTAAAAGTTCTTTATACCCAAAGACCTTAGTCCAAACTTTCAGATTTGATTCAAAGGGACTTCTTAACTCATAAAGTTCCTCACTTTATGACTTAGCATGACTTAATGGGACCCAAAGTCTGGATCCAAAAGGTCCAAGTCCAGTGATGACTCTTCAAGAAGTTGCTTTTTCCTCCTCAAGCACCAAAAACACACATAAATCACTTTGAAGCTCAAAAATCACTCAAATGGGGGCTAAGGGTCGATTTATAGGGTTTAGCAAGATGGAGGCTAAAGATATTAGGGTTAGGTTATGAGATAATGAGCTTAAATAGGGTTCAAGACTCTAAAATAGGGTTTTGGTCTGACTGGAGTATGCCTAGTGTAATTATGGCTCACCCAACATACTCCATAGAGCACTTGCGATAATATTAATAAGTACGCAGAACGTATGTCGATGTACATCCTTCGTATTGCCCTTTTTAGTAGTACGCTGCGCGTATACCTTTGTACGCCCCGCGTACCCGACTAAACCATATTAACTACAAAACTTCCGAAGGCCATAACTTCTTCGTTATATGCCCATTTCTGACGATCCTTATATCCAGGGAAAGGTAACAAGCAGCCCTACACTTCTATCAACTCATACTATCCTTAAGATCTTCCGAACAAAAATCCAATTTCCATAAAAGCCCGAACTGACACTTTACCGATATTCCCCTAGGCTCCAAAACACGAACCAAACACCCAAATCACTTCAAATACATCACTCGCACCCAAGTAGACTTAGATCCCACCTTTTCAAAGGCCCTAATCCTTATTATAACTGATGATCGGGCCACAGACCCAAAATGATGAAGCGATTCGAAACTAAGTATTACAACTCCTCCACTTAAATTTGATTTCGTCCTCGAAATCATTCCTTACCATCACCGGAAAGTCTGAAAGCCTGAGGGACATAATCACAACCTTGAGTCTAGAACGGCCTTCCCAAGGTAACCGAACCCAAATCAAATAGAAATTTCCATCCCAAAGAATACGAATCCAAAATCCCATGCAGAAAATCAACCCTACTTTACGTGAAATCTAAAATCACAAATTGGTCTGACTCCCTAACAGACCGTCCATACTGTACCACTACCAAGCCAAAACCTCATTGAATCCCATACTTAAACAGAATGCTTTCAACCATTGAATGACTTGATGCTTCTAATGGGAACAAAATCACTGACCAATATTCTTGCGGAACACTCATACTTGACAGAAGGCCACGATAATCTTTCGAGTAAAGGACTCACCCCTGTAACGATTAGACTCAAACGAGAGCTGCACAACATGGTCAAATATTTTACTCTGAGATTATTTAACCCAACTGCAAGTGACCTAACATATTCTCCGATTTACATGTGACTTTACACACGAGATCCAATTCAATAATACCACCTTGACTCATCTTGATGCCCTTCACGAATAGAACCAATCTAAGGAACAATCATATAGGCTTGATCTATCATCAAAACTGAATCCATTCCTTACCCTTAAACTCCTCGATTGATGCCCCCAATATATAGATACCCCCAATTCTTACCCTACTGAAAAGAAGAACCTACACATAAATACCCACGATTCCCAACTCGAGATCTAAAACAAAAACCAACCCGATACATAACTCATAACCCAAAACCTACAAATTTGCATTTTCATTTCACCTGAAACCTTTTGATTCACGACACCCCTCACTAGAATGAGATATAAAGGTTCCCAAACCATTGCTGAGACTAACTGTCTCACACCTGGTCCGACCACCATATTTCCAAGAGTCCAAATAACAAGGCTACCCAGCCTATAAACCCATTTGCGTCATACACAGACCATCCACTTAATCTTGCCATTGAAGATCCCAGAACTTGGACTAATGGCCTCTACCGCATCCCACCGATATCACCATAATCACACGGGTCCCACCCTACTATACCACGAAGAGGCCTCACTTACAAGTACCACCCATCAAGAGTTATCCAGGCCCGATTCCGCTTCTGACCCTAATGGTACTCAACCTAAAACAAAGAAATACTCCTCGACAGTTCTGACTAGCGTGCCCAAGGCACAAACAAATTCCCTCTTTTATGCTCATGACCATCTCCAGCGATAGTCTACCTCGAACTGGGGAACGCTACGATCTCATTGCAGTCTTACAACACTTCAACCCAACCATGGTTACCACCCATAGCCTTCCCATACCCAAACCATCACAACCCCACTCATCTCGAGCCAAAACTTGCATCCAACTGCATCAAATCAGATGTTCAGGTCATACTTTGAATTTCAAATCCCTCAACCTAGACTCACCCACAAGCCTGCTAGGTATAATAAAGAGGACGCCAACCAACAGTTGGAACTTTCCTGAACTCCCACTTGTGTCCTCTCTCTTCCTGGCCAAGATGTGTAACTTTCCCTAGTTTCACACCCTTCCAAACTTCCAGAAAGTCTGATCGATCCTCTTCCACTTGGATTCAGCGGAGCTTTCCCATCTCTTAAATCCTGATGAATTCCCAAACCAACAACCTTATATAACATGAACCGGCAATGACATGTTCTAACACTACTAGCATTCCATTACTAGCCAAATCCAATGATCACCTCACTTCTGAAACCCTTAAGAATACTCTTGAAATTTTAACCACTCTGATATTCCAAATCACCTCCCATGATACCATACTAATGATGGGTTTTGAGCAAAACATCAATCCTATGGTGTATATGCAAACCCTAATACCTTTTGGATCTAGTTTTTCTAATAAACATGCAATTGGATATCCAAAGCTATAAACCCTAGATCTAGCATACAATTAATCATATAAACATAAAATAGGGTTTAGATCTGACCTTTGATTGTTATATAGCAATAACAATCTAATCCTTGGCTTCAAAAAGCTTAGTGCCTCAAGTGTTGCACCTCTAATGCAGTCACAAACACCACTAAGCAATTAGATGAAGGAGAGAAGAGAGGGGAGGCACCAAAAACGGCTGGAAACCCTTAAGGAAGTGTTAGCCACGTTTTGGTGCCCAAGGGCTCCTTATATACTTGGGCAATTAGGGTTATCTAACAAGGAAACCTTAATTTGACTGCTTAAGCCCTAAGCAGCCCATGGACCCCTTCTTTAGAAGCCTTGGACGACTTCTAATGGGTTTCCCCCATAGAATTCGTCCACTCCATCTTCTATGGAGTCCATAAGCCCATCTATGTAATTATCTTATAATTACAAAATAAGTCCCTTAAGTTTAATTAATCTCTTTTAGCCACAAAATTAATTTTTAATTAATTCTTGACTAATATTAATTAAACATTATGATTTCTCCTTTAATATATTATTCTTATAATATATTAATAAATCATAATTAAACCTTCTTCTCCTTAATTCATCCTACATATTGCTATGGTGAAGGCAACCCAAAAGGACCATGCTCATAATCGGATCAAGTACATAACAAAATAATTATGGACTTAGACACTAATCCAACAACTAATTCCCGAGTTCTTATGCTGGCGACTAAAATTATAACCCTTTCCCTAAACCGAAAAATCTTTATTCCAACTTCCATTATCAAAGAAACATTGAATTCTAACTGACTACAACCCATGCGAATATAAAAATCCCCTGACACTTCCAATAACCAACAAATCATGCATCTGACATCACCATTTTCCTGCTACCGCTCCTCCCCAAGCAACGGTAGTGTTTGAAGCCAAAAGTTCTTCCATAGAGAATCACCGATCATACCAGAACAGATGATAAAACCACTAAACTCTGACCAAATATCTTCTAACCAACACCCCTGAATTGATCTCGACTAAGACCCAGATCCATCACTGAACACACTGAAACCCACTCAATCAAGATATGATCCTCTGAAGATTCATCGAAGACTCTCGGCATGCAGAAAGGCATATAACAATCTATGATAACCCAGAAAATAGCAGAGAATCAACCCAAAATACAACTTACCCATACCCAAGTAAAATTCCAACGCAATACAATCTCCTGATAACAACCTAGAAGAAAACAGAAGATGGAATACCCGTAAAAGCATCTAAACGAAATCCTAACCTCCTCCTCCTAAATTACCCTGACCATCCTGAGGTTATGCTACAAAACTCACCCCCAATCCTAAATGGCAAGAACTAACAATAAGATCCTCCTTCCTCAAGGATAGTAGGGATCCATAAGCCTTGGGATCTAGCTGAGCCCCCAACAGATCTACCACAATACCGACCCGAAAGGCCCCAAGATGAACATCAAAGAGCTCTAAAATCCATCCCTTGGCTACACCAAAGACCACCAAGGTCCATTCCATAACACTGCGAGTAATCTCTAATGAGATGAACTCCCGCGATTGCGCATCGGTCGGCTCAGTAACTGCTCCTGAGCCGGAACCAGAATCTGAATCTCATTCATGAGTGCTCATTACCATACCAAAACGACATGCAAAAGATCCGATTATACCCAAGAATCCTCAACCCACAAGCTTCTTAGATTTTCCAAGACTCTCCCTGATTAGAGTATGAATCATGTTATTTTAGTAGTACGGGCCCAATACTACCTTCCACACCTATCCATACTTTCCTCGAGAATCCTTCAGAATCCTCTGAGTCACCTTTTCAAATCCATACACCAAATACTCGCTACCCAACGCAACAAAACCTATCTCAATAATCCCTACGCTTTCTTAGGTTCCAAACCTTAACCTGTCATCAGCTGCCGAAAAACTCCCCATAATGCTAATCACCCACCTCATGAATACCATCACATGCAACAAAGCTCAGATAATCCTGCAAGTAACAGAATCATCCCTACAACAGTTGGACTCAGACAAGAGCTGCGCAATACGGTCAAATCCATCACTATGAGGTTATTTGAACCTTGTCACATGTGACTTGACATATTCACTTAGTATTTAATGATGGGTTTTGAGCATTACATCATTCCTATGGTGCACATGCAACCCTAAAGTTTTGGATCTAGGTTTTCTCTAACTGTACATACAATAATAATCATCCAAAGCTAAAACCCTAATCTAGCATGCATATTTCGAAATTGACATAATAAACAAGTTAGAATGATACCTTTCACTGTAGCTTGAAGATCTTCAACCTTTGCGAGGTTAGTATCACAAGTGTAATATCTCTAATCGACCACAAACACCAAAAGCAAGTTGGAAGAATTAAAAAGAGGCTAGGGATACTAATTTTTAGCTGGAACTCTTCTTAGGGTTTCAAATAGCCGAAAATATCATGCCCCAGGGGTTCCTTATATAGCTGAGGTATTAGAGTTTCAGTCAAATACCTAATCCGGTTGCTTAGGCCTTAAGTAGCCCATAGGATCTTCCCAGAACCTCACCATGGACGAATTCTATATGGGCTATCCATAAGAATTCGTCCATCCCTTAACTTAGGGATCATGAGCCCATTTTGCAATTATCTTATAATTACAATATCAGTCCCCTTATTTTAATTAATCTCTTTTGACCACAAAATTAATTCTAAATTAATCCTTAACCAATATTAATTAAATAATATGATCTCTCTTTTATTATACTATTTCCATAATATATTAATAAATCACATTTAACCTCTTTCTCCATTATTCATCCACTCAAGTTGCTATGGTGAAGGTAACCCAAAAGGACCATGCAACTATCGGGTTAAGTACATACCAAATATAGTTATAGGCTTAGACACCTAATCCAACACTCTCCCACTTGGATAAGTCTAATAACTATAAATGCAAGTATGACTTCAAAATCCGTTTAACAATCGTAGCTCTCAAAAGTTATTGTCGAAGTCTGACACGTCCTATAGATAAGGGATCATGTAGTCTTCCATTCTAAAGATATCATGTGGATAAATACATGAAACATAGTCATACTTATTGTCCAATAGTTTGTTTCCGTATTTCCGATTTGTTTGACATAGAACTTAATTGGGCACATCAATTCAGTCCTGAACAGGCCCGACACATATGTCAAAACAAATTCATCGAGGGGCCTAAGATATCGCTTTTAATCCTCTTAAGATAAAAGCAACAGATAAACTTTGACTCATATGCTTGTACTATTTACTCATTAAATTGTACACAACAATACGTTTTATAACATCAAGTTACTGATACGTTTACGCATTATCAATGTACAACCAACTTGTAAACTACAACTCATATATCTCGATTTAAAGACTGTACGATATTACCGTCTCACAATCACTCATGATAAATTCCATGAAGTGATTCATGTGAGCGCGGGTCTAATCCAACACTCAAATTTTATTTAAGTAGCACTCATGAACGTTGCAACAAACTTTTGCTATGTCTAAACGCTTAGACAATCTACAAGCCAATTCATGATAGTCTTGCCTCAATACCTACTTCCGAAGTATGATCGACTGTGGATGGTTTCAATAATCATATTATTCTTGAAGTCAAAACATGCAAAAATGAAACAATAGTAAACAATTGACACAAGACAGTAACATTACTCTTAAATAAAACTCCTTTATTTAATCATTAAATGTCAGTTACATTTTATCTATTACAAGTTTCTAAAAAAACTATCTAATCACTAAAACGAATATCGTCCTTCAGCCCAATATTCTTGGCATGCTACAAATGCTTAACCCTACTCAGTCCCTTCGTAAGGGGATCTGTTGGGTTCTCTTTTGACGATACCCTCTTGACTATGAGGTGTCCCTCTTCTACTCGATGTCGAATGAAGTGGTATTTTCTGTTGATGTGCCTGGATCTGCCATGATCCCTCAGTTCCAGGGTTAAGGCGACCGCACCTTCGTTATCACAGAAAATCTCCATAGGCTCCTTTATGGAAGTTACAACTCCAAGGTCTACGATGAAGTTATTTAGCCTTATTGCCTCCTTCGACGCTTCGCTTGTTGCTATGTACTCTGATTCGCACGTTGAATCAGCTACAGTCTCGCTGAACTTTTCCAAGTCACTGCTCGTCCATTTAGTGTAAACACCCAGCCCGACTGAGAGCGGAAATTATCCTGGTCAGTCTAAAAACTGGCGTCATTATACCCTTGCAATCTCAAGTCATAACTCCCACCAAGTATAAGAACCCAATCCTTAGTCCTTCGCATGTACTCATGAATGTTCTTTACCACAGTCCAATGAGCTCTACCAGGATTCCCTTGATATATGTTGATCATGCTCAAAGCGAAGGCCTCATCAGGGCGAGTGCACGTCATAGCATACATGATCGAGCCAACAGCGGAAGCATAAGGTACTCGACTTATTTCTGCTATCTCAGCTTCGGTACTCAGACTTTCAGTCTTACTCAATTTGGTATTGTTTTGGATTGGTAATTCACTCTTCTTGGAATTCTCCATGCTAAAACGTTTCAACACTTTGTCCAAGTAAGTACTTTGACTAAGTCTTATTAGTCCTTTACTCCTATTTATGAATATCCTTATTCCTAGAATAAAAGCAACTTGCCCGAGGTCCTTCATATCGAATCACTTCCTAAGCCAGGACTTAACTTCCTGCAAGGTTGGGACGTCGTTTCCTATGAGCAGTATGTCATCAACATACAATACGAGAAAACTAACTATACACTCACTAGCTTTGACATATACACATGACTCATCCTTACTTCTCGAGAAACCAAACTCTTCGACTTTCTCATCGAAACAAAGATTCCATCTACGAGATGCTTGTTTCAATCCATAGATGGATTTATCAAGCTTACACACTCTATTAGGGTGCTCTACATCGACAAAACCCTTTGGCTGACTCATGTAAACATCCTCAGCCAACTTCCAATTAAGGAAAGCGGTTTTGACATCCATATGCCATATTTCATAGTCATGAAATGCAGCTTGGCTAACATAACTCTTTTAGATTAGATCTTTGCTACCGTTGAGAAGGTCTCGTCATAGTCAACTCCAAGATTTTGAGTAAAGCCCTTTGCAACCAATCACGCCTTATACGTGTATACTTTCGCATCTATGTCGGTCTTCTTCTTGAAGATCCATTTCCAACCGACCATATTACAACCTGGGAAGTTTTCAACCAAGTTGCAAACTTAATTGTCAAACATGTACTGAATCTTGTTGTCCATAGCCTCTTTCCACTTTGTAGACTCTGGGCTTGCCATGATTCCTTGTAGTTGTTAGGTTCATCCAAATTTATTAGTGTACTATCACTAATAAATGTATCACCCTCAGCAGTTATATGGAAACCATATAATACGGGGTGGAACACTAACTCTACTGGAACGTCTAAGACGTAAGGACTCGTCAATCGGTTCTACAGGAGTTTCCTCCTATGGTTGATCGCTAGTGTTAAAGGTCCTTCATCATTTGATTCTTGAATCTATTCAAGATCAATTTGCCTCCCACTTTTCTCTTGGCATATGAGTTCTCTCTCTCGGATAACCCCTCTCTTCGCAATGCAGACAACATTATCACTCGGTCTACAGAAGAGATATCCAACGGACTTATGTGGGTAGCCGATGAAAATACATCGCTCACTACAAGGTTCAAGCTTTTCGTGAGTCTCTCATCTTACAGCAGCCCCGCATCTCCAAAACTTGATATGTGATAACGAGGGAAACTTCCTTATCCACATCTCGTGAGGTGTTTTGGCAACCTTCTTTGTTGGGACTAGATTAAGGATATGGGTGGCAGTCTCTAACGCATACCCCCATAATGAGATAGGTAACGAAGTTCGACTCATCATGGAACGAACCATGTCCAACAAGGTTCGATTGCGCCTCTCAGCCACACCATTCAACTGCGGTGTCCTAGGCTGCGTCAATTGAGACACAATTCCACATTCCTTGGGATAGTCGTGGAACTCGATACTAAGATACTCACCACATCGATCGGATCGAAGCATCTTTATCTTCCTGCCCAGCTAATTCTCCACTTCTTTCTTAAAATCTTTGAACTTTTCAAAAGTTTCTAACTAATGCTTGATTAAGTAGATATACCGATATCTGCTATAATCATTAGTAAAAGTTACATATTAAAATAAATCCAAAATTAATGAAAGGCCCAAACCACTTTACTATTATACCCTTGGGCTCCAAAGAAAAAATCGAACTCTCGGATCACCTTACTCTACATTACCCACATCAAAAGGGGTTTAAACCTCTCTTTCCCCCCATGTCCCGAAGCCCTATGATAACTAGTTTTCGTGTCACGGTCCCGAATTATGAAATGATTCGAAATAGGGTGTTACATTGTTACTATTAGGCTCTCGATATCCTAAGGCTAGCACCAACCTCAAATAATGAACAAAAGGGGGGGGGGAAGTACGTGAGAAGGAGATGAAAAGAAAAGTTGAAGCCGTAAGGCCAGTAGGTGCACGCACTCCCTGGGGACTGATCTCCCCTACCTCGGTCACAAATCGAATGGAAACAAGAAAACATGGCAAGCCACGACACAAGCACATCAATTTCCTTGACCTGGTTGGGGCAGTTCTACCCCACGATACCACTAGAAGGCAAGTGACGCCAAGTCCAAGCAAGTTCAATCTAAAGGAGGGGAAGGGCCAACCTTCGGATGGCCAAATAGAAATCACTTCGAGTCAGAGAAATATTTAGAAGCATGTCATAGAAAACGAAACAAAAAACAAAGAAGCACTTGGAGCAGGCCTCTTCCAGGAATGGGATGTTGGATTAGAACTCTCTCTAAACCTCGGTGCGGCTCTATCTGCCGCCGAAAGGGTTGATTCCATCCACATCGGTAGAGATCAGAAGGTCCAAAGATACCAGAACGCAAAGGAAGAACTGACACGATCTAGCAGGGATCTCAAGGTCGAGTAGACTCCTCGTGGGAAAGTCGTAAATACCAACACTCCGAATACGTTGCCTTTAAAATCCTCTGACCAACAAACTAAGAGGATACCGATTGAAGCGCTCTGGGGAAGAGACATCGGCACAAAACAGAAACCAATACCACATAAATCTCTAATCGACTCAAACGTTCCCTAGATCACTCCTCGGGTGGTTCCTTTCTAAGCGATCCCCCAGATGACAAGAGGGCCAGCGCAAAAGTTGCGCGACTCGCAATAGAGAAGGTGCAGCCATGAAAAGAAAGATACTTGCCCTTAGAAAGGAATCAAGCAAGCGAAACCAGAGCACGAGGATACCTAAGAGCCTTTTCTGGAATGATTTCTTGCTTGGGAGCGCTTCGGCCCATCGCACGCAAAGACGAGATCGAACTCCCAGAAATCGCTGCCGAGGAACAGCTAGAATACTAGGTGCTCATTCCTTCTTAAAGCCAACATGCCATGAATTTGACCAACAACCATCAGTCACTCGGTTATTGGGGTGTCGACACCATGGAGCCATCCCCTATCATGCCAGGAGGAGCCAGGTTCTCTTTGATCACCCTGACTATTTCATTAGGCGGGCAAAAGGTAAGCATCCACCAGGATCGAAAAAAGCTTGGGTCGGAGAACCATCAGCAATGTCTCAGCTCCATCACCAGGTCCCAAGGCCTAGCATCGAAGGAATACCCATCAATACTACGCAAGGCATGAAAGCAATGTCACCAATTTAGATTGCAAGCAGGCTGTTACAAGTGCCAAACTTTGGTGCATCCACCAACAAAGCGAAGCAACGTCCAAACATGAACATACTCAACGAGAAACAAGAGACCATTTGACTCAGCCAGGCCGCCCATTAGGGAAATGCCAAAAATCCCTATACTTGGTGTATTGAAGTGGAAAGCTCTGAGGCAGAAGACTGGGCATTGGAAAAGAATGGGTCTAGCCACATACGACCCCAGAGCGAGCTAAACGCCGCCAAGGAACATGCGAGCAGGACGGAGAAGTCATCCCCTAGACCTGGAGTGCATGCAGTTCACACCACCACCCCTTGAGTAAGGAAAAAGGTCTAAATAAGGCACGTCCAAGGCAAGGGTAATTTGGTCAAACCCCAAATGGACAATCACACTCCAGCAAGTCAACCCAAGAGCTAGGCCTAGGCTTATGCCATGATGTAGTCATCTCTCTTTCTTTATTCACCAAATAATGTAGTTGTTTCTAAAACATTATCAATGAAGTAAAGGAAGTTAACTATTAAAAAAACTTTTAGAACGTGTTTTACTGATTAAGCTTGATAACACTTACATAAGAGGTTGTACACGTTTACCAAATGCTAACAAGGGCTGATCATCCACATCATTTGAGCGAAACTGTTGTGAGAATGCAACCATAGGCGTTAAAGGTTCATAACCTTTTCCTAAACATGTCAATTCAGCCAAAAAGGCCATAAATCTCAACCGTTACATGAATAAAGAATTCAAAGGCTCAAAACCTATCCCTTGTAACAAACAATACCTAAGTCTTCAATTCCTTGAGGTGACGATCTCGGCTCGATTTAGATGATTAGGGCCGAAGTGCAACTCTCCAAGGCCCCGAACATAGAACAATGTCCTAAAAGGGTAATCAATAAACCTTAGTTAAAAAGAGAACCCTAACAAAGCAAACTGGACAAAAAAACCCAGTCTAAAAACAATGGTCTATGACCGAAAAAAGGGGGTCAATTCCGAGCTCCCAACGTGAGTTCCCAGGATAAACCCAAAGGACCCTAAGCAACCATTAGCCCTAGAGTTATAAGTTGGGAAAATCTAGTAACGTGGATAAATCGTCAATCCAAACACCCTCCCACCAAGAAAAAAGACAAAATTGTCTCAAGTCGACCCCTAAGGCTAACATAAACTTGGGGGAACAATTGCCTCAGCAAGAAAAAACAAGGGCACATGCTCACCGGTGGCCAACATAAACCACCTGGGATTAGAAGCAAAAGAATTACAGAAACAGAAATGACCATATTTTCATAAGACAAAAAAATTCTACCGGAGAACTCCCGGACATAAAAGGGCCACGCAGGGCCAAACAACGATTAAAAAAAGTTCAAAAAAATTATCTCTGAGATATCATCTCTGGAACATCAAAAGTTCAAATATTGTTTAACACAAACAACCCAGGAAGAAGGGAGGGTTACTTACCAAGCGAATCAAAAGAGGCACCAGCTTTGGAAGGATCATGTTCTGGAGAAACATCCTCGGCATCAGGATCATTGCACAATTGGCAGAGACCTCCCAAGTCAAGCTAATCCAAACGGAAATACAAAGCGACGTCTGTCTCCATTAAATCCTTCAGAGAGGCATGCATGGCTTGAGTCAGCTCCACAACAGCACTCGACTCCCCATGATCGAACTTCCCAACAGCCACCTGCTCCCTCACCGCTTACTTACCTCCTTCCACATTGGTAGCCATACATGCCGCTTTCATCCGCCTAACCTCAAGCAAGAACTCAAAGCTCCCAACCACCTTGTCCACTACCCGGACAATACCCTTCTGGAGCAACCACATCATATCATTCTCCACAGACTTCCTCCTCAACACTTTCTCCTCAAGCTCCCCATGTTGCTCCTCCACTCGGATCTCTAACACTTTATTCTCCTCCACTAAGGCTTCAAATAGCTGAAAAAGTGCTCCACCTACCCATCCAACTTTGCCACCTGCTCCTCCATGGATGCCTTCTCCTCAGCCAAGAGGTCATAATGCTCCTCAAATTTACGCTTCTCCTCCTCCAACCCCAACACTTTCATCCTTAGCTCATCCTGCTCGGCCCTAGTAGAGGCAAGCTCTGTTGAATATGAATTGAAGTGGCGAAGGCGCCGAGCAGCAGCCACTAAGTAACGAGCGACCTGAGCCACCACATACTGGAGACTTTTGGATATATGATAGTTGGAGAGGTTCTACAAGGCTTCAATGGTAGCAGTAGGGAATGCATGACGACCCCACTCATACGCAACAGTATGTTGTGTAAGAAGGGACTCTTGAGTGAGCCCCCACTCTGGGATATAGATGCCAGGGGCTACCAAACGTAGAGAGGAAGAACCTGCAATAGTATAATCCTTCTTGGAAGAAGAGGCAAAATCAGTAACAATTTTAAACCCATCCTTTGACTCCTGCACGAAAACACCTCCCTCGGGGTTATTTTAATCATCCAGATCCTTCTTGGGTTGACTAGGCAGTTCGATCGCTTCTTCATCCATCCCCTCCGATAATTTCGGATCGTCATCATCGGAAATGTCCACCACCACATCCAAGTCCCCCAGCAAGATTCTGCTTCTTACGAAGATGTATGCCAATAGTGGAACAAATACCTTTAGTAAGTGGGGAGTCTAACGAAGCCAACCGTCGTTTGGTAGTCAAGCGGCTCCCCTAGTCATTGTATCCTTCGATGCCTCGTCCTCCAGATCAGGAGGCGGAGGATCATCACCAGAAACCTCCTCTATAGTGGAGTCAACCAAATCCTAGTCAGCCTATGGACCAGACCATTGCGCCACAACAACGATAGGACTAGCAAGTTCCAGAGCACGAGTGGCACTGACCGGTAGAGGAAGTATCTCCAGCAGGGGCACTTTTCTATACTAGCAACTGCCCTGGAACCTACCCCGTACAACCATCTCAAAAGGAATAATCCTCTCGCGACCTGCAACGAAAAAAAGCAACATAAATAAGGGGATCAACAATGCCCCTGATTTCACCTTGTCAATATTTAAACAAAAAAGGGGGGAGGAGATGCACACTCACCATCTTTCTTTACGATGAACTGAGGCATCATTCCACGTGCCCCCAGGCGGTGCTCATTCCAACCACAGCTAACATATAATCCTCCCCAATAAAAGAAATGCTTTTCAACATGTTCGCCACGGTCTCACTAGCACCTCAAAATTGAGGCGTCTAATCGGATAAAATGGTTATGCTAGGATAACAAAATACGACCAAGTTGTGGCTCACCCATAATCATTTTTCCTACCAGTTCTTCTTGGGGGCCTTCTGGATTATGATGAACGCATAGACGCCATACCGCTTATACACGCAGTACTGTGTAACGGAGTTGAAGTTGTATTTGAAAGCCCAGATTTGAGGGAGCACGCCCAAAGCTCGACAGGCCATCTTGAAACCAACTATTTTGTCGACGACATTAGGAGTTAGGTTATCAAAAGAGAAGCCATATTGGTGCATGATCTCATCCAAAAAGTCAGTTTTTCGCAGCTAGAGACCCGCCTCGAAGATTGGGACTAGGACTCCGACATGGCCTTTCGGCGGCAGAGAAATGACTTCCCCCTTTCGAAGATATTGCACATCATGCTCAGGAAGAAAACCAAATCGGACATGCAAGCCCTCAAAGTCGTGAAACAACGAATCGATTCAAGTATTTGGTGTTGCCATGGATTCCGATAAACAAGAACGAGGTGAAAGAAGAAATAAACAGAGTGAAGACGAGGGAAATTGAAAAAGAAGTTGAGCGAATAAAATGAAATTGTCCCTGATAAGAGAAGTATAAAACGCAAGGCATGAAATTCTAACAGTTACAATGATGAAACAACCGTCTGTGCAGACGGCTCCATCGCACCAGTGGACATCAGCTACCCTAAGCTAAACCTGACATTTACTAGCCTAGGGGACTTGTTAATATATCCCTTTAGGAATACGTCAAAAGAAGCAAGACGGTTATCTAAATGACGACCTATTTAATGGTCGCTACCCAACATAAGTTCTAGGTTCAGGCCCTCATCCTCCGGCCACCCACCTAGACCTCGGCGCTCTAGGGCCAAGGTCTAATTCATAATGAGAGGATCCGATCCATAACAAGCCAAAATGGTACCAACCACTCCCTAGAGCGACAAGTGTAGTTCATAGAGTGATGCTCTTTGGTGGTTCTACACTAATAGTCGATAACCTCTAGTGGTGCACAATCCGCCAATAGGACGCCTCCACGTCCTAACGGTCCAAACAAGACAAAAGGTATTGTCGAGGACATGCTCCTTCGACGATAGGTATAAAAGAGATCCTTCTTGTAACAAATGGGAATTTTTCATCACCAATTGCTACTAAAGATTAGCATCAACCGATGATAATGATAGAACTCTTCATATTAAAGGAAATAACGATCAGTAAGATGATAGTGATAGAACTTTTCAGCTAGATAATGATAATAGGGTCAAAATGAGTGACCAAAATGTTATATGATGGTAAGTGTATTTGAAAAGTACACAACGAATTGATTACAAAGATATAAGTGTTGCAAAAATCTGACACCGATAGGATGTGATATGATTTGATAAAGATAAGAAACAACCACGTTAATATTGTTATTAGCATCAAAATAACATATAGAGATCGGTTGAGTATCGGCTAATGTCACTAAAAGGAAAATCGTAGTAACCCATGAGATAAGGATTTTGAAAGGAAAAAGGTCAAAATGGAGTTCGTATGAAGGAGGTACAATTTCTAGAAAAATATAAAATACGGGTTAAAAACAAAAGTCAAAATTTGTCGACGCGACCTTAAGGAAAGTTGTAGTACTAGTAGAGAGCAACACAGATATATATAAAGATGGTAAGAAAAAAGATTCATATAAGCAAGATAAGAATTTTTATAAAAAGTTTTGGGGGTGCACGTCAGGTTTGCCTCATGCCGGCCGCATACACCTGACACCAGATTCGTCGAAGATTATGGTGACGTGGACCACCAATAGTGTGACATGTGGCAATCTCTAGATGGAGCTACAAAGCGAGTACACGTCGCGCATGAAGTACGTTGTACACACAACCCCTGTAATTAGAGGTGCTCACTTTCTGATTTTCCTCATTCCAAATACTCTCTCTATACCTCTCAATTCATTTCGTAAATCCTCTCGGTGGCACAACGCTTCGAATGCAATGGCTCGGATGCTTTAGAATATGCCGCTATAAAGAGTACACGACCCCTACTTTCACTATTTTAAACGTTTTACCGGGGGAGGGGGGGATACATGCTTCTCAAATGATTTTATCAACACATATTTATTGTTATAAATATCGAATCGTTTTGTAAAACTTAAAGCCTTACGTTAATTTAGCTGTAGATACTATGCCTAGTGTTAAGCTATGATATTTTTCCTAAGAGATAAAATATCCGATAATCTAAGAAAAGATAATACCAAGATGTTATAATGGCCAAATTTCCTAGAATAACATAGTACCTAGAAGTTATGTTGGTCAAATATAAGGATATGCAATGTACTTTGTTGTTACTTTTCCCAAGTATCATGTTTTCAAATAACCATAATTAGGGTATATATATATATATATATATATATATATATATATATATATATATATATATATATATGTGTGTGTGTGTGTGTGTGTGTGTGTGTGTGTGTGTGTGTGTGTGTATGTATATATGAATTCTTATATGTACAAAATAATTAAGACATCAAAGATTATAATTAGAAAATATAAGATAAAAGATTTATATTGTGATAGTTATAGGAAATCCCTAGGAAGGATTAAGATAAAAGATTATAACTATCAAATAAAGATAAATTATTTATATTGCGATAATTATAGGAAATCCCTAGGAAGGATTTAGATAAAAGATAAATGATAAATGAAAAATACATGAGGTCAATGCGATAGTGAGTTGTTAATCTATCCAAAGGCCTTGATTAAATTCAGAACTCCCCAAATACCTATAATCGTTAATCTTGCGAGAGATAGAAAGATATAAATAGATTTATACGGGATCTAACAACCACACCTCCGATTTCTAGCTACAATCCCGAACGGATAACTTTCTTATTATTCACTATTCGACATCCGATGAAGCATCGTGGCGTGGCGCGGCACAATTATTAGAAAAATAACGTCGATTATTAGGGTTCATGGTAATATATTAGATCACCTTAAGGTATGACTACAATTAGGGATTCCTTAGAATGGTAGATAAAATACGTTAGGACTAGATAAAAATCATAATAAAATACTAAGGTAGGTAGGATCGTTAGATATCCTAGAGATGATAAAATATGATCATTAAATATCCTAGAGATAATAAGAAAGGATCGTTAGATATCATTCAAATATAGTAAATTAGGATTAATAAATATATCCTAAAAGATACTACGATAGGATCGTCAGGTATCCTGGTGAATGATAAGATATGATCGCTAGATGTCCTAAAAGATGGTAAGTTAGGGTTAATAAAATACTTTAGAAAAGTTTTTTCTAGAAGAAAAAGGATTCTTAAAATAATATAACTCAATAAAAGCAGAAAACTATAAAAACATGTGCACTCACCAATATCATGTTGACATTTTCAAAAATCACATGTGTTCCTAGGAAAAAGTAACAGATAAAATGAGAAAAGGATTATCGACATGAAGACTTGTAGATATCATTTAGAAAAGGTAAATGATCAGCGCTCTGTGATTTGGGAAATCTATATATCGTCACCACTCAGCATTTTCCACCATTGGCCGGGGAGGGTGTGATAGATTAGTCTCAGAGCCTGTTACGATAGCGAAATAATATTTTTCCAGGAATTACAACTATATCATAGGACATATACACCGATTAGGTTTGTCCTCAAACCTATAAATAAAAGTACAACTAATAATTACTCAATGGATATATTGCCTATTGGAGAGGTGCCTAGGCTGGAATTGTCGACTTGGGGTGCTGGATTTCAGAATAGCTATACGCTA
The DNA here is from genome assembly GCF_051521515.1 of Lactuca serriola. NCBI lineage: Eukaryota > Viridiplantae > Streptophyta > Magnoliopsida > Asterales > Asteraceae > Lactuca > Lactuca serriola. Next base: position 77,166,013 of record NC_136414.1, read on the forward strand.
AAATGGTTTAGCCCACCGAATTTTCCTACCCGACTGAACCATATATAGTCTAGAAGTACAAAACAATAATAATCGCTAATCTTGAATAGAATATAAAAATCATACATGAGACAAATATCCAGGATAGTTCAACGTGTAGAAGTTGAGTCAATCCTAAACGTAGCCTAATCAATTATTTTTAGACTTTACTGAACCAATACATCGACTGAGTTGGGATAGATAAACGATAAAACCAAAATCATAAATACAAATACAAACAGTATACAAAAAGTGTATCAAAATACATCATAATTATCAATAATACAAAGCGTCAAATCCAAAAACCTCAACCTACTCATTGTTGCTCTCGTACTCAGCCTCCTCATCCTCCTTATCCTCATCATCATCAGTATCTATGGGATGAGTAGCTGAAGGACCGACACCATCATGACCAGCGCCCTATGGCCGAGAAGGGGGTATAACAGAAGGGCCCGCCTAGGAAAAGGTGGATGGCCCATCCCCAGATGTTGTACCACCACACAGACCGAAGCCATAATCCAGCGATGCTCCTCCTGTGCAACAAACAAATACTGCATCATGTCATGTAGACTCGACTTCGACTCACCATGCTCCACATACCCAGGCCTCTGGTGCCTCACGAAGACAGGCTCAAGGATGTCCTCCGACTCCATCTTCCGAATCGGTTCCATGATGTAATCTTCTGGTATCCTCTGTGGCTACCCCACCACCTAAATCAGCACCCGTATCTTCCCGAAAGCAGTAGTACTCAGCTCTCGGATAGGCATAGAGACCATCCCACTAGTGTCAACCTTATAAGATAAGGCCAACCGAGGAATCCATTGACCCCTACATATCCAAATCGAAGGAGTGGACCCTAGAGCCATGCTAGATAAGTAGACAGGAAGAGCAAAAGAAAGGTGAAGGCAAACCTCCTTCTGAGTGAGGCACCACATGTATAAGAGGTCGCCTGAGGGAACCTTGTCACACTCATGTCTGTGACAAATGGTGGAAACGACCAATCGGTGACTGAAAAGATAGACAGGAGAACGAAAGGCGCCCTCTTTGGCGTCCTGGAGACATAAGTCCCCCGAGCAAGGGCCCAGGTCTGCATGTAGCTATACTCCTATGGAGGCTCAGTAATACAACTGTCAAGATAAGCATAAAAACGAAGGCTCAGAGTCTCTTCGGCAATAAAAATCCATAGACGCCTCCTCAACTCGATCGGGATGTAGGAGCGGGATACGCCTCCAAGGCGAAAAGTAGAAGCTGATGGATCAACCCATCGCGTCAACTCCTTATCGAAGAAAACCGTCGAAAAGAACTCCCATCAGAGCTCCTTGTAGATTGCCTGTCGAACCCTAATAACATGTTGCTATCCATGACAGATAAAAACCTCAAGACGGCTATCATCCCACAGTACACGGGTAAGAAATGGCTCCAGTCGAGCCATCATCCCAGTATCGTTTGCCACCCTCTAGGAAAGAGCCAAAGGAATATTGATATTCTAGTACAGAAGAACAGTAAGGCAAGAGACGAAAGAGCTCCGATCAAGAAGGTCGTTAGGGAACTCTAGAAAAGGATGTGAAGGCCAATTCAGAGGTAACAAACTCACAGCTTGTCGAACTCGTCTAGCCTTACCTGTAGGAAAAAAGGCCAAAAAGTAGTTAAGAAAAAGTTAGAAGAGATAAAAACTGGATTGGGTGTTGAAATGAACCAGACACACCAGATGCACGCAGCACACATGCATATGTGCGTTGTGCCTCAAGAACACGAAGAACAACAGGTATGGCACCTGTTGTTCCCTCCAATTTTCAACCTAAAAACGATACATATGGGTGCAAGACTAGTCCTCTAGAACACATTTAGGCATCTCATTTCATCAAAAACAACACAAAATTGCGGATTTAGTTAAAATTTTCAAAAAACATTCCAAAAACTCAAAATGAGAATCAATAGATGTATTAAACCCAAAATTGAGTATATAGGTTGTAAAATCGGTAGCATAAGATGCTTTAGAGATCATCTATTTCACAAAAGCTAACACAAATTCTCCGATTCTTAGAAATCTCCTAAACCCCTAAAAACTTAAAATTTAGCCCAAAGTTTAAGTTAAGATTCAGCATAGGGGTTACCTTAGAGTACAATGATCAAATGAAATGAACAAATAGAAGAATGGAGGTAGAAGGAATGTTTGGGGAAAAGTTTGAATGAAGTCAAAATTAGAATTTAATCAAGATATACAAGAGTGTGGCGTGCGTATCGTGTCCCCGACGCGTAGAATGAAGATCTTTAAAATTTACCCTTTTCATCGCCAAAACCATTAAAAAGCTAGGAGCCCTTAGGAGTTTAATTAAAAGATTAAAGGCATGGAAGAAGGATTTCCTTGAAATAGTAGGATAATTCATTAGTAAATTATATAGGTTGTTAGGGAAGCAACAGTGGCATAGGTTGTTAGGGAAGCAACAGTGGCATGATCGGTAAATTTTATATAGGTTGCAAAGAAAGAAAAAGTAGTATTGCAATAAATTTTAGTTGTTTAAGAGAACAACAACGACATAATAAGAGCAGAAATGACAAAAGATACCAATAGTCTTTAATTATCAAAGAGACAAGAGGATAGGTTGCTAGGAAAGCAACTATAGTATCCTACAAATAGAAAAGTAGTGTTAACCCTTTAGGAACACCAAATAACCTTCTTGCCATTGTTCAGGACAACAACCCTGCTATGTTAACCTTGATTGACCCGACCACCATTCAGACCATGATTCAAAGTCAAGTCTCTGATGCATTAGGGAATCTTAGAACTAACAGAGAAGAAGGATTCAATAAGGAGGGTAATCAACTAGCAAGAACCTATCAGGATTTTCTTAGCAGTAAGTCGAGATCATTCTATGGAGATAGAGGAGTAGATGGTATGATCTATTCGGAAAAAGATATAGATGGAAAGTGTGCTAGTGAGCATAGGGTCAAGTTTTCAATTTGCATGTTCATGTGAAGAGCTCTCCTCTGGTGGAGTATCCATGTCAAGGCTATGGGAGTAGACAAAGCCTACGCAGCCCCCTAGGAAGAGTTAAGGAAGAAAATGATTAGAGAATTCCATTATGGTAGAGACATAGCATGAGCCAAACAAGAATTCAATCATTTGAGCACCAAAGAATCAGGATTCGCTTTCTATACGGTACACTTTGAGTACCTAGTTACCATATGCCCAGAATTGGTCAACTCAGAGATACAGAAGATCAATGCATATCTCCAAGGGTTAGTTCCCCATATCAGAGTTGAAGTGTAGTCGCACCAACCCAATACCTATCAGAATCTAAATATTTAGCGTTCAATATCAAGGATCTTGTGCCCTAAAACCCAAGATGGAATAAGAAGAAGAAGTCGAAAGAGCTTAAGAACAAGTGCGGAGGAATCGCCAATGGCAAGTTTAGTCGACCCTTGTGGAAGGAAAAAGTGGAAAGAAAGCCTCATGAGAGATCACCCACTTCACCAAGGGGATACTTGGGAAGATTTCCCTTGTGCTGTAACTGTGGACTTCATCATTTGGGAAAATGTGAGAAGTTTAGGTGTAACAATTGCAGAAGACCAGGGCTCATTACCAGCGTCTGCAAAAGCCAACCAGGCCAGTGGAAGGAAATATTGGATGTTGGAATAATGACTTTCAGGAAAAAGCTCCATATGAATAATTATGTAATAGTTAAACAAAGGGAGTAGAAACCCTTGTAGTTGTACTTAACACACACATACACATAAACACACACACACACACACACACATATATATATATATATATATATATATATATATATATATATATAAAGGTCTAATTTTAGTACATGATTATGATAGGCAAATAAAAATATAAATCCCTCCAGAAATCCACACCAATATTCAAATACGAAATTTAGGTTTCCTGTTGGTGTAAAATCAGGATAAGATTAGATAGGATTTCAAAATGGAATCAACTTCCCAATTAAGAAACCAATCTCCCCTAATAAAATTACCATAAGGTTTGAATTTCGAGGAAAAAATTCCTAAAACAGGGGGATAATGTAACAATTGGAAATTTCCAGTCACCAACTGTTAATAAAGATTACCATCAACCGATGATAATGATAGAACTCTTCATATTAAAAGAAAAATGATCAGTTAGATGATAGTGATAGAACTTTTTAGTTAGATAATGATAATAGGGTCAAAAATGAGTGACCAAAAAGTTATATGATGGTTAGTGTAGTTGGAAAGTACATAACAAAGTGGTTTAAAGGATATAAGCATTGCTAAAATCTGACTCCGATCAGAGGCATTATGATTTTTTAAAGATAAGAACCAATCGCATTAATAATGTATTAGTGTCAAACTAACGAATAGAGATCGGTTATGTTTTGTTTAATGACACTAAAAGGAAAATCGTAGTAACTCGTGAGATAAGGACTTTGAAAGGAAAAGGGTCAAAAACAGAGTTCGTATGAAGGAGATACGATTTTCAGAAAAATATAAAATACGGGTTAAAAAACGAAAGACAAATTTGTCAACACGACCTTAAGGAAAGTTGTAGTACAAGTAGAGAGGTACACATATATATAAAGAGGGTGAGAAACAAGATTCATATAAGGAAGATATGAATTTTTATAAAAGATTTAGGGGTGAAAGTCAGGTGCGCGTCATGCCCGGCGTGCACACCTGACACCTAGATTCGTCGAAGATTAGGTTGACGTGGAACATTGGAAGTGTGACATGTGGAAATCTCTTGATGGAGCTACGAAGCGAGTACAAGCCGTGCATGAAAGATATCATGCACACAACCCCTATAAATAGAGATGCTTTTATTTTCCTCATCCCAAGCACTCACTCTACACCTCTCAAGTTGTTTCGAAAATCCTCTCGATGGCGCGAAGCTTCAGAAGCAATGGCTCAGATGCTTCATAATAAGTCGCTAGAGTAAGTACACGGCCCCAACTTTCACTATTTTAAACGATTAATGGGCGGATACATGCTTATCAAATGGTTTTATCAAAATATATTTATCGTTATAAATATCAAATCATTTTGTAAAACTTAATGCCTTAAGATAACATAGTTGTAGATACTATGCCAAGTGTTAAGCTATGATATTATGCCTAAGGGATATGATGTCAGATAGTCTAGGAAAAGATAATACATGTATGTTATAATGGACAAATTTCCTAGGATAACGTAGTCACTAGAAGTTATGTTGGTCATATATAAGAGAAAATATCTATGTTGCGATAATGAAAGGAAATCCCTAGGAAGGATTTAGATAAAAAAAAAATAAAAGGTAAAATATAAAAGATAAATACCTAAGGTCAATGCATTACTGAGCTGTTAATTCATCCAAAGGCTTTGATTAAATTCGGAATTCCCCAAATACCAATGATTGTTAATAATGCTAGAGCTAGAAAATATATGTATAGGTCTATACGAGGTCTAACTATCCTACCCGCGAATTCTAGCTACAATCCCAACATGGTAACTTTCTTATTATTCACTATTCAAAGTTTGATGAAGTGTTGTGGCAGGGCACAATTATTAGTCAAACAAAGTCGATTATGGGGGCTCATGATAATAAATTAGATCACCTGAGGGTATGACTACCATTAGAGACGCCTTAGAATGGTAGATAAAATATGTTACGATTAGATAAAAATCCTAATAAAATATTAAAATAGGATCGTTAGATATCCTAGAGATGATAAGATAGGAACATTAGATATCCTAAAAATAATAAGAAATGATCATTGGATATCTTACAAAGATAGTAAATTAGCATTAATAAGTATATCCTAAAAGATACTACGGTAGGATCATCAAATATTTTGGAAGATAATAATATATGATCGCTAGATATCCTAAAAGATAGTAAGCGAGCCTTAATAAAATACATTAGGAAAAGTTTTTCTAGAAGAAAAAGAATCCTTAAAATAATATATCCCAATAAAAGCCGAAAACTATAAATACATGTGCACTCTCAAACATCATGTTTATGTTTTAAAAAAACGCATGCGTTCGTAGGATGGAGTAAGAGATCAAGTCAGAAAATGATTATCGACATGAAGACTTGTAGATTTCCTTTAGAAAAAGTAAATGATTGGTGCTCTATGATTTGGGAAATCTTTATACCGTCACCACTCGGCAATTTCCGCCATTGGTCGAGCAGGGTGTGACACTTCTTCTCCAGAAGAAGGGATCGCCTCTTTCACCATCTCAAGCTAAACCCAAATTCTCTCATACAATTACGGACTAAACAGTTGGAGCCTCGTTCCGGGACCCCCTCCCGGACGATGACTAACGTCTGTTCTTTTTTTGTTGCGATTCTCAGGCGAAGTCACCACAAACGACGTTAAGCTCAAAGACATATCACAACGTGTGTGTGTGTGTGTGTGTGTGTGTGTGTGTATATATATATATATATATATATATATATATATATATATATATATATATATATATATAATCAAATAAAAATTTGTGTGAAGGTTAAATCAAGCAAAGTGTGGATTCATAATCACAGTTTATTCCTTAAATAGTTTTTTTGTATTTATGAAGCTAATTCAAAACATTTGAATATTTTATTCATTTGGTTTATTTCTAGACTTGGTTTTTCTTTATATGTTTAAATTGTCTAATGACTTGTCAAAATAAGTGAAAATGTGTTGTGAAAACTCTAAAATGGTTTATTTAGTGGACAAAATAAGCAAATTAACCAATTGTTTAATGCAAGTACAGCTCTAAAAGAGTATTTATATTATTTCACAGTTTTGGGATTAAGTGATATGTTAATTATCATTTGTTAACAAAAAACTCATTTTATCAATAAGACCGTTAATGGGATATCACTAGTACAAAACTTGCTTTTGGCTACCGTTTCTAGAAACAATATGGTTTCGAATTTCATATTTCTTGTTGTTTGAGGTCATAAGCTAATTTACTGGATTGTTTCCATGAAGGTTACTAAACTTGGTACACTATTATAAGGAAAGTTTGAATAATGATGAGGAAAATATAACATCTATGTGTGATGAGCCACTAGTTAGGATTTCAACTAAAAATGTAATAGCAGCACATCAACCCAACACACTCAAACAATTGACCAAATTATTCAACATTTTTACATAAATATACAGGTCATAATAATGCCAGCCGCATGTGTATGAAACGGAGATAATAATGTCCCATTAACAATACATGATGCTTTATGTGGTGTTGTGACTTGAGAAAAAAATCTAGTAACCCATGATTGTGATGTAGTTTTGTTAGTTAAATTAATAATATTTATATTCCTTAGTTAATTACATAAAATTTTGCATGTTTAACACCTATTTTTTATGTTGTTCTTAGAGGATTTGGATATACATATAGTGGAAGCTAATAATAATATGAAAAAGCCCATGAAATAAAAGACTAAAGTTTTATGTACACTAAACAAGCTAAAGAGAGTAGCTATGAAGAACCATATAAAAAAGTAGAATTTATTAGTTTATTGGGTTTGTAAAATTATATATATATATATATATATATATATATATATATATATATATATATATATATATATGTGTATGTGTCTGTGTTCTATTTGATGTAAAAACTATAAAATTGTTATTAGTAAAAAGTAGCTTTTTATAACATTATACTATATATTTTCATTTTTACAATCATTGTAATGAAAGGTGGCCAATATGTGTGATCAAATATCAAAATATATATATATATATATATATATATATATATATATATATATATATATATATACTCCATAGTATAAATAATAAAAAAACAAATTAGTGTCGTTATAGATCATTTTTGTTGTTGGTATATGTAAAAATAGTAATGATAAACCATTACACATGTGAGTGAATGTACACAATAGTCACGATGTAATATTAAACATGTTAGTAAAAGTTGTTAGTAATCATAATAGAAGAAATAAGGCATTAGTATTGCTATTTTGTGGTCATCATTTAAATGTTTGTGTGTGAGGAAATATATACAATACCCACGATATAATATTAAACATGTTAATAAAGTTTATCAATAATCATAATAAATGAAATAAGATGTGAGTATAGCTATTTTATGGTCACTATTTAATTGTTTGTGAGTGAGTAATGTAGACCATACTATCAATATAAGATTAAACATGTCAGTAACGTTATCAATAATCATAATAAAGTAAATAAGTTCTAGTCACCATTTAATTGTTTGTGATTGAGTAAGTTTATACAATACTCTCGATATAATATTAAAAATGGAAGTAAAAGTTATCAACAGTCATAATAAAAGAAGTAAGCCATGAGTACAATTTTTTTATGGTTACTGTTTAATTTCTTATGTATGGGTAAATGCACATGATAGTCACGATATAATATTGAAATGTCAGTAAGTTATCAATAATCATAATAAAAGAAATACGTTTTGAGTATATACTTATTTTATGGTCATAGTTTCTGAGTGAATAAATGTGCACAATATTTATGATAGAATATTAAACATGACACTAAAAGTTATCAATACTCATAATAAATGAAATAAGACGCGACTATCTATTTTATGGTCACCGTTTAATTGTTTGTAAGTAAATGTAGACAACACTCACCATATAATATTAAACATGTTAGTATAAAGTTATCAATATTCATAATAAAATAAATAACATATGAGTATACGTATTTTTTGGTCACCGTGTAATTAAATGTGAGTGGGTAAATGTACACAAAATTCATATAAAATAAAATAAAAGTTACTATAAGTGTTATAATAATGACGATTATCAAAATAAGATAGATATATGTCCAAAAACTCTCTACCCTATAATGACGAATTTGACCTATAACAATTGGTTTTCAAGGGTTATATTCACCACAATCAAACGAAATGATAACTTATCATTAGTGACGTGACCTCACCAACTGAATGCAAGAAAAAAAAACAACATAAATTTTCTATAATGACACTTTTTTGCATGAACAGAGAGTTTTGTACTAGTTTATTGGCTTTCCTTTTTTCATTGTATGTATTTTTATTTTGGTTCTTTGTTGCTATTAAGGTTATGTTTGGCGCGCCACAGCTAGCTGATAAATTAGTTTATTTTTCGAGGTTTTTTATGTTTTCGTGTTTGGTAAGCCAAAAAGTAGCTGATAAGCTAGCTTATAAGCTAACTTTTTGAAAAGCTACTTAGACTAGCTTTTTAGGAGCTTTTTTAAAATTTTCCAAATAGACCCCTTAATTAATTATAGAAACACATATTCTTACATGTCCTTTTATGTAATTTTATATATTTCAGCTAGCTTTTCAGCTAGTTTTACCAAACGTTATTTTTTATCAGCTAACTTTTCAGCTATCAGCTAGTTTTTTATTTAACAGCTAGCTTTTCAGCCATCAGCTAGTCCGCCAAACATAGCCTAAAAAAACTAACATAAAATTTCTATAATGATAAGGTTTTTGCAAAGCGATTTTTGTACTAGTTTATTGGGTTTCCTTTTTTTTTCATTGTATGTATTTTTATTTTGGTTCTTTTTTGTTATTATATTTTAGTGATTTTTAAAGTTTCAAAGGAAAATTTGAAAAATGAACAACTTGAACAACTATGATCATAAGGTGAGTTTGTTTCATCATTATTTTTATACTATTATTAGTGATTCGGCATATAAATATTAGAAGATATTTTTTTCATAGATTAAAGGATTTTTTGTAAAATTTTCATCTTTTAAGGACCTTCTTTTTTCTGTCGCCCCGAGTCCAAAAACTATTTGGACCGACACCCGTTGCTATTTGGGTATGGATATGAAGGCTGGTCAAACTTAAAGGACTATGAGAGGAAGATGGAAATAACGGAAATGAGAATGTTGTGTGAACTTACAATATAATTTTTTTTGGATAGGATAACGCGACTATCCGAAGCTCATTGGGTGTGGTGCAGATCAACGAGAAATTGAGGGATGGATGATTGAGGTGACATAGACACGTCCAATGGAGACCACCATCAGCGAAAATAAGGAGGATTGAGTCCATGTTGGTTGAGGGTAAAAGGATGAGAGGTTGCCCTAAAAAGAAGTGGGATGATAGTGAAAGGTTATATATGGACGAGTTGACTACTTTGGAGGACATGCCCTCCTATATCAGGGTGTGTAGACTTTGTATCAAAGTATTCGAGTAGCCTAGGTCCCAACCCATGTCTTCTTTTAGGTTCTCGAATTCATTTTGCCTGTATTATGTTTCACCCATGTATGTGTGTTACATCGGTTTTGCACATGTCAAATATCTATTTCGTGAAGCATTGCTCTACTCTTAGTGGAGACACAAGTGTCAAATATCTATTTCCTTTGATGTCTGTTATTGTTATTATTCTTATTTCTGTTGTTGTTGCTATTGTTTCATATCCTCAAAGATTCATTTGAGTTGGATAATTTTGTAAAACAAAAGATAACTACATATTTGTTAGCTTACGGATGTGGTTGTTTTTCCATCAAAGGTCTGGAATGATATTGTGTGAGTAATATATTCCACAATAAGAAAATGAGAATCAAGAAAACGAGAAGCACGAAAAGGAAGAAATGAAATCACTAAAACGAATAAAATCCAAGGTTTATGTATCAGAAACCTCAATTGTCCACCTTGGATATGTGACTTGATAAAGGAACAAACCACCATGTGGTCTGCCCTTTGAATCCGAACAAAATAACATAAAGCACATATGCTCAGGTTGAAATGTTACATCAACGAAAAAGAAGATCCCATTGTAACATGCTAACTTACAGTTCCTGAAGGGCCCAACATGTTCGGACGAACCAAAAAACAATGATTTTGAAAAGTACTTTTGTTGGGGAAAGAAAAATAAATTACAGATGATCATTATGATAGATCTTATTCCAACCAAATATCACAGTAGAATCTATACCTTATAATCGCCATGCAAAATTCTAATGCTACCTAAAGTAACTATATTTAATCGAATTGAAGTAGTAAGTAGTAACCCTTTAACTTGTTCTTTTTTTCAGCTTCACGAAATATTGCAATTTTGACCTTCTAACGTAACAAAAATGGTATATGACAGAATGCTTCATTATGCGAAGACAAATTTTGTACAATCCAACAATGCGGGAGTGTAGAACCTGTGAGTGCTTATGGCCTACCACGTCCACACTCACTAAATATCTGTACCCTGTCAGTATCCGGTTTTGTTCTTCAAAGGACAAGTCATTTTCATTCCTACAACCTGGCTCTCTCACTTGTTACTTTCAATAATATCTTATTTGGAACAATATATTCATATCCTTTGTTTGCGAATTAATAATCATTATCATATACTTGGTTCACAAGTTTTTCTCAATCTTTTGCCATGGATGATATTTATAAACTACATGTGGAATCAAAGTATGCATTACTTTAGGAAGAAAATCGTATATATTTGATATCTACGGGTTTGAGATTCGAAGCCAAAGTCTTTGATAAAAAAATTCTTTTACTTTCTCCATTTCATGTTTACTCTTTTCACTAGTGCTTATAGTTGCAGAGATTCTATAAGCAAAGTGGGAAAGTGGAAAAATGAACATGGAATCAGATATATACGATACCTTTTATGTCAATCTAGGTTGCATAACTAACAAGTTTATTTCAACTGAAATATGACTTATTATGGGGATATGAGTCACCATGCACTATATATTCATGTCGATCACTTTTTGAAATTTTACCTAATCATTTAAAGGACACTGCTATCAGACTGATTTCTGAGCGAATGCAGAAAATATATGCAAACGAAAGAAATTAATGATAAGTAGTTTATGGAAAATGAAACAAAACCCCATACGTACTCTATCGTCTTAAGAATATTATCTCCATCTCTAACACCCTTTTTTAGTACAAAAAATGATGTATAAAAGTTGATCAGATATCCAATAACACTAAATTTACACCAAAATAATATTACAAGAACCGCTTCTAACTTATTTACATTAATTTTCAATATTATAAATTATATTTATTAGCTTTTAACAAAATTGTAAAAATAGCTAGGCAGTAGCTAAACGTTGGACCGCATCAAGATATTAATCAGCCTAGGTAGTAATTAATCTGGAACCTTATGTTTTAAAAAAAAAATTAAGTAACTGTAAATTTGGTCTCTATGGTTTGCAAAAAAATTCGGATTGAATCCAAAATCTTTTTTGATGTGCACAACTAATCCAAAATCAAAAACTTTTTTCTTTTATATTTTAGTTCCTGAAAAAGTTGAAATAATTATTTTGCCCTTTTAATTTCTTTTTTGTGTTGTTTATATATTTTTTTAATACATTTTTAATTTATAAAAAAAATAGAAATAATAAATAAATAATAAATAAAATAGGTCCCACCCGACCCCCATGGGAACACTATATATATATATATATATATATATATATATAGAGAGAGAGAGAGAGAGAGAGAGAGACTGACTAACTGACTGTAGTTAATCGTTGGATCTGGGCAAGATATTAATCGGCTTAGATAATCAAGGACCTTATGTTTTAAAAAGAATTTAGAGTAAATTGTAAATTTAATCCTTGTGGTTTGCAAAAAAAATATCGATCAAATCAAAAATCTTTTTGATTTGCAGCACTATTCCAAAATCAATTTTTACTTTTTTGATTTTTGTCCCTGAAAAAGTTAAAAATAAATATTTTGTCGTTTTAAATTCTTTTACGTATTATATATATATATATATATATATATATATATATATATATATATATATATATATATATATATATATATATATATATATATATACACACACACACACACATGCGACTCTTAACTTAATACGAATTAATTCATTAATACATGCAAAAGGTCCAATTAGCACTTTTTTCCCGTTTTACATCTTTTTGCTCCATTACACAATCCAAGGGCTTAAATTACCTAACCAACATTATCACATCTAATAAGGTCCTAAATTTATCCTTTGAATCCCGAAATCTACTCTTGACTAAATTAAAGTCCGTTGTTCCGAAAAGAAACTTATCAAAACCGGATGTTACAAGTTAATTTCTTGTAACACAATATGGTTGGTCCCGACAGAGTAGTTAGAAAGAATATGCACCATATCACACCCTTAGTCGGTGGTGGAAACATTAGGTGATGAGATGACATCATGGATCATAGTCATTCGTGATGAGATGACATCATGGATCACAGTCATTTGTGTACATAAAAAAATAAAACAACATAGCATAATGTATATATTCTATTAATGAAAAAGGGAAATTACATCATCCATAGCCTAGTAGTACACGTGATCTAAAAATACTCGACAAGCCTTAACAGTTAAGCAACAAATGAAAAACAACAAAGTTATAAGTAACGATGATCCCATGATTATTCCAAGTGTGTGTGACTTCTAGCTTCTTAATTTCCTAAGAATACATACATTTTTGAAAGAGCATCAAGATAATGTTAGTAAGTTTACAGGTTTGTAACGTTTAAATAGTAACTACTTTTAAACCAAAAAGTATATGTTTATTGTATATAAGTGCTTTCCTAACTTATATATATATATATATATATATATATATATATATATATATGTGTGTGTGTGTGTGTGTGTGTGTGTACTTTTTAAACCCCAAAAGTAGTGTTTACATTACATACAAGTACTATTTCAACTTATATATTAACTGTATTAAGAACGCTCTCAACAATACAGTGAATCCGTATAACCGATCTGCTGACTAGTTGGTGCCCTTCTCAACGCTTTATCGTACGTGGTAAATCTTTAGATAGTTACCACTCGTGACTTGACCATCAAGGTTGTAGCTAAATACTACAGGTTATAGGTCAAGTGTCTTGCTAAGTATTACACTTAAGTAATGAAATGTCTCATGTAAAACACTGAGTGAGTTATGTTATAAATGTTTGTATGCCTTGACTTTAGATGTCAAAGTTACCAGGAAAAGCTTGACAATTTATCACCATTGTATATGTTTTATAATCAATGTTCATAACTATTCCATAAGTTATGTACGTAGCATAACGATAGTGAATAACTGTTATCCAATTATGTGAACATAGTAACAACAGTGCATAACTAATATCCAAGTTATGTGAACAGAGTAATGACAATGCATAGCTAAATCCAAATTATGTGAACAGAGTAATGACAGTGCATAGCTAAATCTCAATTATGTGGATAGAGTAACGAAAATTCATAACTAATATCCAAGTTATGTGAGCATAGTAACAATAGTGTACTTTATCTTTTATATATATATATATATATATATATATATATATATATATATATATATATATATATATATATATATATATATAGGGAAAGGTTATTTATAAAACAAAAAAAACCCTAAAAAACATAAAAATGCATAAAAAAAAAATACTTAGAGATCACATAATTTTTTTTTTGAATTTTTTTATAAAAAAATCGCAGCTTTTTATACAAATTCACTGAAAAAAAAATTTGAAAAAAAAATTTTGAAAAAAAAATGATATTTTACTTTTTTTCAGCGAATTTTAATAAAGAGCTGTGATTTTTTATAAAAAAAATTCAAAAAAAAGTATTGTGATGTATAAGTATTTTTTTCATGCATTTTTATGATTTTTAGGAGTTTTTTTGTTTTCCATAAACCCTAAACCTATATATATATATATATATATATATATATATATATATATATATATGTGTGTGTGTGTGTGTGTGTGTGTGTGAGAGAGAGAGATAGTTTAACGACGGATAAATAATAGTTTTAGTTTATAATAACCTATATATATATATATATATATATATATATATATATATATATATATATGTGTGTGTGTGTGTGTGTGTGTGTGTGTGATAGTTTAATGACCGATAAATAATAGTTTTAGTTTATAATAACCTATAATTAAAAAATTGAATCTACATAAATAATATATAGTTTTATGCATGTATTCTCCCCCAAAAAAACATAAGAGATTTTAAAATGATGTCGTGAAACTCACTTTCAAAGCGTGCTTTAAAATGTGGTGTTCCTGTTTAAAACATTGTATTGCGTTGGAGTTCAAATTGGCGATGCTTCGTTGTAAAAAGGGTCGGAAAGTATTCAGAACAAAGGTGGGTGGTTGTTGGACTTTTTCTACTAAAAAACGTCACCATAAAATCCTCCGGTCTCTATAAAAATGTCGGAAAGTGGCTATCGAAGGTAGGTTGGAGGTAGGGATCGATAACTACAGACTGGCGCAAGGGGTGGTGACCGGTGGTGGCTCGCGGTGGTCGGCGGCGACGACGATGGGTGGTAGTGGGTGGTCCAGACGTGAGGGAGAGAAAAAAGATTCCGGAGAGAGAAAAATGGACGTTGTGAGTGAAAGAGATCGATTGGTTCATTTTATTTATAGCCTCATTTCTTGGAAAACGTGCTTGAACGAGAACGTGTTGAGTGGCGTGTTCTCATGTTGAGTGTCCTGGGCACCCAATTTCGAATTTTTGTGAAAAACCTCAAGTCATTGGTTTGTACTACTCGACTTTACCTCTTTTATAACATAAAAGTAGTCCCAAAACAAGTCCCACGAGTAGGCGAACAAAGCATTTGAAAGTATCACAATGGTGGATTCCCCTTTGTTGCAATTCAACTAAAATCGTGAAGGCGTCAGATCTTCGTGAAACAGAAAAACAGAAAAGTTAGCAATTGAATAAAAAACTAGACCATTTCGTGATTCGTGAAATGTTAACATGTTCATCGAACGATTTATGTAGCCAGCGCAAATGAATTGATTGAAGGTTTGTTGACGGGAAAGCTGGTGGTGTATTTTCCGATCTTTGGGCTTTTCGGGCAAAATGAGTTAGAGATAAATTAAATACTATATCTTATTACGATATAGGGGAAATTGTTTGGAGATGAAAATTCATCTTCTAAGGTGCCTAACGAATCATTTGAAGTTTCGTTAATTACGTCTTTAGACGATAGACTTGTATGTTTTCTTTAGATTGTCATAAGTTTTGCATACTAAATCCGTTTTCGATGTTCTTTATATCCATGGATTCATAATTACATGTACTTTGTGATTATGGTATTATTTATAAAAAAAAAGTACTTAATAAATATATTTATTTCAATAATACATATTCATTCATCATTTGTGTATAACGAAAAGTGTTCGTTCATCCAAAATTTTCGCAATTTGCTGATTTAAATGATATTCAAAATGTATTTCAAAGCTTAATAATGTATTTACATCAAAATGAGTGGAATGTTATACCTTAGGTTTATTACATAAGTGTTCAAGATGTTTGTGTTTGACGTTTTTTGACCTAATTTTTATGGTTTTCACACACCGTATTTTTCATCTAGGTATTAAGCATCCACGTTCCATTTGTAGTTTTTCAATGTGATCTTCATGATCTCCTAAGCCGTCATACATTGTAATCTCAGGTAAGTTTGTCATGTCGGTAATTGATATTCACGAATGCTCCTTACTAATGACAGATTATTTGACCTAAGGACGCAAGAATGGTTAACATCGGTGTTCTTGTCTCCTTGTAGGCTATTTTTGGTTGCTTTGCACGACCATTGCATTTGATTCATGATTGTATTGTTGAAAATGTTTAGTGGCACGTAAGCTTGTGGATGTGGCTGAGACCAATATGCTTGGTATTATGTGTATGGTAGTGGTGGTGGCATTAGGACATAAGGTTGTACGTTTTGATAAATTGACATGTTTTTCTAAGCTAAATTTTGATGTAAAAGAGTTGCTAATATCTACATAGTTGGCTCATTTTGACTCAAAACAGATTTGGAAGGTTGATTCACTTTAATCGTTTTCCTTATGCTTGAACTACTTGTCTTCTCGACTAAGTGGAATTTTCTTTCCTTGCTTTCCTTTTTTCTATCATGGGTTCTGTATTGGCTCCATTACATTTTTTGTTTATTTGGTCATGGAGTGTCGATGATTAGTAGTGATAGTGTTGGTGTGAAAGTTGGTATTATGTATATCAGGATAAAGGGAAAATCCAATGTGATTTTCCAGTTCAATGTAACATTGATTCTTATACCATTGATGAGGGGAATAGGGTATCATCTTGAGATATTGGTAAGTCGTCACATCTGAATATAGCAAGGATCTTGGTCTGAAACATTATCATGACAGACCCCGATAATTATCTCTGATGCCAAAGTTGGAACTTTAGATCATTATGTAAGGTTTCTAAGAAATGAATTTTGATATTGATTTATTGACCGCTCCTTTTGTCGAAGCATAAGGGTTTATTTAAACAACTAGGAAAGACATTTTGTTGATTCATTATGTGGGTATTGACATTGTCCTTTGATAAGCATGGTATTATATTATAGAATAATATATCTTTAAACATTCTACTTTGATTTTCAGGATACTACTTTTGTACTAGGGAATTAATTTATTTGAGCAGGTCTAGTCGGGTACCTTTTATCGGTTGATAAGGGTTTCCATACCTAACTTGCCTGAATGTTGTTACTTTTTTACGCTGACCCAAGAATTATGTGCGGGTTGTCACCCTATAACATTAATGAATCATTGGGTCATTAAATTAATTTAATATGAATCTATGTCATAAATATTTTTTTAACGAAATCAATTTCATTATAAAGTAATTATTTATTTTACTATATTTTAATTATTTTTATAGAACTTTTATATCTTTAATTTTAATAAGATGATTGCATTTAACGATATTTGTTACATTTTCTATGTAATAAATTTGTTATATATTTAATTTCTTAGAAAAGGAAGAGAGGGAAGGAAAGAGATTATTTCCTAAAAAAATGTTTGGAGAACAATCAACTATCTCTTTCGTCATCTTTATTGTACTTCTTTTCTTCCTATCATTTCTTTCCTTTCTTCTAGTGTTGTTTCTCTCAAATCGCTCAATTGGATCATTGCTATGGTTGTTTACATGAAGATCGATCTTCATTTTGGAGGTACTTTTACGAGGTACCCTGTTATAACTTACTCATATTCAGCTGCGCAAAGGTTTGGGGATGTTGATTTTGTTAGGATGGACAATAACCAATTTTTGATGTTTGTTCAAAGATTCCCCGATGATAAATGTATGAATGTTTATTATTGCATGCCCAACATTGAGTTTCCTCATGGATTGAGGATAATAGTCAATGATTCCAACTATATGGATTTCATCGAGGTAGGGTATGCTTGTGGTTATGTAGTTTATGTAAACATGGATAATCTTGGTGTGAATCTTTCTGAATGGCTTAAAGATGAACAAGATGAAGTATGCAGCTCTGAAGACAATTTGTATGGTGTAGGTGAAGCTCATGAAGAATTGCAAGGTGATATCGCGCGATATTGGCATTGACATCGATGATTTGTAAAATGATATGGATGTTGGCATTGAAATTAAACTTGATAATGTACATGACATGGACGTTGATAGTGAACCTAATGATTGTATCCCTAATAATAAGACCAAAAATGATGATTTTTGAGTAAGTTGTGCCCAAAGGAGCAAGAAACCCCACAGAGTCCACCTCATGAGGAGCCATATGTTCAGATGGATGAGAATAAGGTAAGATCTAATGACCAAGCTACTTATAATAAGAATGTTTATTGGAAAAAGCAGAAGCATGTATTAGGGATGAGATTTGAAATTCCTAAACACATGAAACGTATGATGTGCCATTATGGTGTTGCTAATGGTTACCGGTTATGGAAGAAACGTCCTTTCAGATTAAGAGTCTCATAAACGAGCATAACTATACAAGAAACTCCAAATTAGTGAATTGTTAACGATTCCTAGATTGGTAGTCATTACACCACACAATTCTTATAGAAACAAAAAGTTATTGTTACGCTGGTAAAGGAAGAAGTTAAAGTGGGTATAGATGTGAATATGGGATAGTGTAGAAGAGAAAAGAAATATGCAATTAAACTTATTGAAGGAACACTAGTGGAGCACTAGGCAAAGCTTTCTTCATATGGTAAGGAGATAAAAAGATCAAATCTAGGACCCAAAGTCAAAATGTATGTCAATTCTAAGCCAAATGGTAAAAATTATTTTAGTAAGTTTTACATATGTTTTGAGGACCTAAAGCAAAGTTGGAGAGGGAGCCGTAGAAGAGTAATAAACTTGGATGTTTGTTTCTTAAAGTTTTTATGTAGTGTATAGTTAACATGTGTTGTAGGAAGGGATTGTAATAACCATATATTCCCAATTGCATGGGCAATTGAGTGTCTAGAAAATAAAGAAAATTGGAAATGGTTCTCGAAAAATATTAAAGATGACCTTAAACTGGAAAATGATTTTAGTATTACATTGATGTCAGATCAGCATAAGGTATATCAAAGATGATATTCCATTGTTACTTATGGTACCTTATGTTTGATTTTGTTTAACATACAACCATTCTTTTGTAGGGGTTGTTGAAGGTTGTTAAAGATGTACTGCCTACTACTGAACATAGGTAGTGTGCAAGGCATATTGTTGCCAACTTTAGGAAAAGAATCAATGGTGTACACTATGAGACAATTTTTCGGAAGGCAAGAAAGGTATCCACTTAGCCTTGGAGTAGAGCATTCTTTAGCGAGGGAAGAATGTGTGATGTAGTGAAAGTGGATTATATGTGAGCTTTAATAATGTGATCAGGGATGCAAGGAAAAATCCAATCATCACAATGTTAGAAGAAATTAGATTATATGTTATGGAGAGGCTATTCAATTTGAGTATCAAAGCTAGTACATGGCATGGTTACAAACCTTGCCCAACAATTACACTTCTACTCAACCAATTGAAGAAAGCTCAAAGGTATTTTCTATTCTATCAACTGTTAACTGTAAATAGATACAAACTTATTTTCTATCTCAAATAAGTATTGGTAGGTTTTATCAAGTGGTCTAAACCAATTTTAAACAAGAAACCTGGAACAGTCCTATGTTGTTTATCTAGACAATAAGACTTGTACTTGTAGCATATTGCAACATAATGGGTATGAATGTGTGCATTTAGTTTCTACTATCTCATATTTGAATAGAGATGTTGGCTCTTATATGGATCCAATCCTTTTACAAGAACACTTACAGGTACCAAATATATGGGATGAATGATAGAAATTCGTGGCCACCTACTAACTTTATACCATCACTTCCACCATTAAAGAGAAGAATGTCAGGCAGACCTAAAGTAAATTAAAGAAGAGACTCATCTGAAAACCTTACAAGACAGATTGTATCTAAGGTAGGGAAAAGAATTTTGTGCACTGTGTGTAAACAAGTAGGAAATAACAAGGTAACTTTTCCTCAAGTTCAAAGGCCCACAAAACTAAATGTTAAAAAAAGGAAAGCAACAGTCAGGGAAGAGGGAAAAGGAAACATTGGAGCAAAATAAGTTAGTGAAAGAGATAAAGGAGCAAAAGCAGTCGGTGAAGGAAATAATGCAGTAAAATCAGTGGCTAAATGAAATAGTGAAAGGAAGGTGAACAAAGAGAAAGATGGCAAGGGAAAAAGAAAAAAAATCTAAGAGATTTATCAAGATGAAACTTGGTAAGAGGGATAAGGGAAAGGATGGGAAAGGAGATGAGAGTGAAAACCCAATGGACATTGAGTAGGATATCTGTTTGATGTGGTTGTTAAATTTTGATTAGTAATTTGATGTACTCGTTACGTTAGGTGTGTAATAGTTTGGGTATTTTGTATGTTTGAGAAACATTTGTAATGGTTTGTTTGTTGGAGAAAAGACAAGTATTATGTTTTCTTTATAATAGTTTTGATGTTTTCATATAATGAATGTGCATGGTACATGTTACCTAATACTTTAAGGTAACATGGGGTCAATACGTTAATGGAAAACTACCAACTTGGTTTGGTTATAAGGGAACATGTGGTCCTTGTACTTTACTAGAAAAATGTCACATTAAGGGTGATATATAGCAATGTACTTTAAACATCCATAATTATACATGGTAAACATTAGATAAGCATTTAGTGGATCATTTAAGACAATCTAAATAAGGGTAAAATAGGAAAGCTTCCATGCTAAACACAATTACATAAGCGTTCATGGTAAATATTCACGCTAAACACAATTACATTACAACTTGTTGATAATTAATCCCAAATTACTTTGATTACAACTTGTACATAATTAACCCCAAAAATAAAAAGCCCAACTACAAATTAGGTACAACTTCAACTTAAACACTTCTTATTCAAGCTTCTTCTTCGACCTAATGATCGAGGTCATTGTCTCAATCAAAAATAACCTCAAAACCACTAGATAGCTAGGGTAAGTAAGGGTCGAATCCACGAGGAGTTTGTGGTAAAACTTTGTGCTATAGTAGTCAATGAAAAAGAACTAATACTTGCAGTTGTCATGAAAAATATTTAAACTAAAATTTAAATAAAAAAAAACTAGAAACTTTATATTGCAAACGATTACCAATGAGAAAAACAAGGTTACTTCAGGTTCAGTGTCGGATGATTAAGACTCACGTGTTTATCTTCCCTTAAATTCCAATTTAATTACCTAGACATAATTAAGGTCAATTAACAAGCAATAAATAACTTTGGGCACACAATATGTTATTCCTACTAATTGTCTTACTCCCTATGTCTAAATGGATTAGGAACAATGAGTGGCTTAACAATATTGTGTCTTATGATGACCAATTACAATGTTTAGAATTTAAAATCACATGTTTGGAATAGTAAATGTTGATTCAACCGATCGTCTTAGTTCCTAAACTATATGAATTCGGCACGATTAGTGAATTGACAATAAACTATCTTAATTGTAAAATTAAACACATGAATAACACCAAACTTCAATTATCATTAATAGAAATCATAAATTTAAGAACATATAATAACCAAAGTTGATTGGAATAGAAGTAATAATCAAAACACGTTCATCAAATCATCCTAAACATTCCCGGAAGTAACCTAGGTGGTTTAGCCTTCCATAGAATTCACAAAACACAAAACTTGAATAAAAACAATGTAATTCATAATAAAATTCATAAACCAACTTGAAATCATAAAACTAATAAAATCTAATGATCTATCAATCGTTGAAAGATGAAATCCTAGAGAAGAAGTAACCAAATCTGGAGTTTGATGAAGATCCACCGGTTGAACGACTTCAATTGTTGAATGATGATGAACTTGGTGATTTTTAGCCTACCGGTCAAAATCGCAGAGGAGAAGTCGCATTTCGATTAGGGTTAAATCTCCTTTAAATAGGTGCTGAAAAACTGATTTTCGGAGCTGTTTTCTGTGTCGACGTCATAGTGGGCATCTTAGATATCATATAGGACGTCTGGGCATCCTTCGGGACATTTTACATGCCATCTATCGTCCTTTATTTGCACTTAAAAATGGCCTAAAACGGGTAGGTGTCCTAGGAGGCGTCTTAGACGCGTTCTAGGACATCCCTCATCTTTGTTGCCCATTTTTGGTGATGAAAACGGTAGAATCAACCAAAACGCAAAACATGAAAGTTGTAGGAAAATTTGTCTAGTTTCTAGATCTTCGTCATTCATGTCAATCGGAGCTCTAGATCTTGAGATATGATCAAAACATTGAAGAGTGGTCGAATTTCTCAGCACCATTTTTCTTCATTCCTTTAGCAATTCGTCTCCCATGCTTGCTAGCTTCATTTTGCTCGTTTTTCTTGCAGGTTTCGCCCACTTTTAGTCGTATATAATGACCTACATATAAAGTTCAACATTTCATCAAAGTAGTGCCATTCTTGGGCAATCACACATCAATTCAACATATTTAGTACAATTTATTATGTTCATAAAATAGACTTATCACCTTATCAGTCTAGTTATAATCACACCCTCACTGTTGCACTTTATGTCATCTACCCAAGCTATAAAACATGAACAGACTCACTGAATTTGCTATTACGTGCCTCAATTAGTAAATGTTGCAGAAACTAGGGTTATAATAAGAAAATGACAAACTATAGTTTACCTTGTTTGGACATGTGTAAAATGGTCTTCTTGGGTTATTGGTAGTCGTTAATGTTCGTATAATTGCAGGACATCCACAACCACAATCCATTTTTTCTAATTCCTTGGCTGACAGTCGAGAGTTTATGAAGGATAAAACAAAGTGGGAGACTGAACGAAGTAAGTAAACATCCTTTTTATAGATTTCAGTATGCCAAAAAGACAAAAATATCCACCCCCCCCCCTCCCGGGTGCAAAGAACGTGGGATTCACTAACACACTATTGCTCTTTTTCTTCTCTATTTGTAGTTAGGAAGCGAAAACATATATACAACTGTGAACAACGAAAAGTTTACATATAAAATGCATGGTTTCATCACGTCTTTTCCATTAATCATTGGACCATTTCCAGGTAGGGTTACAAAATGTTTGTCATCAACATAGGTCTTTTTATTCATCCACATATACCGGCAAAAAAAAACATAAGAACTATATATGCTTCATCGTGTCCCACTAACAGTTCAAGCTTCGTAACAAAGTAGAGCACAACCACAATCATCGCAAGAAAGCAGACCATCATGCCACCAATCGACAGACCAATAGCTTGAAACTTCTTCTCATGGTCATCCAACTTTTGCTGAAGACTGATGTGGTTAACCCTACTGACGATGAAGTCTTGAAATATATGCTCCTTCAACCGTTGCATCGCACTTTGGTTCTCTACAATCTTCTTGCCACAGTCACAGAAAACGGAATGTATGTCATTGTAGGTGAGACACTCATGGGAATTTAAGGAGTCAAGGGAAGGTGGTGGAGCTCGACATGGACGATGTTTTAGGGTTATTGTCGGAAGGTTGTTTAGCTAAAAATGTTAAATAAGTTTTTGGTTTTGCTTGATTTAAACCCCCACAAGGGTTAGTCGAGTTTTAATATACCCACCACCATCGACGATTACTTGGGCTCTAAGGATGGTTGGGGAGTTGGTGGAATCAAATTACAGTCATTAATCGTTGTACATATGGTGTCGAGTCGACTCACTAGCGATTCTATGTTAACTCACCAGCTTAGTTGGTAGATGACAAAGCAAGGTTACCTTCTAAAAAGGGTAAAGACACCTTTTAAAATAGTAAAGCACAAGTACGTTCCCCTTAAAAGAAAAAAAAATCACAACGGACTTTTTAAACCAATATACTAAACATTGTTGGACTATAGTGACAATTACCATTTATTTATTCGAGTGTCTTTAGTCAGGTAACTTTTATAGGTAGATAAGTGTTTCCCAACCTGACTTGTCGGACGTGTTGTGCGCTAGACAAATGATTTCACACCGACCCGAGAATTATTTGTGGGTTGTCACCCTACACCATTAATGAATCACTAGGTCATAAAATTAATTTTATATGAATCTACGCCCTAAATATTTTTTTAAAGAAATCAATTTCAGTATAAAAATTAAAAATAGTTATTTATTTTACTATATTTTAATTATTTTAATAAAACTTTTATAGCTTTAGTTTTAATAAGATGCTTTTGTTTAACTATATTTGTTACATTTTTTATGTAATATAAATTTTTTTATTTAATTTCTTAAAAAGGAAGAGAGGGTGTTAGATAATGGATTGATTGATTCTCAAAAGACAATTACATGAGAACATATAGAGAATACCTAAAGTCTAATGGCTAAACCCTAAAGGGCTTGGGACTAAACCTTAATCACTAACACCACCCACAGTTTGATCGGGTGAAGACGATTAAACTGGAAAAAATAAACAAAAGAAGAAAACATAAAAAAAATAGATGAAGATAGCGACATCGGCGGTGGTAGAACTTTAACAATGGCGACTCATATCGACTGCTCATCGGAGAAGAAGAGAGAAGAAGTGGAAGCCATAGGTGATTCTGTTGTAGAAAATGAGAACACTGGCGGCGGCAATGATCATGCAACCGAGGAGTCCGGAGAAAGGCAACGAGAAAGAAAGAGAGCTCGAGCTGCGAAGGATGAAGCCAATTCTAGAGAGATCGACAAGTACAATGTTGATAGAGAAAAAAACGACTACAGATCAGAGGCTACCCGACGGTGAAGGCGTCATCGAAGGGAGGCAACAGCAACATCATAAAGGGTTGAATCTGAAAAGAGATCTGAAGAAGTGGTCAGCCAAAGTGGAGGCAGAAAGCTCAGAGACAAAGGTCATCTGAGGAGGATGTAGAAGTAGACAAGCCATTGGAAGAAACTGATGAAAGAGCTCAAGTTTGGTGTCGGTGGTTGTTTTATTATTTAGGCGGAAAAGATAAGATGAGAAAAAATATATAGAACATAATGAAGGCACCTCCGACGACTATTAGAGAATGTTGCCGGAAGTGGAGGAGGTAGAAGTAGACGAAGCAGTGGAAGAAACCAATGAAAGAGCTCAAGTTTGGTGTCGGTGGTTGTTTTGTTATTTAGGCGGATCGAAAAGAGAAGAAAACAAAAATATATGGAACGTAATGAAGGCACATCTGACAACTATTAGAGAAGGTCGCCGGAAGTGAAGGCAATGGTTGTGGTTTGTGGTCAACAATAGGTTTTAATGTAGAACTCTGATACCATGTTAGATAATTGATTGATTGATTCTCAAAACACAATTACATAAAAATATATAGAAAATAGCTAAAGTCTAATGACTAAACTCTAAAGGACTTTGTTGTAAACCCTAATCACTAATATAGAGAAGGAAAGTGACTATTTCCTAAAATAAATATCGTGAACAAAAAATATGAAAAAAAATGATATGTTAAAAAATAGAGGAGTATGATATCATCACAACTTTAAGAATGATCGAATTTACAATTTCGAACGGTATAAACTTGGGTTCCCTATATCCTAAGCACAAGATATTTCGTCCAAGAAATTTAATAAATTAAACGCCATTATTGTAATTTTTATTTGCTTTGTAAAATAAAATATTACTATATCATAACTGTTTTCATCCCATTTTGACATAAAAATCAAAGCGGTTTAAAACTTGTTGGACCAATCGTTGACATCGCTCCATGGTCACGGGAGGACTCCAGTTTGTTGGTTACACATCATATTTCGTCCTCACGGAATAGTTATGTGAAGGTGATAACACCTTTTTTTCAATATGAATTATTTGGAATAGTTATGAAGGTGATAACACCTTGTTTTCAATATGAATTATTGTTATTATAATGAAATTTTTTATTAAAATATATATATAATATATAAATTTTATAAAATAGAAAGGGAAATCTCCGGAAAAGCCCTAAAATTTTACCATAATTTACGAAAAAAATCTCAAACTAAAATTTGTTTAAGAAAAAGTCTCAATTACCGGTAAAAATGACGATTTAACCCTATTTTCCCAGTTTACCGTTTTCATTACTTACTCGGTTTTAATAAAGTCTCATTATTTTACCATAATTTACAAATAAGTCCCAAATTATTGTAAAATAATAGGACTTTAATGAAAATTATCGTAAAATAATGGGACTTTAATGAAACCGAGTAAGTATTGAAACCAATAAACCGGAAAAAAATGGTCAAATCGTCATTTTTTCCGGTAATCGGGACTTTTTCATAAACCAATTTTACTTTGAGACTTTTTTCGCAAATTATGGTGAAATATTAGAACTTTTCCGAAGATTTTCCCAAATAGAAATTATATGTATTTTATAATTTCTTCAACACAAATTGTGATATCGTAGTTGGTATCGTCCGTGACGTATTTGCTTTTCTTTTGTTTGAAGTAATTGTTATCGTGTTTTCCTCGTTTTGAGAGTTTGCTTTTTCTATTTCGTCTGAGATATAAATGAATTTAAGAATAGTTTAACAGTAATATATATATATATATATATATATATATATATATATATATATATATATATATATATTTATTGAGAACTCCATAACTCTTAATCCGTTTATTTCAAAACCACAACCAACATTGGACTCATAGAGCTAGGTTTAAGAGAGATCTATGCTCAAAAAAATCTGAAAGAACTTTTTTTTAATGTGCATGTATGTGTTGATTTCTAAAATATATTTTGTTTAAATATCCTGTATCTCATGTTCTTGTACGAAGTGTTAGAAGGTCTTGTCTGTTAGGTCATCTGTTATACCCACCACTAACCATTATAGTGGTGGGTGTCACATCATCACCACTAGCTACCACTAAAAGGTTGGGATACTCACCATTATATCCCTCTTATTTTTTGATTATTAAAATAAAAAATATTTTTTTAACTAATTAAATTGTAGAGAGATGGAACAAGGGAGAGAGAGAGAGAGAGAGATAGATAGAGAGGAATAGAGAGAGAATGAAGCTGATTGGGTGTGGTGATCCGTGCTCCTCACCATATATGACCACGAAAGTGTTCCACCACTAGCCAACACTGACACTATGGGATGGTGTTCATATTTGTGGTTAGTGACCACATAGACCACGGAAGCTCTCGTGATAACCATACCAGAAGGCTTAATCGGTGAGCTTTTGACGGATAGATGTTGGGAATAGTCTTTTTTTTGTAGTTACTTAATGTTTTACTGTGGTTTTGTTTATTATCAATTGTAATGCCAATGTCGGTTTGTATTGTAAAATATATATATATATATATATATATATATATATATATATATATATATATATATATAAAATAAAAAAAAATTGACCACCATTTGATAAACATGACTCTAAGTCATACAAAATTTAAAACCCATAGTAAATACCTATTTAAAAAAAAAGTCGGATGTTACATGTCATCTTATTTTATAAATAATAAATTAATAAATAATAATCTTTAATAAATGAAAATGATTTTGTCACTTGTCATCCTTTTATGCATTTATATCACATGTCATTTGTGGTAAATTTAAATTAAATTATATCTATGTGTCATATTGTGGTTTTTTTCATTTTATTAAATTTTATATAATACTTAAATATAATAAATATAATAATAAATGTATATCCAATTCATTAATGAAACTTTCTTTATAATTTCTAAATTTCTATATTGAATCCAATTGTTTTAGTCGTTTATTTATTTAAATTATTAGTTTAAATTTAAAAGATAAATAAGCACTTCAATTTTAATAATTATTATTTTTTCTTTTTTTCTTATAAATTTAATTATGTTTGTTTTTTTCTTTTGGATAAACTCATGTAATATATGGGTCTCACAACTAATAAGTAATATAGTTAAATTTAAAACAAAATATACAAAGGTATATTAGTCTGCTTAACTAGGACAAAAATCAAAATAAATACAAAACATAAGGACCGTATGAACAAAAGAAAAAAACAAACACCAAATCTGTAATTTACTCAAACCACATGGATGATTTATGTTAATTATTTTGCTATTACAAAAGAACCATGATGTATATAGATTATAAGACAAATATGACAGCACTTAAGAATACAATATTTTTAAAGAGGCTCTAAGAGTAAGAGTGGAGATTTGGAATCTAGTCTTGGAATATGGAATGCATTCCATTCTTAGTGATTATGAGGAAGAAATCCCTTTTAAAGGATACCTATCTATAACATTCTAAATTTAAGTTTAGGATGTTATGGAAGTTAGGATAATGAATAGTACATGTTTGTGATAATGGATAGACGGAGACCTTCTTATGGGTATATGGGACACAATGTGAGAAATAGTTCATAGTATAAAATGTGTTGAATTATGTTGGAAAGTATAATGATACATGTGATAATATCCATTATAAGTGAAATTGTGTAAAAAGCTTACTACTTGCATATTAATGCAAAGAAATAGCAAAGTAGATTGCTATAGTTGACAAAAGAAACAAAGTAGGTTGCACTAGTGTGCAAAACATGATAATGTTGAAATAAACTTGTAAATTGTCTATGGTGTATGAGTTACATCATAAAATATTGTTTGTTCATGTTTTAATATATTTAAAAGTGTTTAGAACACAAAACCAAAACACATATACTTGTATTCAACTTTTAATGTAAGAGAAGTGAGTGTATTACTAAAAGTATGATCTCAATGAATGGAATCAAGGGTTTTATGATCCTAATATTAATTAAGACAAAAGATAAGGATTAGAAAAATAATTCAACTCATTTGAAATCGAAATGAAGAAATTATAACAATTAAAAAATGGTATATCTTTTAGTCGTTTATGACAGGAAGTGGTGTCACCTTATATTTATGGAACACTAAGTTGAGATATATAAATTTTTCGTAAATTTAATCCAAAGTAAAGTTGTATTCGACCCAAATATTAATATGTGGATATAAATATCACTAAAATCCAAGTTCGTATGAGCAAAATATGGATGTTAGAATTGGGGTAAAAATGTTTCAAGAAAGTTACACGATTGTGCAAACACTTAAACAATCGCGTAAAGTGGTCAAAGGTCAAAAACTTGATTCTTCTTTGTTTTTAATGAAGTATATTTCCATTTTGAGTAAATTTAAGTGTTACATGATCGTGTAACATGGTTTGCACACTCTTACCTTAAATCTTGTCCGTAGAAGCTTAATCTTTTATTCCCTTTCAAACTTATTCAATATCTTGCTCAAAAACTTCAACATGCATACAAAATAGGATGGTATATGTAAATTACACATACCTTCCTATTTTGGGAGCTTCATGAATGTTTTGAGCAAGATATTGAAGAAGTTTAAATGGGAATCAAAGATTAAGCTTCTACAGACAAGAATTAAGGAAATTTCATTTTCCTTGCAAACCCACATAGTAACAATGGTAGGGGACTTAAAAACCTAGCCTTATGGTATTATACTTGATGAATATCTTATTGATTATGATACTAGAAGTTTTTGTGATTATATGGATATAGATTGTACGTGAATCCTGCAGATTTTTGTTTGAAAATTAGAAAAATTATAAAATGATGATTTTGAACCCTAATTGGGTGAGTTGTTAGATAAGTGAAACTAAAATTATGCCTTAATTAATTAAGACATATAAACAAGTTATTCATGAAGTACAAATATTTTTGATGTTGTTGTAGAACCAACCAATTTATGTACAAGGGTGGTGAACCGTAACAAAATGAATTGTTAAGATACTTATGTAACGCTCGCAAGATAGGGCTAGATGATAAAAAATAACAAGATAATTACTCGTTACAACAATAAAGATGTTTTTATAGGATATTATTTAGGATAAATAATCTAAATAAAAGTCATAGTAACCGTAAAACCGAGAACATACATATAGAGAATGTCCAAGGATGAATTCATCAGAGGAAATTATGATTTTTCGGAGTTTCAGCGCATCAATATACAACACAAAAACCGAAATTAAGAACAATTGATTCATAGTTAGAACAATCTAAATGAGAGTTGAAGATATCATCAATACCTATTTGTCGATATAAATACAATCGAGAATGATATCGTATAGGAGAGTTATGATTTTTATACGGACTTTAATAGTCTAAGCCTATAATAATATAATTTTAACAATAAAGTGGGGTTTACCCGACGAAGTCTAAATGAAAGTTGCAGATCTCATCGATATCCACGTGTGCATACAAAGAACGCTGAAGAGCTTGTATGAAGAAGATACGATTTTTCAAAATTTTAAAATTCGAGTGCACTTGAGCATGCACCACGAGCACCGACAAAGCGGCGTGGACCAGGAAAAGGATGACATGCATCGTAAAGACGGATGATTAAACATATTAACTATATTATAAATCTTTAAATAAGATTTATCAGTAATTCTAAGTCAAAATATTGATTGATCTACTTATAAGGATGATATTTAGGTTGGATTTAGCAAGTTCTTTAAAGTGAGATTTTCAAAGAGTATACTTTGTGTGCTAAATGGATGATATGATCCTACCTAGTTGTTCCTTAATTGATAGATATTGATGTAAACAATGGGATTAGTGAGGAACAAAGACTATCATTTGTTACAAAGAATATAAGATTAATACCTTGTGTTAATCATACTAGGTGTCATCAAAGGAAATGTCAAGGTGTTGGGCGAAGCGTTGCTGAATTTATAAGTTTTCCACTTTTAATAAGTGTGTACATAGTTACTTTCATCTTACATATAGATATGAAGTATCTAGATAATTAAATTGTATATGTGCCTATTATCTATAATATTTTTTGGATGAACCTATATGACATGATTTCACTCGATTTAATTATATAAGTATTTTAGTGTGTGTGTGTGTATATATATATATATATATATATATATATATATATATATATATATATATATCGGGTAGTGATGGCCTATGAGAGATGAGAGACAAGAGATGAAAAATGATTAGGAGATGTCATAACTTCTACTTGTGATGTTTCCGATGTTTAGAATGAAGTCATCTAACAGAGTATAGATAAAAACCACAGTCCACTATAGCGATCCAGTGGAACATTGGCAGACTCATAACTTGTATGTGATGAACTACATGTTCATGCGATGTACTCTACCCCGTTACGAACATGTATTTCAAATAAATGTTGTCTATGCGATGTTAGGTGATGATAATTAGGAAAGGTCCTCAACGATGAATATATATGATGTTAGGCGATAATAATTAGGAGAGGTCCTTGTCACTAAAAATATAAGAAAATGTGATGTTGGCGATGAACTTTGGGATTAATACCATAGAAACGAGTATAGGTGAAACATAGGGATAGATAATTAAGCATATTAACTATATTGTTATGGGTTGAAAACCCTACGTACTAACCAAGATTCCCAACCTAACCCACTCAAATTCTTTTTATCACAGGTATTGATACGAAGGTATTTGATGTTTGGATCTGATGAGAGATTAAAGGAAATGTAAGGTATTAGATATTGTAATGCCAGTAATGACTACGTTTATGTTTATGTTGTATCAGTGATGACATCCCAAATTTTAATGAATCAATGAAAAACATTTCTTCGGAAATACTTTTATGGGACCAATTCTACATAATAAGGAACACTTTATTTTAAAATAAGCATAAATAAAAATGTCTTTTCTGAACGTGAAATTGGGGTTGTAACAGTTGGTATCATAACATTAGTTTAAGTGAACTAGGAATATTTGAGGATTTTTTGACTTAAACTTATGTGAAGCAATGATCGTGAGATGTGTCTATTTAATTTTAGGTACTATACCTGAATTAACACCAGCACTAGCTTACTTTAGTATAAGATCCTTAATTTGTTGATATATGTTCAATAATTTATATCATAAAATGCCTTAGGTTGCCAAGCTGCTATTACTTAACTAAATGGAAGGTCTATTTGCTGCTATAGCTTGGATAAAGAATCTTTATGTGTTCAAGATTCTAAACATTTAATTACGGTATTAGAACATACATGTAACTTTTAGGAGTGATAAGGAGGATTTGAGTTCTAAAACATAATTAAAATCTTCTCTGTCATAATATAATTGTGATTCTGGTACCATGAGCGATTGTTCTGGTATACAAAATGTCATGATGAGGACTCGTAGCAGACTAGGAAATGGCAACGGAAACAGATAGCCCGAGCATATGATTGATCGTGCACCATTCATTGCACTTGCACCTGAACCTATCACGATGGCAGGAATTTAGGAAATAATGCAAACCAAGGTAGACTGACAGGTGGAGGACACGAGGCGACTACTTTGGGAGAATAGAGAAGAACCTACTGCACTAGTCGTATAACCTGAAATGAATGAGGAATAGTCAGAATAAGAAAACTATAGTCGGACTATTAGCCAAGCTGAACCACAAAGGGTTAGTAGGAACAAACTTGATGAGGTAATTGAAAAAGATGGATGCAAGTACAAGGACTTCATGGCTTCGAAACCACCAAGTCTTTCTGGAAGCCCAACACCAATGGAAATTATGGATTGGATCTCTGAAATGGAAATGGTATTTTAAAGCTGTGACTGCAGCAACATACATAAGATTGTCCTCACAGTCAGACAGTTAAAGACCAAACTGTTGAGCTGGTGGAAGCTATTGGCTGATACTATACCAAGAGGAGAAGTCCTTAATATATCATAGAAGAACTTCCTTGAGGAGTTAAACATATAATACTGCTCCGAACAAGAACTTCCGGTAATCAACATCGAATTCCAAAATCTAAAGAAAGGAAAAATGGGTCTTAGAGAGTACGTTGCAGCTTTCACGGAGAAGATGAAGCCAGTTCCTAACCTGGTTCCTACCGAATTTTCCAAATCAAACAAGTCTGCTATTGGACTACCACCGGATTATGGGCCAACGGTGAAGCTAGCAACCACTCTAAAAGCAGCCATTTGGACAACTAAGAATGTAGAGACCTAGATAAGGGAAAACGGGTTGGGAAAAAGCAGAGGTAAGAGAGAAAAGGAAGAATGAAGAACTCTCAAAGTCTGACAAGTAGAGTAAATTCTAAAAGTATGAACCTAACAACAAGAGATTTAGGAGTAACAATGAAGCAAAATGGTGCAAGAAGTGCAAGAAGAAGCACTTTGGGAGATACGACGGGGAGATGACTTGCTACAAATATGGAAGAATGTGTCACTATTCCAGATATTTTACGTTTGATGACAAGAAATGTTACGAATGTGGAGGTAGTGGGCATATTTTGAGGAATGGAACAAAGAAAAACAAAGCAGCAAGACCGAACACATCGTCTAAGCCAAAGGCAAGAGCATTCTATATGATACTTGATGAAGTAGATGTCACTGCGAGAGATCAAGAATAAGGAACTGCTTATCCGAAGTATAAGATGCGAAGTAGACGTCTCATGTAAATAAAATTATGTGATGTAGCCTAATTAAATAGGAATAATGTATGTTAAACTTGAATAACAATGTAATCGTTTACAAGAAATAATACATCCCTAATTATGATGCATTATCCTATGTGTTAAGTGGTTTTGAAGCCGTTATGTGTAGTAACTTAGGGAAGTACAAGGCAATTCTTTGGACGAGTATGAGTAAGTGTGAAAAAATACTAGAGGCATATACTACCAGAATCACATCACTCACACTTGGATCAGGAATAGTCATAAGGTTACCAAGGCACTAATAGTTGAATTTGTAGCGTTCATTTTTTTTCGATGCCTTTGTTTCGGTAACGACTAAGAAGATAAACGTTATTTCGACCTTAGTGGTCATATCAAATCGAGTCTTACTAAGATAAAAACTACAAAGTAAGTTACTCGGTTCAAAAAACCATGTTCGATGTAGCATCCGACTTAATTCAGGAGATTGAAGGAAAAGATAATCAAAGCAATCAACAGAAGTATCACATTCGTCGTTAATACTAAGTAGCATGTAGCTAGAAATTCTACATGTTATGATGTGATTATAACACATTAGAACATGAAGGAAGGTGTCTTCCATGCTAGAGTCTGGATCAAAGAGACCTAATTCTAGCCATTGCATTATACGATGGAAGGTCATTAGAACATGACCATTTGGTCTATTACGTTAATCGCAATAAAGACCTTACCATAGATCGATTTCGTTCTAGAAGGAGCAGGAGTCACCTATGAGGATCAAGTGGTAATTTAAAGATTTGTACCAAAATAGAATGAAGAGCGGATGCAAGTTTGAGCACCACTAGTAGTCAAGAAGTCCAAGAGTTAGAAACTCATTTGGAGAATACATAAGATTTATGGTTGTTACCTAGGATGGAAAGGTAACGTGTGTATTCATTATACAAACTATGTTTTGCTAATGATTCCGAAATGTAATCATCCTAAGGAGGAGATAAATGTAACGCCCTCAAGATAGGGCTAGATTACTAAAGAATAATAAGATAATTATTCGTCACGACAATAAATAGATGTTTTTGATAGGTGACTATTTAGGATAAATAATCTAAACAAAAGTCATAGTAATTGTAAAATCGAGAACATAAATATAGAGAGCATACAAGCATGACTTCATAAGAGAAAGTTATGATTTTTCAAAGTTTTAGCGCAGTAGTATACGACATAGAAGCTGAAATTAAGAACGATTGATTCTTAGTCAGAAAAATCTAAACGATAGTTGAAGATCTTGTCAATACCTATATGATGATATAAAGACAATTGAGAATGGAGAATGAATAGGAGAGTTACGATTTTTATATAGACTTTAACAGTCTACGCCTATAAAAATATAACTTTAAAGAAAGTGAGAATTAGCCGATAGATTTTAAATGAAAATTGTAGATCTCATCGATAGTTATGTGTGGATATAAAAAACATCCAAAACTGAAGTTTGTATGCAAAAGATATGATTCTTCAAAATTTTCAAAATTCGAGCGCGCCTAAGCTTCTGTGGTTGGAGTACATGGCGCGCACCTCTAAACGTGTGACACACAAACTCAAAATTCTCCCTACAAACAGGATGCAACCCTTCATTTTGGCTCACACCCATCAGAGTTATTCTCTCTGCAGAACTTCCTTCTTTGGTTTGATTTTACCCTAAATTTTAGAAGTTTTTAGCGAAGCCCTGATTCATCGAAGACAACTAAATGACGAATCTGACAGTTTGAATTTGATAGAATTAAACATTACCTCTTAATGGAACCAATATAAAAACTATCAAATAGCCTCTAAACCATAGCTAGATATTTTCTTAAGTTCAATGGCTATTAGGTTATTCGATATAAAAAATGAAACATTTTAGTTTTTAAATAAATATTATAAATTAGGTTTTATAATAATTTTTAATTGAGCATTATAAAATTCAATGCATAAATAAAAAATATAATAAAGTTATATAAAAAAATAATATAACAATTTGTTAAACTTTTATATAGTTCAAGTAAATTATCCTTGCACATAGATTAAAAAAAAAGTTTAGTAGTCTCATTTGATTTTGTAGTTCAATCGTCTATTGAAACATTTACAAATTTTGATAATTTGTTTGTAAATTATGGTTTTATATAAACTTGTAGTTTTTCAAATAAATTTAAATATCAAAAACCATAAATATGTGTGTGCCTGTGGGCAATACATTGTGGGCTCCTTGTCTTCTTTATAAATCCTCTTCTTTTCCCTCTATAAATGTAACCCGAAAGATCAGGTTCTTTCCTGACATAACACACACAACGATCGATGGCAGTTCAAGCCACCACTTCAACAGCGCCATCATCACCGCCGGCAGCCTTTCACTACTCACCATGGCACTCACCGGTACCGTATCTCTTCGGAGGCCTTGCTGCCATGCTGGGTCTCATTGCTTTCGCTCTCATGATTCTCGCCTGCTCTTACTGGAAACTCTCCGCCGAACTGGAGAACAGCGAGGACGTTGACAGAGATCTAGAGTCCGGTAACTCAGACGGCGATTCTAAACCGGAGAATTACAAGGTACCGCCTGTTTTTGAAGAGAAATATCTTGTAATCATGGCCGGACAAGAGAACCCGACGTTTCTGGCAACACCCGTTTCGAGTAGAGCTACGTCGTTTGGTAGCAGTAGTTGCCGGAGCAGTTCAACGGAGAATACGTCGACGTCGGAGATGGAGATGATGGAGGAGAAGGAGAAACAGGGGAGGAATGAGGAGGTAGAAGTGGGTATCATTGGGAATCATGAGTCCTCAGATCAGGCCTCTTGAAAAATATCTCGACCTTTCATTCTCTGGTTTGTAAGGAAGTTCCGGTGAAGGTTACTGTAGGTGAACAAAAAGAGACACTCGGAGTTCCCTTGTTTAAGTGCCGGAAATCAGGAAATGTACATAATATTTCGGGAGAATGCAAAAAAGTGTTTTCCTTCGTTCCCTTAATTTATTATTTAAAATAAAAATTAACTAAAAATTTAATAATATATTGATAAGAAAACATTAAATATTTATTAGGTTTTATGTTATTTTACTTTTTGAAACGGGCAAACTAACTAATTAATATATTTTTAAATAACCATCTATGTCTTCAAATAGGCCATTGACCCTTTGGTACTAAAATTATTTCTTATTTGTTACTAATCATCGATCGTAATTAATAGTTTTCAGACATAGTGCAAAAATTTCGAATTAATAGTTTTCAGACATAGTGCAAAAATTTCGAATATTTTTTCTATTATCGTGACATTGTTAAAACTTTCTGAAACATCCCTACTATAAAATCATACGTCCGTCCTGCTTGTAGGTCAACAAGGTTCTTTTAATTTTGTCATTACATGTTTTTTTTTTAATTTGATTATTCATTAGAAAAATATGAAACACATGCTTGGTTGAAGTGTGTATTTTCTTGTAACTTTGAGAATAGAATGATCATTTCATCAAAATAATAATAATAATAATAATAATAATAATAATAATAATAAAAGTGCAATACTTAATTTCATGCAAATTTAAGAAAAACCTCACTATATTTAAGAACTTAATCAACTCCTTAATCATAGAATTTGATGTTTAGGTTTAAACCGAAAGAATCATATTATTTCAAGTATAGATTTATTTAAAACAACATGGTAACATTTATATAGTAAACATACTTGGAGAATAAGCAACAATAAAATAACAAGTAGGAAACTAAAAGTAAGGAAATATAGTGTATTGGATATCGACGAGGAAACTTAATAGATAAGCAAATCCAACAACACTCCTCTCAAGTTGGAGTGTGGAGATCTCCAAGACCAAGTTTGCCACATAAAAACTGGAACTATTCCATTCCAACGGGTTTAGTGAAAATATCAGGAATTTAATATTTAGTACTAATGTAGCAAGGCTTGATCTAATTGGACTCTGCTTATTTGCGTACTAAGTAACAATCAATCTCAACATGTTTTGTGCATTCATGAAAAATTGGGTTACTTGCAATGTGATGAGCCATTTCATTATCACAATGAAGAGGTGTTGGTCCTGACTAAGGTGGAATCCATATTAGACAGTAGCCATGACCCTATACTCAACTTCAACTATCGACCTTGATACCACATATTGTTTCTTGGCTCTCTAAGATATTGGTGCTTCACCTAATGTGATAAAGTATCCTTTTTTAGAATGTTGAGTAAACGAACACCCAACCCAATCCACATCACATAAGGGCATATAAAGTTAGGTTACCAGTGGAAGGCAAAAATATCCTTTGTCTTGGGTAGTTTTGAGGTAGCATAAAATTTTGTTGAAATCATTGAGATGGTTATGTTAGTAAAGAGACAAACTGACTCAATGTGTTGAGTGTAACTGTTATGGCAGCTCTGGTGACTTGTAAGTAGAGCAACTCGCTAATCAGGCGTTGATGTTGCCTTGCATTAATAAGTAGTGAATCAAGAGCATGGTCGAGTTTGACATTAGTTTCCATTGGAAAGGCGCTAGGGAGACACCCCTTGAAGATTGCTATTTGTAAGGATGTCCAACATATATTGTCATAGAATTAACAACATACCATATTGTGTACGAGTTCCTTCAATGCCAAGAAATTACTTTAATGGTTCTAAGTCTTTGATGCTGAAGTTTTCATGTAGAGATGTCTTTTATTTTAGCAATATGATCACCATTATTTTTAAGTAAAATTATGTCATCTGTATAAATGAGAGTTTCAACGTAACATAAACGAATGATCAACTCTTGAGTGTTTAAAATCGATTCCAAAGAGGGCCTTTATGAAATTTCAAGACCAATTCCTAGATGTGTGTCTTAATCCATACATTTGCATCATCTACATACATTTGTGTCACTAGTTTTAGCAAATTTATGAGGGGACTTCATGTACACCTCTGCATCAAGATCGCCATGTAAGAAGGCATTATTGAGATCCAACTGATGAATGATCAATTTCTTTTAAACAACAACCAACCAATTGTTCTAATAGTTACCAATTTTACAATGGGTGAAAATGTTTTATGGAAATCAATACCTTCTTCTCGTTTAAGCCCCTTGCAACCACAATTTCCTTATATCTTTGTACTTGTCCTGAAGGTTTGTACTATATATTTGTAGACCAATTTGGAGTTAATATTAATTGTGTCAGTGTCCAAGTTTTGTTATTTTTAATGCCTCGTTTTCTTTCTTCACAGCCTCCTGCCATTATGGACATCTGGCGGCTTGTGAAAAGAATTTAAACTTATTTCATTTGTAGATGGCTAGTGAGAAATCTTTATGAGAATTAGTACAATGATTGTAAGGCACATAATGACATAAGGGACGTATTGTTGAGGTTGTTGTGGTGTCATGAGTGAGAGAGTGGTCTATAGAATGTGACAACTCGACTTGATATTCTCCATATTTTTGAGGTTTCATTCGAATTCTTTCAGGTCGTTGACTTCCCTTTCATTTCAAGGTTGGATTAAAAGTACTTGTTGACCTAATTTCCATTTCAGATGGGCTACCTTTTGATCCAATAGAAGTGGAAACATGTTGTCGGTTTTCTATGGCGAGAGTAGATCATGGCTCGTCTGCAGCAAATTTCATCAGATCAATTTGCTTAAGGTTAACCTCTTTTTTAGGTTTCTAGGTAGCAAGCTCTTCAAGGATGTTTCCAAACTTGTAACATTAGTTTGTTCATGGTATGGTACATAAATTTCTACCAACAAAATTAACATCACGAGATACAAGAACTTTGTTCTCTTGTATATCGAAGACCTTGTACTTTTGCCTTTGTGGATATCTGATGAACATACATGACCTCCCCTTTTCTTCGAACTTACATTTCCTTTAATGTATATGAAACATACATTCACATATGATCCTACCGTGGCTTCTATCCAAGCAAAATATTGTATGGTGTTTTATTTTATATTAAGCGAGGTAAAAGTCTGTTTATAAGGTAAGTGGTCGTCTACACATATTTTTTTTTTCTAAAATACAATTGGTAAGTTGGATGAAAAGCTCATAAAACTTGGAAGTTCAATCTAGTGAGCATGTTTTCTCTCTACTACACCATTTTTGATGTGGGGTATTATTTAGGATGTTTCAAGAATCTTTATGTTATCTTCATAGAATTCATCCTGGATTTAGAAGAAAATTCCCCACCATAATCATTTCTTATTTTCTTTATCCTTTTTTCCAAATTGATTATGTTCATGTTTTAGAAAGCATTTAAATTCTCACCAACACCAGACTTATTTTACTTAAGTAAAGCCAATTAGATCTACTAAAATCATCCATAACAATAAGGAAGTAGTAGGCGCCCAAAAATGAAGGAACTTTATAACCAACCTACAGACTCAATTTGTTGTAATTTGGTATACATGAATCACGATTTTCTATGCTGACTATGTTTCCTATAGACTCAATTTGTTATAATTTGGTGCTAGAGGAGTAACCGAGTTGCTTCATCCACATCTCTAAATCTATCTTGACCGCCATGATTGCAACCATTTTATCCATTTCTTCTATATTGTAAAGACTATTCTCATATCTATCCATGTCAGTGTTGTAAAACTCGTCGAGTTGGACGATTAATCCTCTGAGTACTCACTACTCGGCCCCTTACCAAGGTGAGTTATAGAATCTCGAGTACTCCCCGATCGGCCCGTTACTGAACTAAGCATTGTTGTAAAACCCGATCAACTCGGTGATTAATATATATATATATATATATATATACTTAATGATTTAGTATTTAACACACACACACATGTTTATTACTACATATATATCTTAAATTTTTCGTAGTTATTCACAAAGTAAGACTATTATGTGTTTTTCAGTTTTTGTATATTCACATGTATCTAATTTTGTTATATATTTCAATCAACTTAAGATTTTAACTTACGATATTGACATATATAAGTTCCCTAAAAGTATTTCAACACGAATTACCAAATCAGAGTACCCCCTGAGTCCCCCCGAGTACTCCTAAGTACTCGTTACCCGGTAGTTGGCTGAATAGGTACAGATTAATGAGTTCTACAACCTTGAACCATTCTAATCAGGTTCCTTATTGGTAAATCCTGAATAAAGCACAAAAATAATGTCATAAAACAATTAAGATTTTTGGTGATGTTGCTAAATGACGAGATTGCATCTAAATTTAGGTATATACAAAACTGATGGGTTTGAGCCACAAGATCATTCATATGTGCACATGCAAACCCTAATGCTTGGATCTAGGTTTCTCTATTGTACATGCATTCATACAAGACTTTCTAACCCTAGATCTAGTGATAATAATTCGAAATTATAATGACCAAAAAAGATCTAGAAGATTACCTCTTGTTGCTTGCTTGAATCTTCTTGTCTTTGATGCTTAGAGTCACAATTGTAACTCCTCTAATGGATTACAAACACCAACTAGCAAGGGGGTAGTATTTGAGAGAGGGAGGAGGCACAGAAAATTGGCTTTAGGATTCTTAAAGAAGCAGTGGCCGATTTCTGTAGAGGGGTTCTATTTATACTGTGAGCAGTTAGGGTTTCAGTTAAAACCCTAATGGACAGATTAAAAATTAAGCAGCCCGTGGAACCTTCTAGAATAAGGCCATGGACGAAAATATGATGGGCTCCCATCATAATTTCGTTCACTCCTTTGGCCCATTGGGTTTCCCAACCCAAAATCCAACTATCACACATTTGACAGTTTGAGTCCCCTTTCTTCAATTAATCTCTTTTAGTCACAAAATTAATTCCTAATTAATTTATGACTAATATTAACTAAATAATATGATTTCTCTTTTAATATATTATTCTTATAATTTATTAATAAAGCATAATATCTTCTCTCTCTCTCTCTCTCTCTCTCTCTCTCTATCTCTCCATAAATTACCTTGTCAAGTTGCTATGGTGAAGGCAACCCAAAAGGACCATGCACAACCGGGTCAAGTACTTACCAAATATAGTTACGGGCTTAAACACTAATCCAATAGTCTCACACTTGGATAAGTCTAGTAACTACAAAGGTAAGCACACTCCGATTAACAATCGTAGCTCTCAAAGACGCTATCAAACTCCGATCTTATCAGTAACTTGTCCTTCAGATAAAGGATCGTATAGTCCTCCATTCTAGATATCGTGCGGACAATTACATGGAACATAGTCATACTTATTGTCCAACAATTTGTTTCTCGATCTCTGATTTGTCTGACATAAAACTTAATTGAACACATCAATTCAGTCCTGACCGGGCCCGACACATAAGTCAAAACAAATCATCGAGGGGCCCTGATATCGATTTTACCCTCTTAGGATAAAAGAAACAAATAAACTTCGACTTATATGCATTTACTATCCACTAATCAAATCATACACAACAATGTGTTTTATAACATCAAGTTACTGATGCATTTACACACTATCAATGCACAACCAATCAGCAAACAATAAACCATATATCTAGGTTTTAATACCATATGATATTATCCTCTTGCGATCACTCGAGATAAATTCCATGAAGTGATTCCAGTAAGCGTTGGTTTATTCCAATGCTTAAATCAAACTCATAAGCACTCATGAATGTTGTAGCAAACTTTTTCTACGCCTAATACATTTTAGACAATCTACACACCAATTCATGACAATCTTCATTCATACCTACTTCCAACATACGAATGCTTGTGGACGGTTCGAATAATTCTTATTATTTAGGAACTCAAAACATGCAAAATGAAACAATAGGTAAACAATTAACATAACACAGTAGCATTACTAATAAATAATACTCTTTTATTTAATCGTCAAATGTGAATTACAACTTATCTATTACATGCTTCTAAACTATCTAATCTAAACTAATATCGTCCTTCATCCCGATGCTCCTAGCGTGCTGCAAGTGCTTAACCCTTCTTAGTCCCTTCATAAGCGGCTATGCTGGGTTATCCTCTGACGATACCCTCTTTATTACGAGGAGTCGTTCTTCCACCCGATGTCGAATATAGTGATATTTTTTGTCGATATGTCGAGATCTACCGTGATCCCTTGGTTCCTTGGTCAAGGCAACCGCTCCTTCATTATCACAGAAAATTTCCATGGGCTCCTTTATAGCTGGCACAACTCCAAGGTCTCCAATGAAGTTCTTCAACCATATTGCCTCCTTTGACGCCGTGACATCCCCAATTTCACGGCCAGAAAAGACCGATTTGTTTATGCTTTGTTTTATAAATCAGAGTAATCGTTTAAAGAAAACGGTTGCGGAATTTGTTCCCAAAACAAAATATGATAAGAATTTATCAAAGCATTTCTTTAAAGAAACGTATTTTCATTATTTAACAAAATCTTGGGATGTCATGTTCAATACAGACCAAAAGCATAAACAGAACAATTTGACCTTACAGCAGTTATTTACAACTATTGGTCTATTATCCAAAATCTCTCGTCAAGTCCATCAACTTATACTTTTGTGTCATTACCTGTAATACAAAGAAATCTGAGTGGGTCAGGCTTGGGAGCCTGGTGAGCATATAGGGTTTTCAACCTACAATAATATAATTATTATATTTAATTATCAAACAATCAATCTAATTACCCACCCTCATTATCTTCCTCTATTTCATAAAGATTTACCCTAAGAACCAATTACCCTTCTCCCATTTATTCCTATGAATTTCCCTAAGGAATTGGCACAAAGTCTAGTGCTGCCATGGTTCTTAGATTACCTCTGGTGAACACGCAATTCACAATAATTAATGAACACCTAGTTCAAGAATACCCAATGAACACTTAGTCCCAATATTACCCAATGAACACCTAGTTCACAAACACTTAATGAACGCTTAGTCCCAATATTACCCAATGAACACCTGGTTCACAAACACTTAATGAACACTTAGTTCAAATATCCCTAATGAACCTAATCATCTAAGGAACACAGAGTATGAAGGCTCTTAACTCCAAACAACGTAATAATAATGTATATCTCGATCCTGCAAAACCACTAATATTATTATCACATATAAACCATATTTCTAAAACAATCTATCCCATCCAGTCGATCCCCACATACTGACCCTATACAATGATCTTACGAGATCTAGCCTAAGGAATCGATATGAACAACAACTGAAGAAGATGCTTCGTAAATTCCCTGGCAGCAAACGAGGATCAATAAAGACATCAACTGAGGGGAATGGAATAAGTTTCACCACGAACGTTCATTCGTAAAGGAAAGAACCACAAGACAGTTAAGTCAGCGGTAGTTATCTAGATAACAATGCCTAGGCGTGGTCCGACTATCATGAGGTATTATACCTCCAGAATTTACCTATCCCAGCATCGAACTTTGCCTAGCAGTGGCCTGAATACATGAGGTACTTCACCCCTTGACGCACCTTATCTAGCAATATAACACCAGACATACCCAGCAGTGGTTTATTACCGACACACTTTATTAGGAAGTCTACGAAGTTCCCTTAATTACTTCGTGAAAGAAAATGCTGACATATGAAGCTCGGTCGATCACTTCATAAAAGAAACGCTGACTCCAAGGCTCTCTCAAAATAAAAGTATGGGGGAATACTACTAGAGTACTCCCGTACGCTCCCGTAACTGACACACAAAATTGTCAAAAAGACTTTGTACATGATAGTACTTCTGGCACATTATAGTAGTCTGGTATACGAAAGACTCGTACCCGAGAACATAATAGTACCCTGGCACAAGCAGCACCCAAGACACAGAGCTTTGAAAAGGACTTCGTACATAAAATGTACTTCTATACGTAGGACGTACTCCACAGATCATCAATCTCGCAACACACGTACTCTTAATAAGAGACTACCCAATGTCCAAATTTAATTGAACAAAACATCCCGTTTAAGTCTTAACCCATCACTAGGCAAACCTACAATACTTATAATCAATTTCCGATACTATCTCTGTTTAGGAAAAAGCTAACTAGTGTAGACTTAACACAAAGTTTTAAGTAATAATATCATATATATATATATATATATATATATATATATATATATATATATATATATATATATATAGATCTTAACACATATTGAACCATATTTGATCCGTACGTTGTATATCATCAAATATATCTAACACGTA
This sequence comes from Lactuca serriola, assembly GCF_051521515.1. Classification (NCBI taxonomy): domain Eukaryota; kingdom Viridiplantae; phylum Streptophyta; class Magnoliopsida; order Asterales; family Asteraceae; genus Lactuca; species Lactuca serriola. The sequence goes on from NC_136414.1 coordinate 77,210,806, forward strand.
TTTCGGTCAATAACAAATACTTCACATACATATGTATTGTAACACCCCGTTTAAAAAATAAATAAATAAATGTATAGAAGCCCTAAAATGAATAATAATTGAGCGAGGCGTTAGTTTTGAGGAGTTAAAATTCATAATTACAGAAGTCAGGGTGCGTTTGGTAATTAATGGACTTAAATTGAAAAGATTTGAAGGCTTAAGGTTTTATTGGTAATTTAGGGATCTATTATGAAAGGAATTTATGGGATCAGGGTTTAAAAAGTAAGTTTTGGATTCAATTTGTAAAGATTTATGGGGGCAGGGTTTGTTTGGTATGTTTTGGATGTAAGTTGAAAAGATTCCATGGGGAGGGACCGAAACTGTAATTATGGGAAAGTTGTTATATTGGAGGCGGGTATAAAACCCTTGTGAAACCCTAACCCTAAGGAGTGAGAGGCAGCCGTCACCCCCCCCCCCCCCCATCTTCCTTGCTCCAGCCGCCATCGCCGACCTTCCCTTGTTTCTCCGATCATGAGCCACCTAGTGTGCTGAGCACCGCCATAACACGCTGCCAGTGAGGTCACGAACAGCCGAAGTAGGATCGTCGAAGGCCGAGTACGGAGTGCTGTTGTCGCTGGTTCCGTTCCGACCACCGCCGCTGCTGGGATCGTTCCAACAGCCGCTGAGCCGCCTCTTCGTGTTTCTTTCTTCTTCTTCTATTACTCAGTCAGCCATGTCGTTAATATCGATTGGATGTGACGCCGCCATGGTTGTGGTGGGGTACTGCCATCAACTGTCGCCACTCCGCCGTCGCTAATGGCTTTCATTCAGCGATCTCCGCCGCCATCTCCGGCCTTTAGCGTCATTGATGTTGATTCCGTAGATGAAGTGTTTCACTGATTCATGGGTTCGGCCTACTGGAGTGTGTTGCTACGAGATTCGGAGCCAAAAAAAGGAATCATTGCCACCACCGTGAGGTGGTGGCTGCCAACGTGAATCAATTGTTTTCGCCGCCGTATGCCACCAAGGGGAGGTGGCTGAGTTCGTTTTGTAAGCAGAAATTGTATGTGTGTGTGTTTATTGCAGTTTAGTGGTATTTGGGTGTTTAGTCTAGCCGGATATAGCAAGGAAGCCACTACCACCACCATGAGCTGGTGGTTGCCGCCTTGTACCACCGCCGACCACCACTAGGGTGGTTGTGTGTGTGTGTGTTAGTTAGTTAGTGTGTGTGTATAAAGCACATTGTAACTGTAATTGCCAAAAGAATATTGAAAAGAAATGGAAAACTACCACCGTAAGGTGGCCGCCGCCGCCGTGTGCCGCCATTGACCACCACTACCCGAGGTGGTAGTGGGTGGTGCCCCACAAGCAAAACCCTAATGGGCTTAGAGGTTAATTTTGGGCCTATTAGGCAATGTTTGGGTGAGGAACCCTAATTAGGGTTTAGAAAACCCTAATTGTGAGTAATTGGGCCTTAGACTTATTGGGCCCACTTGTGGGCCATTGGGATTGGATTGTGAATTAAGCCCAAACTATTCCAGGCCATTTATCAAGTAGAGTAAAGGACTTAATGGACTAAGTCCTTAATGGGCTAATTGAGAAAATCCTAATATTTGAGAAATTATCAGGACACACACGAGAATTATTTAATAAGTGAATATTAAATAATAATCATTGGCAGAAATTAATCTAAGCAATAATGGACTTAATGGATTAAGTCCCTAGTGTGTTAAGTCCTTAGTGGGTTAAGTAAGAAACACTGAACCCTAGTTATCATTTAATGTGAAACCCTAATTTCACTTGGGCTTTGTGTTGGGCCATCCAAGAATAATCAAATGGACTAGAGTAATTAGTTGGGCTCTAGGGTAAGGCCCATATGAAGGATTGGGCCCCATTTGGAAAATTGGGCCATAGATGGGCCATAGTTGGGCCTAGTTGGTTGTATGATATTGGGCCCTTAGAATGAGACATGTTGGACTGGACTGAACAATTGGGCCTTAAGGGAAGTCCATGTAGAGGTTTGGGCCCAGTTTTGAAAGTTGGGCCATATGTTGGGCTTTGATCCCTAGCTAACTTTAGGCCTATGGATTTGGGCCTTGGGCTTGGGTAAGCCAAGCTAGGGGTAATGTAGTAATTATCCAACTATGTATTTATAGTATGTGTTAAAACCCAATTATTAATTGGGTGTCATTTTGGTGTTGACAGGTCGGGAATCTGTCATCCAGCAGCTAGGGTTGAGTCTGCGGGACTTCAGCAGTATGAGAATTGTGTCTACGAGACTTCAGCAGTATGAGGTGAGTTTCCTTCCAGTAGGAACGGGTCTACGGCCACAATGTTGACCCGTTTAGTTAGCAGTAGTTCTGGACTTCCGTCCGATGCAGTAGTTCAGTATGCTTGGTGTCTTTGTGATACAGACAATGTATGAGTTATGTGTACTAGACTATGGTCCGATGCAGTATGCAGTATATGTGTTCATGTTATATGCTATGATTATGTTATGCTATGTTCAGTTAGTTCCAGACCTCGGTCCGATGCAGTAGTTAGGGTGCTTGATGTTTTTGTGATTCCAGCATGTTTTGTGTTATGTGTTCCGGATTATGTCTCGATGCAGTATGCAGTATATGTGTTCATGCTAGCTGACATGTTATGATATGTTATGATTCAGTGAGTTCCAGACTTCGGTCTGATGCAGGGGACAAGGTCCCAATTAGTTCTAGACTTCGGTCCGATGCAGTTAGTTCCGAACTTCAGTCCGATGCAGTTTCCGGACTTCGGTCCGATGCAGAGGGCAAGGCCCTGGTCAGTTTCCGGACTACGGTCCGATGCAGTTTCCGGACTTCGGTCCGATGCAGTAGGCAAGGCCCAATAATTGTTTATATGTTATTGTATGGTATGTGGTAGTTTGGGGGAGCTAACTAAGCTTCGTACTTACAGTTTCAGTTTTGGTTTCAAGTACTCAGTTTTCAAAAGAGGAGCTCGGGAAGATTGCAGTGCACACACCATTTGTTCAGCCTGGGATGTTTATACTCTGATATACTTGACAGTTGTTATGATATTTTGAGATACATTGCTTATCATTTTTATATGAGGTTTATCAACTATGGTTTTTATTATTAAATTAAACGAAATTTTCAGACTGTGTTTTTGGGATGTTACATGTATATTTCATACTTTAATCAATTCTCGTATTAAAATCACGTTCCTAAAAGGGACTATACACATGATACCTTATCGAATGAACACGTAATTCAAAAATACATAATCCGTACTCCCGGATCTAAAATTAACCTCTTGATCTGATCCCTACTCTCGAATCTAAAACTAACCTCTTGATCTGATCCATACTCTCGGATCTAAAACTAACCTTTTGATCTGATCCATACTCTCGGATCTAAAACTAACCTCCTGATCTGGTCCATACTCTCGGATCTAAAACTAACCTCCTGATTTGATCCATATATCCAGATATAAAACAAGTTTATCTCTTTATCCTTTTATCTCATGGTCCAACCCATATTTTATCACCTACCAACGATCTCATCTACCTATGTTCTACCCAACATATTTGTAGATACGAAATACATATACAGTTTAACTCATTAAAACTTATATAATTAATCCATTCCTCAATCATCTCAAATAAACAATAATATATTATACACATAGCACATACTTCATAGCAAATACTTAATATGTATGTGTTAGAAGAAAGTGACTACACACTCACCTAACACATACACTTAATATTTTCAAACAATACTTGTATTAAAATTGTGTTTATGAAAGGGAATATACACTCACTTGAATAGACGATGCTCGGACAACACTTCGGCTCTTCAAGTAGATATTCTTCGGTGAAACCGGGATTACTTCACACACCAAGTTTCTCTCGGGATCTTCGGACTTCGAGACTTTCTTTGGGTCTCGGGATGATATCGGAGCTTCGGGGGTTTAAAATTGCACGTAAAACGATGTAAAACGGGAGAGAGATGAGAGAATGAGCAACCAAACTCAGCTGGCCCTTCAAATCTATTTATAGGGCAAAATCTGCCCTTGCCACGTCGTGGCACCTTTTTCCACGTTGTGGGCTTGGTCGTCACTGCATGCGTCATCGCAAGTTGCATGTGGGGGGCTCCCGGAGGTGTCAGAAGACTTGCCATGTTGTGACACTGCTTGCCATGTCGTGATATCTGACAGTTTTGGGGTTTCGCGCCCCGAACTTCAGAAATTCATAACTTTCGCATACGAACTCTGTTTTCGACGGTCTTTATATCGACGTGTAGGTAAAAATAAGATCTACAACGTTCATTTAGACTTGGTCGGCTAATTTTGAATTTGTTTTTATTATATTATTTTTATATTATTTATATATTATCTTTAGTAGGCCGGGACAGGAAAACTTCGTTCGAAATTCATAACTCCTTCATCTGAACTCCATTTTCGTCTGTCTTTTTATCGTTGGACTACTATGTGACAACCCGGAATTTATTCCGTCGCTGTAACCCATTTCCGTTAATAGAATATTTTATTTTATTAATGTTATTAAGATTTCCGTTAACATTTGGGTTAGACAAATCAATTAATGTTTTATTTTATTTTAGTGCCGAAATGAAATAAATAAAAACACCTGTAATACCCTCAAAAGTATTTGAGAAAAATTTTAGTTTACAACTAAGCAGGGTCACGACCATTTAATCGGGTAAAATTTTAAATTCCGTTTAATGTCGGTATGGGGTGGATCCCCACCTGGCCGCCAACTCAAGCCCTATATAAGGGATGAGTGGCTTTCCCATGAACCTTTTCACACTCCTAGAAGCTTTCTCTCTTTACTCTTTCTCTTTCTCTCTCTCTCTCTCTCTCTCTCTCTCTCTCCCTCTACAAGTGGGTTTAGCCAAGAAACACCTCATTCAAGCTCCAAAACAGTAAGTAATCCTTCCTAGCTTGTTGTTTTGCTTTGCGTACATGAAAATTCGGGATTTAACCACCCAAAATACCTTAAAAACTAGAGTTTACGGTTGGGGAACATCTCCCAAAACCATAAACTCCTATAAAGGGGTTTTGAAGCCCCAAAATCCCTCCAAAACCTTCCTAATGCTTATCTATGACTTAGAAAATTGCATGCATGAAGTTAGAAACCCAAAATAGTGCCTTTAAGGGAGTAAACATGAATTTACGGTCCATGAACATTCATGAACCGTAAACACCAAGAAGGGTGTTTTGGTGTCCCTAACTCCTTCCTTAGCATGTTTAATGAACTAGAAACTTGTATGAATGAGCCTAGGACCACAAAATGCAAAGGAAATGTAGTGTTCAAGGGTTTACGGTCGTAAACCATAGAGTTCACAACCATAAACTCCCAAGGAGTGGTCCAAAGACCGCAAACTCCAAGGGAGTGCCCCTTTTGAACCTTAACCACTTCTCAAGCCATGGATTTGATCTTAGAACCATTCCTAATGATACAAGTGACCTTAAAGCACTCAAATACACTCCTCCCATGAGTTTACGGCCGTAAACTCATGGGGGAATTGGTCCCTCAACCGTAAACTCACCTAGGGTGAGTATTTGAGGAGTAAACTCTACAGTGAGGCGTTACACTCCTTCCTTGCAAGCCAATAGCCTCCTAGCACTTGACCAAAGCATTTTCTTCGCATTAGGATGTCTATACATATTTAATTAGTGTTTAGTCACTAGTTATATGTAAACATATGTCTTCATATGTTTCTAGGGTTATAGAGTGTGTTTAAGTCTTGACTTGACACCTAACATCCTACCTGACATTCCATCCACTCCACTCGCTGCAGGTGAGTTCATGCCCCTTAATTAACCTTTCAAATGCTTTTAAATGCTTTTATGGGGGGGGGGGGGGGGGGGGGAATACAAGTTGAATCCAACAATTTGTAGTATCAATCACATGTCATTTGTAACTTACAATCAAAAAGGGATTTCTATACTTTTAACCGTTTTGCCTTCAAAAATTGTTTTCCATGTTTATCAAACTCATTTTCATGTAAATTGTTATAAAAACTATTTTCAAACTCTTTTGAACTTCTTATGTTTCTAAAATATATCCACACCAATATATTTATATAAGTAAGACTTGAAGGACTTAGGACTGATAGCTCGGCTTATTACCTGTTCTTGTTTTATTGGGGTCTTGGGGTATATTGTTATCTGTCCGACTGTCGTTCAATTCTTAGTTATATATTGTATGTATTTGTGTTGGATGTGAATACCTTCGTTTATTTCAATATTTATAAGTATCCAAGAACGACTGCAACATGTCAGTTAACTATAAAAGGTATAGTTAAGGTTTACCTCTCCTCACTACTTTTACTATGATACTTACCACAGTTAGTGATATTATGAGTCGCTACATGTTAAGTACTATACAGGAAGAATACTATATGCTATAACAAAAGAATACTAAATACATTATAATGAGAAGCACACTATACACTAATACAAGAGAAGATACTAAAACATAATGTGATACACTATTTCTCCATACGACACTTTACTGCGCCTTCACCGTGTAACCTTAGTCTCCTGGAGGGAGAGCGGGCTCTATGTGTATAGATCTATACCGGGCGGATACTCATACATCCCGACTGCTAGCTACAGTCCGAGCCGATTAGGCCTAGGGATGATAACATGCTACCACACTACATATGATCTGGAGGGTCATGATACATTCAATCGCCTATCCGCATGGTTACATACATATTCACATTCGGAACCCTAACCTAAAAAATTACGAATTAAAGGTAAAGTAGACTCCCTGAGGTGTATTAAATACATATCGCTACCTAAAGTCTGCGGTTAATTACCATCTAGTCGGCAATAATACTGCTAAAATAATACATATTTTCCCATTCACTTTGTTCAAATGAAGTCCAAATTATATGTTTATAATTACGAACCAAATTGGGAAAAACTTTTACACACTCAGAGGATCAAACATACAAGTAGCCAAGTCTTGGCAGAAGACTACTTTTATTAGAAAATATGGGATTTTCAAGAGATTCACACTATTTTCAAACTTGATAACAACTTTCATGCCACACGATTGTAAACATTTTTATACATGCAATGACACTAAATTCTTATGAACTCACCAGCTTTATGCTGATACTCGTTTTCAAAATAACTTGTATTCTCAGGGTTGCACGGGATATGTCGCGTATGTTATGGACACCCGAGAGGCAGGTAAGGCGATAGTGAGTGAGGTTCCGGTGGTACGAGACTACGCTGATGTATTCCCCGAGGAGCTTCCGGGAATACCTCCGGAGCAACAGGTAGAGTTCAGGATCGACCTAGTCCCCGGTGCGGATCCGATAGCCAAGGCACCGTACCGGTTGGCTCCTCCCGAGATGTAGGAGTTGTCTACACAGTTGCAAGAGCTGTTAGCCAAAGGATTCATTAGACCGAGCAGTTCACCCTGGGGAGCCCCGATCCTATTTGTGAAGAAGAAGGACGGGTCGCATCGGATGTGTATATACTATCGGGAACTAAATAAGGTAACAGTGAAGAACCGTTACCCACTCCCGAGGATTGATGACCTCTTTGACCAGCTACAGGGAGCATCTTGGTTCTCCAAGATCGATTTGTGTTCGGGCTATCATCAGATGAGGGTCAGAGAGGAGGATGTGCAGAAGACCGCGTTTCGGACGCGTTATGGCCATTATGAGTTTGTGGTGATGCCATTTGGGCTCACCAATTCCCTTGCCGCGTTCATGGACCTCATGAACCGTGTGTGCAGACCGATGCTGGACCGGTCTGTGATAGTTTTCATTGATGACATCTTAGTTTATTCCAAGACGCAGGAGGAACACGAGGGGCACCTACGATAGGTGTTGGAGACCCTGTGGAGGGAGAGCTTATATGCTAAGTTCTCCAAGTCTGAGTTCTGGTTGCGCGAGGTGCAGTTTCTTGGGAACCTTGTCAACCAGGACAGGATTTCGGTGGATCCGGCCAAGGTGGAGGCCGTGATGAGGTGGGAGGTTCCGAAGTCTCCATCTGAGATTCGGAGTTTCCTGGGGTTAGCAGGCTACAATCGAAGGTTCATTCAGGACTTCTCCAAGATATCCGTACCCCTGAAACGGTTGACTAAGAAAGCCGTGGTCTTTCGATGGGGGCCTGAGCAGCAAGCAACATTCGAGGTTCTGAGCAGCAAGCAACATTCAGGGTTGGGTGCGGTACTGATGCAGAAAGGTCATGTCATTGCCTACGCTTCAAGGCAGCTGAAGCCTCACGACGCGAACTACCCGACGCAGGATTTAGAATTGGGGGCGGTGGTCTTCACCTCAAGATTTGGCGACATTACCTCTATGGGGTTCGGTGTACCATTTACACAGACCACAAGAGTTTGAGGTACCTCATGGATCAGCCGAATCTGAATATGAGGCAGCGTCGGTGGCTCGATGTGGTGAAGGATTATGATTTGGAGATCCTTTACCACCCGGGGAAGGCCAATGTGGTGGCCGATGCGCTTAGCCGCAAGGCGGCGCCGATCAGAGATATTTGCATGCGGATGATAGTGGTGACTCCGCTTTTGGAGCGGATTCGGGAGGCCCAGCAGGAGGCCATGAAGGAGGAACATCGTAAGAGTGAGTGCATAGTGGGTCAGGTTTCCTCCTTCGACTATGATAGCAGGGGATTATTAACATTACACCTCAAGGTGTGGGTGCCATACCTCGGGGGCGTGCGCCAGGTCTTGATGGAGGAGGCGCACAAATCTCGATTCTCCATTCATCCTGGGGTGACGAAGAGGTATACGGATCTTTGTCTGGACTATTGGTGGCCCTGCATGAAGCGGGATGTGGCTTGGTACGTTGAGCGGTGCTTGACCTGCAGGAAGTTCAAGGCCGAGCATCAAAGACCGCACGACAAGATGTAGCCGTTGGATATCCCATTGTGTAAATGGGAAGATATTACGATAGATTTTATCACGAAGCTACCCAGGACCGCGCGGGGAGTGGATTCTATATGGTTCATCATGGATCGATTGACCAAGAGCGCCCATTTTATCCCGATTCAGGAGAGCATCTCGGCGAGAAGTTGGCCGACATCTATATCAGGGAGACAGTGGCGTGGCACGGGGTGCCAGTATCAGTGATTTCAAACAGAGATGTGTGTTTTACTTCCAGGTTTTGGAAGAAGTTTCATGACGAGTTGGGTACTCGTCTACATTTCAGCACTGCTTTTCACCCGCAGATGGATGGTCAGAGCGAGCGAACCATCCAAACGTTATATGATATGTTGCGGTCATGTGTTCTGGATTTTGGAGGTAGTTGGGCTACCTACCTCCCGTTGGCGGAGTTCTCATATAATAATAGCTATCATGCGAGCATCGACCGTCCTCCCTTCTAGATGTTGTATGGGAGGAGGTGCAGGACCCCGATATGTTGGGGAGAGGTTGGCCAGAGGGTCATGGGAAGCACCGAAGTGGTGCTCCAGACGACAGAGAAGATCCAGCAGGTCTGGAGCAGGCTTTAGACTGCTCATAGTCGGCAGAAAAGTTATGCCGATAAGCGCCGTTCAGAATTGGAATTCCAAGTCAGGGATATGGTTCTCCTGAAGGTGTCACAATGGAAAGGCGTCATCGAATTCAGGAAGCGAGGCAAATTGGGCCCAAGGTTCATCGGGCCATTTAGGGTTGTAGTCGGGTGGGCATGGTGGTGTATAGGTTGGATCTGCCAGCCGAACTCAGCCAGATCCACAAGACTTTCCACGTCTCTCAGTTGCGGAAGTGTTTGGTAGACGACTCGGCAGTGGTGCCTTTGGAGGATATTCAGGTCGATGACAGTCTGAATTACATCGAGCGGCCTGTGGCAATCCTCGACAGGAAGTCGAAGGATCTAAGGAACAAGAGGGTGGGACTCGTGAAGGTGCAATGGCAGCACCGGAAGGGATCAGAGTGGAGTTTGGAGCCGGTGGAAGAGATGATGGAGCACTACCCCGAGCTGTTTTAGGATCGAGCAGCAGACTTCGAGGACGAAGTCTAAAATAAGTGGGGGAGATTTGTAGCACCCGAGTTCTGGTACGTACTCCTTGTGATTAATATTTTAATATAGTGAATTTTTGCCTTGGACTTGGCGAGTTGAAGGACCAAATCGCCAAGTAGGAGCGGGATAACGCGCGGGGTCTGAGCTTTGGACTCGGCGAGTAGACCCTGTTTGGGAAAAAACCCTAACCTGGGTGTTTGCACCCTATTTAAACGCTCTAACTTGGCCTCCCTTGTCCATAACACTTCCAGAGAGCTGTAGAAAGAAACCCTAGCCCTCATATTGTTCTTGAGAGTGATTTTGGATTTATAAAGAAGGTTTGGAGCTTAGAAGAAGAAGGAAGTGGTTGAAGTGTGCAAGGAGGGGAGGTAGATCCGGAATCTACACTGTGAGAAGCTTCCATTCAGGTAGAAAAGTTCTTACCTTGATCACTAGTTCATTAGATCCCCTTTTTGTCCCAAATTAGTGGTTTTCAAGCCCTAAAACCTCAAACTCCATGTATTTATGCTTTATGTTCTGAAAGGACTTCAGATTGGGACCTTATGGACATCTTAGAAGTGTAAAGTCTCGGTGGTTGGAGGTATTGAGGTCCCTATTGAGTGTGTGACCTCTTAAAGAGCTTGGATTTGCCTTCATGAGCTTATAAGGTCATGTATGCACGTAAAGTTTTCAACTTTACGTGATAGGCATGCCCTAGGAGCATAGATCTATAGTTTAGAAGCGTTGAATGTCTCAGATTTGGTCTGTATCGGAAGTGGGTCGAAGGGACTCGGCGAGTCCCAAAGTGGAACTCGGCAAGTTCTATGAAGATGGTCTTAGACTCGGCGAGTCCTATGAAGATTTCCTGGAACTCGACGAGTTGTTCTTCAAACTCGGTGAGTCATATGAACTTTCACTGAGTAAGAGGGGTTTAAGTGTTGAAGGTCCAACCCTTCGTATCTGCACGCGGAATTAGCAGTTTAACGTAGTCCCAAAACCTCAAATCCTCTTAAGGGATGCTCTGGTGAGGATTTGGAAGTGGGTAGGAGATCTGCTCGTGGGGACTCGACGAGTTGTTCTTGGACTCGACGAGTCGGATCACGAGTCGGTTCTATTGTCCCGAGTAGTGAGTTAAGGGTGACTCAGTGAGTGGGAAGAAGGACTTGGCCAGTAGGACCGGGTTAGTAAGAGAAGGACTCGGCGAATCTGTGCCATGACTCGGCGAGTCCAGTCAACTGGAAGTTGACTTTGACCAAGGAGTTGACCTTGGACCAGGGATGGGTCAGTCAATTGACCTAAGGGTATTTATGAGTGGCTAATATATGTTTATGGATTTGTAGCCGGAGGATTACCGGTGCAGCAGTCAGACTTTCGGTAGCTACTTTTCGAGGTGAGTTTCCTTCTAGTAGTAACGGGTCTAAGGCACCAAGGCCGGCCCGTATAGACGATATGTTAGTGTCGGAGTGTGGGCATAGCCCGTATCTCATGGTTGATTTTGATTATAATATATGCCAGTATGATAGAATTGTTTATACTCGTTGTCTGTGTGATACTTGTATGTTATGGTTTAGCAGCTGAGTGTGGGCGAGGCCCGTATCTCTCTAATAGTGGAGTGTGGGCGAGGCCCGGATCTCCCAGATAGTAGAGTGTGGGCGAGGCCCGTATCTCTCAGATAAGGGAGTATGGGCGAGGCCCATATCTCCCAGATAGCGGAGTGTGGGAGAGGCCCGTATCTCCCAGCTAGCGGAGTGTGGGCGAGGCCCGTATCTTCATGAGTGTCGGCTAGGCCTGTATCTCCTAGCTGTTCATTGTATGTTTGTATGGTATGAGGTATTATGGGGGAACTCACTAAGCTTCGTGCTTACGGTTTATAGTTTTGTTTTCAGGTACCTCTTCTTCAAGGGGGAAGGAGTTGGCGCGGTAGCGGCACATCATACACACACCTTGTTTTCCACACCATGAGTCATTCTGGGATTTTGTACTCTAATAGTTGATTGTTTCCATGTTTCGGTTTTCAGACACGATGTATGTTATGAAATGGTTTGACCAGACAGTGTTTTTAATTACAATCGTTTTCTAAAGTATTGATTTAAAAAGAAAATTTTTGGACGTGAAATTTGGGTCGTTACACTATGACTAGATAGCCTGAAACAACGCTTTGAAGGCGTTAAACTGTTGATAACAACTGTCACTTGTAGGCGTGTGTGCCTGACTTTAGCTAGCAGTCTGAGTGCGGGATTGTCAATCCCAATATAGATCTATACACATTTGTTTCGATCCCAGACTGTAGATTCTAGTTATAATATCAGGACTTTAACTATGTTGTTTAAATGAATAAATAACCTGAATGCATTAACTCATAAAATGCATATAAACGTTACGTGTATAATAGTAATGAAAACCCAATCATTCTGAAATAAACGATCGATAATATGCTCCTGGTTTAGTATATTTGAAATGTATCTGTAAGTTGTAAACCCTTGTTTAGTTTTGAATCAGAACCTTGTTTCTTGTAAAGAAGTGTACTCTAGTATACTTGACTTGTGAGTTAGTGTTCTTGAATCATAAATTATACCCATTATAATTTATATGAACTTTTTGTATTGATACTAACTGTTCATGCATGTAACCCCTTGCTCGACATGTTACAAAGGGTATTGAAACTAAATGAAATAACTTATATATATATATATATATATATATATATATATATATATATATATATATATATATATATATATATATATATATATATATATATATAAAACTTAAACAACATTCGAACAAATAACCAATACCCTAAATCCACATCCGAAGAAGGAAAAGGAAATAAAGTGAGTTACTAGTCCTAAGCCCTTTAAGTCTTATGTGTGTGTATGTGTGTGTATATATATATATATATATATATATATATATATATATATATATATATATATATATATATATATAATGATTTTTGGGGGAAATATAATTTTATAAAATATTTTAAAGAATTGAACATTTTGAAATACTTTTGATGACTTGATGTCATTTTTAACACAATTTGAAACCATTTGATTTGAAGATAATTGATATTCATTTTGTGATATATTTTGAAAGCATTTGTTAATAACACAAAATCCTTGTGTTAGACTTGTATCCCCCCCCCCCCCCCCCCCTAAAACTGTAAAAACTATGAAAATACGGGGGTATGAACTCACGTTTTAGAGGGTGATTCAAATGTTGATTTGATATAGGTTGTTTATTTCCACAAGTGAAATCCCGTAGTAAAACAAGTCCTATATAGCAATTTTTTTAGCATATATGCAACCAGTTAGTTAATATAATCATAGTAATGATTAGAAATTGGACTAATTTGTAAGTATAACTTACAAATAGGAGTGTTAGGAGCTAGAATTGAAGCTGTAATGAGTTCACAGCTAGGAAGGGGTGTTCACGGCCCAAGAACACTCGATGTTCTTGATTTCACGACCCTGTGTTCTTGATGAATGAAGAACACTTGAAGATCCTAAGCAAGTTTCTAAGAATATTCAAAGGTTTTAAGGTTGGTGTTCTTCGTGTTCTTCGTGTAAACTAGTGAAATTACCGGGTTTTTAGCTTAGTATAAGAAGATTAAAGGATGTTCTTGAAATGATAACAAGATCAAGAAATGATACATGTTAGATCTTAAGAAGAACTAGCGATTATCACTTGAATATGATTAGGAAGGATGAATTTAGCATGTTCTTGAGGTGAGAGGTTGTTCTTGGCTGATGATACTTGAGAGAATATGGTTGGAATTTTGTGTAAAAGTGTAGAAAATGAAATAAAATCGGCAGAAATGTATATATGTGCGAGGGTTCACGGTCCGAAGGGTTCTCGACCGTGAACCTCGTACACGGTCCGAAGTCGGTTTGTGGCCAAAGGTGATTTACGGTCGAGAACACAATCCAAGACGATAAGGATCGATTTCTGAGGCGATAAGATCAGAAACGTTTGTGGCCCGAAGAATGATCACGACTGAAGCCTGATCACGGCCTCGTTCACGGTCCAGAGGTTGATTACGACATCGAAGCCGTATACGGCCTTATTCACGGCTGTGAAGCTGTCAACCAAAGGGAAAGGAAAGAAAAAGAATGAGAAGCTTCTCGATTCTAAATGACTCCCTTCTTGAACAAATAACACTTTGAATACAAGGTGTAAACATTTATAAAACATTATTCTAACTTATTTAGGATAGAATAAGATTTAAGTTAACCTTACAAGTAGAAAATAACGGAGTGTTACAGAAACTGACCCTAGGACTCCTTGTAAGTGGAGTGGATAAAATTTATGGGTGATCCCATAAGATATCATACAAGGGCTTACTAAGGAGGCCCTTGGGTTACTTTCGGATTAAGTTAGGAACTAGGGTTTCCTTATTCAAGTCTAGCTTCAAGACTAAGCTACCTAGTCATATATAAACCCAAAGGAAATCGTTCGTAAGCTTCTAAGAGTTGCCCTAGCAAAATTTCCACCTCTATTCTTCTTCATCCTTTGCATTGGGTGTTTGTAACTCCATTAGATGTGCAACACTTGGGGCACTAAGCTTTCAAGAGTCAAGGTGGTTCTTGTTATTGCTACATAACATTTGAGGTAATGATCAAACCCTATTTTCTTATAAATTTTGATTATTGTATGCTAGATCTAGGGTTATTGCTTTGGTGTTCATATTTGTATGTTCAATAGAAAAAAAACTTAGATCTAAAGTAATTATGATTGCATGATCACATAAGAATGTAAATATGCTCAAAACCCATCACTTTCTTTCTCTCTCTCTCTCTCTCTCTCTCTATATATATATATATATATATATATATATATATATATATATATATATATATATATATAATAACAACCTGATGTTACTAAATTCATTGCTATTTAATATGAGAGCTAATAATATATGCATGGAATGCTTTTATCCATCCACAGAAAATATATTGTGTTTACTATTGTACATCTAATTTACATTTCTAGATATTAAAGCGAAAAAATCTCAGGTTTTGAAACTCAAAACACACACAACACACGACTGAAAACCCTTCTTCCTCCTTCGACAATATTTGTTCTTTAGCCGATCTAATAAAATCTAGATCATAGTCGCAACAATCTTGCAAAAGGGGAAGCATTTATTTTTTTCTTATAAGCTATTAGATGTAAAACCTATGTATTACATGAGTTGATTAAAAAATAAAATATTAAAATTTAAATATTAAATATTTTTTAAAATAAAATTTTGAAATAAGAAATGAAAAAACATATTAATTGCAATTTAATATAATATTTATTACATTTGATACTTTACATATATAAATATAAGTATTATGTAGCTTTTTAATTTAGAATTTTAAAACAAGCCATAAATTGATGTGTATGTTATTTATTGAAAAAATATTACAAAATGACAAGTGTCAAAACTAATTAGAGATTGATATTGATAAAAAAATTATATTCGTTTATTATAGTAGATAAAGATAAGTAAACATTAATATCCTTTATGAAAACTTTATCTCCAATATCCTTTAGACTGTGAATATCTAGTTCACTTCTGGGAATCTACTAATATGAGCACTTGTATTGCATACATGTTCTTATGTTGTTCATAAAACTAATTGGTTTTTTCACAACAGTAAATAAGATTTATAGTTTCGTTAAAAATAATCAAGATCATGTTTTTTATTTCTACAAATATGGAATCACTAGAGAGAAAACAAACCTTTGAGACTAGAGCGAATATCTTTACCATTAAAGACACAGGAACATAAACCTTTGTTTGCCCAAACAAACACAAAATTCAAAATCTTTCATGTCTGTAGATCCCTATGTACCCACAAATAAATTGTATATAAATGGTATCAAATGCAAAAGAATAGAATCCAAGCATGAATAACAAGTACCAACTCCAACAATAACGTTGTAATGTACCTATGGATTTGAGGACAACAGCCCCAATAATAAAATCGATAAATTGGAAGATCGATAATTACGATTATTAGAGTTCGAAGACCGATGATGGAAAGCCCGAAACTCAAGGTTGGAAGATCGAGAAAGAGTCTAACACTCGATTTTGGAATTGAGGATAGAGAATAGGAAGATTGATGTTGGAGTTTTGGGCTTAGACGATGGAAAGCTTAATGATCGTTTGATAATTACAAGGGTATTCTAGGCTCTATTTGTTGATGACTATGGAGTCGTTGCAAAGATGGGAACTCTTGGAGAAGATGGTGTCGTACGTCGATGGGTGTTACCAAATTAAGGGCATAATTGTCAATGAACAGTATTTGATATGGATAGATAAAAACCTTACGTGGATAAATAAACTTCTATTTAATAAAAATGTTGGAGGTAAAACTATCATTTTGTTTTAGCAATCAAGATTTTAAAAATTAGCAACGATGTGTGTATGTGTGTACAAAAGTGCTCCCACTAATTACATATCTTATTAGCTAAAGCTATTATAGTGGTTTCAAGTTGACTCGTCTAGAAAAATGGTCTTGTGAGAATATCGATAATTTTGTTTATATTTGATGTGTTTATATTTTGTTTCGTTATTGAAAATAAACCTTCAAAAAGTTGCGACCTTTTGGTATTGGGGAAGAGGAGGAACATGTTGATGCCCTTGCGTATATCAATGGTAGTTGGGACATTCTTTTTTATGATTAGTTGGGTATTCCATTTGGTGTCGATATATCTTGCATTGAAAGTTAGAAAAACACATAAATTTAAAAATGATTTATCAAATTGAAAAAGGGTTTTACGGGGTTGATGGTTCAACTCTTATCGTGAACAAATCAGTAGTTAGGAGTAGAATTTAGAACTTAGATGATGTGTCAGCCGTTCAAAAAAAATAAAAAAAAAATTGAAAATGCCTTTATTCTTGATAGGGGTAGGTATACATGTATCAAAATAGTCTTGGACCGATCTCAAGGTGATATTTTTTTCAATCTTGTCTTTTTGGGAGCTATTTTGGTCTTTTTGTTCTGGTCTCACGGTATTTATGTGTGCATTTTTTAGTTTGTTTTCGGGTTTTATTCGATTCCATTTTAGTATTTTTGTTTCGGTTTTGAGATTTTCCATTTATAAATGCGTGATTAACATCAAAACCATACATTAAAAATAAACCTTCAAAAAGTGTTTATATTTGAAGTGATATAATAAAATTTAGTAAAAGAAATTTATTAAAAATGATATAATAACATTTAGTAAAAGAAATGATAGAAAAGTTGAGTAACTATGATTAAAAAGATGTAACTAACACAAAAAATGATATGTATATAAACTTTGATGTTCGGTCCTTTTGATACCGATCACATATTGGTTTTCAGTTGGTCCAATACTCGTTACAAAAAGTTTTTTTTTTTTTTTTTTTTTTTCGGATCCCAAATTGTGTATAACCAGTTTTTTTGCAACCTTTTTTAGTTCTCGCCTTTTTTTTTCATGACTGATCGGACACTAGTATTTTTGTTCAACTGTGATGGACTTGAGCCCATCTCAATCATTGTTGGCTTGATGTATCCTCAAACTTTGCGAAATAGAGCTCGAGCCTCAAACTGTGGGCTACTAAATTTTTTAACCAATATACGCAACAAAATGGTGTCGAATGATGCAATCCCCTTCCAAACGTGTCATTTAAAGTAATCAAAGCTTCATGTTTTGTACAATTAAACTATATAGTTCAAAAAATAAAAGATAATAGCCTTTGGTGCAATTGAGCAATTCACGTTTTATAGATTTCTTCACGTAATTGCAACAATTTTATCCTAAATTTTTTGTTAGATCTAATGAAAGGTTCAAATAAGAAATAAAAAATAACTGAATGTATAAAAAAAGTTAAATTTTATTCTCTATAAATAAGTATATATTTTGATATAATATCTTTTTTTTATTAAAATTTATATTTTATTTGCAAAAACTCTTGTTAGTTGTATTATTTACATGTGATTAGACTGTATTTTTCTTTATTAATAAACTATATATAACCAAACACGAATAATACATATCACAACAATTTTTGTAAAAAATTAAAAATTTTGTACTTTTATAAAAATATTACAACGATATGAATGTCCATGTATAGAGAATCAAATAGAAATTCATTTTCCTTTTATGAAAATGGTTTTTGGATCATTTAATTAAATTTAAAAAAAATGTCTGAAAATTTGGGACATTACATATTGAATATTTTAATTCCTCTGTTGACCACAGAGAGTTGTTCTCCGATTTGATGTGTATTAATCAAGGAGATGAGAACGATAGTGATTGTGGTACAAATACTCTATGTAACGTCCCGACTCTCAGGTATTAATTTTACATCTTTATTTTTCATATTGGAAGGTCTACTCGACGAGTTGGATGCCCTGACTCGTCGAGTAAGAACTTTGGGGGCCACGTGTTTAAATGACCAACTCGCCGAGTCGGAGACATGACTCGATGAGTTGGAGCTGGAGGATGAAACCTTAATTTCCGGGGTTTTGCAACCTATTTAAAGGGTCAATAGCCTCCCTTACAGCCCCTTGTGAGTCCAGATACCCTAATTCGTGTGTGTACTTCATTCTCGTGTGATTTTCAAGCTTGGAAGGTGTTTTACAAGGAGAAGACTTGAAGTATAAGAGGAGTAGTGCAAGAGGAGCTAGTGGATCTGACTCTTCTGCTTCTTGACATCAGTTTGAAGGTAACAAGTCGTTACCTTGACCTTCTTTCCTTCTAGATCTCATTATGTTGAATATTAGGGCTTTTCTAGCATATTTATGTTAGCCATTTTGGGTATGGGCTAGGATCTGAAGTTGCAACTTCAGATATGAACTAACCTTGGTCTCTATATCTACAAAGTCTCCGGCTTTAGCAAGTGTGAACCTTCTCTTGTGAGTTAAACCCCATTAAAAGACTGGATTTGACATTCTAAGCCTTTAGAGCCTTGCATGCATGTAAAGTTTGCAACTTTACGTGATAAACATGCCTTGGGAAGCTTGATCTGCAATGTGAAGCTTTGGAATGGCTTAAAAAGCATCTGAATGGAGAAAGGACTAAAGGGACTCGACGAGTTGCATGGCCAACTCGATGAGTCCAATGAAGATTGTCGTGCAAGGACTTATGCATGGACTCGGTGAGTCAGTAGGGTGACTCGGCGAGTCAGCTAGGGTTTCCCCGACATTTGGACATGCATGAACTCGACGAGTTTCAGGGAAACTCGATGAGTCAAATGGGGATTTCACAATTTCTCGAGTTCAGGAAGGACTCGACGAGTCAATGAACTGCACTCGACGAGTCTGGTCAACATGGACTGTTGACCTTGACCATTGACTTGAACTTTGACCAAGGGTTGACTAGTTGACTTATGGGGTATTTTAGTGAATTGGAAATTTATGGAAAAGGTCTTATGGTAAATATAGGTGGTGGAGTTCGTGGTCGTGGTTTGAGAGTTTGAGTTATCACTTCGATTCGACCGTTGAGAGGTGAGTTATCCTCACTATCCTAAGGGGTCTAAGGCACCAAGGCCGGCCCATTGGATTTGATATCCTAGTTGTTTGATGATGTGTTGAGTATGAGATAGTTATCCATGCTAGCTTGCCATGTCAGTTAGGTAGATCTGTAGGATTATCTGTGTTACTGTTTGATTATTTGTATGCGCAATTAGCTATATATATATATATATATATATATATATATATATATATAGACATGTTGTGTGGGTAAGGTTGAGGTTGCACTACCTCGTGTAGTGACCAAAAAACCCTGGAGTATGCCAGATATGATCTGAGGGTCGGGAAGGCATACCAGACTCATACTGAGGACTCATTAGCATGCTAGATACGAGTTGAGGACCAAATAGTATGCCGAAATCGTACTGAGGGTAGATCAATTATGTTTCATTCTTAGGATTTCATGGGACAAGCCAGTCATAAGCTGTGGGCTTGAAATCAAACCAGACTTATGATGTGGGCTCGGAAGCAGGCCAAATGTTAGTTTTGGGCCCGAAAGGCAAGCCAGACTCACACTGTGTGCCCAAGAGGTAATATAGTCTATAGAGTTGTGGACCTATTATATGATGTTATTATGTGTATTGTTATTATGTATCGATATTTTGGGGGAACTTACTAAGCTTTGGGCTTACCGTTTCAGTTTTTGTTTCACGTACATTAGATGGTCGCCGGAAGGCAAAGACATGATCGTACACCTCCTCATGTTTATGACTTGTTTCTAGGATACTCTAATATTTTACTATTTTGAAAACAAGTTTTGTAATAATTAATGGTTTTGAAAATTTTTGAAAAAGTTTAAATTTGGCATGATTTTTATGGATGTTACAAGTTGGTATCAGAGCCTTGGTTTGAGTGAAGTTGAGAAAAACTCGTGTGCATCCAATCTCAAATCAAGGAAAATATTTTCAAAATGATTTTTAAATGGTTTTCAAAAATAAGTAAAGGAGGATGCAAAGAGTACGATCAGCTATAGCCAGTAAGTAGACTCCAAAATACCATACGGTTATTTGATATTGTGATATGTTAGAACATCATGCTAGTACTAGGCTAGGGATCTTCAGGAATTACATGATAGAAATGCCTGATTACATGATGCATGATAGCCTAGGGTTTACCTTACGTGAAATTGACATCATTATTGTCGTTGCTTGTTTATGCATCACGACTGTACATAATTAAGATCTTATAGCCTGAGAATTTTTGGTTTGGCCTTATTTCATGTTATTGTTTGATGAAGGGCTTAGGGTAGGATCGAGTATTAGAAAGTGTATTGGGTCCAACGTTATGTATGGCTAGCATACACGAGTGTTGCAGGGTTGGTGGAAGTTTTATGGGTGGGTTGTGTGGAGCTGGTAGGTAAGTTATGAGATAGTTAGCTTTCCTCTAGGAGTGAGGAATGAGCAACCACCATGTATATGTATACTGTTAGGGTGTTGTGATGATACTTGATACAAATATTGGTAGGTGTGGAAGGTAGTATAGGCATGTACTACTAAAAGCACAAGACCCATACGCGTAGCAAGGAAGTCATAACCCCTAGGGTTTTGTTGGGAGTTAGTTCCATGTTATTATGTGGATTATCTGATATCTTTCTTGTATATTTTCATAATGGTGGTTACGAGGCGTTTTGTAACCGAATCTGGATCGGGATCAGGACAAGGAGAACAGGGTGCTCTGACAGAGCCCAAGATTATCGGCCAGGATGGGCCAACAGTGACAGAGGATCGTGTTAGGGAGATCATCTGCGATAAGGTGGCCAAGATTGTCCGGGGTCGTATTCTGAAGATCTTTGGGTCTATTAAGACCGCTATGATGGAGTATTTCGATGAAAGATATGCAGCCCTTGCTGAGACGGCTGCCACAATAATATAATTCAAGTCTTGATCACTATCTTAACACTATCAACACCATGCTAAAAGTATACGATGAAATGATCAGTGCCACCAATGAGCTAATCAAACAGATGTAAGTCAGGTATAAGACATAGATTAAAAGGATGGATATTAAGGTGAAGAAGAAAGATGAGATGAACCTCATCATGAAACAAGTTCTCATAAAACTCATGGGAGCCTATTGGAATATTATGGACCTTTCGAACAACAAGTTCGATGAAATGTTCTCCATCCTTGGCTCTTTATTTGACCATATCAAAGCTCAGGCTCTGACTGTTGAAGCATATGATTCCCTTACCTTGCAGATGAAAACCAGCTTTCAGAAGGTTTTTTAATCTTCTTTCGAAAATTCAACACTCTGTAATGCTTGCCGTGGTTTCCAGGCCATCCGATGAAAGAGGGGTAGAAGGCCCAAGGAATAGAGATAATTCCATCTCTTGGAAGCCGGACTCGGTGTTCAAACTCTGAGATGCTTCTGATGATGAATGTGTTCATATTGTTTCCACAAGTATTCCATATAATGATGATGATGATGATGATGATGATGATGACAAGTATATCACCAATACAGAGATATGAATTCAAGCTCAAAGGAAGTTTCCAGCCAAAATTCTTTCCAAGGAAGAGTAAAGGATATGGTTTGATGTATCATGGCCATCATCGTTAGCTGACGTACTTCAAAGAAGCCGTGAAATGGCTAAGAAAAAACCAAGCTGACTATTGATGCTTTCCGAGTCACTCAGTCAATGATGCCTCTAATTCTCTCACCAAGAATTGTTCCCATCGACGAAGGTTCTCCACTTCGGAAACCTGACAACATTCTTAAAGGGCCCCTAATTCCTCATCCTCTTGAATTCACCGTCAATGAAAACATGCAACATATCATCTCAGTCCTCAAAAAGCAACAATACAAGGGCAAAAAGCCCATCTCAGAATTTCAAATCCCTGAACAGACCACCTAGAAGCCTGATGGTTGATCTCAGCAATAGATCGCTCAAGCTCTTGAAGAGAGCATCCTAATTCAAGCTCTAAAAGACAACCCCAATCCGATGTTAAGACTTTCCCCACTCTACAGAGAAGGAAGAATTCATAATCTAGATATTGTTCCTTTAATGTATTATAACCTCCCAACCTAGGATTCAGACCAACTTGATCTTCCTATCTCTCCATATGGCAAGTTTTATATCAGATTTGATCCTCTCCACCTAGAAGATGATCCTAAAGTGATTATCAGAAACAAAAGAGAACGTTTGAATACTTTCTACTCCTTGAATGCACGTCCCCAAAAAGAAGTGTGGTCTCGGAAGAGAATTACCAAGATTTTTGGGTTCGGAAGGAAGGTGCTGACAGAGTTTTATTTGGATTGCCTCTTACATCGCTTCTATGTGTATTAGAACAAGACAACACAACTCACCATCACGGACACCGACTTCCCAGTCATCAATCCTACCATTGTTTTCCATTTCCAAACGTGTAAAGACAATCAGATGAGCATGGATGCATAAAGCGCTGCAATGATTACTTGAAGGATTATGTAACTGAGTTTTGTAGATGCGACTTTAAATTGGCTCCCTTGTTCATAATTGAAAAGTTCCCAGCAAAGATTGACTATAAATTGCCAGAAGCTGAAATCTTGGCAGAAGGGCCAATTGATGAACCGGTGTTAGTGTACGTCTACCTTCAAAAGAAGACAAACAAGGACTTCTTTTGAGTCCTAGATA
Source organism: Lactuca serriola (assembly GCF_051521515.1). Lineage (NCBI taxonomy): Eukaryota > Viridiplantae > Streptophyta > Magnoliopsida > Asterales > Asteraceae > Lactuca > Lactuca serriola. The sequence goes on from NC_136414.1 coordinate 77,233,881, forward strand.
AGCATCTCATCCCCTCCAAAGCTCTTAAAAAGTTTATCAAAAATGAAGCTAAGTCTGATGCCCCCAAGCATGTAAAGTCTAAGCTTATAAGTTAACTCCAATGGTATCTTGAAATTCGAGATTGGTTGTTTAGAGCTCATGTGTTTATCTAAGAGGAAGCCAACTAGCTAACTAGATTGCTAAGTTCACTTAGGGGGAGATTGTTAGAACCTGAAAGTGAACCTCTAGAAATCACAAGTATTGAAGATCTGAAGTCAGCAGGTTCCAAAGCAGAGAGGAGTCCAAAGTGAAGACCATTCCGAGATGAAGGAAAGATTCGAAATTGATAGTCTGTTTATGCATTTGTTATTTCTTGTATTTTCTGTGATGTAATGTTTCATAGTAGTTAGCTTTTTGTATATGTTGGATAATCAGTTGTTAGAAGCTGTTTATTATCCAGTCCTAGGAAAGTATTGAAGTTTGTACGATGTACCTCATTTTCCTATATAAGGAGTGATTTTAATGACAAGAAAGACACAGATTGTTCTTCTAATGATAGCAAATATTTCTCTTAAATCTCTTTTAGTTTTCTCTCAAGTAAAAACCCTTCACAACATTCTTGTTGTTCATTTAATGTATTTACATTGATTACACTGATGGTTTCTTCATTTAATACTTGTGTACTTTGTTGAATCTTTACGTCAAGTCTCGATTGGTATTACCAGACTTGATTGGAACATCAATTAAAAGCAGACATTGATCTTTAAGATTAACTCATGGTTTTAGTTTTCAAACCTTGTCCTTACGCATTGATTCTTGTACTCACAGGGAGCCAATGGCATTCCAGGTAAAGACTAATGGGTGAGCCTATGGCATTCCGGATAAAGACTATGGGGGGAGCCCATTGCAACTATATGTATGTTGCATGATAATCTGTGGTTGTATGTTGTATGGTATTTTGGGGAACCCACTAAGCTTTGTGCTGACGGTTTTCAATTTATGTTTTAGGTACTCTGGTTTTCAAATGGGAGAGCTCGAGATGATTGTATAACACATACCACATGTTTCCGCATTCTATGAATTACTCTGATTTGATGATGTTTTGTTAAATATCGGTTTCCTTGGTTTTATTGAAATAATTTGTACTAACGAATTATTAATCCAAAAACAAAAAAAATTTATGCCATGCTTTTCGGGACGTTACAAGATATTTTGTATTTATTATGTTTAAAATCTATTTTATAGCAACAAAGACAATCTCGAGAGAAAAGAAGCTAAAAGTCGAGCTGGAAGCTGGAAAACTGAAGACAAGCATCAGAGAGGAAAATTTGATAAAAAAGAAAACCACAACTGTGCGGTTATTTATTTACCACGTTGCGGTGACGTGTCATGACAAATAAATTTCCAGATTACATATATAGTTGCATGGGGGCTACATGAAAGGGTGTCCACCATAGTGCGATAATACATCTAACGCGATGCGGTGGTGTATAATATGGAAAATTTATGAATATATTATTAAATCATTCTGAAAAGAGAGCTGTAATTTTATTAGACAAAAGGTGACGAACGACTTTAGAGCAAGATTTGAGGAAATTGAGAGTTAAAGAACACGCTAATCATTTGGTTTGCTTACATAACCATGTTTAGTAAAGTTTACTACATTTTTATCTATTTTTCCACTCTAGTTATGGGCTAATAACCCTTTACTTTAGTTTGGTGTAGAGAAACCTCAAAACTATGTGTCGATTTCAATTATTTTGGATTTTACTAGTGTGGTTGTTAATTGTGTTGATTGATCACTTATCTATCGTGTTAGAATTATTATTTTTATCACTTGTTACTAAGTTATGTATTGTTTAGGTGATCAATCAGATTACACTAACTTTTATCTTAATAGCTTTAAGAATATAAACTATTAAGACTAGAGATTAAACAAGACCTAGGGTTAGGTGATATTAATTGTCAAATTTGATTGTGTTAGAGAGCATTAGATATCCATGCTATATTCTTGATTAATTGTCATGACCATTAATAAGAAATCATTAGATCATATCTCCATATTCTTAAAATGTTAAATTAATTATGCGTTCACTGATTGCATGATTGCTGTGTTAGTTGTACATTGATTAAAGTACTAGAAAATCCGACCAAGATAACTAGTCACATTAGAATTTGGTAACCAACTAATAAAACCATTATTAATGAAATTAACCATAGGAGAGAGGAGAGACGAAACTAAATGGAAGTACTCTTTAACATTTGATTTAAATAATTATCTATTTTGTTTGTCTCAGTTTGAATAACTATTTGCTAGTTTCAAAGTTGAATTGATGTTATAAGTTTATGAACTTGAAAATTCTTAAAACCCTTTCAATTTACAGTATTTTTTTAGTTTAATTAGTAGCAGATACTTTTATTGAAATCATATTCATTCCCATAGTGTTTGAAAACCCATATTTGTCATTCCTATACTATCTAAGAAATAGGTACACTTGTGTTGTTGTGTAGCAGAGTAGCTGTGATTAAGTGTAATTATAAATATTGAAATTAGTAATATAAAAAATACACATCAAAATTTTCACGTTGTTGCCGACGGACGGTTTAATTTTAGTGAAATTATCTGTCATTAGTTATTCAATCCTTTTTGTGAGGTTAAATCAATAAAAAGTTATTTTTAATCGTTAATCAAAGCTAGTAACTGCCTTCAACGATCCATAATCAAAGTTTCACAAGCGAAAAAAAAGTAAGAAAGAAAAATGGTACGAATCAGACAAAACCGATCCAAAACCAAAATCCAACTCACTGAAAGAGAAGGAGACGATAGTGACTTAGAAGGCTTGGCTAACAGTTCATACATAACTATGGATCAATACACGAACCAAATCCGGGAAGATAACGTACCAAAACTTGTGTGACCAGCAATCCTGCCCGCAACCAAATTCGAGTGAAAAGGGCAATTTCTTAATTTGCTGAAATAAACACCATTTTATGGGAAGGATCACGAAGATGCCGACAAGTATATCAATGGAGTGATAGAGATAGTTGACTAATTCAACATACCTAGGGTCACGAGAGATACAATTATTCTTAGAGTTTTACCAGTTATGTTCAAGGACGTGGCCAAGCATTGGATCAAGTCTTTACCACCAGGTACAATTACGACATGAGACCAATTAAAGAGAAAATTTATTGAGCAATTTAGACCTCCGTCCAAGACTGCCAATTTGAAAATCAAGATCATCAACTTCCAACAACTTGATGTGGAGTCACTCTATGAAGCATTGAATCGATATAAAATGATGCTACAAAATTATCCACAACATGATCTTAATGTCCAACAAGAAATCTAAAGCTTCTACAACACAATCAATGTGTGTAGAAGACAACTCGTAGATTCCCAAGAGCCACTTATGAAAACGAATCCGACGACTAATGATGCTATAATCGAGGAATTCACAAAACACCCTCGTGAGTATCATAATCCTGGAAATGATTTCATACGAGGAAAGTCAACCTGTGATGTAGCGTTAGAAGGGTTAACTGCTATAAATGGAAAGCTTGACACGGTGGATCGTAGCATAAAGAAGATTACTTAAAGTATTCATGTCATTCAAGTTGGGTGTGATAATTGTAGTGGGCCTTACTTAGCAAAGGATTATGATTTGGATGAGAATGGAAACAAGAAAGCTCAAGTGTGCTACTTGTGTGGTGATATATATAATAAGGATTAAAGGAAACCAAAGAAAGAGTGGAAGATTTATGTTGAGTATAAGAAAGAGAAGGAAGAAAAGTATCAGCAACAAGGTTGGGATTTTTACCAAAAAGAACACCCGACTTCCAAAAAGAAACCCGAACTAGAGGCAATCTTAGCTCATTTTGCCGAGGCATCCAAAAAACGATAAAATGACACTGAATCTGCTTTAAAGGACCAACAAGAAGCACTGAGAAACCATCAAGCTTCAATTCTAAATATAGACACACAAGTCGGGCAACTTTTGAGACGTTTGTGTAACGTCCTAATTTTCAACCCAAAATTTTCACTTTTATAAAAAATATTTCATTTATTTATAACAACTATTTGGGCTTTTCAATCAAAAGTCATTTATTTTATTTCAGAGTATATGCAAAAACATGATTGCGAATATGCATGTACAAATAAGCCTTTGCCTTCTCATGAAGTACCTAAAATACATTTCTAACAATCAGGTAAAGCATTATGCTTAGTGAGTTCCCCTAATACACTATATACCACAATACACATAAATGCATACAAATAATGGTTGTATTTTAGACTTACGGCCTACACGCCATTTCGTCTTCAACACGAGTCTATGTATACTTATGACCTTCATGCCATTTCATGATGCGGTTCTATGCGTACTTACGGCCTACACGCCATTTCGTTAACATGTGGGCATATAGGCTCCTGACCTCTTTGGCGTTCTGCCATCATCCCCTAAATAATTCGCTATAACTTATAAGTATATCAATAATCAAGTAAGTAGATACTACATATTCAACTCTATAGGCACATATAAAACTATACTATGGGTTATACACTATTGGTTCCTACCTCATAACATACACTGATATATATTGGGATACATAATATAGTGAGATGAACTCACCTGCACAATTGCTATGAAAACTAACAATAGTTTACGGACGATCCAACTGATGGTAGCATACCTAAACAATATTAACCTATAACACTACTTCTTATTAGATACTAGGGAAATCTAGAAATGTAGGTTAGACCTATCACTAATCCCAATGGATACTAATAGTTCAATCAAACAAGGATCAGCCAGGTAGGACAGTTAGGAGGGATGACCATTTTGGTGTATAGCCTTTTCTGAAATCTAACAACCAAGACAACATGATCATTCTAGTAACCTCTTTCGTAAGTAGATCAATCAACATAAGAACTTGGAATTACTAAGAAATCTTAAATATAGGTTCCTAATAACGAATCATAACTATAATTATAAATTACACGGAGCGTAGTAAGTATAGCTTACATAGAGGGTACTACTGATGAGAACCGGGCTCTAAGCAGGCAAAACACAGATTAGAGAACTCCTACTTGAAGATTAAAAATAGCAGAGCAGTCAGGGGTGTCACAGGGCTTCGACACAGGTTGTAAAATCAAGGAAATAGGGGCTACAGGAGGGAGAATTAAGAGAGAGAGAGAGAAAGACTCTAGGGGATTCATGTGAGGAGCTTATACGATAGAGACTATTTATAAGATATTATACTTGGTGTACCATGTGCTTCTGAGGTGTGCATCGTGTGATTTTGCGACGTTGCTCCTCTCCCCCCGACTTGTGCCATGTGTCGCAATAACACTGGTCCATATATGCCTCTTCGAAAAGGTGGCATATGTGACCTTCCTATGGTGTCATGTGTCACAACATTTTGGAGCCATTTCAATATATATCAAAAGAAAGGGGCAACCCCAAAATGGCCACGTGACACTCTCTTGTGGTCCAACATCATCATGTACGTCGTGCACTTTGGGCGCACGATTTTCCATATTTTTAAAATGGCGTAACTTCTTCATACGAGATCCGTTTTTGATGTTATTTATATTGTAGGAAAGCCCTCGATGAGATCTACAAGTTTCCTTTAATTCCCAATAGCTAGTTGTCACTATATCAAAAAGTTATATTTTCGATAGGCTTACACTGTTTACAGATCGCTGTAGAAGGCATAACTTCTATATACATACTCCATTCTTGATGTTCTTTATATTGACAGACTCCTGATGAAGAGTTATTCACCTCATGTTTAGATTATTTTTCGTATTAATCACCATTCTAAAATTTTGATTTTTGTATCGCGTACTAGTATACCCGGTTGTACAGAAACTTCAGAAAACCATATATATTCCATACCGAGTCGAATTTGGGTGTTCTTTATGTTGTAACACTCCAAATCAGGTATTACCTTGAAGCCATTGAAGAATTTCAAATATAGCATAATAAGTCTGTTAAGTATGTTGGGCATACTTATGGGTACGCTTAGCGTACTTTGCAAGTAGGATTGCATAGGGGCAGCACGTACGCTGGGCATACCAGGAATACGTGGGGCATATGAGATAGACATCTAGAACCCTAATTTCCGGACTTGAGGCCTATTTAAATGTCCTTAAGCCTCTTGGACCTAACCCTAGACAGCCTCCACAACCTTATTTTGCCCTTTTACTCAGAGAGAGTTTGTGAGATCATTTATGAGCTTAGAGAGTGCATTTGGGGACATTTTAGTGTCCATTCAAGAAGGAGAAGTTGTCAAGCAAGCTTGGAGTGACATTGGGCTTCAAGAATCTGCACCTAGTTCACCTTGAGGAGCTTTTGGAGGTATAAAGCTTTGATCTTTCCATATTTTTCATTAGATCTAGTTAGGATTTTCTAGTTTGGTCCCTTTTGTTGGTTTTGGCCTCCTCTTGTGAGTTGAGCAACTCCAGAGGTTGGAAAGGTTATATCTGAGGTCCTTTGGTCCATTTATAACATAAAAAAGAAGTCTTGATGGGTGTTGTGACCTCATGCATGGATTAGGAACCTTAAAAAGGTCTTAATGGGGTTGTTGGGAACATATGAGACAAGCAAAGGCATAAAGTTGCCAACTTTACGCCCTAGGTCGTCTTAATAAGCTTATATCTGACTATTGGATGTGAGAAAATCGAGTATTAGGCACTTAATTAAGAAAGCGCTTAACCTGTTAGTACGTTGGGCGTAACCTAGCGTGCGCAGCGCGTAAGGCCCAGGGACTCAGTACGCTGCGCGTACTAGGGTGGTATGCTAAGCGTACACACAACAAATGGACTTGGATTTGTTTTGGGGCTTTGAGCTTTTCGGCCTCAATTAGTCATTGGGCCTGGTCTTTTTTTTGGGGTTAGGGGGGCAGTTTATCTTTTTTGGACCATGGATGCTATGATTGGGCTTTATTGGGTCATGAGGACCATTAATGAATTTGGATATGGACTTTTGGCCCATTAGCTAAGAAAGACCTTTTGGGCTTCTATGAATGGAGTTGGGGATTTGGGTTCCGCACTTAGATGGTGTTTGATCCCAACATTGGGTAATATTATTATTGTTCAGCACGAGTGTCTACGAATTGTTAGGAGAGTAGCCTTCGGATTCTACACACTGAGTTGAGTCTTCTCACCATACCAGCGGATCTAAGGAACCAAGGCCGGCCCATTTTATGTTATGAGGTACATTAGCATTTGTAGTGATATGTGGCATGCTAGTGATTTTATGTTATTGCATGAAAGACCCCGGGGCGAGCCCGTGGCAATTGGATATAAGACCATGTGGGGTAGCTAATGGTACGAGGGTGTAGGACCCTGGGGGAGCCCATAACATCCTTACAGGTTTATGTATGTGTATGTAGTATGTTAGATAATTATGTGATATGATATGCTAGGTTGATTATGTATGTTATTGCATGAAAGGCCCTGGGGGAAGCTTGTGGTAGCTGGATATAAGACCATGTGAGGTAGCCCATGGCATTACCAGGTAAAGACCACTTAGGTAGCCCATGACATGAAGGTGGAAGACCCTGGGGGAAGCCCACGACATCCTTACACGTTTATGTATGCATGGTTTATGTGGTATGTGTGACATCCCCAAAATCACAGCCAGAAAAAACCGGTTTCATTTATGCTTTTAAAATAATTTCAGAGTAAATCCATTGATTTAAAAGAGTTGCGAAATTTGTTCCCAAAAACAAAATATGATAAAAATAATATTTACTAAAGCATTTCATAAAGAAATGTATTTTCATTATATAATCAAAACTCGGGATGTCATGTTCCGATACAGACACAAAAGCATAAACGACAAAATATAGACCATACAACAGTTACATATAACAACTGGTCTAATAAACAAAATAACTTGATGATTCATCCATCTTATGCCCTCGCGCCACTACCTGTAATACAAGTAAACTGAGTGGGTCAGACTTGGAAGCCTGGTGAGCATATAGGGTTTTCAACCCACAATAAATAATTATATTTAATTTCACCAACCAACAATAACCTGATTACCTATTCCCGTTATCCTCACTTTACGTCCCTAAAACAACATCTATTACTAGGGACCTAATCTAGGATTTTCATCGGGACGAACATTACTGCAAAGGGGTTTCCTTGACAATAGATGTCCTAAAGGCAACAATGAGGGGGATAGAATACACTGGTGAACACATCGTTCACAACACCTACAGGTTACGAACCTACTAGTGTTCCACTGGACTGTCTAGAAAGAGTCCGTCGTCGTCATCCATACTCCGCTAGATGACTAGGTCAACAACAACATCGAGGCCTCTCATTTGTTTATCGCACATCAACTATCTACCCATGTTCTACCCAACATATTAGTAGATTAAAATATACATTTTTATACATAGTTTAAAACCTGTGTAGCATTCTCATTCAATACATATTCCAAACAACAAATGAGACACATACACATAACACGTATTTCATAGAGAACAAATCATATCTATGAGATAGAACAAAGTGAATATACATTCACACATGTAACAAAAAAATATACACATAATACGTATTTTATATAAAATACTTCATAATTATGAGTTAAAAGAAAGTAACTACAAACTCACTTGATCA